>NC_067144.1:7521577-8264077 GCF_903995435.1 Acomys russatus | reverse complement strand
TAGACTGTACAAAGGCAAGAATGTTCTTTTTAAAGAGAACAACATAAAACTGAGAAAGAGTGTTTGTGGTTGTACTCAGGGAGGGTCCCTGGCATGCAGAATGTGGTGTTAAGTGCCCTGAATACGTTTCATCACTCATACGCCTCCGTGAACACATGTCCTGCAATTCTTTCCTTCCTTACACATGCTTACAAAAGCCTGTCCAAAGTCGGCCCCTAGAAAGTGCCGGACAAGGGGCAAATGTGCACCTGCGTTTACTGAACACTGGTCTTTTTCTGTATGAACAGTGCAACCCTTACAGCAATGCTGTACAGAGACGTACCGCTGTCGTCTCTGTGTCAGTATTTTATCTTGAGATTCTCTTGCCTTGCCGCACATTCCAGGCTGGCCTCAAACTCAAAGCCTTGGCTTCTGAGTACTGGTATTACAGGAATGAGCCACCACACACCTGCTCTTAGCTTGAAGGGTGTGGGTGTGTGCAAGCGCGTGTGTGCATGAGATAAAAACAGAGCAAATAATCTATCCAAAGGCATACATCTGTGCCTCCGAACCTTGTGTCAGAGCCATATGCAACAGGGCTACGGAAGCAGACCTTTCCTAAGGTCGTGTACAATTTGCGGTGAAGTTCTGCCCTGTTGCTGTGTGTCTGTGCCAGGCTTAGGCTTTACTCGGGGTCACGCCACTACCAGCCAGAAGACCCTATGGTCAGTCTGCAAAGCGAGGCTGTCTAATCAGCCTTCTGGCACAGAGGGCATTCCCCTGCTGACTGTGGTCTCATCTGTCACAACGCTTAGCTAGTCTGGCGATCCTATAAAAGGAGTGTGGAAAAGGACCCACAAATGCAAGACACACTTCCTTCAGTTACACTGAACAAAACTCGGGAGTAAATTTTCATACCCATAAGAGGACAGGAACATTGCTAAAAGCCCCATGGCTACCGTCATGTAGCCTCCCTGAGCACCAGCCTGCCTCCACAGGCACCAGCCAAGCCCAGTTAAAGTCACATAGCCACAGACAGGAATCCCCTAGAAGCCTTTAAAAGAGCCTGCGAGCTCCCCCTCAGAGACACCCCCATTCTGTATGGCTGGTTGACCCCTGCATGCTGGGCTGTTTGTTTTTCCATACTACTTGAGTCTGGGGCCTTCCTTCAGCGATTCTTGGTCCCTTACATCCAAGGCTAGTCGCTATTAGCTACTAGTAGCTAACACCATGCTGCAGTAGCAAATCTGATGTCACATATCAAAGCAACCTAAATATTTATCCACAGGGGGGTGAAATCATAACAGGGAATTTTAAGTCATCCCTTGAAATCACTAGCCTATCACCACCTAGCCAGAAAATGTTTGTGACAGACGGAAAACAAAATGAACTTTTCATCACCACTAAACGTATAATTTCATCACACACACATCCCTGGCAGCGGGCAGCGGTTGCAGAGGAGCATTGTTACGGTGACAGCAGCACATGGGGATGCCAGGATTCCAACATCTACCTTTGCTTTTGCCAGCTGGCATCATTAGTGCTTAGGAGTCAAAGCAGAAGCATAGTGGCCTGCCCACAGAACTAGCATGTGCCTTTCTAATAGGCCTCTCCACAACACCGTCATGGTCTTCCTTGAAAGGCCTATGTAGGCTTCTGCTAGAAGATCCACAGTCAGAACTCAGAACTCACCAGCAACAGCCTGGCCTGGCATGGCTGAGCTGTTACAGCCTTGAACGTCATCCAACCTCTAAAACAGAAGTTGGTCCAAGGGCCCAGGTCCCTTAGAGAGGCTCAGCGCCCTAGCCAACAGACTCCTTTACCACTGTCACCTGCCCTTGCCTCTTCTGACTTCTCATGTTTAAACAATAGGTTGAGGGGCAGCTGGGTAGCTGGCTAGCCCTGCTTTGCCAATGGGCCTCTTCCCTAATGCATCCAACATCACCTGTAGCCTGTCTCTGTTACTTTGTGGGTTCTTTCTCTCCCCCTTTCTCCCCCCCCCCCCATCTCCACCTCTTTTCTTCTTCCCTTTCAACCCCCTAACACTAGGTAAGAGATACAAAAAGACAGAGAGGAAAGAGCCGAGCTCCCTGAATAAAGTCAGAGGTCAGACGGGGGCACTGCCACCATTAGACTCCTTCCTGCTGATTAGGGGCATCCAGCTCCTCAGGGCAAGTTTGGTCTTTAGGAGATCTAATTTCTTCATGTGATTGTTTCTTCTTTACACATGACTGCTTAGCAAACCGCAACCACCAGCAGCCAACCAACAAACAACTAACAACTCCTGCCCTAACGACCACCAACCCCCAACCCCCAACCCCACCTTCTGGGGACCTAGTATTTATATACCCTCTGCAAAGTTCCCAAAATTCCAAACATCACACAATCACAGAAACTATCTGAAGCTGGCAAAATCACCACTTTCTAGAGAACGAGGCGAATCACTGTCAGCTGCTGCAAAGCAGCCCCATTGTCCCCATAAGGAACCCAAAATTCCAGAATTCTCACTACAATCACCAGCAACATAGACCCTGAAGGGCAATGTAGTGACGTTGAGGCATCTGCTCACTTCCACCTGCTCCGCTCTCCTCATTCTGGCCCCAGACCAAACCTCTAAGGTTTGCAATCTGCAGAGAAGGGAAAGGAAGGTCAGCCCTCATCCGGTGTGGCTCTAGCACATCTCAGCTTCACTTCGTGATCAGCTGATATCAACTGACCTTAGGGGGCTTCTAAGCTACTTACTGGGAAACTGGATTCTGCACTTGATGTTGAGGTATGTGAAATTGGGTGTGTGAACTGCTGGGAACGGACAGTGCCATCATCCCTGGCCACGTGTGGCTGTTCCAACAGACACATGCTGGCAGGAAAAATGTTCTCACATGGGAAGAGGAATCTAAAATGGCTCGTCAATAATATTTACACTGATCACATGCTGCTGTAATATTCTGACCATATTGAGTTAAGTAAAACATTATCTACGTTCATTTCACCCACTGTTTTTTTTTTTCCTTTTTATGAGGCTATTGCAAATTGGAAACATACACACACACACTCTCTCACACACTCTCTCTCTTTCTCTCTCTCTCTCTCTCACACACACACACACACACACACACACACACACACATCTGGGGCTTGCTGTTGCACAGGCTTGAGACTGAGAGGGGTTTCGGGCTTTTAGTTCCTTCTCTGTTTCTCCTTCCTGCTTCTTGGCCACATGAACAGCACAGAGTTTTCAGCACATGCAAAGCCCTTTGTCACCAGTGCAGTGCTGGGAGACTGGGTCTCCTTTCAGATCCAGGCTACCATCAAGAGACACATGATGGAGTTCCTGTTCAGGAAGAAAATTAGACCCACGCTCAGAAGACGGCGCTCCAGCTCTCTGCCATGGACACGATCACCCTAATTCCTCGTTTCTGAGGTACAGTCCTGTCATTTACAAAATGAAGGGTCATGAGTCCTTCCTTATTCATTGATGACAGACTGTGCACCTGGTGCCTGATAAACTGCAAAGGACTCTAGGCAGGATTAGGAAGTGTCACTTGCACGAGCGTGCTATTATATAAACAAATTTCCCCAGGAATACATGTCCTCCTTCCTGCCTGCCCTCCCCACGATACACAGCCAGCGCTGCAAGCAGGAACGGAACCCGCTCAGCAACACACAGTCCCCCAGCAGACAGGCCTGAAGGAGCTCCTGGAGAAACGGCCTCAGAACATTATTGCAATATTGGTAGGTAGTGCTGGTGATGGAGTGGTCAGCCCAGAGGGTTGAGGAGCAGAGGGCACTACCAAATGGACAACAGGGAGGACCCTAGGCCACACACCTTGACAAACAAGCGGATGCAAAGGTCTGAGCAAGCGCAGGATCCATGGCATTTGATCAGTGTGTTGGGACACAGTGGCTGCTCAGTGTGAAGTAGGCAGTGAGCCCTGTTTGGCCATAGGTCCTTTCTGCTGATGGAAAGCTGTGGCTCTTCTGCCTGTGTGTGTTGCTCCAGGCTCCTGCAGCTCCCCTCAGGGATTTGTGTGGTGAGCTTTTAAGATCTTGAGTACCGCTGAGGTAAATAATTTCCACATGGCAATTGTGTGAGTGACCAAAAAAAAAAAAAAAAAAAAAAAAGATCTTGAGTACACACCAAAAAAAAAAAAAAAAGAAAAAAAAAAAGAAAGAAATCTTGAGTACCAGCTCCGACACCTGTGCAAACGGAACTGGTGAGTGGAGGAGCTCCTGTCTCAAAACATCCTGTTCTTAGCAGGTGCGGTGCCACCTGTAAACCCCACGCCCCTCAGGCTACTCACTGCTGGGGCAGCAAGTTAGTTTCAAAGCCAACCCGGGCTGCCTAGCAAAGCCCTGTTTCAAAATAAAAGAGCAGCTAAAACTAGGTAGCGGAAACGAGGAAGGAGCATGGCTACCCCAGGCCTCTAGAATTAAGAGTCAAGAGCGCGTGATGAGGACAGTCACATATGCCCACATAGCGATGTGCAGATAGGAAGGGGCCTGCAGACTGGCTCCAGTTGCAAGCTCACACTGATGACACAGCACTGCCGACCCACATGGGAGCAGAGATCCGGTACCTATTATCATGCCCTCATCATTATCAGGTCATTACCATCACTGCACATAGCATTATTTAGGCAGAGGACTTTGCGGGGCAGTTTACTAGACACCTGCAGGCAAATTATTCTCCTCCTGAGGCCACAAGCTCGCAGAGAGTGAGTGCCCTTCCCTCCCAAAGGCCACCCACGAGAAAGTAACACAACAGAGATACTTCGCAGTCACAGTCCTAGCCCTCTCCTTCTCAGCAATGTTAGGGGATAGAGAAAGGGTCTATGAGGTAGTTATCTCGTTGGATACCCTTGTCTAAGACAATAACACGCACGCCCATACACAGAGGGCTGAGTTGTGGAAGATGCAGAACCCACCCCGACTCTGTGATACTCATGGGGTGCCATCTGTAATTGTGCAAAACTGTTCTCTCGTTGTTCTTCCAGCGTGTTCAAGAACTTCCTTTCATGCTGGCGTGCTTGCAGGAACAGAGAAAGGCTTTATTTAGATGGGGGAAAGTACAGATAGCACAGGTAGGATTAGAAGTAAAGGGAAAGCATTAAAAAAAAAAAAAATCTTTAAATCTCAGGCCCATTGGGTTACTATGGCCCCTTAGGCATTGAGTCAGATCGACTGTTCATAAGAGGAGGGCCACAAGAGAGGCATCCTGATCAAAGGCAAGGCAAGCCAAGCAGTGACCACAAAAACCCCCCAAGGAGTCTGAGGTGCAGATTCCTTTGTCAGCTGTTCCTTCTTGTCTCCCTGTGTGTGGAGGCAGCCTCTACCCCAAGCTGGAATGGGGGGGCATCCCAGCTCAAGTCAGAGACCCGGCTCACAGCGAGGTCCAACTATCAGGGCTCAGGTGGCATCCTCCACATGACGACACAGCACTGTCACCCCCAAGAAGATGAGGTTAGGGTAGAAACGGATTTTCAGGAACCATCTGACCAAGAGAAAACACTGGCTTATGACTGTCTTAGGGGCAGGGAGCATATCTACTCTACCTTTCTAGTCCCCCAAACAGTGTCCCCTCCCCCACCCTGGTTTGTTTTTAGCTCATGGCCACATCCTATGCTTAGAAGTTTTAAATATATATCTTTAACTGAATACTGAAACTAGTCTCAGGTGCCACAGCGGTCGGAAAGATTGGGTTTGACTTTTGGGGGGGTTGGTGGAGGGAGAGGTGGGGTAGGAGCCACAGCGTTATACATGCAAGTTTCCCACAGCAGAGCTACATTCACCCCCGTTGCCAGCCTTAAGTAATTTGAAATCACTGGATTCCAGGCCTCAGAATAAATTTGGCCCAGAGGGAAGTCAGGTGGAGGGGAAGGAGATGATGCTAAAATGGTACCCAGAGCCTCTAGACTCACTGAGTCCGCTGCCATCCCAACAGATGGCAGCCTTGTCGCTTTTGAGAAGAGAGAAGAGGCCAACTTCAGCTTCAATTATAGGACGGCAATATGGTTCCTATGTGAAATGTCCTCCGTAGGCTTGTGTGTTTGAACACTTGGTCCCCAGCTGACGGTGCTGTTTGGCAAGGTTACGGGACCTTTAGGGGGTAGAGCCTTGCTGGAAGACGCATGGCAATGGGCAGAGGCTTTGGGGGTTTATAGCCAGGTCCCACTTCCTACTCATGCCTGCACCTTCTTGTTGAGCTCCCCCACCCCCACCACTCGCTCAGTGCTCACAAGAGGGCCCTACGGCTCTGTTTCTCATGGACGCTGGTTGACCAGATGTTCAGTGTGGACTCTTTTCTTTTTAATATATATTATAATACATACATTTTTATACACAAGGTCGACCCTCCCCCCACCCCCGATCTCATACTCTCTCTCCCTCTCTTGTGTTCTCTTGCTCTCTCCATCTCTCTCCCCCCTCCATCCTTCCATCCCTCCTTTTCTTCCTCCTTCCATCTATCCCTTTCTGCTTCAAGACTGCCAATGCAATGTGACAGGCAAAAACACACACACATGCACGCACGCACGCACGCACGCACGCACGCACACACCCTGGTGTTATGCATTTCCCACCATGATGGATTGTATCCCCTCTGGAACCTTAAAGGTTCCCATATGTATTTTTTTTGTTCTGGGTCTTTTATCACAGCAAAAGCAAAAGTAACTAAGAAAGATGGAGAGGCAAATCAAGTGTCCTCCTTACTGTCCACAAGTTTAAGACCTCCAGATACAGCACTGGCGTTATGGGAACAACGAAACCATGATGACCAGTGACCATTACAGAATGTCTGGAGCAGCTGACATCCATGTACAATATGGGGTGAGGCGATCAGCTGAGGGGCCCATGCTTCCAAAATTACAGATGAAAGATGGAGGAAATGATCCCCTAGGTGGAGAAATTCCAAGACTGCAATGACGGACCCCGCCTCCCAAAGCTGTAAGTGCCATTTGACTTGACGTGTGAAAAGAACCAGTGGGTCTTTACATACAGTTTGTTGCGCAAGGAGAAATTCAGAGACCATTCACCAGTCTGCACAAGGAGCCCCTGCTCTGCATGCTCACACATCATAGGCTGAGCTGGGCCCAGCAGCTCTCCCACAGTCTCTCTGTCCATCTACTGGAAGAGGCATGGCTTTTCAGAAAGCCAAAGCCTCTCGAGCCTGCTTTGAGACTCAGGCACCCAGCACGCTTCTCAGCCCAGACCGAATTCCAAGATGTGGCTTTTGCACACTTGGAAGGAATGCTCTTCAAGTGAGTTGCATGCCAGCAAAGCAATCACTCTTGCTAAAATCCAGGTGTCTCCATTAGAGTTGCTGCTATGAACCACCATCACCGAAAAGCAAGTTGAGGAGGAAAGGGTTTATTCAACTTACACTTCCACGTCGCTGTGCTATCACCAAAGGAAGTCAGGAGAGGAACTCAAACAGGACAGACACCTGGAGACAGGAGCTGATGCCGACACCGTAAAGGGGTACCACTTACTGACTTGCTTCCCATGGCTTGCGCAGCATGCTTTCTCATAGAACCCAGGACCACCACCCCAGGAATGGTAACACCCACAATGGGCGGGGACCTCCCCCAATGATCATTAATTGAGAAAAATGCCTTACAGCTGGGGCTCTTGGAGGGAGGCATTTCCTCAACTGAAGCCCCTTCCTCTCTGATGACTCCAGCTTGTGTCAAGTTGACACATCAAAAATCAGCTAGACCTAGCTGAAAAACGCAATCATGGCAGGTACAGGAGGGGCCAGCCAGCAGAAACTGTCTGCTTCTCCCCTATTATAAACTGAAAGCATCAATGCAAGGGCTTGACTACGTCGATAGCTTAGTTACTAAGAGAAAGGCCAGAAGCTTCGCGAGGTGACACATGCCCACACTGTGAAACTGGCCAACTATCAGTTGATGTTCTGCGAGCCAGGTAAAGGCAGGGTGAGCGCAAGGCCAGCAGGTGCTGATGCGCGCTCACTGGAACTAATATCAAAGTCAGCTGCTTTAGGACAAAGTCAGAGTCTCGCTCATACAGACATCCCTGGGAGGAATCCTTAGAGAATTAGATCCCAGTGCCATCAGATACCAAAACTTAGATTTCAGTCCCTTATACACAATGATGTACTTATGTGCAACTAGACACACCCTCCCACGTACTATAAGCGATCTCTCGGTGATCTGTAACTCCTAACACAGCGTGGATGCCGTAAAAGTAGTCACTGGACTGACTGCGTAGGTCAATACGGACCACATGGGAAAGGATTGCAACCGTTTGAAGGAGAAGGCATCCCTGGCAAACCTCACCTCAGTTCCAGCAATGCTCAGCAGGGAACTCTCCCCAGCTGGGGGTTAGGTGTGATTTCCAGCACGCGTCCTCCGCGCAAAACACCAGCACCAGCTGATGAACAGTGTGCTAATGCTGGCCCCCTAAGTGGTCTGTCTCTTTCTGGTTGCTCTAAAGAACCGGCAAGGCAGAAGCAATAAGACTGAAGAAAGGTCAGCCCTACAAGGAAGGTTTTCAGTGATGAAGTGGTGGATGGGCCTGGACTTGGCTAGAACAGACAACCGGAAGGTCCCCCAGCATCCCTGAAGTCCTCTGGGAGAAAAGACTCAGATGCAAATGGCCCAGTAGTTAGCTGGCAGGTTGTTGTTGCTGTTGCTTTGTTGCTGTTGCTGTTTTCAAATACTAAATACTACCTGGTGAGCACTTTGCTATACTCAAATTGGTGAGTTGTCTATGCTGAAAACACAGTATGCTAGATTGTGCTGAAAAGCAAGCCAAAGGCGTGTAGATCTGGATCACTGGGTCAGCACTCAAAGCTCACAGCTTCTGCACTATGGCACAGGCAGCTCTCGCCTGCCAGCCGTCTTTCCTACATTGCACATGGCAATCAAGACCCTGGGCATGCTGAGACTGGGTATTACCATTGTAGATTAGAAAAGACTATAGGAAACAGGCGGGCGGCCCTTGAACCAGCCAACACAGCTCCACTCAATTGCAAAACAGAAAATAAAAGTGGGGAGGGGGGGAGCGGCAGGCCACTTCAGCTTGATGACTGTAATGTTGCCACTCTCTGATTTGCAGACAGCCACGTCCAGTTATGAAACATGTTTTACTGGCACTGGTCTGAACTCCTCCATGCAGCCTTCCCGCTCTCACTGGTTGTCCTAATTCCACTCTCTAGACTGAAGCAAATGTTTGTCCTTCCCACATATAATCTTCTAAGACAGTGATATCACCCCGGAGGTTTTTCCTTTTTCTCAGTCTTTGAATTGGCCCTTAAGTAAGACGGTCTCTGAACTCCTTGATCTCCTCTGGCAGATTCCCATTTGTCCACACCTGTCTTTAAGGACCCGGAGTTCCCAGGTGGGACTGAGTGTGGACAGGAGAACAGAACGGCTGCACTTTCATTGTCAACAGTTACGTCTCTGGGTAGCTTTTATTGGGTTCATTTGAATGACTGTCAGTTCAGCAACTCAAACTGGCTGACTTTTCTTCCAAGCCCTGCTCTTCCGCCAAATGGTCCCCCTCTGTCTTTTATAGCCATTGATATCTGGAGCCTGTGATGGCTTGAATAGGAACAAGCCCCACCCCCCTCCTCCACCACCACCACCACCAAAATCTCAGGCATTTGAACAGCTGGTCCCCAGATGGTGCCTATGTTTGGAGAGGCCTAAAAGTGTGGCCTTGTTTGAGGAAGTCTGTCCTTGGAGGTGGTTTTGAGAGCTTAAAGACTCCATGTCATTTCCAGTGTGTTCATTCCTCCTCACACTGGACATTCAAAACGTCAGCTCTCGGCCTCCTATTACCGCTGCGATTTTGCCACTTGTTGCTCTGACTGACTTTCACACCTTTGGAACTGTCAGTCCAAATAAACCTGCCTTCCTTCTGTATGCTTCCTGGATGACAGCAACAGAAAAGCAACTACTACAGAGCCTACAGGCAGAGATGCTCACAAGCACCTCGATGTATCCGTTCCTCACACAGTTCTTCCAGCCTATGTATACAGATAATGTAGACTCTGGCAGACACAGCATTTGCTAAGTCCTTCTGCCTTTTTGTCGCTCAGAACGTGACCAAGATGCTCCTTATACATTCATCTAAGTCACTAGTTGGCGTGGAGGAAAGGCAGTATCTCCATGGGCACCCTCTCAAGGTCAATGACATCTACTACTCACACGCTGTATAAAGCAAATAAAATCATCTCTCAGTCCGCACTTTCAATCCTGTCTGTGAAACATGTGCCCTGAGCTACTACACAGAGACGATCGTGCCTAACAGAAGAACTTCAAGCATAAGGCACGGTGCCACACACCTGTAACACTCAGGAGGCTGGGCAGGTAGATCTTGGGTTCCTGCCCAGTCTGGGCTGCGCAATGAACGCAGGGTTAGCTCCGTGGTAGAGTGCTTGCCTGGCATGTCAACCTATATTCCCTAACACTGAGAAAAAAAAATTCCAAGTCATCACCTTCGCATGGTTTGGACATAGCCAGCATGATCTGTGAAGAATGGGCTGTGCAGCTTCATGCAGATTTCCCTGGGCTAACATACAAAAAAAGGAGCTAACCCAGAGGTTCAGGAGGCCACCGATGCCAACTGAGAAAAGTATTACCTTGCACAATAAGTTGTTGGGTTGTTTTGTTTTGTTTTGTTTTGTTTTGGCTTGATTGAGACAGGGTCTCTCTACACAGCCCTGGCTGTCCTAGAACTCACTGTGTAAGTGAGGCTAGCCTCAAACTCACAAAGATCTGCCTGTCTCTACTTGCTGAGTGCTGGTATTACAGGTGTGGGTGCCAGGCCTATAAAAAGATATTAGCCTCTATGTGTCACGTGCAGGTACAGGGAGAGCCAGTGGGCATATATTTATTCCCTAACAATAACGCCCTGAAACGGCAAAGCTATCATTATTGAATATGGCCTCGTGCTCTGCATTAGACAAAGGCCATCTTAACAAGCTGCTTGATATTGTTGGTTTATAAATTTCTCCCTATTCTTTCATTCTCCATAAAACCCAGAGTACTTTCAAATATACTTCAGCCAGAAATTAATAAATAAATAATAAAAGCCCAGAAGTTTTCTCCAGGGCCTGATAATCCCCTCTACCAATAAATATTTCTCAAGATTTTCCTAAGAATGAGACATTGAGTTGGCTGCTAAAGGAACCAGCTGGCTTTAAGCACCTCTGTCTCTTCGACTCATTCAAGTTTCTCTCCCTCAAGATATGCCTTGCTGTCTCCATACTGGTAGCCATGTGACCTTGAGTAGGCTGCTTCCAACACTGACGCAATATCCGTTACCAGCAAGGATGGTTGGAAGTTGTGCACGTGCCTCGTACAGATTTGGAGAGATACAGTGCAGTGCGTCATCAGGCTGGGGTTTGGGTTTTCTTCTGCTTTTTCCTGTCTCTTGTTCTTTCTTGTGCAGTCTGATGATCTGTCTCTTTTTTCAAAGACGATGGGATTAAAATAGAAGCTGAAGAGTTCTGCTTTCTCCCGGGACATCTGCCAATATTGTGTTGTTTGCTACCACTGGGGAACTGGAGCTGCATTCTCAGCACATTGCTTATTCAAAGGGGTCGGGGGTGCTGAGGTTCTAATGTGCTTTGCAAGTGATCGTTTCCTTTTCATATTTTTCCTCTCCTTTCCTCCCACTGTTCTTTTCCTCAAATCACAAACAATTTACCTTACATCATCTACATCTACTTTTCAGAGGGGTGGCTCAGCTTGCCGCAAGATGTGGGTGGTTCGATGCTGAGCTGAGCCCCAAGATCCTCCCGCCATGTTTGGGAGACTCTCGTTCTCTTGGTTTCCCTAACTGTTACCTTCTCTCACAGTCGCTGCAGGATGCAGATTAAAACATCATGCTCATCTCAAAAGTGAGCTGCCTCGAGATTTATCTCTCAAAATCACAACCCCTGTGCAGTAAAAAAAGCAACTGGTAAAATCGCATACAGACGCACAAGGCACCACGGAGAGTGGCCAAGGCAAGAAAGCGCCACAGAACCAGCTGTCCCCGTTAGATGTTAGTTCTGTTGTGGCCTGCTTCTATGTTCTACACTGTTTGATGGGCTCAACACTTTCCTTTGTGGGCGTCCAGTGTCACAAGCACTGTGATGGGACCTTGGACGGAGTAGCAACTATTCAACCTGGACCAGATTTCCAGACATGATTGGCATGCTGTTTCAGAAGTCCATCTGCATGTCATCGGTATACTGTGTACTCCCCTCCCCCAGTAACTGCCTCACAGTTAAAGAAAAAGATTCCTCCTTATGGCACGGTGTTCTGAATTGTTCACACTTCCCCATTTCCCACAAATAATTGAAAGTAACTCACATTATGGCATTGAAATAGCAAAATCTAAAGACACCCCCAACCCCACCCACTTCCAAGTTTTACTTCAATCCCTCTAATTTGGGGCAGGGGGCATCTTCCACATTTTCCTTCTGCCTGGCCACCACAGCATTGTTGAGCAACAACCTGTTGGCCCAGGGATGCTTACTTCACTCTACTTCCTGCATACAGATTTCTATATCCAGGCAGCCAGACTCCTGACACTGCCCACAGACAGTCTTCTAAAAATGTCCAAACTTGGAAACCTGTACATTTTTACTCATTTTTAAACACACATATCAGGGTGAAGAGATGGCTGTTCTTCCAGAGGACCCGGGGTGGGGGGTTTCCCAGCCCCCACATGGCAGTTCACAACTGTCTGTAACTCCTATTCTAGGGGAACCAACACCCTCATATAGACATACATACTGGCAAAACACTAATATAGATTAAAAAAATTTTTTAGTTAATTTTAACCACACACATGCACCCACACATACACATGTGCACACAGACACACCCCCATACACACACACACACTCATACACACTTTATATATATTGATTACTTACTATATACCAGGCACAATTCGTAGAGCTTAGAACAGGACACAGAATAAACAAGATGGCAGCCACCACCACGACAACAGTCTAGTCCAGCAGCACCAGACACAGAAAATAACTTAACAGTCAGAGGTGCTTCATGGGGAAGGATGTCTGACGCAGGTAGAGCCTTAGAGCAGCACCAGAGGCAAATCACGCGAAATGGAGGAGGCGCCTGCATAAAGCCCCAAGCGGTACGTCTGGTAGGTGATGGAAGGAAGAGGAGCACAGAGGTGCTGGCTCGATGATGTGGACAAGGCGCAGAGTGTAGCCCGTGGACACAGTAAGGCTGGGAGCACAGGAATAGCCCACTCTGACTTCAAGCTGCTGCAGGGGCAGGGACAGAAAGCTGCACAACCACACGGGGCTTAGACTAGGCTGTCAGCGGTAGCACTGGTAAGATGTTGGATGCGCTCTGAAAGCGTGCCTGGCGTTCCAATGTGGCTGCAAACCAGAGGCGTCAGGATGACTTCAAGGTTGGGGTTCCCCAACTATAAGGGTGGTGTAGCTTCCAATGGAAAAATGAGGAGCCAGAGAAAAGCAGATCTGGGGTCAAACAGTAGAAATTCAGATCACATTGTTAAGCGGCAGCAGGCAGCCTGAAGCCATGGATGCCTGCAAGTCAGGAGGAACAACAGCTGGAATGTGTGCTTTACTGGCATAAAGGCCCTTGGGACATTCTTGACCACTTGGTTATGTTTTTTTCTCCACAAGTTGCACGAATGTTTTCCCTGAGCTCCCGAGTTTAAACCCAGCTCTACTACGTCATAGCAATGCCATCTTGGGTGTACTCAACAGCTCTTGAGAATGAAAGTGGACCTACCTCCCAGGGCTGTCCTGAGAAAATTGAGACCCTTTGTGTTTGTCACCCTGTACGGCAGAATGAGCACTGAATCAAGCAGCTCTCCCTCACTGTCCTCGCCTTTCACGGTATTTGGCCGAACATGGGATCTCAACTCTCCTTTCTGACCTTGAGTTCAAGTCATCCTGACTCAGAGTGGTCCCGGCTTACCGTGGCTGTTCCAGCACTTTCTTGTTTTACAGGAAACCCAGAAAAGGTGTCAAGTCCTTATCAGTGGGTCAGAATATGCTATTTCTCACCTGAAACTATTTTGGAAATTTGCCTCCCATGTCTTTCTTTTCTCATTATTGACGCACTACTTAAATCACTTTCCCCCCTAGACATGGTCTCGCTGTGTGACCCAGGCTGACCTTGAACTCACAACCTTCTTGAACTAGCCTCCTGAGAACTAGAACTTCCGGTACGTGCCGCCAAGCCCAATCTCACAATTCGCGATCCTAGTCACACTAGCATCATTTTAATTAGGAAGTTAGCAGAACCACACACATGATGCGCATTTATAATGCCAGATACTAGAGGCTGGAAAGGGCCTGAAGCAACAGGGTGGTGGCAGGAAGTGACTGATCCAACTGCAGCCTCTGCCATACCTTTGTCACAGCAAAGAGGCCATTTACTTCTGTAACTATTGCCTCTGTAAGTGGAGTACTTGTGTAAACAAACCAAAACCCTCCTTAGCGCAAGCACTGGACTGCAAAGATGACACCACACACACACACCTCCTGGCGACCTTCACAAAGGCTCTTCCACCCTGACCTAGCTGACAGGCTTGCCTGGCTGACTCCTCACCAGGCCATGAAACCTCACTGGCCTCTTCTCAGGTTCCAGTGCTGCCCAGCTGCTCAAAGAAACTGTTAGATTAATTTCAATTTGAATGGCTGTAGCTTCCTTCTTTCTGGAGTAGGGATGTCATAAGCCTTTGTTTGCCACACTGTTCCACCCTACTCTGTGCTGCAACTGCCTTGCGGAGCTCCTCACGGGGAAAAGGCCACCTTCGGCCTGCGCGCACAGACTAGAGGTTGTAGAATAAACTTCCTGGTCATTACCCCCAGATCATGGCAGCCTGATCCCTAATGACAGGCACTATGGAAGACAGGTCATTCCAGGCACAAATGGCTATGGATTTGGACCTTCAGAGTGGCAACTCACTGTTCCAGAAAATCTATATCCTCTTTAAGATCAAGCCTTAGGACTAATGAGCTTTTGCAAGCTCAATATCCTTTCACAGTAAAATTTCTTTTCAGTCGTCACACACTAGCCTATGAGAGGGCCCGCCGGAAGCCACACTCTTACAGGCAAGATGTTACCAAACAGCATTTCTAAACCTTGGGATCCCGTTGTTATGAGGGTGCCTTCCTTCCCAGCTCCTGGAGTCTTAGGACCAATGACGTAGTAGTTAAGAAGAGACACACTTGGCCCACAGGGTAGCACCATCATTTATTCGCACCATTCTGGGCAGCTTAACTTTGCCTAGCTTCAGGTGTGCATCTATGACGTCACGGGGTCACCAGCATTTACTTACAGGGGATTTAGTGGCCCCGACAAGGCAACGGTCACGTGCCACCCTGGAGAGTGCCCAGCTCATAAAATCTCAGGTCAGAATCAGCAGTAGCCCAAGGACCTAAGCAAACCATGGCGCCCCCTTTCCCTTTCCCCCCCTTCCCCCCCCCCCCCCCCCACTTCTCAGAGCTGTGCAATTAGCCATTAGTGTCTCTGAGACCGGGCCTTAAATTCAGATCTGGCTGTGTGCAGAATACCAAGTGTTGACGCCAGGGATTTCCCATGAGCCTCAGCAGTAGGAGGATGTACATGGGCAGGACACCAGTCAAGTAGAATGGCCTATGTGAGCAGTGTGGGCTCCAAGTCCAGGCTTGGCCACAGTCCATGTTGCTTCCTCAAGAGCTGCTCTTAGCGGGTGGCACCAGGCAGCAAGGTGCCCCTGAGCACCATGGGAAGGAAAGGAAGGTAGCCTCAGGCTTCCTCTAGCCACTGCTTTTATCCCACCTTACACAATGCCCCACAACTCCCTTGGGGAGAACACAGGACCCCCACTCGTCCTCCAAGTCTGTGCCGAGCCCTGACTCACAGGGCTCCTTTCCTGGAAGACATACTGGCCAGGGTCTGGGGGTCTCACCTGAGGAGGCCATGTTCCACTGTATGCACTGTCACTTCCGCTCTGTGACCCTTAATAGGACTCGCAAGGGTTGGGAGCCTGGGTGAGGGCTGGCGGACAAGGCTTCTGGTACTGTGCCTGGCCTTCTGATCAGCCATCCCATCATTTCTCTTCTCTCTCCCCAACTCAGCCAGGGATTTTGATTAAAAAAATAGTCCACTTGTGACTCTCAGATTAGCATGCAACTTATTCATCGGCCTTCATTCTTTCTTTCACACAAATGTGTCCCCAAGTCCATGTGACTCAAGGACAAATAGGCTCTAACGTCTGCTGCTTAGGCCTTAGGGAAGAAAGGCCCGATGGATGGGAAACTGTCGTTGGCGTTAGTCAGGGAGACAGAGCCGAGACACAGAGGAGTAACCGCCCTGAGAGGCATGAGCACATCCTAAAGGGACACTTGCAGCTATCACTTTTCCAGGTCAGACTACAGAAACAGCTGCACCCTAGGAATCTGGAAACCACCACCCCCACCCCCCTTCAAGGATCTCACACTGGAAGAAAAGGCTGAGGTCCTGGGGATGCATGAGCTTGAATTCTCATCTTTGAAAGGAGCACACACGCACGCGCACATACACACACACACACACACATGCATGCACACCCCAGCCCCCATAGCCTAGTCCTGAGCACTAAAGCCAATTTCATTCAAAGTGGGTGCCGTAAGCAGCCCTGTCTCTCTGTTGCTAAACTAAACTAATTATTAATATCTTTGTTTTTATCTTGGTGAAGCTTCCAAAGAGCCCCACCAGGGAGCAGGTAGAGTCAGCCCAGAGGCACAGGGCGGTTCTGTCTCTATGGGAGACAGAAGAATGCTTTCTGCCTTTCCCCCGCTGGGGGAGGGGAGGATCAAGTTTCCCCCTACTTGGCCTAGTGGGTCCAGCGGAGCTCAAGACATCGCACTGAGTCCTTTTCAGAGTTCTCACATGACAACCAGGAGGGCACAGCTGTTCCCAGTGAGGCCATTAATAATACAGGCCTTTTTCCGCAAACAAGTGAAAACACTGTGTCTAAATTCTCACTGGGGCAGAGGGTTGTGGGGGTGGGAGTGGGGGGTTGGGAGGGTGGGGGGGTTGGGGGATGGGAGGGTTGGGGGGGTGGGGTGAGAGGCTAAAGGATCTGAGGCTAGGGGTCTGAGGGAGGGGCGCAATCGCAGGCGGTAAGTGAAAACTCCCCCACCTTTGAGCTTCAGCGGAATGCTGTGAAGGCCAGAGGCAAGGGAGTACCGCCTTGTGACTTACAGCTGTGTGACTCACTAGCCCAGTGGTGAACAGAGCCATGGGTTTCCTCTTAGCAATAGCAAACTCCAACAGCACAGAGAGCACCCCAGGGTGAGGGTCTCAGAGGACTCACATGCCCTTAGTTCACACCGTCTCTCTCTGCACCTGTGACAGTAAGGCACTCAGTAAGTATCAATACCTGAAGTAGGATGGGATATAAAGGAAAAAAACCCAGGCTTTGCACCCACAGCACAGTCAACACATCGCGGAACCCAGCCCTTCCAGCCTCAGTTTCCTCAGCAGGAAGGTTCGGAACAAAGCCGATCAGTTTGAGGGTTCATTTGGGAACACGATGGATGTAGAACACCATAGATCACCCTGAAGCAATGCAAAACTGTAGTCACCCCATAAACAGTGTTCTAGTCTGCAGATACAGAGCAGATCCCAACTGTCAATCGCGTCTAGTCAGTTCTGGGGAGAAGGGAAAGGTTGTGGGGAGGTGAACAGGGTACAAAACATCTGGCCAGACCTCCTGGGGAGCTTGCACGAGTTGGATCTCATCTGTGAACTGCACAGCTCCGCTCTGGAGCCCCAGAGGACTGTCTCTGCGTAGGAACGAGGGAGAAAAGTAAGCTCCACGCAGCTCCGGGAGCTTCTAAAATGGCTCCATCTGGAGTTCTAGAGTATCAGTGTGTAGCAGACCAACACCGTCTTCGTCTTCCCAGCTACCACCGTTTCCAGGGTCAGAACAGAGACAGAGCAAGGGAAACATCTAGGACTTTGATTTAAGGAGAAACTCACTCAGTTGTATAAGCTAAGATCGGCACCTATGGGTAGCAGAAGCCACGCTGGATCTGCTTGTAACCCCGAGGGCCTGGCCTCCCAGGCCCACCTCATTCACCTCTGTAGTGTGGGCACAGCTAGGCACTCTCACGGGAACCTCTGTGTGCTGCATTGCTGATCAACGGGATAGTACACACTCACACACACACACTCTCACACATACACATGCACACTGAGACTCACATACACGTATACTCACACACATCACACATAGACACACACACTCACACACACATACATCCACAGACATGTACGCTCAAACACATACATACACACATTGTACACACATATCACAGACACACACACACACACACACACAAACACACGCATAATATACACACATCACATACACACACATATTGACACACATCACATACACATCACACATATACTCAGACACACATACACACACATATGGACACACCACACAGACATACAGACACAGATATATACACATAGATACCCACTCACAAACACACACGCATATGGACGGACACACACACACACACACACCCCAGAGGGGGAGACAAGAAAGACAAGTTGAGAAGTAGATGAAGGAAAGCTTGCTGGGGAGAGAGAGAGGGGAGAGAGAAGTTGTGTGAAGAAGCTGCTGGTGTGTCTGTGGACAGGCCGAGTTCAAGGTTCAGGAACAGCACTAGATGGCTAGGGTGGATGCAGACCTGAGGAGAAACATGGGGACTGAGGAGAGATGGGCCATGTTCACCTAGCAGAGCTTCACGCCCATCCACTCCTTGTGTCCTGTTCCCTTTGCGCCAGTTTGGACGCCATCACCTACCCTCAGAAACCTCACCACAGCCTCCTAACCAAGCTGTTTCAAATGCCTCGCCTGTACAAGATAAAGTCTCCCTCAAGACGAGCTCCAAATAATCAGAAGTACCTCAGACACTTTAAACAGTTCCTGTGAAAGAACACGCCTTGCTCCCCAGCCCCAAGCAGCACCATCTTTTGACCCCCTCACTGGCCTTTCATTTACCGTTGCCTCATGTCCTCAATTCCACCTGCCAGATCCCAGCCCTTAATCAGCACACCCCATCACCCGGGCCTGCCAAAGCCTCAAGCTATTTACAGATGTGGGGAGTACCTTGATCCTGCTGTTGGGCCAGCAATAGAACACACCACAAGAGACTTCAAAAAAAAAAAAAAAAAACAAGGCTGTCCACCTGCTCTCTACGTGACAGTCATGGGGCAAAAAACGGACACCAGCCCTGCCACTACCACAGACCCACACCAGAGAGCTTGTCTTCAGCAAGAAGCTGGCGAGCTGCAGAAAAGCAGCAGCCACCGTCAGCACCTCTTTATTTCTTTGTTCACTTTTGAGGCCTAGCCCAGCTGTGGGCTTCAGTGGGCTCTCAGGAAACAACAACCAAGTTAATTCATTAATGAGATTCTCAGGATAAAGCACAGAACTAATCATATACAAGATAAAAAAAATATTCTCATCTCTTGCTTGGAAAGCTGACTCAACAAATAATGGATTGTGGAAATGGCTTCATGACTCAGTAACTTACTCTCTCATATACATTTACTTATTGTGTATTTATTTTGTGACTATTACGTGTGGGTGCACGGACCACAGCATTTTGTGGAAGTCACAGGACAACCTGTGGGGATCTGTTTTCTCCTAATCCCATGTGAGTCCTGGGATGGAACTCAGCCTCAGGCTTGGTAGGGAAAGTTCTTACCCTTCAAGGC
Organism: Acomys russatus; assembly: GCF_903995435.1. Lineage (NCBI taxonomy): Eukaryota > Metazoa > Chordata > Mammalia > Rodentia > Muridae > Acomys > Acomys russatus. The sequence continues at coordinate 8,244,368 of NC_067144.1, read as the reverse complement.
TGTCGTCTCTGAATTATTTGTCTAACCTGGGATGTTTTCACAGACTATTAACTGCACCTCAGTAAAGCTGTTTGAAATCTTTATATAACCACCTAAGACAATCAGGGTGGCACTCTGGATCTGGCAGACTGATGAACAGAGTCCTACGCACATTCCGCCACAGAAAGGAATGGCTACCCCTGAGAACACAGTCTCAGAGTCCTCTAGTACCCACGGGTACATCAGCAGGTGAAAAGCTGGTCTTGGGTAACCTGGTAGTGCAGTTTCTGTTGAGGGGGAAAGGTCCCAAATGGCCGGGCAATGGGCCAGGCCACAGTCGGCACACAGCACAAAGAACCAGATATTTTTCTGAGCATCACACTAAGAAGGACACTCGCGGCTGCCTCCAGCTAAGGCCTAAAGCCGCAGGTCAGAATCACTTCCTGAGGAAGCGTCCTATGTCTCAGACCATCCACACAGTATCGCTGCACAAAATCTGTGATTTCACACTTCCTGGAATTAGGATCTATGACTCTCTCTCTTCAGACAACATAAGTGGGGGGGGGGGGGGAGCGAGAACCTGGCTCATGTGTGGTCACGGTGCCTGGCACAGAACCAAGATGCACCATTAAATGGTTAAACGGAATGCTCCCAGGAATGGCCATGGTGAGGCATACATTCCAGCAGCCCTGCCCTGAGTGTTCATGCAGGGGGCACCCGAAGGAAAGGCAGCCGAGTCCGAGCACAAATTGAGAGAGGGACCACTCCCCTGGGGGTTACTCACCCCACCACCCCCAACCAGTCTTCCTCTCTGGCCATGAAGCAGCTGTTAATCTTACTATCTTCAGAAGGAAGGGTACCAGAACCCAGACTGGTCAGAACAGACTGTCCACACTGGTTCCCAGCCATTCCTGATGGGCAGAAGTGGGAGGGGTGGGGGTGGAAGGCTCCAGAGTTCTCACTCAGGGTTGCCTCCACCAGGCCAGTGGGTGAGAGAGAATCTCAGCACTCGTGAGGTCGCATGCTATCCCCCCCAGGTCAGGGACCTGTAGTACCACCTTCCTTCAGCCACTCCTCAGGGTGTGTACGAACAGGCCCTGAGCATTCGGCAGGCTCTGAAACACAGCTGCATCGCGCAGGTGGGTATGGCATTTGGAACCTAAGCTCCGCTCACACCTGAGCAGACTGGGTCCCATCAGGTCGCCAAGGAAGTTCCCTGGAAACTCCACTCCCATCAACTCTACTTTTCATTGCAATATCGAAAACTGCTCCTGCTCCAGGGAAAACTTGCGGGAAAACATCTCTTCCCTTGTGAGTTCCTGACGGGAGTCTGGTAAGCCTTCAGATGCACAGCTAGGGGCTTCCACAGTAGGTTCTCCTCACAAATCCAGCTAGGAGTGAGGTAAAACAGTAGAACGGGGGAGGGGGGAGGCTGTTGAATTGCTGGAGTTGCGAGGGCTGCCTATTCGCTAGCCATAAAACCTTTCTGCACACCTGCTTCCCTGGGTTCAAATATTTAAACTACACCTCCTCTTAGGGGTTGCGGTGAAGAGGAAATAAGTGAGCCGCAGAGCACTGAATGCCCATCCCATGAGCACACTGTCATGGCTGACTACCTATGTTCCTTCTCCAGTAAGCAGAGGCTGCCTCTACCTGGGTCTCAGGTGAGCCTGAAGATGGACGGCCGCCACGGTCACTGTCCCACCAAAAACCCACTGAGAAAACGGTCCTCCTGGGCCAGTTCCAGAGGCACAAATGTTGGTACACTGGAACCAGGGAGGGTCTGGGTGGGACCACAGTAAAAACACTTGCAGGTTGTTTGCTCCTCTGTGGAGAAAATGGGAAAACAAACAAACAAACAAAAAAAAAAAACCCACAAAAAAACAAAAAACAAAAAAACACCAGTCCTCCACAGCTCTATGAAATATCTCCATCCTTAGTCACCTGGAATACTGAACTGTGTCAAAGAACAAAGAAGCAACATGTCCACGCCGGTTCTGGACAAGTGGAAGAGAAAAGCCAGCACTCGATGCATCGGCTTCCCCACCGGAGGGCACGCTAGGCTGGAACCACAGTCGGGCCGACCCAGGAGTGACACGTCATTCTCCATCTGAACAACAAACATCCAAGAAGCTGCCACAGCCCATCACCCGAAGTGGCCAGGGAGGCAGTGATGGCAACGGGTGTAGAATGAATAGGTCATCTCTCTATAAAACAATCTGCAAATGTTTTTACTGTGGTCCCACCCTGCCCCTCCCTGGTACCAGGATACCAACATCTGCTCCCCCCCCCTCTCTCTAACACTTATTTATTTTATTATGTATACAATGTTCTGCCTACATGTACACCTGCACACCAGGCTACCAGATCTCATTATAGATGTAGATGGTTTTATGAGCCACCATGTGGTTGCTGGGAGTTGAACTCAGGACCTTTGGAAAAGCAGACAGTGCTCTTAACCTCTGAGCCATCTCTCCAACCAGCCTCTGTGTCTCTTTAAAAATTAAAAACGACATTTGCCATAGAACTCCTGCCTCCACCCCCCAAAAAAAGAAAAAAAAAAGAAAAGAAACTCCATGTTCACACAAAAGCCGGGACACTGCTGACATCAGCCCTATTTTTGTATCCCACAAGCTTGGGAGTAGCTAAGCTGTTTTTCAATGGGGGAAGGGCTGTTCTGGTTTGAATGGGAAATTAATGCCCAGCAGGCTAAGGTGTTTAAACATTTGGTCCAAGGCGGCAGCCCTATTCAGTGGGATTATGAAACTGTTAGGAGCAGTGGCCTTATTGGAGTAAAGTATGTCACTAAGGAAAAGTTTTGGCAGTTCACAGCCTTACCCCACTTCCAGTCTGCTCTCTTTCCTCTGTGTGGCTGAGATGTGATCCTCAGTTTCCTGTACCTGCCAGCATGCCTGCCATGCTATCCCACAATGTGAACTTGAACCAAAGTAAACTTTCTTCCTTCACTTGCTTCCAGTCATGGTATTTCATCAAGCAACAGAAAGGTAACAAATAAACAGGTTAGGGGGTCGCAGGACCACACCACGGAACACTACTCAGCTATGAAAAAGAGAAGACTGGCGATAGAGCCAGCAACCGCTGTGGGCTGGAAGGGCGTGACGACGAATGTCAAAACTGCATCTCAGAAGACCTCACATTTCGCCAGACAATTATCCAGGTGGAGAACAAGGAGGGGCCCATGGGATGACAAAGGCAGAGCACCAGGGAGGTGCTGTGTGGTTACGGAACACTTCTGAATTCCAACAGCAGTGGTGGCTGCTCAGGTCTCCACAGAGAAGATTGGAGCCCTGCAGGCTCAGTACAGCAGTTTCAGCCGCCCGCCTGCACTTCCCAGGGCACCATAATTATACAAGATGGAGCCAACAGCGAATGCTCAGTTGTGCTCTGCCTCTCTGACCCACCTGGGGAGCTTTCTGTGGGTTCTGTAATTATCTCGAAACAAAATGGATTTAAAAACAGGAGTACAGAGGCAGTAATCAGGAGGCACTAGGATTACAGGGCACATCCATCTGCTCCAACCCCCAGTGCTCAGAGCAGATCCCACCTCCTGTAGCTCTGAGTGTCCTGTCTGAAGAAGCTTCTACTCAAGCCATGGTAGACCCTCCCTCTGCCACTCCACACAGCTAACCCTTCCTTTCCTGGAAAGGCATCATTCTCCCCCAAGACACTTTCGGATTGCTACTCTTGGCTTACCAGAACGTGCATCATACGTATCCGATTCTGTTACAATTATTGAGTACTTGTTTGCATCTCCAGCTCCAAAAATGGAACAGAACTTGCAGAAAATAGTTACTAAACCTAGCCAGTAAAGCCTTGCTGGTAGATTATATAAAGAAATCTTCCAATAGAATTATAAGAAGAAATGCAATGCAGTTTTTTAATAAAACTTTTTTTTTTTTTTTTTTTTTTACAAAAGCCCAGAGATTTGAGCTGAAACTTCATATAAGGAAATACGTAGATAGCTGATACACAGGTGAAAAAAGGCTGAGTGACATTAACCGGGAGGAAAATGCAAACACTAGGAAGAGGACATCCCAGTGAAAGTAGCTAAAGCTAAAATCACCAGGCCAACCGAATGAGAAAGAAAGAAAGAAAGATGAAAGGAAATGACTTGCCCTAGGTATGGCGGAAGGAAAAGTTTATTATAGACAGGCAGGCGAATATTGGCAGAGGTAAGGACATCTTTGAGAGTCCAGAGTGGACATCTCTAGAGTGAACTGTGCCTTCTGGGGAGGGGAGTGGGGGGTGAGGTAGGGGGAGGAGGCTGGCAGGGAAAACAGATGCAGCAGCTAGGAGGCCCAACGTACAAGGGGGAGGGGGCGGGGCAGTGATCAAAATGGATGGATTTTAGAGACCAGACTCCTGGGTTGGAGAATTCAGGGTAGGTAGGGTGAAGGGTATACCAGCCTGGGGGACCTTGTAGTAGGTAGGGACAAAGGGATTCAAGACCCGGCAGCCAGTGTCCGCTTTGATGTTAAACAGGCACCTCAGCTAATTCTGCCAGGTTGAAATCTGACACAGACAAGGACTGGCAAGGAAGCAGAGCATGTGCAGTGCCAGTGGCTACTCCAAGAAGACAGTCTGCACTTCCTAAAGAGCAAATGGACACCCGCCGTAGACCAGAGCCATTCTCTATTAGGGGTCTTGACAAGAGAAATCTCTGTGCGTGACTACAACATCAAGAGCTTTTCTTACATTTTTCCTCTCACAAACGCTTAGTGACTTTCATAGTTGCACACTGAAAACAATCCAAATATTTGCCTAAAGGTGGATGGTTAGACAGTGGGACACCCACACCCTCTTAGCCGTAAGGGGAGAAAAGGCCGTAATCCCACAACATTATAATGCTGTTGTGTGCCGAGGGAATGAAAGGGGCATGCTAGACAATTCCAGCTTCCTGAGGTCCTAGGAAATGCACACTGGGGTGACAGGGAGGAGATGGGTCATTGCTCAGGTGGGAAGGAGACAGAAAGGCACAGGTGGTGGTGGTGGTGGGGGGGGGGGGGGGGGTGGGAATACAGCACAAGAAGCACTGTGGAGAAGCTGGCAGTAGTTGTGAAATTCAGATATACCTCGGCTGCTGTCTATCAGTCGTTCCTAGGTAAAAGTAGAGGAAGCATGATAAAGAGAAAAAAGCCATATGTGAATTATTAATCTTCAATCCAATTCAGCCTATCTGATACAGGAGGAAGCTGGATCGGAAAGCCTCCAGGGCCTGGGGGTGGGGGCGGGGGGGAATCTGCAGCTGTCAAGTCAGCATCCTACACCTCCAAAGCTCAGCACTTAGACCCCCCCTTGAAGACTTAGGTGGTAGATCCTAGCAAAAGCAGACGCTAAGGAAGACCTGAAAGAAGAAGTCAGGTACGGGGGATGGAAGGATGCTGAGATCTCTAGTAACTAAGATGCCACCTCCCCATCCTGGGTTGTCCTTGCTCCAGATGCCAGTAGCCACAAAGCCTACTGCAGTCTGGGGCAGGAAGGCAGCAGCGCTAGGCTCCTGAACAGAGTTCTGCTTGGCCAGGAGAGCCTGATGAGACAGACCTTGGTCAGTCAGGAAACCAGCAATAAATGAGGCCTTCCTCTTTCTGGGTCTCTGCTTCTCCCAAGGAAGGAGGTGAAAGAACTTCCAACCCTATTTTATGCTTTGCAAGCACCCTGCAGAATCTAGCTTTCCTCCTTCTCACGCTCTCTGGGTGCCACAGACAGAAGGGGTCTCGACTCTCCGTGAACCCACACCCCATGATCCCACCCCAACCCCAGCTGACAGTGCCTTTCCAGCATCCCCTGGCCATTCTACCTCCTCCCCTCAGTGGCCCCTCTTTCTCCCTTGTGTCCTACTTGAGGTCTCTAAACAGTATGACCAAAGCAACTTGAGGAGAGAGCTATATCTCCACAGCACAGGCCATCATCAAGGAGAGCCAGCACAGGAATTCAAGGCAGGAACCTGGAGCTGATGCAGAGGCCATACAGGGGTGCTCTTACTGGTTCCTCATGGCTTGCTCAGCCTGTTTTCTTAGAGAATCCAGGACCACAAGCTCAGGGGGTGGCACCGCCCTCAGTGAACCAAGCCCTCCTGTATCAATCCTCTATTAAGAAAATGCACCCAGAATTGCCCACAGGGCAATGCAGTAGGGGAATTCTCTTACCTGATGTCACCTCTCCTAAGTGACTCTAGCTTGTGTCAAGTTGACATAAAACAAGCCAGCGTTCCCTGTCTTGCTTAGTGGGAGACCAAACACTTCAGAGTGGGGTTAGAGGTCTGGACACCTGGGGATGCACAGCAGCTGCAGAGGCAGTTTCTGCTTTTAGAGTTCTTTTTTGGGGGGAGAGAGGTGAGTTCGAGACCAGGTTTCTCTGTGTCGTCTTGGCTGTCGTGGACTCACTTTGTAGACTAGGCTGACCTCGAACTCACAGAGATCTGCCTACCTCTGCCTCCTGGGTGCTGGGATTAAAGGGGTGCGCCACCACACCCAGCTAGAGTCCTTGAAAAACAAGCGGGAGGTGCATGGGTCCAGCAGAAAGGAGAGCCTATGTCTTGCTTCAAGGAAGTTCACCTGCCCCCCCCTCACCCCCGCTTATCCTGTCAGATCTGTGTACCCAAGGATGGGCCAGAATTTCTTGCCCAAGTAGACTTGGCCATTTGGCTCCCATATAGTAGACAATAAATACATGTGAAACTAGACCTATGGCTTCTTGCCTGGGGTATTTTCTGAACATAACTCCAACAGCACACGAAGTAATCCTGAAGCCGGGGATGGTGGCACACCCCTTTCATCCCAGCACTCCCAGCACTCAGGGTGGGGGGGGGGGGGGCAGAGGCAGGCGGATCGCTGTGAGTTCGAGGTCAGTCTGGTCTACAAAGTGAGTCCAGGACAGCCAGGGCTACACAGGGCTCCCTGTCTTGAGGGAAAAAAAAAAAAAAAATCCTGAGGGTTGAAATGAAATCTAGAAGCTTCAGTCCAACCAAGAGAACAATCCCTAGAGTACATGGACAGCCTGCCGGATGGGAGGCAGTCTTTCCCAAGTATACCTCAGGCAACAAATGCGATGTCAATGAACCAAACAGGCAGCATATATGTTCTAAAATGTTCAGTGTCCTTAGCCACCAGAGAAATGCAAATTAAAATTAGTTTGAAACTCCATCCCATCCAAGCCAAGAAAACAAACAGTAACAAATTCTGATGAAGATGTAGGGAAAAGGAGCCATTAAGCACATGCTGATGAGTGTGTAAACAGTATAACCACTGCTGAATCTATATGGAGGCGTCTCAGCAAAATGACACAGAACTACCGTATGGGTCACATAGACCGATCTCAGGTATGTTCCCGAAGGGGTCAGTCAACACACCAGAGAAACACCTTACACATCTATGTTGATAACAGCACCCTTCACAATACCAAGGAGGTGGAACCGGCTAGTCCGTCAACTGAGGAAAAGGTGGTCTGGCTATCTACACAGCAGACTTATGCAGCCACAAAAGGAAAAGGAAGGAAGCAGGACACTTGCCGGAAAATATGTAGAACCAGAGATAGTTGTGGTGAGCTAAGTACGCCAGACTCAGAAAGACAAATTGCCTTATGTTCTCTCTCCTATGTGGACCCTACCTCCAGAGGGTCACAGAGGAAAACAAAACATATCCACCATACAACCCTTGCAAAGAAATCTGAGAACTCTGACGCCCTATTTCTAGGCAGCAGGGAGGGCTGGACCCATATGATGGCAGGCTCACCTCCTGGTATCTATCAATAAAGGCTGCGGTGAGCATGGTCTCCTGATCATGATGTTCTCCCTCAGCACTAGGCAGAGCCCCTGGGAGATCTGCAAACACCACTGCCCCACCCCGCACCCCCTTCACAGGAAATCAGAAATAACTAACACTCCCTTAGGAGAAGAAACACTTCCTGAAGCTGGCTTGGGAACCCATGCCTGCATGACCGCTTGCTGTGAAGGGCACTCGGCAGCTCTGAGAGGCACTTATCCTCCGTCCACAAGCTCCAGTTTCCCTATCTGAGACATGGGTGCTCAGACACAATGCCAGAGGGTGCAGAGGTAAGAAGGCACACAGCCAAAGCAGAGAGCATGGGGGGGTTCAATCCATGCCCTGCCCTTTCTTACCTCACAAAGATTCCTCACAGTCCTTAGAGTAAGACCTTCTCCGTCTGCATCAGCATCGAGACGGGAAAACCAAGACCCTGACGAGATAGGAGGCTTACACCCAAAAAAACTACAGCCTGCTTCGGAGGAGTACCCAATCTTCAGCAGCTATGCAGGGGATGGCCTAGGAAAGGCAAAGACAAGGCTGCCAGCCACAGGCCACCATCACTTTCCCTTGTTGATTAAATACAATAGCTCAGAGGTCAGGCAGCCTCAGGGGCCAGGCCGGCCTCTGGCCCCCAGTACCCCAGAGCTTCACCTCAAGGGCTGACCACTACCGGCTGCTAGGTGGCCTGGATTCCTAAGTTAAGGGCCAGAGGAAAACTGTGACCCTTCCTCCCTTCCTAATTTCCTGAACCACAAAAACAAACTGGAATGTCACTGATGTCTCACCCTGCCCCTGAACCTTTTAGGGACAGGTGGAAGAAGTGCAAAGCGAAAGCCAGAAAACTCAGAAAGAAGAAGAGCAGAGGCCCAGGACTCCACTATGCTAATTTAATTAGCTTTCATCTGCTGAGGGTAGGGCCTTGCCAAGAAAAAGAGGCTTTTGTTGAAACTGCGCGTTTGGGCAGGAAGTCACCTCGCCCTCCCTCAGAGATTATGAGTCGAAAGCTCTGACTCGGCTGGTCCCGGCTTGGCGGGTCCTAGCTTTCACATCCAGTGTTGCCAGCCTTCCTCTTCACACTTCTCTGACCAGCCTCTCAACTTTTCCGAAAAGAAAATGCACCCCAGATGTTTGTCAGTAAATGGAGGGCTTTCATCTGCCTTTATGAAAGGGAATCAATAATTCAGGAGCCCCCAAGATGTCAGTCGGAGAGGGAAATGCAGCCAGTTTCTCTCCATCAATAAACCAAAAGTTTCCTGGTGGCTTAACTCCCTCCCTGCAGCAGGGCAAAACCAGACAGTTTCATCACCATGATGTGGCTGGACTCTCATAGCTACCCATGAGACACTGCAAACAGGTCGCAACACACCCAGCTCGTGTTTACTGAGCACCTCCTATGAACAGGGGAAGACTCAAGAGGCGGTGGGTGGCACAGCATCTGCCTAGCACAAGCAAGACCCTAGGCTTGAACTCCAGCACCACCCAAAGAAAAAGATTTCTAGAAAACCTGCTGTGTGGCTTCTCCAGTTTCCATGACAATATATTACTTTCCCAGAATGGTCCATTTTAGTTTGCAAACTGTTTTGTATTGTTTTGTCTTGTGTTTTTTTTTTTTTTGTTGTTGTTGTTGTTGTTGCTGTTTTGTTTTTTTTTTTTTTTTTTTTTTTTTTTTTTTTTTGTGGAGGCGGGATGGGTAATGTTTTATTCTGTTTTGGCTTTACAAATTTATAACAAACAGTTTGTAAAAATCCTTGGGTGCTGCAGACTCAAAAGTTGAGAATGAGAGACATAGAAGGCTTCTGTGACCATCTCCCCCCTTTCCCCCAATCCACCCCACCTCCGAACCGTCTAGACAGGAAGCCATTGAAGAGAACTCTTCAAAACTGTGATAAGGGTGCTGAAGTGTAGCTCTTCACAGTTGATGGTTTCTGGCAGGCGTGGGGGAGAGGGGCCAGACAGCTTTCTTTAAGGGGCTGACCATGGGGAGTTTGACTATGCATTATGTAAAATTCTCAAAAAAAATCAATAAAAATATGTTGGGTAAAAAATTCCTGGATACTTCAAAGCAGTTCTGGAGAGTTTCTAGAGAAGCAGATGCTCCAGGCCCCACTAGGGTCATCTTTCCACCTCCATGCGGAATGTTCCAACGTCCTGTAGTAGCGTAAGAAGAGCCCTAACAGAGCAGTCTTTGGACCCCGTTTTCTTTCCTTCCAAATGTTTGAGGAGTACTTATTACCTTTGTATTCAGAACCCATCTAAATTTATTAAAATGGCTTTTGGTGAACCTACTGGAATGCTCTGCCATAACCTCCCTGCATAATTTCTATTATCCTTGTCTCTTAGGTTGGTGTGTGTATGTGTGTGTGTATGTGTGTGTGTGTGTGTGTGGATATGGATTAGTTTCCTGGGAGCTCGCTTTCCTGTGCAGAACAGAGCATGAGAGCATCCATCAGAATCTGCTGGAGTCTTACCTTGAGGACAAGTTCATTCTCCTTAGGGTTCCAATTTTTCTTTGCAATGGAGAAAATGGAAGATTCTGGAAGCTCTGCGGTGGCAAATCAAACCCTTTGGCCTCCAGTGACTCTGCCTCTGTGTGATCTGAGATAGAAGCAGATGGTTGACTAAAAACAACTCCTTCCCTGAGCCTTAGAGAATTCCCATCGCCTCTCCCCCAAGAAGCATTGTGCCCTCTCCTTTGAGCTGTGGTTAAGGGTTCTTACCTCAGGATTGGGATGGAAAGCAGGTCCCAGGTATTGGGAAAGGCTCAAGGGGGCCAGTTTATTTCAGTTGCCTTCCCAGGCACTGACTGCTTCTCTCTGGGACACTGGCTGCTGAGCGTGGCACAGTTGGCTCTACCCCTGCCTGCAGGGAAAAGTGAAAATGCAAGCTGAGCTCAGAGGCACAGTTATAAACACAAACAAGAGAGTAGACACCCTTCCCCTCCCACCCTTGCTCCCACCTCCCTCCTCAGAGCACATCTCTCCCCACATGACTTCAGCTGGCCTTCTGTTCACTCCTGCCCACTTGGTTTTGCCCAGTCTGAGTAACAAATTCAGTAAAACAGACTCTACAAGAGCAGCTGAATGCGCTACTCAGTGTTAGTACCGAGAAAGGTAGGGTAAGACGACGACATCGTCAGATGCAGCCCTAAGTCCTGTGTCCAGACAAAGCCTGCAGTTTTGCTAATCTCATCAACCCTCAGTCTCCCCACCCGCAGCATCCTGTTTCTGCTCTTACAAATGTGAACTCAGTTTCTCATTCACTCTGGAAAGTGTTTCTGACTGGGTCTGATTTTTCGCTCCATAGATTACATCTGAGAAGATAGAGTGAAATTTTAAGTAACTGCATTTTACCTTGTAACAGAGAAATTTAGGTTCCATTTATATGTGTGTGTGTGTGTGTGTGAAAAGAAAGTTAACTTATTATTGCGCTACCCAAGAAAAGCGCGCATGAGAGGCATATCCTTTCTGATGCTTGTTTTTTGCCCTTTTTTCGGTCAGCCAGATTTTTAATAAAGATAAGAAAAGGTGAGGCGTGGTTCAGTGTGAGTTCTCATGGCGTTCTGCAGTGTCGCTTAATGGTTACATAATAGGCACATGCCCCTGGGTCCCCCGTGGTCTATGTGCAGTGCCCTACATAGCTGGACTATATATTTATTCTACATGAGCCTCAAGGGTTTGGCATTTAAGCCCCCACTAATTCATCTTGTGTCCATTGCAAATAGTATTTGAAGCTTTATCACCCCCACCACCACCACCACCAAAAATTAACTATTTAGAGATACATCAAAACAAAGAAGCAAAAGACCTCTACAACAAAAACAGCAAGACACTGAAAAAGGAGAGCACAGAAAATACTAAACAATCAAGAGAACACCCAAGTTGCTCCTGGATGGGCAAAATGAATGTCGTCAAAGCAGCTGTGCTACCAAAAATTAATTTACAGATCTCATGCAAGGCCTAATGCCATATCTCACAAGTTTAGGGAAAGGCAGTTCAAGACTTCATATGAAAGCACAAAAGACCATGAGTAGCTAAAGCAGTCTCAAAGAGTAAGAGCACAGCTGGAGCATCGCAATACCTGGCCTCAGGTATAGCATTGTATAGTTTCTACATATTGTGCACTTCTGTATAGTAGTGATACTGTAATGACAAAGGCTGCCTGGTACTGGCATCAAAATAGGAAGAGCAATATCATAGAACAAAGGATGCAGAAGTAAATGCCACACTGTGCCCGCTTAAATTTTAACAATGGAGGTTAAAAACAGCCGGGGAGTGGGGAGGGGTGGGCTGGTCAGCAAATGGGGCTGCCAACGCTGGATTTTCACCTGCAGGAGATGAAATTAGATCCACTGCCCCACTTTAGACAAAACTCACTTCAAAATGGATCAAAATTCTCTACATAAAACCGGAAACACCTTCATTTCCGCAAGGAAGCATAAGGGTAGGCAAGGCCGTTTCAAACAGAACACCCGTAGCAAGGAGCTAACTGCAACTAGTAACAGAATAAAAAGCAAGCACAAGCTGTGAGAACAACCAACAGGGCACACACACAGCCCACAGAACAGGAGAAAATCCCCACAGCTTACACACTAGACAAGGAGCTAATACCCAGGATTACAAAGAATTGCATAAATTGAAATCCAAGGAAACAAAATCTCCAGCTAACAAATAGGCAAAGGACCTGAATAGATGGTTTTCAAAAAAGAAAACAAAGAAATGCAAAGGGCCAACAAATATTTTTTAGGAGTCTTATATTTCCCATCAGGGAGACATAAACTAAAAGTACTTTGAGATGCCATCTAACCCTAGTCAGAATGGCTGCCATCAACAAATCTGACAACAAATGTTGAAGAGGATGTGGAGAGAAAAGGGTCCTTATTCACTGCTGGTGGGAGGTGCAGATTAATGCAGCCATTGTGGAAGTCAGTTGGAATATTTCTCAAAAAAAAAAAAAACCCAAAGAATAAAAATAGAAATACCATATGACCCAGCTATTTCACCCCAGGCAGATGCCCAGAACTCCTTGCCTTACCCTGGAGATTTTTGTACCTCCTTTTTACTGCTGCTTTATTTACCATAGCAAACAATTGGAACCAACCTATTGGCCCATCAACAGATAAATGGATGAAAATTAGGGGGAGGGGAGGTGAATGATAAAAATTAGGGAGGTGCATGTACACATGATATTTAGCTCTTTAAAAAAATGAAACCACAAAATTTTGAGGAAAACGAAAGAACTTGGAATGCCTGGAATGAACAGCACTGAACAAGATCACATAGTCTCAGAGTGTGGAACCTAGCCAATAATGTATGCTTATATGTAAACAAACGTACGTGTGGGCACAGAACAGCATGCAGGCGTGAGCGCGAGAGCAACAAAGGGTAATAGCAAAGGGTGAGAAGGCGTGGACGTGGGCAAAGGTCACGAGTCACGCAAAAGGATGAAAGCTAACTGGTTTTACATTTCAACTCTGTCGTGCATTTTTCTTTTCTTTCTTCTTTTCTTTTCTTTTCTTTTTTTTTTGTGAAGGATACGTACATAAAATATATATGATACTGAAAATTTAAAATCTAATATGAAGCTCCACAATGTCAGATATTCTAACTGTTGAAATGTTCAGACTTTGGGTCTGTTTAATTTTTAGTGTGGGGGTCTTTTTTGGGTTTTGTTTTTGTTTTTTTGCAAGAAATCAGCCAAGTGCGTTTATAGATCCTTACACAGAAAACATCCCAAGCAAGCCCTAAGCCCTGCAGACTTGCTGGGCTGAAATTAAGTGAGAAGACACTACACTGGCAATTCAATAAGAGCATCTGCTAAATTCAAGAGGCCTCTGGGATGCCCCCACCTGCTCGACCCCATCCCCCCTTCTAGAACCCATGTTCTCTCTCTCTCTCTCTCTCTCTCTCTCTCTCTCTCTCTCTCTCTCTCTGTGTGTGTGTGTGTGTGTGTGTGTGTGTGTGTGTATAACACATAATTAATTCCTTAAGCCACAGTCTGGGAAATCAAATTGCTGGGTCAAAGACTTTCCAAATTTCTCAGGTTTTTGCAGAGTGGAAAGATGTGACCTCCAAGGCCTCTGTGCTAGAGAGGTGCTCCCTCCTTCACACCACAAACTCACCAGTGGAAACGAATATGGGGTACCGGGGGTCTGGGTTGGCCTTTCTCGTGCTCACAACAGGCTCAGCTTCCACGTAAGTTAAGATCCTTAATGCTAGCTAGCCAGGCATGATGGTGCACACCTTTAATCCCAGGACTTGGGAGACAGGCAGATCTCTATGAATTCAAGGCCAGCCTGGTCTACAAAGTGAGTCCAGGACAGCCAGGGCTGTTACACAGAGGAAAAGAGTGGTCAAAACACAGAAAGAAATGTCCAAATGAGAAAGAGAGAGAAGGCAAGTGATTGGAAACAGAAAACTGAAGCCTGCCTTGCCATTTGCGGTGCTGGAAATACCAAGGCTTTGCCAAGATTCAGGGCAGAACACAGTAAAGGCAGCAGGTGATGCTAAAAAAAGAGTTACTGGAGGCCTTGGGCACCTTACTGCTATGTATAATTAATGACAACAAAACACCAGAAGCCAGCCAGAGGCACTGAGGTGAAGGCAGGCAGCCAGTGAAGAAAGTGCTGCATGCTCCCAGCCAGGGGAGAGCAGCATCCAGATTGCAAGAAGGGGCCTTCCCCAGGGCCTGGGAACCCTGGCAGCTGGCTGGCTCCCCAGCCTACTGCTTAATGGGAAACCCCCACCCCTATATTCTCTCTGTAGTTAGTCGGCCAGCTTGCCTTCTTTTATTCTAGGCCACTTTTATTTAGTGAGAAATAGATAATTCACCAGGTAATCTGTCCAAACGAATGGCTGGATTTCTGAGACCACACACCCCCATCTGAGACCACACACTCCCATCTGAGACCACACACCCCCATCTGAGACCACACACCCCCATCTGAGACCACACACCCCCATCTGAGACTACACACCCCCATCTGAGACCACACACCCCCATCTGAGACCACACACCCATGTCACCAGCAATAGGGAGCCATTCTCCTGGCCTTTCCTAGCTGACTATCTGGGTAGATACACCCTGTGTTTTATCCCCCAACAGCTAGCAGGGCCCTGAGGGGGCGCTGTAGGTCTCTCCAAATCCTTCAGTAAATAGATTGCAGGCTTCCAACATTTCTGAAAAGATACAAGTCAGTCATAGTCTTGGGCCTGCCCTGGTGGATGAAGGGTAGAACTTTAAGGACAGTTACATAAAAGAAGTAGGCTGGCCAGACACTGTTTCAAAGATTAGGGATAGGCTCTGTGGGTGAATAAAAGTAGCAGAAGCCTGTGCTAAGCAAATGACACAGACAAGATGGAGGAAGGAACCGTAGGGGACATGCTGGAGGATGAAGTTGGCAAGCATATATACCCAAGCCAAAGATGGGAGAGGCAGACAGGAAACCATCAAACCCAGAGACAGATGGAATTTGGATGAGTTGAACTACCCCACCAAAACAGTCTCTCCCAGGCTCTAAGTCTGCAGCAATCACAGGCTTGTGGACCAACTGGGATTGCCAAAGTACTGCCCCGTAAGTTTGCTAAGACTTGTTACACACACTGGGCAAGTCACTGGTCCCCTTACATAGGCTCCGCATCCCCAAGCAGCCTGTGTGTCCTCCCAGCCTCCATGAAGCTCTCAGTCCATACTCCAAACTCTACCTGTTTCTCCCATTAGCTCTCTCCTAACCACCATCAGATCCCACAAGACTCACTCACTGGGTTTGACATCTGAATTGGTTTCCTGTTTTGTTTTGTATTTTTTTTTTCTCCTGGGGCATGGCAGCCAACGCTTTCTTCTGGGTCGGTGCTGTTTGAATCTTCCTGCCTCACCGTACTGTCCTCTGTTGCAATTAACTTATCTGTGTGGTCTAGGAAGCCAATGACTGATACAGGAAGCCAATCACTGATACAGTGAGACTGTAGTGTATTTTAAAGCTGCATGGTGGCACACATCTTTAATCCCAGCACTCGAGAAGCAGAGGCAGGCAGATCTCTGTGAGTTCTAGGCCAGCCTGGTTTACAAGTAAGTTCAGGACATCCAGGGCTACACAGAGAAACCCTGTCTCAAAAAAAAAAACCAAAATAAATAAAGAAAGAAAGCTGCAAACACTACGTTGGGCAGAATCTAAACTACTACTAATCCACTAGTAAACTAAACTACTCTAATCCTATGGCCTCAAAACCTAAATATGTCCCCATCACTTGCCAATCTGATCCTCCTTGTACTGTTTTGCTGTCTTCAACCCCATCAAAGACTTGAGAAGGAATAAAGTTAATTAACTGAATAAACAAAAAGTGTAGGTTGACAGCTTCCAAAATGAAAATATAAACAGAGACAGTTTGCTGCCAGAATAGTCACCCAAAATTCTCTATAACATAGGAGCATCATCTCCAGCCTTCTGGACCAATACATCTGACAGACGTATTTGTGAAGCAGGGACTATTGAGGACTTGCCTACTCTATCTTGGCAGAGTTTGGCCATCAACTCCAGCTGCATCCAAGTTTGCCCATTTCAGGCAGAATTTTGTCTGTGGCAGAAAACGAGGACATTTTGCCCAGTGGCTTGTTTGCCACATCTGAAGGCATCTCCATAAGGAGATTCTGTAATGCTCATCGTCTTCTTTGAGGCAGGCTGGGTGTTTTGTTTTTTTTTTTTTTTTTTTTTTTTTTTTTGGTTTTTCGAGACAGGGTTTCTCTGTGTAGCCTTGGGCATCCTGGACTCACTTTGTAGACCAGGCTGGCCTCGAACTCACAGCGATCCGCCTGCCTCTGCCTCCCGAGTGCTGGGATTAAAGGCGTGCGCCACCACGCCCGGCTGGCAGGCTGGGTGTTATCAGGAGTTAACCTGTCTCATTGTCAAAGAATCCTCAAAACAATAAAAGTTATCTTTAAATGCCATACTCTGTAGGTCTCTGAGATTTTTGAAGACCTTATCTATTTTACCTTATCTATCTGTTAAACCTAGGATGTATATTCTTGTGATAAAAATTGAGTAGTATTTGATATGACCATGAGTTGATTAACTAAAAATCAACTTGTATTACTAATTATCCTAAACAGCCTACAGTAATATTTTCAAAGTATTGAAAATAAACCGTGCATCATAATCGAGTTGTATATGTACAATACCTCATATTAGGGTAGAAATATATATATATATAATGTGTGTGAAGAATAATCTTAAATTAGAATTCTATAACAATGAATTAAAAATAACCCCTATATGTGAGTAACAATTAAGGCCTTAGGTTGAGGAGTAGATTCAATAATCTACTTTTTGTCTAATCTTTCCTATATGTTTTTTATATTCCCCGCCCACCTCCTTTTTGTTGTTCTTGTTGTTGGTTGTTTGGTTGGTTGTTGGATTT
Source organism: Acomys russatus (assembly GCF_903995435.1). Classification (NCBI taxonomy): domain Eukaryota; kingdom Metazoa; phylum Chordata; class Mammalia; order Rodentia; family Muridae; genus Acomys; species Acomys russatus. The sequence goes on along the minus strand of NC_067144.1, from coordinate 8,227,195 downwards.
TCAAGACAGGGATTCTCTGTGTAGCCCTGGCTGTCCTGGACTCACTTTGTAAACCAGGCTGACCTCGAACTCACAGAGATCCACCTGCATCTGCCCCCTGAGTGCTGGGATTAAAGGCATGTGCCACCATGCCTGGCTAACTCCCCGTTTCTTTTAAACTCCTACCTCCGTACCTAAGAAAGAAAGATAAAGGAAACGAAGGAGAACCATGAGTTCAATCTTGTTTTCTCTCTGAATAAGGCCAATAATAACAAAACAAACTCCCAATGAAAATGAACATCCATAGCCCAAGAAAACAACCAAAACCTTACCCAACCCCCCTTAAGGGAAATGGGGCATCACTCTCTTACTAAGGCTTCTTTCCGCTTATTTGGTATGAATAATATGTTTTTAAGGGCCCAAATAAAATTGGAAAAATGGGTAAACAACCTAGGAATAACATTTATGGTTCAGTCTCTAAATGTTAAGGCATTCCAGGTTTAACAGAAGTCCTATATGGAACAGTCTGAAATGCTGGACCAATTGGAATCAGGAGCTTTCTTCGAAGCTGTTCTATTCTCATGAGGAAGAGCAACCAAATCACTTGTGGCTGGAACATGAAGGATACAGGATTTCAATGTCTCAGCATGCTGGAGAATGAATCCTACCAGGTCTGACCCAGTGTCAGTGTCAGTGTCTGGTTCTTTTGTTCTGAAAACATATAATTTCTCACAAGCATTAGAATCTTAAAACTTTAAATGTATGAGGTGTGCAGGATGCACAGAACAATCAAGGCTGGTTCTCTGTTCTTTGTATGAGCAGAAGAAAAACATCTGTAAATCTTCGTTCATGCCACACAAAGAATGGCATCTAATAATAAATCATTGGGGATTCTATAATTAACAAGAAGCACTGGCTATGCATAGACATCCATTCATGTCTCAGCCAATCTCGGAGCTATTCCTATGTAATGGGATTAGCAATACATGTTACCTGCTTGTTCTGTAGTTCAAATTCACGTACATATAGACTGACTTAAGTTAGCAGTCTCCCTTTCATCCAGATCTGTTTCATTTTGACCTCTTTGAAAGAGAAAGTATAATATTACCATTGCCAAAGAACATACAAACATTATCTAATTAAAATCAAAACAAGATTGTATAGTTCTAAATGTCCTTCTCTAGGCTCCATGGTGCCTAATGTAGAGGCCAGGCTGCTACCTGTTTCCCGAGAAAACGTATCTCAGTTTACAGACAAGCCAGTTGCCCTGAGCAAAAGAAAAGACATTAAGTTTTAAATAAACTTCATATAAACTCTCATTTAATTTAGAGTTTATGCATATGCTAGGCAGCTTGTACTTGGGTTTTTAGATTTGTTTTTGTCTTACCCTTTCTTTCCGTAGGGGATGGATGCTTCCTTTTTAAGCATATGAATTGTAGCCTTTGAGTTTCTGGGACCTGACTAGACTGATGTGTATTTTGTCACCTATAAGTCCTCTGTGTCTCTTTGTATCAGGTGTGACCGCCACCTGTCCCCTGTGAAAGTGGCTGCCAGAGTAGTGACAGCTCAATTCAGTCAGCATACAAAAGCTTTTGATGCTGGAGGTATGCTGCTTACATGTCTGTCTCCCTGCCCAACCCTGGGTCCTTACTTAGACCGTCAGAACATATCTCTTAGGCTAATTACCGTTTGGCAACAGTCCTCCCATGGAAGCGCCACTTTTAAGGAGATTGGCTGGCTTTTTTAGAGCAGTGATATCATTTCTCTCTCATGTGTGTGTAAGATTTTCAGGGTGTCTTCTTCTGTCATATCTATCTTTTATCAGTTTTGACGGAACCTATAATTTTTCCTTTCCTGTAAGAACATATACAAAATCTCTACCCCAGGTAACACATTTCCTGTTCTCCATTCTGAAGTTAGGATGTCCTTGAAATAGACAAGCTGATCTAATTCAGTATCTGTTGTTAATTTCTCCAAAAATTTCACTGCAAACTCTCTGCCAGTATTCATTGTCTGCCCATAATGAGGCAGTCTCGGCATCAGTAAAAGACACTACAATCTCAGCTGGATCTATTCCAACTAATTGGCAAAGTCTCATTTTTCCCTTTATGATCAATTCAGAAACGTTTTCTATATAGGTTTTTAATTTTTTGATTTTATTTTTTTTTGTGTGTGTGTGTGTGTGTGTGTGGTAAAAATATGCATTCTAAGGTACAATCTTCCCTCTGCATAAGAATTTCTGTGGGAGAATGAATAGAAGGCAAGATAACCAAAATACAGGCCTTCTTTGGATCAAGGCCATCTATATATGAATCTTGTAATTTCCTTTCTGCCAGGGCCAATTCTTTTTGAGCTTCAGCTGATTGTTTTCTTGCATTATTTAAGTCTTTATCACCTTCTGAGGTTTGAAATAAATTACTTAGCTCTTGGACAGTCGAACCAATTATAGGCTGCAGCCAGGAATATCTCCAAGCAATTTTTGAAAATCATTAAAAAAAAAAAAGGCCAGGCTTGGTGGCACATGCTTTTAATCCCAGCACTCAGGAGGCAGAGGCAGGGAATCACTGTGAGTTCGAGGCCAGCCTGGTCTACAAAGCAAGTCCAGGATAGCCAAGGCTAACACAGAGGGACCCTGTCTAGAAAAAAAAAATCATTAAGAGTTCTTAATTGGTCTCTCCCGATTTGTACTTTCTGCGGTCTAATTTTCTGTAGGCTTATTTTGTATCCTATATAATCAACAGACTCTCCGCTTTGTATTTTTTCAGGAGCAATCTGTAATCCTCAACAGGACAAGGTTCTATTTATTCCATCAAAAATATTTTCTAATATACTCACATCTGAATCAGCCAATAAGATATCATTCATATAATGGTAAATTATGAATTGAGGAAATTTCTTACAAATTATCCCTGATGGCTGTTGCACAAAGTATTGACACAAGGTAGGACTACTTAACATTCTTTGTGGTAAAACTTTCCAATGATATCTCTTTATTGAGTAGCTTCTATTAAAAGTAGGTACTGAGAAAGCAACCCTCTCTCTACCATGTTCATGTAAAGGAATCGTGAGAAAGCAATCCTTCAGATCAATCACTATAATAGGCCATTCCCCAGGTAACAAGGAAGGCAATGGGATTCCGGATTGTAAAGTTCCCATTGGCTGAATAATTCTATTAAATGCTGAGATCTGTTAACATCCTCCATTTGCCAGATTTCTTTTTGATAACAAATACAGAAGAATTCCAAGGGCTGTTGGACTCTTCTATATGTTGAGCCTCCAGCTGTTCTTGGACTAGCTGTTCTATTACCTGTAACTTTTCTTTAGACATAGACCATTGTCCAATCCAAATACATTGGTCAATCAACAGCTTTAGTGGCAAGGCTGTAGGTGTTTCATCAGCAGTGGTTCCTCAATATAAGGTAGAAAAGTCGGCCCCTGCTGTATCTTTTTTATGGACAGCCTGGAAGTCTGTAGCTGTCTTTGATAACCCTTTTTTAATAATTTTAATTTTTTTTTTTAATCAGGAGTATCACCTGTTTTCTGGCTTGTCTCTGAAATTGGGGGGGATATTAATCTGGGTTTTCCATTGCTGTAACAGATTCTTCACCGTATGTTTCTAGCCCTGCACCTTTAAGGCATCTGACAGTTTGTCTTACTTCAGACAATGTTCCAATCCCTAGGGACTGTGTAGATACCTTCTGAAGTGGCCAGACTGGATGCCAGGGATCTAGGGAAAATATCGTAACACTCCTCAATCTCAACGCCATCTAACTGCAATTTTAACTTCGGCCTCTTATCATTTATAGTAGTTTGCCAAAATATGTGTTCTTTTGGTAGCTTCACTACATCTCATTTTATCCCTAGAAGCATTTTCATCTCCATTAAATGGGTTTTCTAAGTCTTCAGTAGCACTACTTGTCTTATCGGGCCTTGAATTTTCCTGTTGTCCTTTTTTGGTGAACGGGAAACGAACGGCTCATGGTTTTTGTGGGGCCTTGAGCATGGCCTCCTTATCAGTTTTCCAAAATTAAGGAATTGTCGTGGATATCTTCTACCAGAAGAGCCCCAAGAAGATTTTTTTAAGAGTATAAAAAAGGGGCAGCCTTGGTGACACTTACCTTCCGAGTGCTTCGCCCAAGTACTGAAGCATGAGCGACTGACCACAGACCACAAACAAGACTTCAAGAGCCTTACCAATAGCCCAAGAAACCTACAAACTGACCAAGAATGCACCCTGAGAATTTCATGACCCAGGCTTGAAAAAAAAAAAAAAAAAGAAAGCAATGCTAACATGCTCTGTTTCCAGTCGAGGTAGTGGAGATCAGGCCAGGTCCCTGGTATCCATGTGCAGGCACCATGAAATTTAGGGTAAAGGAACATTCTTTTGACCCTGGAGCATTTACTCCACACTACATGGGGCTGTGGACAGTTTTTCTGATAACATTTGGGCATGAATGTACATGAACCAAGTGCTAATTTTACTATGTGATCCTTATTCAGAAAACATCCCAAGCCCTGAGCCCTGCATGTTTGCTGAACACTGAAGTCAAGTGGGAAGACACTGTACTGGAAATTCGATAAGAGCATCTGCTAAAATCCAGAGGCTTCTGAGATAGCCAGTACCCTCTCTTAAACCCTCTACCCTGTCTACCCCTCCCATGATCCATGTTTTCTCCAGAAGGTTCATCTGTGAGGCCCCACCCCAGTACTAGGGGATTCCTATCTCAGACCAAGGATTAGTTGCAGCTGTTCCCTGTGGATTTTATTCTAATTCACTTATTTATCAGCTGCCATGCTAGGCACTCTGTGTTCTAATGGACTTTTTTACTCCTCACATAGTGCTGTGAGGCAAGGCGTGTTCTGTCCATTTGCTGATGAAGTGACAAAGAGTTTTAGTAAGGAGCCTAGGCACAGAGCTGCTAAGTGACTGACTGTCTAAGAATGCCACACACAAACCTGTCTCCCAGAGGCCTTTACTCACTCCAAGTCAAGAGCCGAAATTAAATGGGAGCTGAACACAAAATCCGGGAGCGGTTTTTCTAACACAAAGAAAAGGCACAGTTCAGTTTCAGGGCAGTAGCAAAGCTAAGGCCATCTGCCATATGGAAAAGGAGCCTCACAGAGAAAATGCAAGACCACACAGTTAGTGCAATGCCTACAGCAGTCACCATTCGGATTTCAACACCTGTCTGCATACTGGAAGCACTGAGCCCCTCCCCCGGCCCCACCCATGACCCTTTAATGTCATGGCTGCCCACCAGGCACACAGCATAGCAGCCCTCCATATCCTGCCTTGGTTCCTGCTTCTCATGTGCAACAATGTTCATCTCTCAGCTACGTCTGCGGGGTACTGTAATATCTGTAAACCACTCACTCCCATGGCTCTTAGCTTCAGCATTAGGTATTAGTCACGTACTTCCTGTTATGCAAAACAAAGATTTAGTTACCTTCGAGCCCACGTATGTCTCCTAACGGTTCCAACAAAGCCGGCCTCAGAGCTTCTCATTATTATGACCGTGTAGTTATGCTCACGGGAGAGCCATCGAGGCTAACTCCTTTCACATGCATTCCTCATTTTGGGAGTCCACCACTGTGTGGATGCCTATCCTTTCAATATAAACAATTCGTTCCTCCTCATCCCTCCCACAAAACTATACAGCTCATCACAGCACAGCCAAATACTGCCATGTAATCAACACGGTTCCTTTGCCTGTTTGTCTTTCATCTCTTCAAGCTCTCCCTTCTGGACAGTTCTCTCCTCCTACACCAACCCAAAGCAGCTGGCTTCAGGGCTTAACAGGCAATCCCACATATTCTTTCCTCTTTACTCCCTAGTTAGAGGAACAGACGCAGTGGCTTCTGAGAACGCCTCTGTGGGAGGCAAGAAACAGGCTCTTCTCATATCAAAGAGCATCATTTATTCCACCCACAAGCTTGATTAATAATTTGCCTGGCAAATTTTCTCAGAAATCACATGCTCTCGTGAAGTTTCTCCTACTTTTGAAAACTTATTTACTTACTTATCTAGTGTGCCGGAGCGCAGGCGAGATGCCACAGTGCGTGAGTGTAGACCAGAGGACGACCAGAAACAGTTGGTTTGGGGGACCCCCTAGGGATTGTCACAGTCACCTGCTGAACAGATCTGAATTCAGTGTCTTTTATCCAGCCTTGCCACCTTTCTGTTCTCACATGCAACCCAAGCAGGTTCTAGAGCTTCAGCTCTCGCTTATTTTGCATCCACAGGCTGGCTGTTTGGTGTTTCCCCGTCACTGGCTAGCCACTTTCCTTTGTATGCGGTCCCTTCTTGTTTTCATTTGTAGCACTTGGTTCCAAGTACTCCAGTCACTTCTTCAGTCTAGCAACCTGAATCCTTTGGTTCTCCCTACCTGTTTGTATGTTTTCCTTTTGTTGAAACCGGATATTTTATTTTCCGGTAAAATATATTCAAGATTATGGTTTCCCCTCTCCACCTCCTCCCAGATCCTCCTGAACTCATCTCTCATCTGAATCCACGCTGTTTCTGCCTCACCTTAGAAAACATGGCATCTGAGGAATAATAATAATAATAATAATAATAATAATAATAATAATAATAATAATAATAATAATAGAAGAAGAAGAAAAGGCAAGAGAAGAAAAAGTTCTCTTTATTTAGTTATTTGGCTTTTGTTTGTTTGGTTGGTTGGTTGGTTGGTTGGATTTGGGCTTTGTTTTGTTTGTTTTTTGTTTTTTGAGACAGGTTGTCTTATAGCCAGGCTGGTCTCATGCTTGCTGTGCAGCTATAGGTGAAGCTTGACAGTCTAATCTCCAAGTTTCCACCTTTCCAGTGAGCCTCCAGGCCTGTGCAGCTGAGCCCAGTTTTATATGGTGCTGAGGACGGAGCCCACGCCCTCCTACACGCTAGGCCAGCCCCCAACACCTCTTATTATTTCTACACCACATTCTCCTTCGGCATCCCTAGTCTCTTGGTCTGTACATCTCACTGTTCAGATGATGGCCTTTATAGCATGGCCCATTCATTTTCCATCCCACCCGTCTTCCCACCATCATTTTATTTCCTTCAACTTTCTCATCCAAACCCTGTAGATATTCACTTCTGCTTTCATGCTTTTGATTCCAAGAGTTCATTCTTCTCTTCTCTGAGCTATCTGTGCGACACGCATCCCTCTTTCATCAAACTCTCTTACTTCTGAGTCTAGCATTATAGTTGGGGGATGGGGGTATGGTTGGGTAGTTTCTTTACCCTACCACTAAACCACATGCCAGCCATGACATTTTCCTCTCTTCTTTAATTGCCTCCATTTTTTTTTTTTTTTGAGTTGTTGCTGTTGTTGTAGATGGTGGTGGTGGTGGTGTGCCTGTGTGTGTTGTTATTGTTATTGTTGTTGCTGTCCCTTGGTTTCTGTCTTTCATGTCTTAATTCCTCCCAGATACCTAGTGGTCCTCAGATATACTATCAAATCCAAAAGTGAGGCATGAAAAAGGTGTGGATGTTGGGTTGGCAGGTCTTGTGGAGATTACTTTGTACTTTGTATCAGGGAACTCCTACTAGAAGCATCTGTAGGCCTCTTAGTTCAGGCTGTTTTCCTCTCACCACAGGACAGCAAACAGAGCATCACCCTGTGTACCCAGCATGGGTGGATGGCCAGTCTCACTATGAACCTTGCAAGCGCCCACTCACTCCTTCCCTCTGGGGCAGAACAGCGTGTCACACATACCCTTTTCATCTTAGCCTTCTGTGCTATCTTTTGTTTTTTAAGAGATCTATTTATTTTATTTTATGTGTATGAGCACTTGGCTCACATGTATTTCTGCAAACCACAAGTGTGCCTGAAGCCCAGGGAGGTTAAAAAGAGGGCATCAGATACCCTGGAACTGGAGTTATGGATGGTTGTAAGCCACCGTATGGGTGCCAGGAATGGAACCCAGGTCCTCATAACCACCGAGCCATCTCTTCAGCCCCTGTGACAGGTCCCAGTCAACTCTGAAAGCTTAGGATGTCCCTGAGAAGATGTTGAAGAGGAAATATTAGTCAGAAAAGTTGGCATAACTTTATATGGGTCCTCACCACGTAAGCTAACAATAACACCTGATTTTTGCTTAACAATTAGGCACATGACATTCAATTGGTGTTTCCTATACCTCCAGTCACATTTAGAACTTTGTGGGGGGAGGGGGGCAGGACACAGGGATTTTTGTCTCTCTGTGAGGGGCTGTTTGCTCACACAAGGTGTGGAAAACTAAGGCTGCTCAAGAAAAGGTAAGTTCTAGAAGCAAGCTTGACAGAAAGATAGCAGCCAGTGATGTGGACACCGGGGAGGTCTCTCTCATAGTTCTATTCTAGCAAGCTGTGATATTTCAAGAAAGTTACTTTACCTCTCTGGGCCCCAGTCTTCTCATCTATAAACTAGCTTGCTCGAGTTAATTCTGAAGTGGTGCTGGAAGAATTTTAGTTCAATTCAGCCCACGAGCATTCTATTTTGGAACTGGGTCCTAAGGAAATGGTTATGGGCAAAAAAATAAAAATAAAAAAATAAAAAAAAATGAAGCCTTTCCTTGGCCTTATGCAAAGAACTCTCTAAGGGAAACCTGCAGAGCATAAGTCAGGTGCTACGGGGGTCAGCTGGCTGAAAGGAACAGAGACAAGTGTGAATGGATGGGGCAGATCATTCCTTCTTTAATATAAGGTAGTTAAATTGTCTCTCTGTCAAGATGACATCCACATACAAGCCTGAAAGAAGTGGAACAAGCCACGGGACAGTGTGAAGGAACAGCCCAGAGGGATGAGAAAGCACAGAGGCCCTGAGGCAGCAATATGCCGGTGTTGGAGGCGCCTGACACAGTGATGATGACAAAGGAGGCAGGGAAGAGTAAAAGATGCATCCCGCCTTTGGGAGCCAGATGTCTAAGCGCGCTGAGTGAGATGGGAAAGCTGTACAGTGTTTTGAGCAAAGAAACTACATGTTGCTGCATTTGAAATGATCATTCTGGTGCTTTTTGAAAATAAGCCATAAATGCAAGAATATAAGCAGGCCCAGGTACAAAATTAAAATTATGCTGATAATTAAAAATAGAGATGAGCCTGTCTTGAGCCATTAGGGATTTGGTGACTCAAGCAACTAACCTGTCTCTTGACTTACAACAAAGGTGCAACCAACATGGTTTTACATTCATGGGCACAGCATGGAAGAAGCCACTAGAAAGACTCTGCAGTAACAAGACCTGAGTCTAGTCGACTAGAGTAAGGAGGTCATGTCAGAGAGGGACAGAAGCTCAGTTTCAACTTGTGGGATGCAAGGTATCTGCTACACATCTGAGGATACCTGTTGGGTGGATGGCTGAACATAGGAGTGTGGCGTTCCGGGGAAAAGTGGTTGTCAGTATGACAAACTAGACGAGATCAGTAGAGATAGGGGTACAGAAAAGAGATGACTTTGGGCCACTCCAAAGTGATTGGGTGACTATGAGTCAACTACAGAAAGTGAGGAAAGATGGCTAAAGAAGAGAACCAAGAGGGTGCTTCAGAAGCCAAGAGAAGACACCTTTAAAGTGGGGTGGGACACCCTGTTATATGAGCCCCTGCAGAGAAGCCAAGAGAAGATTTGAGATGTGACCATTGTGTTTGGTAGATTATTAATGACCCTGATTATCAGAGGCTTGGGGAGAAACAAGGAAGAAAAAAAAAATTACCAGACTAGGCTTAAGTTGGAGTGAGAGAAGAGGAACAACAGAATTGAAATATAAAAAAAAATTATTTCCAGGAGCAGAAAAATAGAGCAATTAACTAGAAGGCATAAGAAATCAGGAGAAGCCGGGTGTGGTGGCACACATCTGTAATCCCAGCACTCAGGAGGCAGAGGTAGGTGAATAGAGGTGACTTCGAGGCCAGCATAGTCTACAAAGCGATTCCAGGACAGCCAAGGCTACACAAAGAAACTCTGTCGTGAAAAAACAAAACAAAAAAGAAGAAATCAAGGACAATGTGCAGGTATATGCATAGAATAGAGACAGAGCAGCTCCTCAGAGCGAGGTAGATGGATAGATGGACAGTTAGATAAAATATGAGTGCAAGGGGAATGTCACAACAGAGGAGTAATATGGGAGAGAGAAGGAAGAGCTGCCAGAGCCACACCCTTAACTAAGACAGAATAATACACATTCACAAATAAAAAGAGTGAGTAAGTAGGGCTGTCATGGTTTAAATAAGAATGGCCCCCACAGGCTCACATATTTCAATGCTCAGTCCCTAGGGAGTGGAACTCTTTGATGGGGTTGTAAGAATTAGGAGGTGTGGAGGAAGTGTGTCACTGGGGGGGCTGGGGGGGGGGAGGGTGGGCTTTGAGGTTTCAAATACCCAAGGCAGGCCCAGTGTCTTTTCTCTCTTGGCCCATACATCAGGATGTAGCTCTTGGCTAACTTCTCCAACACCACACGTGCCTGCTGCCATGCTCTCTGCCATGGCGATTGTGGACTAAACCTCTGACTCTGTAAGCAAGCCCCCAACTAAACGCTTTCCTTTTATGAGTTGCTGTTGTCATGGTATGTTGGAAGTTAGTCCGTTACTCTATATATACAAATGCTGAATTCTGGCCCTTCCCCCGCCCCCAGATCTGGTTGCAGCCTGGACTAGTGCATTGTCATGTACTCTGTTTAATGTTGTGTAAACTTTGCTCCCTAATATCTCTTGATTGGTTAACAAAGGAGCTAGACAGCCTCTGGTTAGACAGAAGAGTGGTAGGCAGAGCTTCTGGTCCCAGGTTTGGGGGGGATTCTCAGGTAGGGACTATGAGTTATGGGAGAAAAAAAGATAAGAGAAAGAGAAAGATGTGGCCTAACAGAGCAGAGGCAGCCAAGACAGAACGAATGTTGACAAGTAACTTGGGGCGTGTGGCTGCGAAGTAAGCAGACTTACTAAGTAAGCTTAGAGGTTTAGTACAGAAGGAGATGTGCCCAGTTATTGAGCCTTAAAGCAAATTAATAAATTTAATAAGTCTTTGCATCTTTTATTTGGGAACTAGAATGAGTGAATAGAAAAGGCTGATCCCCCCCCCCACGCTGAAGTAATAAATTGTTTACATTTGGTGCCCAGTGTGGCCCTGAGCTTAGGCTCCTCAACCTTAGTTGTTACAGTGACCTGAACTAAGAGAAAGGACGCAGATGCTCACTTCATCAACACCATTTCTCAGGCAAATATGAAACAAAGTTATTTTAGGTAAGAGTAAACCCTAGACCGGGTGGTGGTTGTGGCACATGCCTTTAATCCCAGCACTCAGGAAGCAGAGGCAGGCAGATTGGTGAGTTCCAGGATAGCCAAGGCTACACGGAGAAACCCTGTCTCAAAAACAAAAACAAAACAACAAAAAAAAGACAAAAAACAAAACCACAACAAAACAGACAAACAAGAACGAGGGAGAGAGAGAGAGAGAGAGAGAGAGAGAGAGAGAGAGCCCTAGCTATCAAGAAGGCAGTGTGAACTGCAGCTATCCGTTGCTGCCTGGAGACCAACTGTGGGCGTTTAAAGAAAAGGCTAGAGAGCCCAGAGCCACCCCACAGAGACTTCGATTTCATTAGCTTCCTGCAGAATTGAGGCTCCATTCAGGTACACTAAGAGCAGCCAGAGGTGAGATGACCAAGGGGATGGCATCTGAGCTGGCGAGACCAGCAGGTTTGTGGGGGGGAGGGTGGTGAGTTACCCCCTACCATACCACATTCCCTTTGTGAAGGAGGCATGGTGCAGGGTGCTAGATTTAATCGGGACTGATGAGATAAGTAGAAAGTTCCTGCTGTGCCTGGGACCCGTGCAGAGCCCAGCAAATGAATGAATATTCCTGCCTTTGCTTTATCGTCATCACCATCACTTAAATGAGCCACAGCAACCTTGTAGAGCTTAGGCTTCAGTTTTTCTTTCTCAAATAACTTACCAAATGCACGGGGCTTTAATGGTGTTTGTAGATTACTGAGATCTTGAATCCACAGTTCTTTTTGACCTGAAATGCTGCACACAAAGTCCTTGAACTTTCCAACAACTTCTCAGAAGTCAGCCTGTCCGTTTCCTCTCTTTCCTAGCCTGATAGCCACACGTCAGGGTTCCTGTATTGTGAAGCTTGTCCCACCCACACTACCTGGATCCTGCTCTGTGGGGGCTCTGCACCTGGTGATCGGGTCGAACACGGGACCCTGCTCCTGGGAAGAACTCTGTAATGACAAGTAGCCCATAACTCCCTCTTATAGCCAAGCCTGGATCCTTGCCCGCGCCCACCAACCTGCTGGAAAAGGATTGCAGACCTTGTCCGAAGCCAAACTGAGCAGGCTCAATTGCCAGCAATATCTTGCCAATGGGAAACAGGAGGAGGGGCCCATCACCTTGGGCCCCCATAAACAATGCCAGCCAAATTCCCTTCACCAGTCCAAAAGTGACAAGCCAGCAGGAAAACGGGAACTGAGTATTAGTGATCTAATGCATATTACTAAAGGCAGTGCAGCCTTGGCTCTGGCTTCAAATATGTCTCTTACCCTGTCTCCACAGGTTGAATGTTACAAATTAAATACTGATGTTTTCATTCCTTTGCCTTCAGGCACAGTAGGAATAGTTCTGGGAAGAAGTGGGCTGACTTCTTATGGTTTTATTGTGCATCCTGGTATTATAGATGGAGATTCTAAGGCGGAAATAAAAATCATGACATGTGTAAAGAAGCACATAAAAATAAATGCCGGGGATAGAATTGCTCAACTCCTACTGTTTCCTTACATTAAAGGCAAAGCTGCTCCAGTGGAAAGGACTAGTGCATTTGGAAGCACAGCGACACGTGTGTTCTGGCAAACAATAGTTAATGATCAGAGACCTAAATTAATTATACAAATGAATGGTGTTAAAATAGGAGGCTTGGTGGACATCGGAGCCGATGTCTCAATCATGTGTCAGAAGTCTTGGAACCCAAATTGGCCACTTCAAAAGGCTTGTACAGAAATTATAGGAATTGGTAAATTATCTCAAATAAAACAGAGCATGCAGTGGCTTGAATGTGTGGGACCAGAAGGGCAGACAGGGAGGCTGAAACCCTATGTGGCTGACATTCCCATAAATCTATGGGGAAGAGACCTCTTACAACAATGGAGTACTCAGATTAATATTCCTGCGAGTACAGAGATAAACAAGGTTGAAACTATGGGTGAATTGGCACACGCTTCTGGGGAAGAGATTAATGTAAGTAATTAGAGGTGACCACAAGCTATGCCCACTGTCCAGCCTCAGAACTTTTCAGGTTTAGAGTGTCAAAATTTATAAGAGGGACCACTGCTGAGATACCAACAGCCCTGCCCCTAAAATGGATTTCAAGCAGACCTGTATGGCAGGAGCAGTGGCCCTTAACAAAAGAAAAGTTGTAGGCGCTTCACTGTTTAGTGAAAGAGCAGCTGGAGGCTCAACATATCAAAGAATCTTCCAGTCCCTGGAATTGCCCTGTGTTTGTGGTAAGAAAGAAATCAGGTGAATGGAGACTGATAACAGATTTGAGGGCCATAAACAAGGTGATTCCACCCATGGGTTTGCTTCAACCTGGAATTCCTTTGCCTTCCTTGCTACCTAGGTCTTGGCATATAATTACAATTGATTTAAAAGATTGTTTTTTCACCATACCTCTACATGAGAAGGACAGGAAAAGGTTTGCTTTCTCAGTACCTACTCTGAACAGTAATTCTCCAATGAAGAGTTATCATTGGAAGGTACTTCCACAGGGAATGTTGAATAGCCCAACTTTATGCCAGTATTTTGTGCAACAACCTTTAGAAATAATTTGTAAGCAGTTTCCTCAATCTATCATTTACCATTACATGGATGATATTCTCCTGGCTGATTCTGATCCTAGTGTTTTAGAAAAAAATGTTTCAGGAAGCGCAAAGAATTCTGCCATGCTGAGGATTACAGATTGCTGTGGAAAAAAATACAAAGAGGAGATTCAATTACCTATTTAGGCTATAAAATAACTGAACAAAAAATTCGACCACAAAAGGTACAGATCCGTAGAGATCAATTGCAAACTCTTAATGACTTTCAAAAATTATTGGGAGATATCAACTGGTTAAGGCGTACAATCGGGTTAGCTACCTATGAGTTAAGTAACTTGTTTCAAACATTACATGGAGATTCAGATTTAAGCAGTCCAAGGTGTATAACCACTGAGGCAGAAAAGGAATTAATTCTAGTAGAACAAAGACTTCAGAAAGCATATATGGATAGAATTGGTCCTGAACTTGGTTGCACTCTGGTTATTTCGCCTTCAAAACATTCTCCTACTGGGCTTCTTATACAAAGGGAAGACAGAATCATAGAATGGATATTCCTGGCTAATAAACAAAGCAAAAAATTGAAAACATACATAGAAAAATTTTCTGAATTGATTACAAAGGGAAGAATAAGGTTGCACCAGCTGTCAGGGATGGACCCAGCAGAAATCATAGTGCCTCTTACTGATTCTGATATTATGTCCTTACGGGTAATTAATGATGATTGGCAAAGAGCTTGTAGTAACTATTTGGGAGACATTAACAATAGATATCCAAAAAGCAAGTGCATACAGTTTATAAAAAGAACTAATTGGATCCTTCCAAGTATTGTAAAGAGGTCACCAATCTCAGGGGCACCCACCTTCTTCACTGATGCAAATAAATCGGGTATGGCTGGTTATTGGTCTGATAAAATGACTAAGGTGATTAAAAGCCCATTTACATCAGTTCAAAAATCAGAATTGTATGCAATCCTTATGGTATTGTTAGATTTTGCTGAATCTCTTAATATAATTACTGACTCTCAATATATGGAAATAGTTGTCTTACATATAGAAACTGCTGCATTTACTACTGATAACTCAGAATTAACTACATTATTTATAGAACTGCCACAGGTCATCAGAAGCAGAAACTATCCCTTGTATATTACTCATATTCGATCCCATACAGGTTTACCAGGTCCATTGGCACAAGGAAATGAAGAGATCGACAAATTACTGATAGGTAATGTATTCGAAGCCTCAAAATTTCATGAAAAACATCATGTTAATGGTAAGGGGTTGAAGAAGAGATTCCCTATCACTTGGCAGCAAGCCAGAGAAATAACTAATAAGTGTCCTACATGTTCCTTATATAATCAAATCCCATTACCTGCTGGAACTAACCCTAGAGGTACCAAAAGGAATGAAATTTGGCAGACGGGTGTGTTTCGTTTTGCAGAATTCGGAAAGATGAGGTATGTGCATCATACCATCGATACATATTCAGGTTTTCAATGGGCAACTGCCTTAAGTTCTGAAAGGGCTAACTATGTGGTTACTCGTTTACTGGAAATAATGGCAATTATGGGAATACCTGCACAAATTAAGACTGACAATGCTCCTCCATATGTGTCTCTTAAGATGAAAAAATTCTTTATGTTTTATAATATAAAACATGTTACTAGTATACCTCACAACCCCACAGGACAAGCAGTTGTGGAAAGAGCTAATCGTACCTTAAAAAGAAATGCTTATTAAACAAAAGGGAAGGGTAAAGACACCCAGGGACTGATTAAATAATGCTTTGTTGACTCTAAATTTTCTTAATGTTAATGACGAAGAGACATCAGCTGCAGAGAGACACTGGATGATATTAAAAACTGAGGAGCTGGGACAACCAATATTCTACAAAGATTTGTCGAGTATGAAATGGAAATCTGCAATAGTTTTGAGATGGAGTCATGGGTATGCATATGTTCCATAGGGAGTGAAAAAATATGGCTACCAACAAAACTTATAAAGATTAGATCTGACCATACAGCAAGTGAATCTTAAGAGCTACCTGGTTCTTACAACTTGACATTGTTTCATACAGCTTTGAGAACTACTGCCCTCTTCTGGCCTGTTGGTGTACATGCAGGCAGAGCCCTGTATTATTTGCAAAAGGCAGGACAATGAAGACAAAGCAGGAAGGCTGGGTGATTTAACCCCAAAAGAATGCCTCTGACACCGCGAGCAAGGTGCCTCCACTGTTGTTTCCTTGAAAAATTATATATGTACTAACATACCTATACTAACTATTTCAAAAGTTTGCTTACTTTCAGAGCAAAAAACAGGACAATGATGAAGACCAAACCACTGCCTCTGATGCTACTGTTTCCTCAAGCAACTGCATGCATATTAACAATAAAAGGGCTAGCCAAAAGCATCAACCCCAAAGAGACTGGACAAAAACAGATGCAGCTAGCTTTTCCCATGCTTGGCCAATATATTATTTTTCTAGGGTACACAAAGAATGTTTTTCTTCTAAACAGCATAAAGTAATTTTGAAAACATGACGCTCCCATTCCCAGTAGGTGGGGTGGGTGTTTCTGGTGGGTTACCAATGCTCATTTTTGCCTAAGGGGGTTTGCTATAAATAAAAGTTTCATTTAGGGCTTTCTTTCCTCTATCTTTCTTTCTCTCTTATCTTTCTATCCCATCTAATATTAAGGAAAAGGGGGGAAGGAATGGAAGATATAGGTTGAAAGAAGGGAAGAGATAGGTTTATAGAATAAAAGGTAGATTATTGAATCTACTAGCTTCAAAAATCTTACATTGGTATTGTAGATTGATGAAAATTTAAGACTTTTGATTGATGGAAATTTAAGACTTCAACTTTTGCTTCACATTGATAAAAACTTAAATTGCATATTGCTATTCATTTTTTGCCTTATGTATTGTATATGTTGACCAAATATTATATATTGTATGTTAGAAACTTAAGATCATTTTGTTCAATGTTTATTTAATGTATTATTCATGTGCCACTCATTCAAAAAGGAAATGTCTTATTAAAAACTATTAATAATCTGTTCAGGAAGATAGGGGATAAAAGTTGGTATTTAGTTACCTAGAAATCTTACTAGATACTAACTTACTTTGTCATAGACCAGGTTTGTTTAATTTCTTGTATATGTCTTCAAAGGAGTAGACTGATAACTGTAAGAATAGAGTTGGTCTTCAAACTCTTCAGGGATCCACAGAATATGGCATTTAATGATGAGGGCTTTCCTGACAGAGAGAGACATCCACTTCTGGCCGCATCTCCGTATGCATTATTAAAGATAGGGGCATCACGAGACGAGGGTGACAGAATGGTCACTGGACTGAGAAACTGCTCTTATCTCTACTGCTGATGGCAGGCTGACTGTCCGCTATGATCAACAGTGATGCCTGAAAGTTGACTGTCCAGCTTTGAAGAGACTAGATGGACCAGACCGTCGGAATTCCTGCTTCAAAAAGCAGTTTGTTGGATGTTTTGGACTGATAAGGCTGAAGACTGATTGCCCCAATGAAGGAGAGAATCCGGTGACTGTCCAGGCGGTCTGCTCTCTCTGTCCTATCCACACTTGGAAGTTGCCGACCAGCACTTCCTTTATTAGATAGAATTTCCTTCTTGGGTCTCTGATGGGATTGAAGACTAGATAGCCACAGTGTTACTAGAAGCTTTAGTTTAAGAATTAAAAACACATTTATAGATTGATAACTGCAATTTCTCATGAAGAGACTTTAGAAAATTTTAGACAATAGGAAAGGACTCTCTTCGATAGGATAGTGGAATACTTTCTCCAAGGTTAACAAATATAAAAGGACTGGGTCATGTATTTGATACTTGATGATTCTGTATATATGTATATTTGTGTATATAGTTCTTAATTATTTTTTTAAATAAAAGGGGGGATGTGTGGGAAGGATTGTAAGCTTTGTCCCAGGTGAAAGCAGTCTCGGTGGGCATTGCCTCTTGGGAACACTACGGATAGACTGAATGGAGCCATCCTGGCTCTGAAATTCAGGAAGTAGACCTGGGGACTCCAGCCGGGCTATTGTGTTTCTAATCCAACATCGGTGGAGGCAGGGATCCTGACTTAGACTGGCCATTGCATGCCCGAGGGAGATGCAGGGGGAGGAGAGAGGAAAAGGCTGCATCTTTTGGAGCAGGATCACACGTGGATTTGTAGAGAGACCAGCTTATAAACCAGACCAGTGTGCAGGCCGGAGACACCTGGGGATCCGTCCCGTGGAACAGATACCGGAAGGCTTGCTCTTGTTTCCCTTTAACCCTTTTTCCTTCTTGTATAGGATTGTTGGATTGTATAATAAAGTCTAATGATTAAGAAACAGAGCCAACATTACTTTGTGTAGCCTTGGCTGCCCTGGACTCGCTTTGTAGACCACGCTGGCCTCAAACTCACAGGGATCCACCTGCCTCTGCCTCCTGAGTGCTGAGTGCTGAGATTAAAGGTGTGCACCACCACTGCCTGGCCTTTCAGTCACTTTTCAATCAGGGTCGGGGAGGTGGCTCAGCAATTATGAGCACTTACTTTTACAACCATCCATAACTCTAGTACCTAGTACCAAGGAGTCATGTGCCTTCTTCTGACTTCCTCAGGTTACAGGCATTCATGTAATGCACATGCAAGCAAAACATGCATACACATGAAATGAATCTAAACAAAAGGTCATTTTATTTCTAAGTAGGCCAGTGTGACAAATCAGATATGCTAGCCATGGCAGTGGAATTAAAGAGAAAACCTAGCTCCCACAACCACTGCCTCAAAGGAAGAATGCATGTTGGAAGCTCTTGGGATACAAAAGTGGTTCTTGCTACGTTAAAACAGAAAAGTTGAATTCACATACCCAGTATCTTCAGAACAAAACAAACAAACAAACAAACCAAAAACCAAAAACTATGATGAAGTTGAAACGAATGGCTTTATATTCTCTTTGATGACTCTTGTCCTTCTGCCTATACTCTGCTTCCTTACGACTAATATATTAACTTGGCTTGGCCTCCTTTCTAAAGTTTGCCCACACATACACCTATTTACATACATGCAGGCATCTATTATAGGATAGACCCTGAGCATGAGGACAAACCTGTGGCCTGTTTCCTTTGTGAGTCACCTTACTTAGTATTATACTTTCCAGATCCTTCCGTGTTCCTACCATTGACATTTTTTCTTGATAGCAGCACAATAGTCCACTTTGCTTAAGTACCACATTTTCATGATCCATTAATCTGTTGATGAGCATCCAGGCTGGTTCTGTGTCCTTGCTATTGTAAAAAGAACAATGGGTGGATGGGTAAGTATCTCCGTTGCAGGGTATGGAGTCTCTGGGTGTATGCCCAAGAGTAGAATGGTGGAGCCATGTGGTAATTCTGTTTTCAATTTTTTGAGGAACCTCTATACTGATTTGCACATGACTATATAATTTGTACTCCCGCCAGCAATGAAGAAGGGTTTCTCTTTCCCCACACCCTTTCCAACTCTTGTTATCAGATTTGTTCATGACAGCCTTCTAACTCAGGTGAGACAGTGTCTCCATGCATTTTCCTGATGACTAGAGGTGTTGAACGCTTTTGAAAACATTGACTGACCATTTGTGCTTCTTCTTTTGAGAACTGCCTGGTCATTTCATTAGTCTATTGTTAATTGGCAGTTGTCCCCATTACTTTTTGTTTTGTCTTGTTTTGTTTTGTTTTCGGGACTTTGTAAATTCTGGATCCTGGCCTGTGATCTTAAAAACAGCCATATGTTAGCCCGCAGTGGTGCCTCACTTCTTTAATCCCAGCACTCCAGAGGCAGAAGCAGATAGATCTCTGTGAGTTCAAGGCCAGCCTGATCTACAGGGTGAGTTCTAGGACAGCCAAGGCTAAAACAGAAACCAGAACCCCTGTCTTGAAAAACAAAAACAAACAAACAGAAACAACAACAACAAAGGTCTTATTTTAGCTGGGCAGTGGTGGTGCACATCTTTAATCCCAGCACTTGGGAGGCAAAGACGGGGGGGGGGGGGGGGGGGGGGAGCAAGTTCCAGGACAGCCAGAGCTATACAGAGAACCCCTGTCTCAAAAAACTAAAAGGAAATAAACCCCAGCCCTTCGTTGATCACAGTCTTGGGTCCGGCTCTAGTTGAAGCATGCGTGTTAATGCTAGGATGTAGGAATAAGCGATGCAGACTAGGTTGCAAAACTGAGGATCGGAGAAGCTAAGTCTCCAAGTGCAGAGAGTAACAGCCTAGCTGGAATTTTAACCCGAGCCCATTGAGCTGGGAAGCACGCGGCTTTCCCCTCCAGATGCTAAGGAAGTGAGACTGCAAAGGGAAGAGGATGGCAGCAGGCTTCTCTGCCTCACCTTGTGAGTCACCAAGACTGTCAGTGGAAATAGAGCTAACCCTTCAGGTGCAGGAGTGCTGTCCTGGCAAGGCTGCAGGGCTCCTCTTTCCCTGTTCGCTCTCCTCCAAATTGGCAGCCCAGAATAAGACATTCATTGTGAAGATGAAAAGAGAGGTGGCCACATGCCCTCTAGCATCTCCAGGGGATTTCTTTCTCACACTGTCATTAACCTCCTACAGCTCAGGCTCTGGGCCAGCACCCTCCAGCCCCGCAGCACACAACCTGACAAAGGTAGTCCACAGATGAATGACTCAGCCCCCTCCAGCCCCCCACCCCCGCCTGCCTCCCTCTCTCACCTGGAACAAACTCCTATGTCCTTGGTTCCCAAAGGGCTCACTCAGGCAAGCAGGCCTCTAAGCTTGGCTCCCCACCAGAGTTCACATCCATAGCCATACCAAACATGTCTTGGCTTCCATTTCTGCTCGACTCTCCCTCCCAAGGCCTTAACTGACAGGAAGAAAAAAAATTAAATTAAAAATATATGTGTCTGTGTCTGTGTGTGAGCGCGCACGCATGCGCGCGCGCTTTCATGGGCTGAGCCCAGCTGCAAGGTGCTGCTTGCCCCAAGCTCGTACGGATCCCCTCTACAGCTCTCTTGGCCTTCGCTACAGAGCTGCTGTGCTGTGGCCAAGTGTAGCTTATGAACACCAGGAAAGTTGAACTCATCGCACGAGATGCCGCAGTGCTTCGGCCCTGAGCTGGGCTTGCACAACAAGTGCAGCTCAAGAAACCACAATCTTAACACATGACCTCACACTTCAAGAGATGAAAGAAGGTCTCTTTTCTCTGTCAGCTTCAGGGACTTTATCTGAACTAAGGCTAAGGTTGTCTGCCGTTGAGTATGGCTAACATATTACAGCCTGGCTCTCGGGAGCTGAAGGATGAGTGAATATAGAGAGGTGGACCCCTTCAACAGTATGGAGTACACTGGATATTGACAGTAGTGTGACCACATTCTCCTATACTAAGGCTTTTGGACCTCCCGACCATGACAGGACCCTCTCCAGACCTAGGATGATCTTACGGGGGGCTCCAGGCTGAGATCTAGGCAGCCTTTCACCTAAATGTAGCTTCTCAAGCTCCAAGCCATAAGTACTCACACAGAATGAAGCCCACCACCGCAGTCCCTGCCAACCGCATCCTGCCTGTCTCTTTCCTGACCACCAGCCTTTCCCAGATGTGACAAGGAACTGCTTGCCTGGCGGTTCTCACATTCCTCCTCCTGACATGGCACGTCTGGACACCGTCCTCCACCTTCCTTCGTGGAGCTGTTGACAGCTATCCAGACCAACTCCCTAGCCCAAGCATCCCCCAGCAACTGGGAAGGCTGGAGAAACGCTCTCTCACTAAGCCAGGCAATACCAGTGCCTGCCCAGTGCCTCTCACTGCAACCCAGGGCTGCTTTTCTCAATCAAGATGGTACATGCCTCTTGACCAAGTTGCTTGTTTCAGCGTTTCAGGGACCCTGTCTGTGGCTGTGAGCAATTCTCTCACACACATGTGGGTGCTTTAACTGTTACATACTTTTAGGAAGGCAAGGCCCGCGTCCACAGTAGCACACCCTTCTGTGCACCTCTTCTGCCCTCCTTCACCCTGTGACATCTCTAACCTGATTTGAACAGAAAAATTAATGAAGAGTAGACAGTGGCACAATCATCACCCCTTTTATAAACAAAGAAATTAAGGGTGTCATTATGTGGCTGGATGCCAGAGTCTGGACAATAGCTTGTTATCAGATTAAAGCTTTAAGTATAAAATGTACAATTTGTGGTTTGGGTACAAATGGTCCCCTATAGGATCATATATTTAAATGCTTAGTTACTAGGGAGCAGAAGTGCCTGAGAAAGATTAGAAGGATTAGGAGACGTGGCTTCGAGGTTTCAAAAGCCCATGTCAGGTCTAATCTCTCTTTCTCTCTCTGCTGCCAGAAAACTCGAATGTAAAGCTCTCAGCTACTACCCCGGAGTCACGCCTGTCTGCTTCCCACCATGACGACCAGGGACTAACCTTTTAAAACTGTAAGCAAGCCGGGCAGTGGTGGCACATACCTTTAATCCCAGCACTCGAGAGGCAGAGGCAGGTGGATCGCTGTGAGTTCAAGGCCAGCCTGGTCTACAAAAGCGAGTCCAGGGCAGCCAAGGCTACACAGAGAAACCCTGTCTTGAAAAACAAAACGAAACAAAAAAACTGTAGGCAAATACCCAATTAAACTTTCTAAGAGTTGCCATCATCATGGTGTCTCTTTATAGCAATATAACAGTAACTAAAACACAGCTAAGTATAGTTTATTTTACAGGTAAATATAATCATGTAAACATAAAATATTTACCTACAAAACACAATAAGTTTATTGATTTAAAAAAAGGCAGCCTGTGAAATGCTTATTTCCCATTTGTCTTTTGTGGTTTTGTGTGTGTGTGTTTCAGTAAGGTAGCTAATCCGGGTCTCTGTACCTCACAAATCACAGCACAAAAAGAAACCACACACTTTGGAGATTCAGAAAGCCCGCGCGGTTCAAATCACATTTGCACCTTGAATGATTTTAAATCAATCACTTTCAACTTCGGTCTGGCCTCCCAGGTTCTCCCAGCATCCCTTGCTCCCTACCTGCTGCAGGACGTGGCTGAATACCCATCCTCTACCCTGAACTTTCCAGCCCAGGGGCAAGGGCTTCCCCTCTCCCTTCACTATATAATTCAGACCTTTTAGCACCATCTCTCTCTTCTTTCACTCTCCTTTCTTTCTCTCTCTCTCTCTCTCTCTCTCTCTCTCTCTCTCTCTCTCTCTCTCTCTCTCTCTCTCTCTCTCTCTCTTCCTCCCTCCCTTCCTGCCTCCCTCCCTCCCCTTGAATGGCAGCCGAGAGCTGCTTCCAATAAATCTACATTTATATACTTTAACCTGTCTTGCATTAGCTCATATCACCACTTCAAGATTTATTAACCTTCAGCACTCAGGGCAAACTGTCTCCTCTGTGAGGCCCTCCCCAGAAGTTTCTGGGTTTGTCGACCTTACCCTGTGCTTTGTTTTGCCTAGAGGTTGGTATTTACATGACTGACTCCCAAATGTCTATGAAAAGGCAATATCCTGTCGTGTTTGCATCTCCTACCCTACTCTCCACCCTCTGAGCACTAATGTTTAGTGATGCCATTTTAAATGAGCCTAAGTAGGTTTTTCTGTCTGTGTTTGTTTTAGAGGCGTGGTCTCACAGGTCATCCTGTTTGATTTGGAACTTGTTCAGTTTTACTCTCATACCCTCAGAACTAAAAAAGTCTTCTTTAGTCCCAGCTCCCAGATCATGCAACACACACACACAACTGGAGACCTACTAGAGACCTTTGCTGCCAGGTGTAGCAGGTGACCAAGTTTTGGGCAACAAGAACACGGACAAGAGTGGTGTGTCCCTCCAAGAACTTCCTCATGGCTGAACACTGGAGTTGAAGGTCACTGCACTCGGAGTATATTATATGCTTGCCTGATAGTGGCCTGACGTAACCTCACATGATAAAATTCTTAAATACAATTCCCCTATTGCTGTTCTAAAGCATCACCTTTGTACAATCTTTAGCTTGTAGGTGTACCTTTGTTTTGTCTTCAGCACACACTGTGGCTTCTCTTTAGGCTTCCTTTCTCTGCCATCAACTTGGCTTTTAACAGATCGCACTCAGTCCCCCTACCAAGGTGTGTACGTTACTAGGAGTTGAGCCCAGAGCCTCACTCATGCTGAGGAAGTGCTCGGCCACTGAGCCACCATTACACTCCCAGCTCACCCATTAACTTTCTCTAAGAATATTGTCTGTGTTTTCCTCAATTGTTTGTCTCGTAATTCTACCATTTTATTTCGGCCCACAATTTCCGCATTCCTTGATTTCTCGATTTGCTAATTTTCAATAATCTTTACTTTAAACAAGTACCCTACACTTCTCCCCATAACCCAAAACCAACTTCCAACCAGAAATTATCCTGGGAGATGAAGACAATGGCAACAGAGTTCATTTCTTCATTTGGTAAGACAGTACAATTTTGTTTGAAAGTGAACTTTGGGGGCTGGAGAGATGGCTCAGAGGTTAAGAGCACTGTCTGCTCTTCTAGAGGTCCTGAGTTCAACTTCCAGCAACCACATGGTGGCTCCCAACCTTCTATAATGTGATCTGGCATGCAGGTTTACGTGCAGGCAGAACACTGTATACATAATAAATAAATAAATCTTTAGGGGGTAAAAAACAGAAAGTGAACTTTGTTCCTTCCCAAATCCCACCCTCCTGTCCAAATCCACTGAAGACCCTGGCTCTGCCCTCTGGCCCTTCCACAGTGCCCATCCTAATCCCAGATGTTTCACGGGACTCCCCTATAAATCTGGAATGTTCTAAGAAAAAAAAAAAAAAAAAAAAAAAATATATATATATATATATATATATATATATATATATATATTTCTCTTTGTCACATAAAGGTTTCTTTGGAGATTTCTGGTCTACTAGTTGGATGAGTAAGTAGGAGTAAAAGACACAAACTGGAGAGATGGCTCAGCACTTAAGAGCACTGTCTTCTCTTGCAGATGTCCTGAGTTCAATTCCCAGCAACTACATGGTGGCTCACAACCATATGTAATGAAGTCTGATGGCCTCTACTAACTTTCAGGTGTACATGCAGATAGGCATTCAGATAAATAAATAAATCTTTTTTTTTTTTTTTAAAGCCTCAGGAGAAGTTGACATCAGGTAGCCAGCCTCAGTGTAGCAGAGGTGGGTAATGTCAAGAGGCAGATGGAAGATGAAAGATTTGACAAGAGATGCTTCCCTTCAAAAACTGAAAGAGAAGCATCGGGATTTCAGCCACCAGAACACACCCCAACTTGCCTCTGCAGACCCTGGAGTGGAGGCCAAATGCCTCGATGCCCACGGTCAAGACCAATCACCTCACACCTCAGATGACTGAATGGTCCACCTTTGAACAAATCACCAGGCCGCCTTGGCCTTTTGTTTCTCGCCCACAAAACAGGTAATAGCAGCCTGTGACACACACAGGGAGTGCGGAAAGACTGTCCCACACATACATGGACCACTCTAGCCTCCCCCAACATGTCCTGACTCTAAGGCTCTTACCCAGGCTCAACCTCAACACATGCAATATGCAGACCCTCGCCCTTGGCCTCTGTTGCATACCCCCTTCTCGCTCTTCTGCCAAAAGGTAATGACTGCTAACTGCTAACACCCAGCTGAGGTATTGCCTCTTCCAGACAGCATTTCCAAACTTTTCTCCCCAGCCTGCGCACACTCGAGTCATAATATGCATCAGTGAGGTTGTCATCTCTCTGTCATGTGTACCTCTGAGCAGATTCTGGATAGAAGGAGACAGTATTTGTCTGTATTCTAAAACCAGTGCTGTGCATGGCATGCAGCAGGGACTCCAGATTTGTTGAACGACTGAACAAAGTTAAGGATCCTGAGAAGAGAGGAACAGGGAAGTGTAGAAAGTTTGTCTGTCCTCAGATTCCAAGGCCCTACTGGTTACAGCATGTGTGTGTGTGTGTGTGTGTGTGTGTGTGTGTATTGTGTGTATGTGTGTGTATTGTATGTATTGTGTGTATGTGTGTGTGTGTGTTTGTATATGTGGGTGTGTATATGTGGGTGTGGGTGTGTCTGTGTGTGTGTGTGTGTATGTATTGTGTGTATGTGTGTGTATGTGTGTGTATTGTATGTATTGTGTGTATGTGTGTTTGTATATGTGGGTGTGTATATGTGGGTGTGGGTGTGTCTGTGTGTGTGTGTGCGTGTGTGTGTATGTATTGTGTATGTATTATACTCCTTATGTATGTAGTCTCTTGTCAAGCAGGTAACAGGCACTCAACAAATATCTAGAGAACAAATTATTGCTGACTGTATTCTCTAAAAGAAGCCCTTAATAATACTGACATTGTGCTCCATCTATAAGTTTCAAAGCACTGAAGGCAGCAAGCTGCGAAGCCATCAATCCCAGGCCAGGGCAGGTAACAGATGTCTTCGACCCTGCAGTTAACTAGTTAGCGATCACAGGTGGCTACCATACCTTTAAAGAGTAAAGAGGAAGAAGAAAGGAAATCAAGCATGGTGCAAATGAATCCTACCGAAAGGGGAAATGTCTGACGAAGAGCCACACTCCACAGACCTCACGGCCCCATAAAGTGGCTCGTTTGTCTTGGAGGGATGGTGAAAAGCTCCCTCAACTTCAGCAAGAAGAAACTGTTCAGTGAGGCTCCCCCACAGACAGCAAAACTAAGCAATTCCTCAGACCTAAAGGACTTGGGGGTGATGGCAGTGAAGACTCCTGCAACAGAGTGCAGAGAAAGAGGTGAAGTTCTACCTCCACTCTCGACTGCACCTCAACAGCAGCAGGACCACGGGAAGGTCTCTGTCCTTCCCTGAACCTTGGTCTTCTTATCTGCAAAATGGCACTACTAGTGCCAAGATACCAGTCTTGCTGTTAAGGTTGGGTGAAAATACACACAAACACACAAACACACACACACACACACACACACACACTACACACACACACACACACACACACACACACACTGCCCAATGAGAACCAAGAATACAGCGAAACTTGTGCCATCTTTCCCTCACAAACTAAGCCAAGGCTTAAACAAAATGGCATGGAAGGTAACTCTCTGTCCCAGCTCAGAGGACCATGAAGAGGTTACAAGCGGTTAACTGCTGAAAATATTAAACCTGAGCTGGAAGAGAGGGGCTGGGTATATTGCCTAGCTGGTAGAGTATTCTTGCCTTGCATGCACGAAGCCCCAGCCTTGCAATGAAAAAAAGAAAAAACAAAAAAGTTACATCAGAGTGCTATGCTGTGGAAAACAAGAGACAGATGCAGATTTAGAAAGACTACAGTGAAAAGAACTCCACACTCATCCTCCTGGGACTCACAGCTCTCCCCCGATTGCCACGTTTTCTGGTCATCTAAAGGACATGCGATCTCTTTATTCCTGTGAACACGATTTATGACTATAAGGTCAGGCTGAGCTGCAGTCAACGGCAGACAGCACAGCGGAGGGCTGCCAAGATCCGAGGGAAACTACAGTCAGGCCTCTTTGAAGGCTTCCATTCTAGCCCACATCTGCAGAGTAGATGAAAACTGATTTTTCTGTCCTCCCCTTGTTCCATAGCCTCAGCCCTATTTTTGCGTCTTTTGCTTCTTCCTACACAGTCGAAGACTTTCCAGCGTCCTATGTCTATCCAGTTCTGGAGCATCCCCTTGACAAGGAGGTCTCTGCCTTGTGGCATAGCTCACTCCCCAGCTGGGCAATTCTGTTTTCCTGGCCAATCCCCATGCCGCCCAGTCCACCTGTTCCTCATAGCGGTTCTCATTTTCACAGCAGTCACTCGGTGTGACTCTCCACGAGAGAGGCCTCTTTTATTTTTAAGTCCTACAGGATAGAAAGCTACAGTATTGACAGGCTGTGGTGGCGCACACCTGTAATCCCAGCACATGGAAGGCAGAAGCAATGGATATTTGATCCCACTGTGAACCCTGAGATTGTGAACTGAACTGTAAAATCCTGTTTCCCGTTTGGTGTGGTCTAGCCCTAACGCACACCTTTTTTGTTTGTTTGATTGTTTGGGTTTTTTGTTTGTTTGTTTTTTGGTTTGGGTTTTTTTTTTTTTTTTTTTGGCTTTTGGCTTTTGGCTTTCGGCTTTTGGCTTTTGTTGTTGTTTTTGTTTTTCCAAGAAAGGGTTTCTCTGTATAGCCTTGCCTGTCCTGGACTCTCTTTGAAGACTAGACCAACCTGGAACTCACAGTGACCCACCTGCCCCTGCCTCCCTGAGTGCTAGGGGGAGATTACAGGTTCTAACACACACCTTAATCCAAGAACTTTCTGTTTATTGTAAACAGGTGATTGTGGTGTGGCTCAGCCCTAGCACATACCTTTTAATCCAAGAGCTTTTAGTACACAGGAGTTAATAATGCTAATTCCTGGGTCAAGAGACAGAGCAAGTAACCAGATGACAGGAATTAAGCAGAAAGGGGGGACTTTGAACTGAAGGGTATTTATGACATTGTGGAAAAGAAAAAAGAGCTATTTTTGCTTTTAGCTGTTGGCTTTTTCCTACTGGACTGTGAGGTGAGCTAGCAAGCTTTTAGCCTTGGGCTTTTGGCCTTTTGTCTTTGGGGGCTTTTAGCTTTGAGCTTTTGAGTTTTAGCTTTTGGTTTTTCGCTTTTTCTTTCAGGGCATGAGCTGGTAGGAAGGTCATCTGGGTGCTTTCTCTGCCTCTCTGAGCTAGCAGGTTTTCACCCCAGCATCTGGCTCCTGAGTCTTCATTGGTAAAAATCAAACAATTTGGGATTTTCTTTCTTTATAACAACAGAGGTCAGCCTGGTCTACAGAGTGAGTTCCAGGACATCAAGGTCTACACAGAAACTCTGTCTCAAAAAAAAAAAAAAAGGAAGCAAGCTCCACTTTCCATATCTCTTTCATCACCAGTGTGTCACATGGCCTCCATCTTCCAATACTTCTGTGGGTGGGACCCAAGGGAGCACAGCCTTCTAAATGATCTAAAAGCAAGATGGGGTAGAAAACCCCCTCCTCCAGAGCCTGAGAACAAGCATCGCCTTTTCTCACTTCTTTGCCCCACAAGATCCCCAAGCCTGACCCTGAAAACAGAATCGGACTTGGAAGATTCCATGGGATGCAGGGAAGGTGATGACACAGCTCAGTTTTTGCACTTGCAGCTGAGGGCACCCAACCAGGTCAGGCTAGTTCCAAAAATATCTTTTCATCCAAATACAGTCTCTTGGTAAGCACCCTAGGTAGTCTCTGGTCCAGTTCTCCAGGACTTGGTTCTCAGTGTCCCTGGTCTCATGCAGTTGCCACTGTCCCCAGAGCTAGCTTTCTGTAGCTCACTGGCATTTGCAACCAGCTTCCGTACATTCAAAGTATAAACATTGCAAATATATTTTGTGAAAACCGACAAATCTTATCTTCCAGCAGAAGATTGATAAAGTAAATATTCTCCAAGTATAGAGTGTGATGTAGATGTGAAAAAAAATAGTAAGCGTGCACTGATACGGAAAGACTCCATTTTGTACAACAGACTGAAAAGACTCATTTGTAAAGTGGCAGACATGATATAATCCTTAAATTGAGTTTCTAACGTACATTTGAGCCAGGCACGGTGGCACACGCCTTAATCCCAGCACTGGGGAGGTAGAGGCAGGGGGATCTGTGTGAGTTCAAGGCCAGCATGAGTCTCAGGCCAGTCGGGGTCACACAGTGTGATCATGTTTCAAGAAACAAACAAACAAAAAAATTATATAGGACCATGAATACTTGGCAGATGGGTCGGAAAGGGTCTTCCTCCAGCTACCACTTAGGAGAAACGGAAGGGCTTCAGACATGGCTTAGCATCACTGGGATACATGTCCACTGGGCTTGATCACAAGGGCTGCCAATAATCACACAAATGGAGTTTGGGAGGAACAGCACAGGGAAGCAGGTTAAATTTTTATTATCTGAATATTCTAAAAATAATCTCCTTTATTATTCTTACGCGGAAGCATCTCGGACTTGCACACATCTTTCATTTGCTACCAGAGCTGGGGGGTGGAGGGGGGCTGGGAGGGTGGGAGGGGCTGAGGAAGAAGCAACAGTTGAGTTCCTGGCATGGCATGCCCTAGGGTGGCATGCCTCTTGCCCGAAGCTGTATAACTACTTAGTGATTGCCAGGGACCACAAGTCACACAGGCTAGGCTTAGGAATAACGGGAGTTCCAGGAAACTGACGCTTTCATTTGACTGCCATATCAGACTCTCTCTCTCTCTCTCTCTTCCTTCTTGAGTACAGCAACTGAAGAAAATGGGACTCATCGATGTCAGAGATAGACAGGTGAGTTATAAGTCTGAGCAGCCTTGGGCACATGGCAGGAGGACAGGATGGTGAACATGGCCCCTCCTCCAACCCATAAGGAAGCACTGCCTCCCAGGAAGAAAAGCTGGCCTCAAGTATGGTTTAGGCCTAGCTAACAATGGCCTTCTGTATTACCTTAATCAGTAGTCACCAAATTTTGTAAATGTGCTGTAAAAATATATAATAATAACAATAACAACAGCAACAACAACAATAATAATAATAATCCATGTCACTTGCCAAAAGCAGGCAACTAGTAAGAGGTGGACTCTTGCTCAAATCTGGTCTCCTGGCTCTCAATTCATTATTCCTTCTACTTTGTGCTTGTCCCTTTGGGACATGGCATGATCTCCATATTTGAGCAGTAAAACTGAAAAAGTGCCCAGGACAGCTTGTGCCCTCCCCTCCTTGGCCTGCTTCCCACAAGCTTGAGCGAATCCATAACGGCAAGAGGAGAGACAGGCCCCGAGCCAACACAAGTCAGTGCCTTAAATATGCATCATCAGGCTGAGTGAAATATTTATGGCCAGGCCGATAAGATGTCTGGGGGCATGCTTCAAAGTGACAAAGGGGCTGAGGCTGGGTTATTATACGTCAACCATGCATTTTCGTAAGGAGCTGAAAAAGAGGCACAGGACCCACAGGACCCCTCTGCACACTACTTATATGCGTTTGAAGTTTTTCACGCTAAACACAATGAACTGCATCGTGCAAGTGATTGTTTCTCTCTTGATTTGTCATTTGGTGGACAGGAGGCTATATTTTAATTAACCTTCTCTCGGGACAAAAAAAAAAAAAAAAAAAAAAAAAAAAAGCTATACCCTGCTTTCATAGTAAGAAAACCATTAGGGCCAAAGCTTCTAAAAGCTTGTTGGGGGGCGTGGTGCGGGGAGCGGGGGAGAGATGGGGGAAGGGAGGAACAGGGAGGGGAAGGACACACACATTATAACAATAATAGTTAGCCCTTACTGAGGGCTTAACCGGAGATTGTCTTTTCCCTTCAATGTCATCTTATAAACACCCTGTAGAATAAGGCCTGCTAGCCCTCTTTTCCAGAGAAGGCTAACTGATGCTTAGTATGTGTAGGTAGCTTGTCCATACCTACAAAGGAAGTGAATGGCAAGCAAAAATTCAATTTTTTTTTTTTTTTTTTTTTTTTTGTTTTTCGAGACAGGGTTTCTCTGTGTAGCCTTGGCTGTTCTAGACTCACTTTGTAGACCAGGCTGGCCTCGAACTCACATGAAGACTTGGTATGTATTTTGACTAAAACCTCCCAAGTTTCCTCAATAGCTTGTGCCTGTTACAATGTAACAATAGTCCCAGCATCAGGCTCTCTCCTATGGAAATTCAGGAAAGTAAACTGGAATTCATGTTAGCATGTTAGTCACAATATCAACTAAAACAGGTAAGCATGACTTTCCAGAAGTGGCCTCCACACGACAGACATTTCTACTGCTCCAAGGATGACAGCCTGTCTCCTCTGATGAGTGGCAGCATCTAGCCTTTCTCTCTTGACACCTGTATCTCCCCCTTTAGACCTCAAGGCTTTTACTCAATAAGTCAACTGAATTAATAAACGACCCTGGAGTTGTTCACTGATCATTTACAGAAACTTTACTGTTAAGTTTTCAGAGGCCACAAGAGCAAGACCACAGCCCAATGCCATGCACAGGGTCCTTCTCCCTCCGCTGGGTAGCCAGTACCTCTGGATTTCTCAAATAAAAATTGTGGCTAACATTTGAAAGCTTGAGGCAGAGATGGGATAGAAGAGGGAGGTGGGGGCTCCACCCTTGGCACCCCCTCACTGAAACGAGCTTGAAGGGATCAGATCCCACAGGAAGGTGCAAGGCAGCTGACGTGGTCATCACCAAAACAATTATTTTTGGAAACTGTGAAATATGAAAGCCATAACTACGCATGCATACAGTGATTCTCAATGATTTTGAAAAGAAAAACAAAGCCATCATTGTTTTGTTTTATGAAATCCAAAGACAAAATTACCAGATAGTAAATGGCTGTTTGAGATAGCGGAAAAAAAATTTTTTTGTTAGTGAATATTTTTGTTTTGTTTTGATAGTGGAATTTTTTTAAATGTTCTTCAATGGGAGTGTCTTACTTTTATAATCAGAACACTTTGATTCTGAACACAGATATGACCTTTCCAGTAATGACTTAGGAAAATCATCTCTAGTATTTTAATATGGAATAATAACACTAGTGTTACTGGTGAGCCTATGAAAACAGATTTATGGGAGTCACCGTGCTATCATGATGTTTGAGAATGATGCGGGCTAGTAAGAAATAAAAGTTTCCCTAATCAAGTTCTTATCACTGATATCAGGTACCAGCAATGAACTGCACGCCCATGCCTTCTTCAGACTCTAAGACCCCTAGCAGCATCTACTTTCAAGGAGAACCAGTGAAGACACTGGTAGGTTCATCAGGCAAAAAAAAAGAAAAAAGAAAAAAAGAAAAAAGAAAGAGAAAAAAGGAGCCCAGGGGGTTAACTACTGTGAGTAGCTAAGTGCAAGACAAGAGCGAAGTGAGCCACTCAGCAAGCCGAAGAAAACTGATTCTCAGTCACAACTGCAACACTGCACACATTACCTACCGTCAGCAGCCATTCCTCTGCTTAGCAGCCAAACCTGTTTAAATCCTTAAGGAACTCATCCTCTGACTTTAAAGGACGTTGTTATAGCAACCATAGCAAACCATAATAACTTGGACTTTACTCTGGGGTACCAACAACTTGTTTGATGCAACACACCTTCCCTTTCACGCCAAGAAGAGACACTAAAAGTAGTGACAGTAGATTAAAAAAAAAGCCTTTTAGAATCTATCCACTTAGCAGGAAACTAACCCCTACCTGCCTAAAAGGTAAGGACACCATCAGAAGGAGCCTTGAGCTTCCCAGGTTTCCTTGGACCTGCCTCTCTGATGATTTTAAACTCTCCTTAGTTCCTGACGTTCTCTGTTCTGTAAACCTTTAAAAACTCCGAGAAATTACTTCCACGTTGGAGCACAGAATTTGGGAACACCACTCAAAGTAGACCCAGAATAAGGTAGCTCTCGCTCCCTTTAAGTTGAGAGCTGCCTGGGGGTTGGGGTGGGGGGGGGGGGGGGTTGGGGGGTTTAGTTAAGTTGACATTAGAGTTAAACCACCTGGAAGCAAAGAGGAAAGTAAACACACCTAGGAGAGAAAGAGAAGCCACAGACCACAGCTAGCTGTGGGGAAAATGGCCACGGTGTTCTTTTCTATACCTGCTTCTCTTCTGCTTAAACACACACACACACAACACACACACACAAAAGCACAGTTACCTCCATAATGGATAAATTAATTAAATACAATCAATGAAAACAAGGCTTGTTCTCTAGCAAGGGGCTGGGGGCAGCTGGTTACAAGACACTCTTTCCTCCCAGGGGAGCTGATGCCAACAGCCCCTGCTTCTGCCCAAACAAAGGCCTCTTAGCACCGAGATGTGAGGCAAAACATCCAAGCCTCTGTAGTTGGCTCTAGTTCAGTTTGAGAACAAGAGGGCAGGCAGGAGAGCAGAACAAAGTTAGGGAAGCAGGACAGGCCTGGGAATGGGCATTTACTAAATCTTTCTTCTCCAAAACAGAGAACTCTTGAAAGGATTAATGGAAGGGTGCAGTTCCCAATCTGAATTATTTTCTTTGTTTTACTCAGCTCTGCCTAAGGCCACTGCCTTTTACGCTAACCACAGAACCGTTTGGACCCAGGAAGAGCGGTTTGGGAGACTCACACTCAAGGGGCTGAACTTTCAGACCTCAGTTTCCCCTGAAAAGCACAAGGTTCCCTAGCTGCCGCCTGGACCCTCTGGATAACAATGGTACATGGTTGGAGGCAGTCTAGTTCTCTCAGAGACAGGTTAATCTCCACAGGAGCTACTCAAGGTAAAGTGTCAGTTAGGCAGGATGCTGCTGTCACACCTGCACAGGTTGCTTAAGATCTGCTCTCCCCACTCCCCAACCCCTAACCCCCAACCTGGCAACTCGGCCTCAGGGCTGCCAAGCCCAGACTTCACCAAGTAAAATCTGGTTTCGAGAGCAGAGTAAAAGAAAGGAAAAGTATAGCAAACAACGAACATACCTCAGCGAGCCTCAGATATACATCCTCGTCTAGAGGAGAGGCCCTGGGTGGCCTTGTGTGAGGAGGAAGAAGAAGAAGAAGAAGAAGAAGAAGAAGAAGAAGAAGAAGAAGAGAAGAAGAAGAAGAAGAAGAAGAAGAAGAAGAAGAAGAAGAAGAAGAAGAAGAAGAAGAAGAAGAAGAAGAAGAAGAAGAAGAAGAAGAAGAAGAGCCAGTGACACCTGGAGTGTCTAGGCACAAGGATCTCCTCCAAGGCGAGGTGCACTGGTGAATTTTGTTTAAATTCTTTCAGTAGGCTAGGGAGGCGCTCGAGATACCCCCAACTGAAGCAGTCGCCAGAACACCAGGACAATGAAAGGTACCTACAAGACCCTTAGTTCAACCCACAGCTCAAGAAAACTTCTTGGGAAGGAGGCAACGGTTTGTCCCTTTCACCTCAAGGACATGCAGAGAGGTAGAGCACACTAGGAGGCTGGAAGGGGGGCTTTTTTTTATGGTTTGTATCTTGTCCTTTTAAAATCTACAAGTTTAATCCGACCTCTTACAGGGTACCTTTGCAAAACGTCTCTTGCCCTCAGGCAGAGTGAGGACTCCAAACGCCGCGCCCCTTGGTTTTGGCTGGGACAATAACCTGCCCAAAGGCGGTTCAGCAAGGCAGCTCAGCTGGGCTAGCTGCGCCCAGATCCCTGGCGGGGTACACGTGCGTTTGTTGTGGTGCTTGTGCTCCCACTCCCTGCACCGGCTCAGTTTCCTGATCTGTTACCCCAGTGAGCAAGATCTGAAGGAACCCGCACTCTGCGAGGCAACACCTTACACAATACAGACGCTGCGGCGCAGGTTCCTAAAGGCCCGCACACGTGGGTTTGTTATGGGTACGCAGGCTAGCGAGCCGCGGGAGGCCAAGGCCGACCCCTCCCCTGGTCCAGCGATAGGCACCCCCAACCCAGGGCGGCTGAGGCTGCCCCTCAGAGCACCCATGTACCCCTCCTTCCGGTCCGTGTCGCCCGCCTCGCCCCTACTCACTTGCAACGCTCTCAGCTGGGAAAGCGCCCGCCGCTGAGTCCACAGCGCGGCCGGCAACCCTATTCCCTTTGTTAGGGTTGGGCAGTGCCAGGGCGGCTCCCCAGCACAGCCTGGTCCTGAACTCCACTCCTCCAGGTGCCTCCAGACCTCACCGGGCTGGGGGAAAAAAAAAGAGCCCAGGATTCAAGTTCCGAATGAGTGCCCGGAGAAGAGGTCTTCTGGGGAGCAGTGAGAGTCTGGCAGATGTGGGTGCAGGGGACCGGGGAAGAAAAGAAGAAAAGCACTGGGAGGAAACGAGATCTCCGTTATGCAAATAGAGTCGTTAAAACTAGAAGAATCCTCTATCACACCGGCCCCAAACCATCCTAGCCCTCTGGAGGTCGCCAGCGAGCACGCTCAGGGTTAAAGGTGCCTGCTTAGGGCTCCCAGTAATGCAGAAATCTTGCAGTCCCACCACAAAGAGCAAGCTTGGGGGCGGAGCAATGAATGCGGCAGGCAAGGAAAACCAAATGCTGCCTCCACCCCCACCCCCGGCATGTCCTGAAGTATTAGATTTAGCGTTGTCTGGCGAAAATACGCTCTTACAGTGTCCTGGCTCTGCACAGGCTAATCCTGATCCGGCAAGTCATACTTAACCCCTCTGAAACCTCAAATTTGTATGTAGAACACACATTTTAGACT
Organism: Acomys russatus; assembly: GCF_903995435.1. Taxonomy (NCBI): domain Eukaryota; kingdom Metazoa; phylum Chordata; class Mammalia; order Rodentia; family Muridae; genus Acomys; species Acomys russatus. Next base: position 8,191,304 of record NC_067144.1, on the reverse strand, counting down.
CTAAGATTTAGAGTTTAATTTTTAAAAGCCTCCAACATCAAATGTGGCTTGTGCATAGCATCTTCAAACTTCTCTCTCTCTCTCTCTCTCTCTCTCTCTCTCTCGCTCTCTCTCTTCTCTCTCTCTCTCTCTCCTCCTCCTCTCTCTCTCCTCTCTCTCTCTCTCTCTCTCTCTCTCTCTGTCTCTCTCTCATGTTCTGGAACCCTGGGACCAGAAACTCTCTGTGCAGGTAATAGAACGGCTGGGTACCTTCCTTCCTTCCGTAGAGGGTTGGAATATGGCTACTGGAGAAGTCAGGAGGAAACATCTTGTTGAAGAAGCAGCCCGACCGTATCTGATTACCCAGAGACCACTTCCGAAAGATTGAAAACAATCTATAAAAGGGCTGGAAGCAGGTTTCTAGCCACTTCTTCAGTTCTTCATATCCCAGTGAAGAGATGTGACTCCCAGAGGCGGTAATCATATTCCAAGTATCTGTTGAATACTCACCTCTGTGTTGGGAGAGGAATCAAATAGAGACCACCACCCCTCCCCCCAAAGCAGAAAAATGCTGGTCTGCATCTTCTGGCAAAAGCAAAATGGCCTCTACTGCAAGAGTGCTTGAAGCTGGGGCCAGTGTGTTTGCCTTCAAGTCCAGGTAGACAGTGCCCACGACCAAGCTGGGGGGAAAAGGTTGCATCCTCCACCCCAGCACCCTTCTTTCAGACTGCTCTTCTTCCGTCTTTGATTCCGCCCCCTTCCCCTCCCCCTCCCCCCTCCCCTTTCCCTCCCCCTCCCCCTCTTCCTCCTCCTCCCCTCTGCTGTTTCCCCTCTTCCAGCCTCCCATGGAGGCAGTGGCTCAGTACAGAGGCCGAACAATGAATTCAGTTCTGTGGCCAAGAAGCTATTTGTTCCTGAGTGAATTCCACAGTCTTTTTGAGCCATTCTTTCCTCTTCTGCAACATGGAGACCCAGAGGATAGCTCTATTTTTCATGATTAGATGAAGCAGTTTGTAATGTAGGGTCGAGTGTATCGAGCATGCTCATCATCGCGCACTGTGAGGTGAGTGAATAAACAGAGGCGGATAAACTGAAAAGGTGCTCGCTGAAGGTTGAAGGTTTTGTTCTACTACATTAAAAAGCTTTTAAAAGATTTTACATGTGGCATGCAGCGCATTTTCACATTTTACGTTGATTCTTCTCCAGCCATATTGGAAGATGGAAGCAGAAAGAAGGAATGTAAGTGGGAAGACTGGTGTGGAAATCTATTTAAGAACTTAAGCTGTAAACAGGCCAGTGGTGGCGCAGGCCTTTAATCCCAGCACTCGGGAGACAGAGGCAGGCAGATCGCTGTGAGTTCGAGGCCAGCCTGGTCTACAAAGCGAGTCCAGAACAGCCAAGGCTACACAGAGAAACCCTGTCTCGAAAAAAACAAACAAACAAAAAAGAACTTAAGCTGTGACACTTACACAGGACAGTAAGGAAGGGCATCTAAACAATTGCCAACGGCAGACATACTGTGTGTTACAGTGTATATTACGCTACACTGAGTGTTTAGCCCATCTATGGATGAGGAAATTAAGTCAACCTTGAGAAATCAGAATCCCTCATATTCACTAAAAGCCTCAGCTCATTCTTTCAACCTCCCTCTTGTTTCAACTCGACTTGGGAACTAAAAAGTAGACAACAGAAGAGAAACTTTTAAAACGTGGAACAGTTGCTCATCTTGAGTTCTGTTTTCTAGGACCTCTGACCAATCAGTGGAGAACACAAGGGCAGGGGTTCCCTCTGAATGTTGAACTTGCCAGACTGATAATAACCACACACCATGGAAGGCCTAAAAAGCTGCCCTGAGGGTCTGGGGCAGGTGAGCAGGCATATAGGGGTGTGCCCAGAAATTTTTCAGGGGGGAGTCAGCATCTAGTGGCTTTCCCAAGGTGACTCTCTCATCAGTAAGACCTACAAGTGAGAGACACAATGATGAGCTACTCACTTGGGACTATTGTATAGTCCCTGTGTCCACTGGTTGTTTTCCTTAGAACTACATACTCTGTAACTTCTGCTCCCACTATCTGATTGTACCCTCCACTAGTAAGTTGAAATGTCAACCCCCACTAAAGGGATAGCATTAGGAGCCGGGGCATTAGAGAAGTGGGCAAAGCCATCTTGAATGAGACCAAGTGTCCTTACCAAGGAGACACTGGCATGTCCTTCTACCACCTTAAGATGGAGCTAAAAGGCACCAGCCATAGACTGGATGACTGTCCTCATTAGTCGTCAAAGCATTCATCACCTAGATCTCAGACCTACCAGGCTTTAGAATGGTGAAGAATACACTTTTAGGGCTTTAAGTCGCCTAATTTGTGGTGGTTTCTGTTGCTGCAGCCTTAATAGACTACTCAGTATCTTAGGCCACGCCCTTCTCAGTCATCACTTCAGGGGGTTTACTGGTGAAGATAATTGAGGTCTTGCTTTGTAAACTTGCAAACAGTACTTCCGTAGCACTTTTGAGGAGCACCCTGGTGGCAAAGGATATGGCAGGCAATTACAAGTTTCCTCCTAAAGACAAGTCAAATGAGTTTGTATCATCACGGTTGCAAAGGGCTTCTATTTGCATGTAAAAATACATCTTTGTATATACTTTTAATAATTTATTTTATTTGCATTGGTGTTTTGCATCCTGTGAAAGGATGTCAGATCCTCTGAAGGTGGAGTTACAGACAATTGTGAGCAGACATGTGGGTGCTGGGAATTGAACTCAGGACCTGTGGAAGAGCAGCTCTTAACCACTGAGCCATATCTCCAGCCCATATCTCTCTCTCTCTCTCTCTCTCTCTCTCTCTCTCTCTCTCTCTCTCTCTCTCTCTCTCTCTCTCTGTGTGTGTGTGTGTGTGTGTGTGTGTGTGTGTGTGTGTGTATGTGTGTGTGTGTGTGTGTATGTGTCTATAATGTACATCTTTTTTTCCCCCTCCCCTGAGCCCTCTTCAGACCCTGTCACCTGAGGGGCAGGTACATACCATCTACATGCAGGTGAAAATCAGGCTCAGAAGCAGAGGTCAAGGGGGCAGCCAGAAGTTCACAAGTACAGCCTTGAGCTGGGCCATGCCACCAAGGTCTTTTTCTTTCCAGCTTCCTCTGGACCCCTGGCTGCCATAGGACAAATCCATCAAAAGGACAAAGACATCTCATGATCTACAGCTGTCAAAATTGCTGCTATACTCTCACAAACTGCCCTGGCAACCAAACTCACCAACAATGGCAGGAAATACCAGCACTTTGGACTTTTGAGGAAGCAAAGGTGCTTGTAATAAATTCTCTTACAAAGAGCTGGAAAATCTGCTTTCCTTGGAGAACTTCTGCTGTGGAAGCAATCTACTGTCTGTTGACTATTACCCTGAGAACCACTGTCAGTGGTGGCTCAGACTTCATGTAGAGAGTACGTAGGTTTTAGAAACTTTGTTGAAATTCACTAATATTTCCAGGGAAGAGGAGGGCCAATATTTTGTGCCAGTTCGAGATTTGTTTCAAACTTGCTTCCTTCCGTAAGACCGCATGTTATCACAGCTGTTTTTTTTTTTTTAATTATTATTTTTATGTTTCATTTAACCCTCTTTGTTCACTAAGATGTATAGACCTTGGGTCTAGTTAATTTCGGCACATGCTGTTCTTTATTTCCAAGGTTTTAATACTAACGTTTATTTTTAAACTCAACTTTGAGGGGTTTGGAGAGATGGTGCAATGGTTAAGAGCACTTCTTCTTCATGAAGAAGACACAGGTTCAAATCCCAGGACCTATATAATGGCTCACAGCTATCCATAAGTACAGTTCCAAGGGAATCCTCCAACATCTTCTGGCCTCCATGGCATGGAATACATAAGGTACACAGCCATACATGCACACAAAAATCAACTTTGAAGTCACTCTTCTTCTTCTCTTCCTTTTTCTACTTCTTCTTCTTCTTTTTCTTCTCCCTCCTCCTCTTCTTTTCTTCTTCTTTTTATGATTTTCCCAGTAACATTTGCTTTAGAAAAAAAAATTTTTTTAAGTGAAGCAAATATACAAAGCAGAGAAGCAAGTCATCACTTTATCAGCCACAAGCAAAGTTAACCTTCTGGCCTTTCTCCTACAAGTTATTTCCTGTGTGCATTTCTTCAGCTTTCCGCAGTTAAGATTACACTGTGTGTATACAGCCATACCCTGCATTTCCCTTCATTCAGAGCACGTCATCAGTATTTCTGGTGTGAACTTGAGAGCAGATTCTTTTGGTCCCCTTTAGGCCTTATTAGATACAAGGCAATGTCTCCGGGTGAATTGTTTGTGGTTATCGAGCTGGTCTTTGGCCTTGGGAGAGATGACTTCATTTGGTGGCCAAGTATCCTGATTCTGTAGTAGGGCTGTCTGACTTTGAAGCCTGCCTCTGCTGTGCAACCTTAGAAAGGCATTACTTGCTCTCTTCTGGCTCTTTTTCCTTCCTGTAAGATGAGGGTGGCCATGCGTACTTTGTAAAGACTAAGTAAGTTGATTGCAAGAGCAGTGCTTACAGCAATGTGTGGGCCCAGGAAGTGTGGAGCAAATGCAGTGGCACCCGCTGGAGAATCCTTCTAGTCAGCCATCTCCTACAGCTGGACGTCAGGGTTGTTTAATGAAACTTCAGCTAGTCTAAAGGATTTGCAGTCAGTCAGTTGCTATATGCATGAGGGGAAGAAGGATGAACTTATAACCTGTTGGGAAAGGACCAGACAGCAAGAAGATACGCTACACATAACAGATTAAGAAATGCAGGGCAAGCTGGGCAGGGTGGTGCATGCTTTTAATCCCAGCACCTGGGAGGCAGAGGCAGGTGAATCTCTGAGAGTTCAAGGCTAGCCTTGTCTACAAAGAGAGGTACATGATAGCCAGGGCTACACAGAGAAACCCTGTCTCGAAAAAAATAGGAGGAGGAGGAAGAGAAGAAGAAGAAAGGGGAGAAGGAGGAGGAGGAGCGGAAGAAGAAGAAGAAGAAGAAGAAGAAGAAGAAGAAGAAGAAGAAGAAGAAGAAGAAGAAGAAAAGTAGAGTAATAGGCCAAGAGGAAAACTGTATTTGTGCGACAAGATCTAATGTAACCCAGACTGGCCTCAAACTTACGATGTAGCCAAGGCTGGCCTTGAACTCTTGATCTTCCTGACTCCACCACACAAGTGTGAGGTTATAGAGTTAAACCAACATGGCCTGCTCAAAACTTCATTTCTTGACAGGATACTATTTATCTCAGGTGACATTTACTGAGTTTGGTGGGGTCTAAAAGGATCTAGGCCAGGTTAAGGAATATGAAAACAAATGAGAAACAGGCCTCACCCTTAAGGAGCTTTAATCAGGTTTTAAAAATTGTTACCAACATCGTCTCTGGGAGGACATTCTTATGACGAGATATTTTTGCATGTCACCCATGTGGATGGAGACCACAAAAATGTCCCATTGTGACCAACCAATGCAACACTAGGTTCAAGTGACATTGATTCTTCCTCAGGCTCTCCTCTGCAAAACTTGATTAGTAAAGCAATGCCTACTGGAGAGGACCGCTGTGAGCAGAAGCGACAGTGTCCGTAAAACACATCAGACCATGTGCTTCACAGTGAGTGCTCTAAGCTAACAGCTGCCACAGCAGGCACTGTGCTAAGCCCTTTGTAAACACCATCCCAGGATCCTTACTAGATGACTGTTATCAACTCTATTAGTTATATTTTACAGCTAGGGCAGCTGAGAGGTAAGCAACATAGTCCGGGTTATTCCCAAGTGATGAAGTTGGCTTTGTAACCAAGACATCAAACTAATTACAGGGAGCCAATGACAAGAGGTGAATTCTGATAGCCTTACTAATCATTGCTTATCCCCATGAATTTTATACATCTCTCTCTCTCTCTCTCTCTCTCTCTCTCTCTCTCTCTCTCTCTCTCTCTCTCTCTCTCTCTCTCTCCCCCGTGTAAGTGAAGGAGAAAGAATGTGACATTCTACACCCAGTTCTCACAACCCACCTTGTAGACCACAGCCAGGATATATACCTTCTGTGTCTCAGTTTTCTACTTAAGGCAATTAAGTCAGGTGGACTGTTGTTTCCAAGCTTGACTGACCAGCAAAAACTGCATTCCCTTCCTCCTCCAGATCCCAGAAGTGTTGGCTGGTGGTCAGCTCCCCAGTGAGCAGCTGACTGAAACCGTGAAGGTTACCTTCACAGTTTTCTGACTCCTCTCAGAAAGGGACCTCCACACAGTGACAAGCCAGTCACAATTCTTGAACTCTGTGTACAACAGAGCCCTGTTCTGCTGCAGCAGGGATTTGAGGGAGGGACCCTTTGTCACAGGAGCATCAGCTTCAGACTAGCTAAACAAACAGAGGCACAGCTAAAGCCTCAGCCATTAATTAATTTTATTTATTTATTTATTTATTTAATTCATTTCCATGACCCAAAATTAACTGGCTACAAGTAGAAAAGCCTTACTTTTTTATTGTTGTATGTGTATGTGTGTGCTGTGTGTGCTGTGTATGTGTGTGCTGTGTGTTCTGAGTATGTGTGTGATGTGTATGTGGTGTTTGCTACGTGTGTGCAGTGTGTATGTGTTGTGTGTGCTGCTTGTGCTACGTGTGTGCAGTGTGTATGTGTTGTGTGTGCTGCTCGTGCTGCGTGTGTGTGTGTGTGTGTGTGTGTGTGTGTGTGTGTGTTATGTATGCACACATGTGTGCCGTGATGCATGTGTGGAAGTCAAAAGACAACTTTTCAGTGTTGACCTTTCCTTCCACCCGGGTTGCAGGAATTGAACTCAGGTCATCAAGCTTGCTTGGGCAGCAAATGCTTTTACATACTGGACCATCTCACCAGTGCAATAAATATTAGGAAGAAAAAAAACATTATTTCTGCAGCACTTGGACTTCCCCTAAAGTTTCTATGCTTCCTGGGAAACCACGTCTGTTTTGTAGCCTGTCTCTGAATAGGTTATAATGTAAACCTTTGACAGCTTCTAATTAGGGCCCTGTGTGTTACAGGCCCGGTGAGGCTGATGAGGGCTTCATGATTTGAATTAATTCATAACCGGGTCAGCTAAAGTCTAAGTGCATAGATAACTAGATACGCATGGGGGGATCACTGGCAGCATTCACTGCTGGAAACAGCCCCTGCAGAAGGCAGCATTACTCATTACAGCCTTGCTTGGTGATGTCATAAAGCATTCAACCGTCCAGTTCAATTAGCAAGCAGACAGAACATAATGATAACAGCAACCCGATGGGTTTGGAGCCTGCCAGGTCATGACCTGAAGGCCTCAAAATGACTCTATCTGAAAGACAAAAGTTTCCACTTGTGACCACAGATGCTGAAGATTTGTGCGTGCTTATGTTGGGGGCGTTGGGGATGCAGGCACATATATTAAATATACATAGAGATGCTTAAAGGCCTCCTCAAATCTGTGTGGGATCAATCCCAATAAATGACTGTCAAGCCAGGAAATAAGGAATACCATCTGTCCAACACCTTTCGTCAGCTGCTCGGTGAGATGCATTTTAGGCTCTTAGGAAAGAGGGATACTGAAAATTTTTTGCCTTGCTCAGAATAAATGCAACAGTCACAACCCACAGCCAGAGTGGGCTACTGAAGAAGGAGTTGATTATGGAACCTGAGCTCGTCAATTCTTGGCTATAGAAAAATAGACACAAATCCACCTGTTTTGATGCTCGTTATCCAGTTGGAGATCTGTCAAGCCACTCCCACGTACATCTTCCCATCCATCCATCCATACCATCCAGATCAACATAACTACGGTCTGAAGACTACAATGGCTTGCCCAGAGTCACCTGGGTAATAAGTGGCAGAGCTTGGCCAACTGTTCATATTTTCTGACCCTATTTTAGATACTGATAAGGTACGAGAGAGCAGCTCCCCCGAGTATCTACAGAGTTGAAGGTGCAAAACATCAGAAACTGCTATGGATCTTTCATGAAGAGACCTCCAAGAGAAAAAGAAAACCTGCTCATAGCTTCCAGACTCATCCTGGGGCCCAAGGGTCATGAAGGAGGTTTTCATGCCGCCTCTTCACAATGACGAGGGAAGGGCATTAAATGACAGTGGGAGGTTGCAGAGCAGGAGTGGAAAAGCCTGATGGAGATAACGGCAGCTAGAAGAAGAGGGAAGCCGCTCATCTGAGGAAATTTTATGTGAAGGTGGATGAACCTACACTAGTCCGTTCCCCTCGCCCTGTTGTTTTCCCACATGGATGATGAGGTGGTTTTCATTAGCTAGGAAAAAAGTTTTCAATTGTTGGTTCCTGAAGGGAAATATAACACAGTGAAGTTAGAACCTGGTATCACAGAATGATCTGGGCGGCAATAATGAGTCCCTCAAGTTACTAAAGCAACAACTGAGCGCTGTGTCTTTGGGAATTAGACAACTAAGGCTTAAGGAATTCGAGTAATGGGTGAAAGGCTTGTAATTCCCAGCCCTGGTGATTGAATCAGGATGTGGGTCACTCCAAAGCCATGCTTTATCCACCATTCCCTTCAGGTTTTCCTTGCCTCTACATGTGCAAAGTGAATGTCTCTTTGCCATTTGTATGCTCTGAAATTTTTTCATCCCTCTGACATACCTCATGCCTCTCAGCTCTCTCGGGGAACCTCGGATCTACAACTACTCCTTCCTTCTCCAAAGTATTAAGTATTGCAGCATTTTCCGAGGCCATATCTTTGGTATTTCATTACATTAGTCATTCAAGGCTCAGGGAACCCCTTGGAAGAGGAGGTGGAAAGAATGTAAGAGCCAGAAGGGATGGAGGACAGCAGAGAAACAAGCAGGACAATCTAGCATCTGATGCAACGGGACAATGCACACAAAGGGTGGGGTGGCATGCACAGGGCCTGCACAGTCTTCGCCCAATGGGGCCCTAGAATTGAAAGGGAAAGTGGGTACATGTCCCTGCTCTTTTTTTTTTTTTTTTTTTTTTTTTAAGATTTATTTATTTACTATGTATACAATGTTTTGCCTGAATGTACACCTGCAAGCCAGAAGAGGGCACCAGATCTCATTATAGATGGTTGTGAGCCATCATGTGGTTACTGGGAATTGAACTCAGGACCTTTGGAAGAGCAGGCAGTGCTCTTAACCTCTGAGCCATCTCTCCAGCCCCATGTCCCCACTCTTAACCCAGAAGCCATCTCCAATTGATAACTACTTTGAGATGAACGTTAAGTTTTTCCCCAAGGGAGTCTCTCTTTAATAGACATTTTCATTTAAATCTGTTTATTAAATGTGTCCACAGGAAAACTATTGGAAACTGTCTCAATAGCCACTGAAATAACAAACACATTATGTAAATCTATAAAAACAAGTCATTGTGAGCCAGGCCCAGTGGTGCATACCTTTAATCCTAGCACTTAGGGAGGCAGAGGCAGGTGGATTGCTGTGGGCTCAAGGTTCAAGCTCACCCTGGTCTACAGAGAGAGTCCAGGGTAGCCAAGGATACAAAGAGAAAAGATGTCTCAAAAAACAAACAAACAAATTACTGTGGATCCATTAAAATATTTTCTAACAATTCTTTTTTTGTTGTTTTGTTTTCTTTTGTTTTGTTTTTTGAAGACAGAGTTTCTCTGTGTAGCCTTGGCTGTCCTGGACTCCCTTTATAGACCAGGCTAGCCTCAAACTCACAGTGATCTGCCTGCCTCTGCCTCCCGAGTGCTGAGATTAAAGGCGTGTGCCATGATGCCCGACTTTCTAACAATTCTTAATGGTACATATGCTCATGTTATAAAGCTATTACAAAAATACAATATAAACAGAATAATCTTACATTTTAAAAAGATCTATTCATATATAAAAGGATGAAAAGATACAAATGTTCTTTAAATCTTTAAATTTTTCAAGTTGTCCACAACAAGCATATAACTATATAGTCGTTTCTTTATCGTAGCAATACATACCTAACATAAAATCTGCCATTATACCTTTTTTTTTTTTTTTTTTTTTTTTTTTAATTTTAGGCAGGGTCTCATTATTTAGCCTTTGCCAGCCTAGAATTCTCTATGTAGATCAAGCTGCCCTCAAACTCAGAAATCTACTGCCTCTGCCCACTGAGGGCTGGGATTAAAGGCACCGGAACCATCTTAGCCACTTTTTGAGTTACAGTTTAATTAGTGATGATGACGGTGATGATGATGATGATGGTGGTGGTGGTGATGATGATGATGGTTGCAGGGACCTTGTTCACACATGTATACATGGACTGGTGAGGGATGTGCTTCAAGGAGAAGCAAGGCTACTGCTAGCAACTCCACGTTGACTTCTTGCCCAGGATAGGCACATCATGGTTTTAGAGTATGTGACTTACTGGCTATGGGCTGAATCAAAGCGTTACAAGGCTGTCATGCCTGGAAAAGGAGAGCATCCTCCATGTTCAAATCTCTCTTTGCTCCTGCTCTGCACAAGTGCAGTTTCCACTCACTTCCTTCAGTGCTCACCAATCAGGGGGCTCCCTCGGCACTACAGAATCTCTCCAGAAATTCCTCTTTGCTCCCTGGCAAGTGTACAAAGTGGACCACAACTTCTTTCCCACGACTAGCCCCATGCTGCCGCAGAGTGATAATAACTACACACGTAGGGAGAATATCTCCTGTAAGGGCAGAGCTTCCTGGCCAGGGGCCTGTGTGTCCAATGCGGACCCAGATCCTATGCAGAGCTGTCATCTTGAAACATAGTCAGTCTCTCTCTCTCTCTTCTCTCTCTCTCTCTCTCTCTCTCTCTCTCTCTCTCTCTCTCTCTCTCTCCCTCCCTCCCTTCCTCCCTCCCTTCCTCCCTCCCTCCCACCCCCAATCTCTCTCTCCCCTCTGCTTCCTGCTCTCACCAAGATATGAAAGAGTGGCTGCCCCATGCTCGCTCTCCCTAGAGAAGAGCCATTTCCACTGTTGTGACAGACGGTTCCCTCTGACACTATAAATCTAAACAAGGCCGTCCAGGCAGTTGTTTTCTCAGCTATTTGGTCGCAATGATGCAAGAGTGCCTGCTATAGTAGTGACATCACAGATCGCAGCAACAATCTTATAGCCACCAAGCTCCCCACTAAAAGGCCTTACCAGCACCTGGCACCCCTTGTAACCAGACTCTGAAGGAACTGTTTGTCCCATTTTACGAATTGTAAAGCTGGGACTCTGGAAGACTAAAACAGTCTCATAAGATTACAGAATCTCCCTCTCCCAATATTTAGCACAATCTATAGCAAGAATAAAAACTATGGGAATTTAAAAATTACCAGCAATTTCTACTTACAGATAGATAAACCCAGAGCTGTAAGCTCTAGCCAAGTTAATAAAAATATCAATCTGAAGGGAATAGAGAATAAATAGAGAGTCTGGAGGGAAAGTAGATAGTAATAAATAAACAGCTATTTTTATAGTTTTTTTTTTTTCAATGCAGACTGAGATTTGTTCTGTGTGGGAACTATATAGAATATGCTAGAAAAAAAAGAATAGAAAATAGCAGAGAGATAGCCAGGCATGATGGCATACTCCTTTATTCCCAGCACTTGGGAGGCAGAGGCAGGCATATTTCTGTGAGTTCAAGGCCAGCCTGTTCTACAAAGAGAGTTCCAGAACAGCCAGGGCTGTTACACAGAGAAACCTTGTCTTGAAAAATCAAAACCAAAAAAAAAAAACAAAAACAAAAACAAACAAATAAAAAACTCAAAAAAAAAAAAGGGGGGAAGAAAAAATAAAAGAAAAATAGCAGAAAGAAGTGAGTTCCAGATCCTGTGTATAAACTCAGACCAATGGGGAAATATGGGCCAGAGTCAAGAGAAAACACAATTATCTGAGATCAAGTCAGATATTGCCTTATTCCAGCTCCCCTATTCTACACTGGAGAGACTGTCAGTGAAACAGAGGAGAGAAAAATGATCAGCAAAGACTTGGGAACGGCAGCCACCATCACTACAGAAAGACGGCAGCAGGATGGAGAGCAGCTGGGATCTGACACATAGGAGGGCATCTGCACAGGTTGGATGACACGGATGCTACAGTTGGCCATTCTAACTGGATCACAGAAAAGCAGCATCAAGCACATGAGGCAGGGCTGTGTGTGGCCTCGCCTGCTGCAACTCTCAGATTTTCCGAACCAGCAGACAGAAAGCATCTCCTACCCCTCAGGTGGTGGCTTTCTAGGAAGTTCTACAAAAGAGAAAGTGTTTGAAGGAAGAAGAACCAAATAAGATAATAATGTACCAAACAATGCCTGTTAACCAGGGGTTACAAGGACGGGTAGGATTGGGGTAGAAAAAGAAATCAGGCAAGAGACTACACACACACACACACACACACACACACACACACCACTCCAATCCAAAAGAAAGGAGCTGGGAATCCAAGAAACAAAATATTCACCATTTGTTCAACATGCTTTTAAAAAAATTAAACACTCTTTGGGCATTGATACTCTAATAAGGAATATGACTTAAATTAGACAAGAACATCAAAATTAAAGAATAAAACAATGACACGAGAGAGAGAAGCAGAGATGGAAATCGCACAGAGAAAAGCTGTGTAGCAAAATCTTCCTTCATATCTAATGGATAAATAATCAAGCCACAAAACAGAGAAGCTGAACGTAAGTTATTTTCAGAAAGGCATAGTTTGATGTCATAATGATAGAAGTTTAGGAAATAGACAAAAAAAATTCAAAATAGTGAACAAAATGACAGACACAGATCAAGCTCATTGTTGTCCTAAAAGTTGAGAAAGTGTTTAGAAATATGTCTGAGTTAGGGTTTTATTGCTGTGAAGAGACACCATGACCAAAGAAACTTTTTTTCAAGGAAATTCTTTTGTTTGTCTGTTTGTTTACTTAATGTATGAGAGTGCTTTATCTGCAGAAGAGGGCGTCAGATCACATCATAGATGGTTTTGAGCCACCATGTGGATGCTGGGAAGCTAACTCAGGACCTCTGGAAGAGCAGGCAGCGCTCTTAACCACTGAGCCATGCATGTCTCTAGCTCATTCAAGGCAATTCTTATAAAGGAAAACATTGAACTGGGGCTGGCTTGCAGTTTCAGATGTTTGATCCATCACCATAGTGGAGAGCATGGCAGCATGCAAGCAGACATGGTGCTGGAGGGGCCAAGAGTTCTAGGTCTTGATCTGCAGGTGGCAGAAGGAGACTCTGTGGCACACTAGGCATGACTTGAGCTTGTAAGACCTTAAAGCCAGCCTCCACTGTGACACACTTCTCCTAGTGTCACTCCACAATGCCACACCGTATGGGCCAAGTGTTAAACACATGAATCTATGGGGTCATGCCTACTCAAATCACCACATTTCACTCCCTGATCCCATAGGTATGTAGCCATAACATAATGCGAAATGCATTTAGTCCACCTTCAAAAGTCCCCATAGTCTGTCACGGTCTCAGCGATCTTTAAACGTCCAACGTTCAGAGTCTCTCCTGAGATTCATGCAATCTCTTCCATTGTAATCACCTATAAGATCAAATTTTTTTAAAAAATAGATGACATACCTCCAACATACAATGGCACTGGGTGATATACATTACCACATTGAAGGGAGCACAGTGAAGAGATTCTGGACCAGAGTGAAAAATAGCTGGGCAAACTCCACACTGCCACACACCTGGCCTCAGTGCCTTTCCTTAGATACAGAGGGTGACTGCATAAACTCTGTCCCTATCCTTGATTCTAAATAGCCAGAACCACATGGCAGAAGCTGCCAAAGTCTGTTGCTTGCTGGAGCTGGGAAATGGCCCCCTGTTCAATTATACCTTCACCAACTTTCTATTTTCGATGGTTTCCTTTACTGCCTAAGCTTGGTTGTTCTTGAATTTGCTCCTTAGACTAAGCTGGCCTTGAACTCAGAGATTTGCACACCTCTGTATTATGAGTGTGGGAATTAAAGGTAAGTAAGGCCATGCCCGGACCTAAGCTTTTTTTTTTTTTTTTTTTAATTTCCTTTTCACAAGATAGAAGCTTAGCTGGGTGAGATCTTGGCCCGAGGTCACTACTTCCTTAATTCCATTTAATATATTTAATCTTTTTTTCCTTGAACACAGGATTTGTCTCTATTTCACTTCCTGGTGCCCCTTTAACCCTTGAACCATACATGTTGTATTTTCTTCTTTCTCAGCTTGCCATGTTTCGTCAAAATGCTCTTCGTAAGAGTGAACCACAGGGCAGAGTCTACACTAGGCTGTTTTAAGAGTTCCTTTGCCAATGCAATTAACCCAAATCTCTTCACCTTAGCCTCAGGAAGACTCTTCCAAGGGGGAAAAAAAGTAGCCACTCTCCTCACCAAAATATTGTAAAAATGATCCTAGGCAACAAACTAAAATTTTTCTCCTCTGAAACCTCTTCAGCCAGGCCCCCACAAGTCACGTCACCCTCAGCCCCACTATCTTCCATGCTTCTAGTAGTATGGCCCAGTAAGCCCCACTTAAAGCATCCCACTGCCTAATCCAAAGTCCCAAAAACCACATTCCTCCAAGCAAAAACATGGTCAGGCCTATCACAGCAATACCCCACTACTGGTACCAGCTTCTGTCTTCGTTAGGGTCTTTTTGCAGTAAAGAGGCACCATGAACACAGCAACTCTTATAAAGGAAAACATTTAATTGAACCTGGCTTATATTTCAGAGGATCAGCACATTATCATCATGGCAGGAAGCATGGCAGCATGCAGGCAGACATGGTGCTGGGAGAGCCGAGAGTTCTACACCTTGGTCCTAAGGCAGCAGCAGGATATTGCCCCACTGGGCATGGCTTGAACATAATATATACAACCTCAAAGCCCATCTCCACAGTGGCACACTTCCTCCAGCAAGGCCACATCTCCTAATGGTGCCACTCCCTATAAGCCAAGCCTTCAAACACTTGGGTGTATAGGGGCCACACCCGTTCAAATCACCACAAAATATAACACTGGACATTTCTCCAAAGAATTCAATCTTTTAAATAACATGGTGTATGTGTTCCAATATTGTGGGTAGGAAAAGGGCTAAAAGTTTGGTTTGGTTTGAGACAGTCTCCATCTGTTGCCCATGCTGACCTCAGACTCTTGGTCTATACTCTACCTGTCTCAGGATCCCAATTGCTAGGATTTCGAGTCTCCACCACCATGCCCAACAATCCTAGTGGTTAAAACAATTAAGTTATTTATGTGTATGTGTGTGCCTACTTGACTGTTTGTGTACCATAAGTGTGCAGATTCAGAAAGAGGCACTGGATAGCTTGAACCTGGAATTCCAGGCAATTATTAACTGGCCAGTGTGATTGCCAGGAACTGCAGGGTCCTCTGCAAGAGCAGCAAATGCTATTAGCTGCTAAGCCACCTCTCCAGTCCCAATATTAATGTTTTATGTATGTATGCTTGTCTTCCCTTAACTTTGGCACAGACAGCAAGCGATAATCATAGGCACTGATTACCTCATAGGCAATGATCTTACACATACTAACTTACCAGGTCCTGCCAGTAACACTGTAAAGTAGAGTTTGTTACCAGCCACATTTTATGATAAAGAAAATGAAACATAAAACCATTAACTATCTCATCACCCCAAGTCCCTAAACTAGCAACCCATAGATTTGAATGCAAACCCAGAGAGTCTGGATCCACAGCATGTGCCCTTCACTCCTGTTTTCATTAAGCATGTGACATGGCCGGGGTGATACAGTACATGTGGTTGGCAGAAACCTGACAAATTGAAGTGTGTGTGCCTTTGCCTGTTTCCAAGGCATTCGGTTTCTATGTCTTTAAATAAACTGTGTGCAGCCAAACCAAGTGCTCTGCATATCAACATGTCAGCTTAGCCCAGGCCATAAAAGAGTTGAAGTCTGAAACCCAATGGCACCCCAAGGTGAAGAAGTACTCACATTTAAGTTCACCAATCCCTTGAATTTCACATTCAGGTTTAGACAACAGATTCCAGAAAACAACTTTAAGTTTTAGGTTTTGTTTTTTGTTCCTTTGTTGTTTTGCTTTGTTTGTTTGTTTGTTTTCTCAAGACAGGGCTTCTTTGTACAGCCATGGCTGTCCTGGAACTCACTTTGTAGACCAAGCTGGCCTTGAGTTCTCAGAGATCCACCTGTCTCTGCCTCCTGAGTGTTGGAATTGAAGGCATGTGCTGCCACCACTGGCCGGATTAAGTTTTAAAATGTAAGTTTTAATTTTTTCCATCCATTATCACATTCTAACATGCAGATCCATTTTTAAAACACCCATAACTGTGTTCATAAATACTCTTTTTTTTTTTTTTTTTTCCTTTTCTGAATGGTGAGATATGGTTCTGAGAACTCAGCAGTATGAGATACAAAACCCTTGCAGGCAAAATACTGTACTATTTGCCCTCACCATCTCTGTTCTCTTCTCTTCTCCCCAGAATGGGTGGGCTGGAGAGAGGAGAGCAGGGTGGGGTGGGTGCTGGGAATAGCAATGTGTGCTTGGCCACGTCTTCATGAGCCCAGAAATCTGGAAGCTCTCTTTAGAAGGGGCAGCACTGGTGCTTATTGTTTCCCTGGCTGGTCCTGCTGGCCAAGGCACCAAGGAAAGGCACCCTCAGCCTCTTAGAAGCCCTTGTGAGGAGCAGGAAAGGTGCCGAACCACCTGGGCTGTGAGAGAGAGGCTTAGGGAGACAGGGCAAAGCTGGGTCTTAAGTAGGTTGGTCTGGATCCAAATTATACCCAGGCTTTATGTGGGAGGCAAAAGGTATCAAAAGGCCACAAAATGCCTGAGGAGAGAAATGCTAAGAACCTGTGTGAGATATGATGGAAAGAAAAGCCTTTGCCCGAGAAAGGCACAGGTTTGCTGTTGGCAGGCCTTCTGGACCTTGTTGCCAGCACCACTCTGCACCACAGCTACGATTTATAAACCACTGAAAAGCCCTCTTTCTCAAGCAAGGGCCCAGAATCGTGGCATGCTAAAGTTGTCAGATCCTGTGCTGTCAAGATCTCCTGTGGGCATACTCCCCCTGCCCCTTGACCTCTGTGCACAGGCTGGCTCTTCCAGAAGACAACAATGTTCTGTGTTTTCCAGGAACACAGTAGGGTACCTGCAGGATCCGGCCTCAGGACACTGGGTCTATAATACAGGCCTGACAAAGCCAAAGAAGGCATCTGCTGTGGCACTCTAGGGCGATACCTGGCTGTCACGGCTCATGTCAGTTTTGCATCCTTCCTTCATGACTTATTGAATGTGACCCCAGGAAGGGTATGAGTACACAGGAAGGCACTCTGACGCGCATCTCCGGTACCGCTGCACTTACCCGCCCATGACCCCTTTGAGGTTCTTGTCAGGCTAGTTTGTTCATTCTGCCTCAACACCTCTGAAAATTGAATAGAAGGCCCAGGGAGGCTTACTAGCATGGCCTCAGAGGCGGAAGCAGGAAGAAGATTAGATCAGGGAAGCGTTACTTATCTGTAATTACAGCCACAGGCACCCATAATTAAGAAGGTAAATTTACATCTAAGGCAATTGCATAATGTCTTCCTTGCCAAAGGGTGTTTTGGGGTCCCCCCCCAAAGAGTATCTGTTTCTGTGCCACATCACTTCTGCATGTAGTCACGTAAAATGGAGTATGTTCTATGGACGAGACAAATGCTTGTTGAGTCTTGGCCAAGCCTTCTTCACCTAGATTTGGGCCTAACACTGACAAGGCCTGCCTTGTCTTGGAAAAGCTTGTGTGCAGATTGAGAAACAAAACTGTACAGCTATGTGAAGTCCTCTTGGGGTGCTGTCCAGAATCTGCTGTCCATGTGTGCCAGGGGCCCAGGAGATGCTCCACTAATGCTTGTGGAAGGACACAGCTGCACAACTCTGATTTGGTCATGAAGCTGATCTGACGTGGGTCCTGTCTTAGTGGGTTACTGCTGTGATGAAACATGACCAAAAACAACTTAGGAAGGGAATAGGTTTATTTGTTACACTTCCAGGTAACAGTTCACCACGGTGGGAAATCAGAGCCAGAATTCAAACAGGGTGGAAACTTGGAGTCAGGAGCTGAGGGAAAAAGCATAGGGAGGGGTGCTATGTACTGGCTTTGTGCCCATGGCTTGCTCAGCCTACTTCCTTAGACACTCCAGGACCACCTGCCCAGGGATGGTACCACCCACAATGGGCTGGGCTCTCCCCCATCAGTCACTAAGAAAATGTTCCACAGGCTTGGCTACAGGCCCATCTTGTTTTGTTTTGTTTTGTTTTGTTTTGTTTTGTTTTGTTTTTTTCAGCTGCCGGTCACCCAGGCCCATCTTATAGGGGCGTTTTTCCTCTTCCCAAATGACTGTAGATTGTGTCAAATTGGCATAAAACTAGCCAGAACAAGCATTCATAGTTAACCACCCACCCACACTCATAAAATTTCTCTAAAAAATGGAGAAGCAGATTTAAAAATCTAGGAAGGTGAGCTGAAAGGCATGTAGTGATTGAGAGATCTGAGGCAGAGATAGCGGCACTTCCGGGAGAGCAGGTTCTGATCTCAGTTTCCCACCCGAAGTCACAGACTGTATAAAATGTAAGTGGAGATGAGCCTGGGCATTGTAATTGCTGAGAACCCTAGCCAAGGTGCTTACTACGTTAAGCCTTCATTTCTAGAATAAGTACATTCCTGATGCCTTAATCACGGGATACCGTGAGCCTGAAAGACATAACAGGCCAGGTGCCTTAGTTCCCAGGAAACAGCGTGGGAGAAGAGGCGCTAAGTCATGAGCCAGAAAGGAAAGGGGCAGAGGTAGCAGATGACCATGCCTTATCAAGTGTCTACTACAGGACATAGGCGAAGATTGCTGGCAGTCATGAAAAAAATATATAGTGTGCTCAAAAGTGTTAGGTGCTATGGGGGTGGAGGGAGTAGGTGAGGCGAAGATGAGGAAGAAGAAGTTGGAGGAGGACCATTGAGTGGGATCCAGACTGAGCGAGTGATCGGAGTGCTACCCACAGATTGCCACCATCACTGCAGTGGCTAAGGTAGGTAGGGGCACTGGAAGAGGTAAAATAGAGCCAAGTATTATAGAGAGTGAGGGCCCTAGACACCTCGGGAGAGCAACCCCATACTAGAATGGCTCCCAAGCCTTTCCCACGCGCCCTCTCCAGCACTCACTCCCAGGAAAGCAGAGAAGCCAGGAACCCAACAGCATAGACCAGTCATCTTGACCGTCAATGAGCTCTCTCTCTCTCAGAACATTTTCTAGGGCTTTCACACACACACACACACACACACACACACTTTCCTGGTTGAAGAAACTCAAAAGGAGGCAAATTTATGTCTCTCTGGCTAATTTGAATGCCTAAAATAGTGAACTGTGACAAAGAATAAGAAGGAATGTTTACAATGTAGAGGAGAAACAAATTTGTCTGTTTTCTTATTTTGATACCTAGTTCTTGTGGAGTGTCCACCAGATAAGACTGCTTAGACATGGATTTAAGGCAGTAGAAAGTCTTCATTCACCAGTTTGGGATCCTACTGTAGCACAGGGCCTTTCTCACGGTGAACTTTTAAGGAAAAAATTAAAATCTCGTTGACATGTTTCAGTTAGTAAGAACAGTTAGCCAGAGGTGGAACTACAGAAGCCAAAAGGCAAGGTTAGAGGCCTGAAGAACTATGTATGCTCTTTGTTTCCATTTTAGCTGCTAGTGCTACCTTTTCAATGTGTTGAATTTTACGGTCCAAATAGTACATCATCCTGGAGACAGTTGTGCTAGGGGACCTACTAAGATCTGGGGCCCCATTTATACAAAGCTTCAAACATCTGGGTCATGTAGGACATAAACTTCAAAAGGTAGATGAGGCGCTTGCCTCCCGTTTGCTGACTCATCAATAAACACTCTGTCTCTCTTTTAACATTACCAAGGTATTATGCCATAAAACTTTTAGGTTATTGCTGATATCATAGATGAAAAACAGTATCTTAAACCCATCATGCATCTGCTTGGGGGAATGGTCCACATGTCCACATTTTTATATAACTTGAAGATTGAGATTGTGAGCATTTTTTTTTTTTTTTTTATGCTCTGTAGAAGTATCACAACACTAGCCTGACCTGAGCTGTTTGGCATTTCATGACCCCACTGCCAGTGGAATTTCCCATTTCTTAATGCCACAGGGTGCTTTTCCCGCCTGCCCCACAATTTTAATCACCACTACAATGGACATCATTAAGACACTCACTGTCTAACTTCTTTAGCGATATGAACAAATATTTGCATTTCCATGTCTATTAGAAATAGCAGGGAAGGGGGTTGAAGAGATGGCTTAGTGGTTAAGAGTACTTGCTGCAGCCGGGCGTGGTGGCACACACCTTTAATCCCAGCCCTCGCTGTGGGTTTGAAGCCAGCCTAGTCTACAAAGCCAGTTCAGGACAGCCAAGGTTACACAGAGAAACCTTGTCTCGAAAAACCAAAATAATAATAATAATAATAATAATAATAATAATAATAATAATAATAATAATAATGATTTTAAAAATTTTTAAAAGACCAAAAAAAAAAAAAAAAAAAGAAAGAAAGAAAGAAAGAAAGAAAAAGAAAAGAAAAAGTGTACTTGCTGTTCTTTCAGAAGTCCTGAGTTCAATTCCCAGCAACCACCTGGTGGCTCACAACCGTCTGCAGTACGATCTGGTGTCCTCTCTTGGTGTGCATGAAGACAGTGTACTCATCTACATAAAATAAACAAATCTTTAAAAATAAAAAAATTAATTTAAAAAATAAAAAGAGCAGGGAAGGTTTCAAAGTGGCAATTATATTTAAAGGCACTGGTTGCAGCCAGCCAGCTAAAGATGCCACTCTCAGCATGCCACAGCAGATAATACTGAGCCCAGTATTATGTACACACTTGGGACCTGGAACAGTGCTATAGGACATCTCAGGGAAAGCAAGAAAGTACATTGTAGGCTGGCCTCGGCGCCTGTACAGGTCAGTGTGTTAGCTATTGGTGCAAACTCAAGCACTTCCCCGCCTTTGTTACCTTTGTAAATACTTTGCAGGAAAAGTGTCCTGGCCCTGCCTGAGGAGCTTCAGCAACCAGGCCTTTACCTTCTGTAAAGGGTATTTAAACCCACTGCTTTGGCTACTCAGGGTCCCGGGACTCTTTAGAGCTTGGCGGACCCTGGCGCAGAACTCTTCTGAGCTTGGCGGACCGTGGTGCATTGGCTCAATAAAATTCCTTTGCTTTTGCATCTTCTCTGGACTCTAGACTACCTGATGGCCATTTATCTCTAAATGTTTTCTTCTTTTGGAACAGTTGTTCTTTCCTTTTATCCTGAGAAGGTGCACACACCTGTGCTAGCTTGGGAGTGTGTTGTGTTTTCTTTGGGTCAGATGTTTGGGGTAGGGTGGGTGGGGTGGGGTCAGGAATGAAAATGAAGCAACTTCCTCTCTGAGTACCTTGACCAAGACTTGAGTCTACCTTTAAATTGTCTTGGGTCTGTAGTTTGTGGTTACGAGTCTGTAGGTTGTCTGCTTGTTGTTTGTGTCTGACCTGTCTGTCCCTGTTGCCTGTGTGTGGTGGCCTTATCTGTCCCATGTCTGTCTGTGCCTGGATGTCTGTCTGTGCCTGTGCATGCAATTATGAGTATGGCTGTGAGTGTGCCTGTCCCTAACAAAGGGCAAAGGGCTTTTCTCTGCAGTTACTTAAGTGCACAGAAAACACAATATGGGGAAAGATAAAGTTTTTGTTTGTTTGTTTGTTGTACAAGAAATACTTTTTTGTTGTTTGTTTGTTTTTTGAGACAGGGTTTCTCTGTGTAGCCTTGGCTCTCCTAGACTCACTTTGTAGACTAGGCTGGCCTCAAACTCACAATGATCCACCTGGCTCTACCTCCCAAGTGCTGCGATTAAAGGCATATACCACCATGCCTGGCTACAAGAAATTCTTTACAGAAATCTACAAGAAAATTTACTTCACTGACCTCAACTCTCCTCCCCCCTCCTTTCTGACAGCTCTCTTCTCCCTCTCACCCCCTCCCCTCTCATTCCTCTTTCTCTTTTAAAAAATAATTTATTTATTTTAATGTTATGAGCACTGGCCTTTTGTCTGCATGTATTTCTATGTGAATGTACCCAGTCCTCTGGAGCTAGAGATACAGAGTTGTAAGGTGCCATGAGGGGGCTGTGAATTGTACCCTGGTTCTCTGGAAGAACAATCAGTGCTCTTAGCCAGTGAACCCTCTCTCTACCCATCCACCCCCGCCATTTTTCTCTTCTTTAGAGGATTTTTTTTAAACCAACAAGAGGAAGGGGAGTTAAGAAAAAAGAGAACCTGTGTCCTCAAAGACCTAGATGGCGGTTTACACAGAAGCTCTCAAAACCACAGCATTAGCATAGAGACTTCAGAAATACCAGAAGAGTTGGGTACCATCCCAAACCTATTAAACTAGATTCTCTTAGAGAGAAGCCAGAAATAAGTGGTTGGACGCCTTCGTGGGAACCGCATAGAATCCAGAACCCAGGAGAAGTGTCTAAGGCTGTCAGTTCAAGCCTGTATAACATGTACAATCACATGGGAACAGTGACCCAGATGGGGCTGACCTCCGGCCTCTGCTCAGCAGAGCACTATGACACTCTTCATTTTCAGGCTTCCTGATTGTCTCATGTGTGCCTACTGATCTTCTGTACTCTGTGTTGTTTCCTCGACCTTTTCACGGGGACACGAAAGTTATTCAAAAAGTTGTATAGCAATATAGAAGATTAAAATATTGGGGTCGTGGTCTTCTGAAGCACAGATCGCGTTACTATCGTGGCTTTATCTCTCTTGCTACAGCTGTACTGGAGTGCAGCATCATAAAATCCAGCTGGGTAACCTGGCCCTCTCTTTCACTGGTTTTTAGAGCGTTCATAGCCGGATAGAACGACTACAGTACATTTCAGAACTTTTTTTTTTATCACCAGTGGAGGAAACTGGGTACCCCTTGTTTCCTCCTGAATCCTCCTCCAAGGCTACTGCTTATCTATTTTCTGTTTCTATAAATCAAATGTTGGCCAGGACACTTCATGTGAAGTCACACTCAGGTGTTTTGTGACCGGCTTCTTTTACTCGGGGTTCTGCTTCCAAGGCTCATGCACACTTCAGTATAGACAACTACCACTTTCCTTTGGTTATTTAATATTCTATTGTGTGAACGTAATACATTTTGTTTATCTATTGATTGAAGGACACTAGATCACACACATACACACACACACACACACACACACACACACACACACACACACACAATTTTGCCCAGTGTAAACACTGCTACCATGGCTAGGCACGGTGGTGAACAACTGTAGTCCCAGCATTGAGGGCGGGAGAGGCAGGCTGGTCTCTATGAGTTCGAGGCCAGCCTGGGCCCACAAAGCAAGTCCAGGACAGCCAAGGCTACACAGAGAAACCCTGTCTCAAAAAACCAAACCAAAACAAAAACAATGCTACCATGAACAATTGTGTACAAGTTTTGTGTTTACCCATTTTTTTTATTTTATGTGTGTGTGTGTGTGTGTGTGTGTGTGTGTGTGTGTGTGTGTGTATTATATGTACACACTAAGGATGATAGCTACATTTGCCTTTCAAATAAATACATCATTTTCCAAAGTGATTGTACTTTCCTGGCAATACTATGTGAGAGTTTGAATTTTGTGATATCCCCACCAAAATTTGCTAATGCCTGAATTTTAAGAGATAATCAGTATCATGTGTGTGAAGTGGTATCTCTTGTTTGTTTCTGGTTTTTTTTGTTGTTGTTTTGTTTTTGTTTTTTAAGATTCATTTATTTATTATGTATACAGTATTCCACCTGCATGTCAGAAGAGGGCATCAGATCTCATTGTAGATGGTTGTGAGCCACCATGTGGTTGCTGGGAATTGAACTCAGGACCTTTAGAAGAGCAGCAGTGCTCTTAACCTCTGAGCCATCTCTCTAGCCCTTGTTTCTGTTTTTCTGTGTTGTTGTTTTTTGTTTCTCAAGACAGGGTTTCTCTGTGTAGCCTTGGCTGTCCTGGACTGGTTTTGTAGACCTGGTTGGCCTCAAACTCACAAAGATCCATTAAAAGCATGCGTCAATGACTTTTTTGCAGCCTCCCAATTTTTGCATGGTGGTTGGGTGGTGGATTCTCCGGGAATGTTGGTTTGACCTGACCTTCAAGGGTTAACAATGTTAACAATCATCTTTTGGTTTTGGTTTTGGTTTTTCGAGACAGGGTTTCTCTGTGTAGCCTTGACTGTCCTAGACTCCCTTGGTAGACCAGGCTGGCCTCGAACTCACAGCAATCTGCCTGCTTCTGCCTCCCTTAATGATCAGTGGTTTTTTTGTTGTTGTTGTTTGGTTTTTTTGTGGCATTGGCAAATTTGTAATATGTAAGAGTTTCCTAGGCATGAAGGCATCATAGAGAGAACTGTTGATGCCTGGCACTGTGTATCAGGATCAGAGTCCCTACGAGAGCCCAGGAGAGGCAACTGCTGAAGGTACAGCCCGAATGGAGGGCTCCTTTGGTCAGCAAGCTTCCTATTTTCTGCCTGGGGAGCATGGATCCTCAAACTCTTTACCTGAGGAATGTCAGGTAGTCCTTATGGAATGTAGAGATTCAGCTCTCCTGATGAGAACCTGCCCAGCCAGCACCTGGCATTCCTGTAATACCTTTCCGTGTAAAGGAGACAACACTACCTTACACCTTCAGGCAGTGATCTATACGCACCATTGCTCACCCCAAATACAACTGATCTGCCTCCCTGAAGCCGGGCCCAGAAGTCATCATTTTTGTCCATACTAGAGGGGCTTCCAAACCCCCCTTACATCACCCCTGTTCCCTTTGCTTTTGTAGACCAGGGATAGGGAGGGTCCCAGGCCAGTTACAGTGGAGACCCCAGCATTTTGGGATGTCCATGCAATAGGTTGGCTCACCACCAATGACAGCAGTGACTGCGGCGTGAGCCTGACCCGACCCTAATTTTTCATTTAAAAATAAGATGCCAGGCAACAGATATTAGACAAGGAGTTTATTAAGTAGCATGGGGAGAGAAGGAAAGGAGGGGAAGGGTACCCCAGAGAGAAACAGAGACAGAGAAATTGAGGAAGAGAGAGGAGGAGGGAGAGGTAAGAGAGAGAAAGGGAAGAGATGAGAAGAAGGAAGAGGGGGTGAGAGAGGAAAAAGGGGTAAGATGTGAATGGGGTAGGAAGAAGAGAGGTAACAGGGAGGGGTGAGAGAGAGGCAGCGGTGGAGGGGGTCGGGGGGGGGAGAGGTGAAAAAGGTAGAAAGAAGATCGGTAAGTGAGCCACAAGGAGGGTCTGCCCTTTTATAATCTTGGGCAGGGCCACACCCAGTGGGAGGTAGGCAATGACATCACAGGTAGGCAGACTGCTGCAGAATCCTAACACAAAGAGTCCAGCCGGGAGCCGGGCAGTGGCGGTGCACGCCTTTAATCCCAGCACTCGGGAGGCAGAGGCAGGCAGATCTCTGTGAGTTCGAGGCCAGCCTGGTCTACAAAGCAAGTCCAGGACAGCCAAGGCTACACAGAGAAACCCTGTCTTGGAAAAAAAAAGGCCAGCCGGACAAGCTGCCGAGGACAGAGCTGAAGGACGGGCCATTTTCAGGGACTCAGAGTGGACTTCAGACATCAAACACTGAAGTTTTTATACCGTTGAATTTGGTTTTACCATAACTGTGTCCTGGTTCTTCCCTCTTGGGGTAAGAAAATGCCTAATTTATTTTTAATTTTTCAGGAGCTCACAATCAAGGGACTTTGAATGTTCTAGAGAAATTTTGGACGTTTAAGAGGCAAATGTTTTAAAGAGTCTGAAATACCAAATGTTTGAATTTTTAAAGACTGTAGGACTTTTTAAACATTATTTATGTTTTATATTGTGATACGAATATTAATACAAGATCTTTGGGATGAACAGGAAAGGAAAAGTTATGACTTAACACTAATGCTTTTGTGTGTCAAGTTGGCACAGGATCAATCATCCTGGCTAGTTCTATGTCACCTTGACACAAGCTGGAGTCATTTGGGAAAAGAGAGCCTCAGTTGAGAAACATGCTTCCATGGATGTACCTGTAGGCAAGACTGTGGTGCTTTCGAAAAAAATATATTATTGATAACTGATTTGAGAGGGCCCAGTCCACTGGGCACTGGTCCTGGATTATATAAGAAGGCAGGTTGAAGCCAGGTGTGGTGGCACACGCCTTTAATCCCAGCACTCAGAGGGTAGAAGCAGGTGGATCGCTGTGAGTTCGAGGCCAGTCTGGTCTGCAAAGTGAGTCCAGGCCATCCAAAGGCTACACAGAGAAACCCTGTCTCAAGAGAAAAAAGAAAAGAAAAGAAAAGAAAAGAAAAGAAAAGAAAAGAAAAGAAAAGAAAAGAAGGCAGGTTGAACAAACCATCAGGAACAGGACAATGAGCAGCATCCCTCCAAGGCTTTGGCTTCAGGTTCCTACCTTAGCTTCTTGCGCTGTAATAGAGAATTGTAAACTGAAATAAACCCTTTTCTCGCAGATTGCTTTTGGCCAGGGTGTCTTATTGCAACAATAGAACTCCAAACTAAGACAATCCCTTGTAGCCAAATTAACAATACGCCTTGAGATCATTTAATAAGATGCATTCAGTCTGCTATCATACCATCTACTTGGTCTGTTTACATTTAACTTGCCCATTCTTCCTATTCCTTGGATTTCCCATGTAATTAACTTTTACCAACTAAGTTAAACACACAGCTTTAATCTTAAGGGGTGTAGTCTTCCACACCCCAGCCCAGAATAATGTACGTGTATATTGTGGTAATCGTTGCTACAAGAAGCTAACAGGTTTAAAAGCAGCCTTAAGGAAAACAAATGCACCACAAATGTTGAAAGCAGTGTGTGGATATAGTTTGATAGCATCTGGCTGTGGTTTTCTCTCTCATCTGAAGTTTGTAGCTCCAAGCCTTCATGTTGGGGACAGTAGGCCATATGGCCAGTGTTCAGCCATCTTGTCAGAGCCTGCACCTTTAGGCTTCTATTTCTCCAGCAGTCTGTCATTTACCAGAAACCAACTGACCCTGTCATGGTTCGGCAGTTAGACACCTGTTGTGGTTTATTGTGGGGGACGGTCACTCTAAGACCCCCAAGCTCATAGTAAGAGCTACTCCATTCTGGCTATAAACTAGCTTTTCCAGTAAGAGTACTGGTAAAATCAGATTAAAGGCCAGCTACCTGCAAGCAGCAGTTCCGGGAACTTTTTCCTGACTAACCAGATCTTTTATAACTTCCTTTTCTCTCTGGAATTTCTCCCTCTTCTGGGATTATAGCAGCAGTAAAGGTAGACACCTGCTGGATCATTCCAGAGTTAGGTATCCATAGCAACCTTCACTTACACAAATACCCATGCCCCCATGCCTATAAAAATTCTGTGAAATTTTTCAATAAACAGGGCTTGATCAGAATCCAGAGTTGCCCTCATTTCTTTGTGTCTCCCCACTTGTCTGCCCCCTCCACAGGTACTCATTGAAGACCCCGTGGGCCGGGACACCTTCAGATGTGAGAACATATCCTGGAATAACTGCAGAAACCAGAAGAGTAAACTCTTTTTATTTTGAGACAAGATTTTTCTGTGTAGCCTTGGCTGTCCAGGACTCACTTTGTAGACCAAGCTGGCCTTGAACTCACAAAGATCCGCCTGCCTCTGCCTCCCTGAGTGCTGGGGTTAAAAGTGTGAGCCACCATGCCCAGCAAAACCAGAAAAATAGAAGAGACCCTTGCTGGAGTGGGAGGTGGGAGTGCACTAGGGAAAAGAGTAGCAGGGGAAGTGGTGAGTGAGGCACAAATTTGGGAGAGGAAAGGGAGATCAAAGAAAGAGAAGGGTAAAATAACAGTAAGGATGTCTGGAAAAGTCATAAATAATCATAGTACTAAGTAAGAATCTACCCCCCCCAAAAAAAACCTCAACATAAATATTTGTATAAATATACATATACAATTTAAATAAATATTTCCCACCTGGGCTGATGATGCTCCCTCCAGGAGCCAAAGATCATCTAAGAAAAACCTCAACACCAAACATGATAAACCTTCTTTTAAGTTGTTGGTCAGGGTTGTCCAAGAAACCCACCCCCAAACATTACAGACCATTGTGCTTGCCCTGAGTTCCCCAGAGAGGTGGACTGTAAGTCTCTAGTGCTGAAGACATCACATCCCCGGGCTGGAACTGATTTAAAAGCCACCACCCTGACGACTGCCTTTCATGGTACCAGAAGGTGTCCTACAAGCTTCCGAAGGAGAGAAAGAACAGCTGTACCCAGCTTTGATGCCTATGAACCACCACATGACCAGCCTGGCACAATGGCTATAGTACGGCACACATACCTTGGCAGTAACCAACTGTTTTCTAATCGTACTTAAGACCCATTCAACAAAAGGGAGGTCACACTTGAAACTGAAAACCTAAATCTGGTGAGGTCATGAATCTTGAAGGAAAAGCTATACCTATCCCTTTAATAAACCAGCATAATCCTTAACTACATTCTAAACACGTGTCTTTATACCCTGTGGTGGTTTGAATAGGTATGGTCCCCATAGGTTCATGTGTTTGAATGATTGGCACTTAGGGAGGGAGCACTATTAGGAGATGCGGCCTTGTTGGAGTAGCTGTGCCTTGCTGGAGGAAGTGTGTCACTGTGGGGGTGGACGTTGAGGTCTCCTATGCTCAATCTATGCTCACAGTGGCACACAGTCCCTTCTGCTGCCTGAGGATCAAGATG
This sequence comes from Acomys russatus, assembly GCF_903995435.1. NCBI lineage: Eukaryota > Metazoa > Chordata > Mammalia > Rodentia > Muridae > Acomys > Acomys russatus. The sequence continues at coordinate 8,162,616 of NC_067144.1, read as the reverse complement.
TTGAGCTCTCAGCTCCTTCTCCAGCACCGTGTCTGCCTGCACGCTGCCATGCTTCCCACCATGATGATAATGAATTAAATTCTGGAACCGTAAGCCAGCACCAATGAAATGTTTTCCTTTATAAGAGTTGCCTTGGTCATGGTGTCACTACAGCAATAAAAACCAGGCTAAGAACCGGATGTGGTGGCACACACCTGAAATCCCAGCACTCTGGGAAGCAGAGGCAGGAGGATCTCTATGAGTTCGAGGCCAGCCTGGCCTACAAAGTGAGTCCAGGACAGCTAAGGCTACACACAGAAACCCTGTCTCAAAAAACCCAAAAAACAAACAAATTAAGTAAGAAATACCCACAGGTGAGGGTAGTCCTGACCTCCCTTCAAGGAAACTTGTCTTTGTAGCAGATGAAGACCATTACAGAAACCCACAACCAACCAAACATACAGTTATGGAGTCCAGTCCCAGCGAATACATCCACAAAATAATTCCTACACCTAATGTCCAGGGAACACAGCAGAAGACAGCGCAGAAAGCTTGTAAGAGCCAGAGGATCAGGGAGTTCACTGTGAGATTGTGTCTCCTAGTGATGGCAGAAGCTACACCCACCAAGTCTCAGCCACAGGACTACCCAAACATGAGCTGAACTAGGACAGCAGCAGCAGACGATGCTAACTTGCATGCAGGAAGCCTGTGAGGCCTCACCCCTACAGGAAGAAAACTGCAGACAACTAGGCAACGCTGAGAGTGGGAGGGAAAGTCTTCTCCGGGGAAGAGTATACAAATTGGTTGTTCAGTACCGAATAGCCAGCCTCCAAAACATACACACAAGCAACATTTACAGGTTGTACGTAGAAATCTATATCTATATACATATGTGCATGTAACAATAATTAGTTGGGGGGGGAAGCCCATGAATTTGAAAGAAAGCAAGGAAGGATATATGGGAGTATTTGAAGGGAGAAGATTAAAAGGGGATGTGATTTAATTATATTTTGTTTTATTTATCCTTGGGTTTTCGAGACAGGGTTTCTCTGTGTAGCCTTGGCTGTCCTAGACTCACTTTGTAGACCAGGCTGGCCTTGAACTCACAGAGATCTGCCTGCCTCTGCCTCCTGAGTGCTGGGATTCATTATATTTTAATCTTAAAAAAAAAGAATTTCTCTTAATCTTCTAAAGAAAAGGAAGAGAAAGAGAGATGGAAGGAAAGAAGGGGAAGGAGAAGGAGGTAGGGAGGGGGAAGGGAGAGGAGGGGAGGAAAAGGAGAAGAGGAGGAAAAGCAGAAGAGATGGGAGAGGGAGGGAGAGAGAAGGAGTTGGAGGAAGAGAAGCCCTCTAGATTTCGGGGAAGTTGAGGCCTTGCATCAGGCAGGCTTGCTAGCTAAGGCACTGAACAGCCCCCACCCCCACCCCCCAGCAGAGGACTAGCCAGAGAGAGCAAGACCCTTTCTGCACACTTTTGTTTTTATCAACCTTTTAAGATAATTTCTTCCTGTAATCCAGAATGGCTTCGAATTCCAGATCCTCTTGTTTCAGCCTCTCAGTGCTGGGATTACAGGTGTACAACACCATGCCTCAGCTCTCTCCGGATTTTTTTTTTTTAACAAAATATGCATTGTTATATGGTGTGAGGGTGTCAGATCCCCTGGAACTGGAGTTACAGACAGTTGTAAGCAGCAATGTTGGTGCTGGGAATTGAACCCAGGTCCTCTGGAAGAGCAGCTGGTGCACTTAACCACTGAGCTACCTCTCTAGCCCCCTTCCCCTAGCATTTTAAGGATCTGTCTTATAACCTTGTTGCTTCTTACAGCAGCAATGGCCCCTGCAGTTTTGCTTGACTTTCCTTTTATTGCATCCAAAAAAAAAATCCTTCTTGACTTATTTTTCTCTATGAGCCCTCCTTGAGAGTAAGGGAAAGAGTATATCATTAGCTGTAGGTCACACAACTCTTTTACAGGGGTCATCTATCAGATGTTTACATTCCAGCCCATAACAGCGACACAATTACAGTTATGAAGTAGCAATGAAAATAATTTTCTGGTTAGGGGTCCCCACACCACAAGAAACACATGAGGGTCACATAGGTAGGAAGGTTGAGAACCACTGCTGTGGCATCCAGTTCTTGAAGAATGTTTCTCAGAAGGGCGTCCTTGAAGAGAAAGGGGCATGGTTATCACCTACAACGTCAACTCTGAAAGAAATCTTGTTTTATACCCACAGCGCTCAGTGATCCCCGATCACGCACGCATGCACACACACACAGGTACATGTGTGCCCACTAAATCAGTTTTTTCTCTCCAGATTTCAAGTATATCGAACTTTTCCTTTTTGCCTTCCACACAATGCTGATTAGTGAACTACTTTCTCACTTACCTGGATCTTTGCTAAATGATGCTTTGTTCGCATATTTCTACTCCAGGACACAAGGATGCTGACATTCTGCTTTGCGATTTAGAATAGAATTAAAACTAACCTTGTTTGTTTGTTTGTTTGAGACAGGGTTTCTCTGTGTGTCCCTGCCTATCCTGGACTCACTTTGTAGACCAGGCTGGCCTTGAATTCACAGAGATTTACCTGCCTCTGCCTCCAGAGTGCTGGACTTACAGATGTGTACCACCATGCCCAGTCTCGCTTTTTTTTTTAAGCCCATATTTATTCCTATTTCAGAAAGCCTTGGGATCACCATTCCCCAACTCCTTGAATGTTTTAGAATGGTTTGAATGCTTTAGAAAGCTTGTTGTTTATTTGTATTTGCCCTGCAAGTTTAAGATTAGCTTCTTCAGCCCAATAAATCATTATTATTGTTTTTCCTTTTGATTTTCAATAGGATTTTGCTATGCAATTCAGGCTGACTTCATTCCTAAGATTTTTCATATCCTGGGATCACAGGAATATGTTGTGGAGGTTTGGGGTTATATGTAAACATGTTTCTGTTTTAATCCCAGGTGTGGGATATGGGATTGTTCCAGTTTGTCCACAGCTGATAACCTGAGAGGGCACATGATGTTCATCAGGTGTGAACTACCTCATTCAAGGTTGTGGTCTTTGTCAGTGGAGATAAAAGCCAGACCCAGAGAAAGAAAACGGGAGCTTCGAGAAAGAAAGATGCCCCAACCAGGGGGGGGTTCAATTAAAGCTCGGGAGTAGAATCACCTGAATTAAGGAAAAAACACAAGACACAAAGAAGGAGAGCAAGTCTGAATATTGATCAAACCCTCAAACTTTATTTTTCAAGCAGCAGTTTTTATAAGGCAGGAGACAGGGAAGCATATTGTTATGGCAACCCAGGTGGAGGCTACCTCAAGACACGGGGAATTCCAAGCAGGTCATAACATTCTGCCACACCAAATATTTTGCTCTATCTTTACCTAGTCTAACTGATAAACCACAACAGGGTGGCTCCATCTTAATCTTTTTTTTTTTTTTTTTTTTCATTTTTCCGAGACAGGGTTTCTCTGTGTAGCCTTGGCTGTCCTGGACTCGCTTTGTAGACCAGGCTGGCCTCGAACTCACAGAGATCCGCCTCCCTCTGCTTCCCAAGTTCTGGGATTAAAGGCGTGTGCTGCCACCATTAAGCTTATCTTAATCTTACATGTAGTCTAACCGCGGAACCACAAATGGGTCAGCTGGCTTCTGGTAAGTGACAGACTGCTAGAGAAATAGAAACCTGAAGGTGCAGGCTCTGACAAGATGGCTGAACATTGGCCATATGGCCTGCTGTCCCCAACATCAAGAGGTGCCTGGTGCTTCTCCCTGATGCTCTGGTTGCTGTTGATGCAGTGTGAAAAGAAGGCAGAGATATCTTGAAAGGAAGACTGGACTTTCCCCAAGGTACCAGAGGACCCTAAACAGCAGAAAGCAACTGAGGAAAACTACGCCCCCTCTCCCCACTAACAATCTTTCTCCCCTGCCTGGTATTGGGGCGCTGGAAGGGATTGGGGAGAAGCAGGGAGAAAGAGATTTAAAGAACCCAAAATAAGGTCGGGCGTGGTGACGCATGCCTTTAATCCCAGCACTTGGGAGGCAGAGGCAGGTGGATCTCTGTGAATTCGAGGCCAGTCTGGTCTACAAAGCAAGTCTAGGACCCCAAAGGCTACACAGAGAAACCTTATCTCAAAAAAACCAAAAAAATAAAAAATTAAAAAAACAAAAATAGTTGGTTAAAAGTACACCAACAGGTATATGCCACCAGCCCAACTGTTAAATCTGTATTTGTCTTGACTGTGTGCTCTTTTATTTCTTTGGGCAAAATGTATGCTGTTTTTAAATTGCTGTTTTAGTAGGATCTGTAGAAAGAAAAGAGAAGACATATGTGCATTCATTCTACCATGTTTAATCAAAATGTATACATATTTTCCCCTAAGATGTGTACGCATATATAATGACACTAAGTCACTGAATCTGTACCTATAACCTTAGGTCACTATTTTATATTATTATATAATTCTGTACATTTTAGTCATATAATATTTTATGCACATGTTGGATTCATCCAAATTTTGCTTTATCAAAACAATATTTCTATGAAAATTCGTACATCTGTCACCCTGTGTAAAGCTGTCTGTGTGAGCCGGGTGGTGATGGGCACGCCTATAATACCAGCACTTTGGAGACAGGGGCAGGCAGATCTGAGTTCAAGGCCAGCCTGGTCTACAAAGCAAATCCCGGACAGCGAAGTCTACACAGAGAAACCCTGTCTCAAAAAATGAAAAAAAGGGGGAGAGGGGCTGCAGAGATGGCTCAGAGGTTAAGAGCACTGCCTGCTCTTCCAAAGGTCCTGAGTTCAATTCCCAGAAACCACATGGTGGCTCACAACCATCTATAGTGAGATCTGGTGCCCTCTTCTGGTGTGCAGGCATATATGAAGGTGAAACACTGTAAACTTAAATAAATAAATCTTTTTTAAAAAGCTCTCTGCGTGACTTTCTCTTAAGAAGGTGAAAGAGGAACAGTCATTAAATGTGCTTTCTTCAGTGCTACAAATAACAAGCTGATTTCCAATAGGGTTGAGCAATTCATAATACCAGCAATGGGTAAAGGCCCAACCACCTTTATACTTTTATTAACCACCACCCCACCCCCCGCGGTACTATCAATGCTTAAAATTTATGACAATCTAGTTGGTTTAAAATGGTATCTCAACCCCCAGGAAACATGTGGCTCTGGCACAAATCATCAATGATGCCAAAGCCATTGCAAATACATCAAGATGAAAGAAAAAAAAAAACTGTATGCTCACTGTAGAAAGATCCAGGAGTCACCACCTTGTCTCACTGACTAAGTTTGGCATCATCGACTATTGGGCAGTTGGGAATTACAATCGCCCTTGTATTGTATGCTATGCTATGCTATGCTATGCTATGATATGATATGACATGACATGATATGACATGACATGACATATGACATGACATGATATGACATGACATGACATGATATGACATGACATGATATGACATGACATGATATGACATGACATGACATGATATGACATGACATGATATGACATATGACATGACATGACATGACATGACATATGACATGACATGATATGACATGACATGACATGACATGATATGACATGACATGATATGACATGATATGACATGACATGATATGACATGACATGACATGATATGACATGACATGACATGATATGACATGACATGACATGATATGACATGATATGACATGACATGACATGACATGATATGACATGACATGACATGATATGACATGACATGATATGGTGATATGATCGTAGGGTGTGCTGTGACATGACAGCCTGTAAAATGACATAAACACCATCTACACAGCTAGGAACAGTTCTTGCCTGACATTTTAACTTGGCAATCTAGCCCTTCTTAAAGTTTCCATTTCATAAGAAGGAAAGGGGATGAAGTGACTTTAAAAACAACAGACAAAAAAAAAAAAAAAAGAAAGAAAGAAAGAAAGAAAAGAAACAGTCAAATCTAGACTATGAGGCTCCCCACATTTGGCTTGCTGACTTAAAAAGTTCCTATCACGTGAGAGGAAAGCACCAGTGTTAGTCTATTTTCCGTTACTGTGGTAAAATGGTCAGTGTGTAATGAGAAAGCGTTGATTTGAGCCCCTGGTTTTAGAGGCTTGTGGTCCACAGTGGGTCCCCCCACCCCCACATTGTGGTGGACCAGTGGTGAGGCAGGCAATCAGTGCAGGAAACAGTTCCTAACGCCTTCCAGCAACACAAAGCTGGCATCAGAGGTGTTCAGGGGACGGTTTATGATCCAAATTGTCACACTGTTTCAGATTCAATGATGTGAACACAATATAGCAAAGTGTTCTTTTTAGGCTTTCTTTTTTTTTTTTTTTTTTTTTAATTTATATGCGAGTGTTTTACCTGCCTGTTTGTACACTACATGCATGCTGGGGCCTGAGGAGGACAGAAACTAGAATTACAGGTGATTGTAAGTCACCATGTGGGTGCTGGGAATCAAACTTTGGTTTGGTTTGGTTTTAGTTTTTCGAGACAGAGTTTCTCTGTGTAGCCTTGGCTGTCCTAGACTCACTTTGTAGACCAGGCTGGTCTTGAACTCACCTGCCTCTGCCTCCTGAGTGCTGAGATTAAAGGCGAGCGCCACCACCGCCCGGCTTAGGAATCAAACTTTGGGAGCCACCTCTCTATCCTCCCAAACACACTTCTTGGCTGAAAATTAACAGGGATAAATGAAAATTTGGAGGATTAAAAATTTTTGAACCCTGGAATGGTGGTACATACCTTTGATCCCAGCACATGGGCGCCAGAGGCAAGAGACAGGCAGATCTCTGAATTCAAAGCCAACCTGATCCACAGAGCGAGTTCTAGGACAGACAGGGCTACACAGAGAAACCTCATGTTGAAAAACCAAGAGAGAGGGGCTGGAGAGATGGCTCAGAGGTTAAGAGCACTGGCTACTCCTCCAAACGTCCAGAGTTCAATTCCCAGCAACCACGTGGTGGCTCACAACCATCTACAATGAGATCTGGTGCCCTCTTCTGGTGAGTAGGCACACATGCAAGCAGAATACTGTATAAATAAAAAATAAAATTTTTTAAAAAGATTTTTAAAAAACCCGAGAGAGAGAGAGAGAGAGAGAGAGAGAGAGAGAGAGAAACAAAAAGAAGAAAAAGAAAGAGAAAGGATATTATTAATCTACTCACATAGGCACGTAATAAATATTAATAAACATGATAACTATAATAAGTATAATTGAACAATAAGCGCCAGCATATGTACAGATATACAATGTTAAAACTGTGCCATATTTGAGTTAATAAATGCTAAATCAGAATAGATGAAAAGGGAACAATTGTACTATCCTTTACAACTTTAAAAAAATAAAAGATTTACTTATTTACACAGTACATGTCTCTCCATTTACGTGTGGATGAGCTTTTAAGTTTTCAATCCAGAGCTATTCCACCTTAAAGCTAAAACCGTATGAATATTCACCTGCAGCTCTTTTAATAGATGGCCCCAGAATGGGTTTTTGTTTGCTTTTTCCGGCATAATTTTTTGATTGATTATTTGGGAATTTCACACTCATTTCCCAGTCCTCCAAGGTCCATCCCCACCCCAATGCCCTCGCCCCAAAAAAGAAAAAAAAATACACCAAGTCTAACTTGTGTTGCCCATATACTCACTGGAGCATGGTCAACCTCCCAGTGGCCAACCCCTTAAAGAAAGCTGAGTCCTTTCCCACCCCCACCCTCCTTGCCTTAAGCCATCAACTGTGAAGAGCTCCACTTCCGCCTCCCTATCACATTTTTAAAGAGTTCTCGTCAATAGCTTCCTGTCTAGACTGTTTCTGCTTGGGATGGGGGTGAGGTGGGGGGACAGGTTGTCATAGAAGCCTTCTATGTCTCTCATTCTCAACTTGAGTCTGAAGTCATCAAGAGCACGGCAAAAGATGCTCCCTGGTCGGTTACAGGCAGCAGCAGCAGCAAGGATCCTGGACTCCCACATAGTGGCTGGGGACAACTTGGACCACGGATATCCACAGGATCTCCAGTGGCAGCATGGAGCACTGGACCTCAGCATGGGCTCCAATGGCAGTACAGACCATGAATATCAACATGGCCCTCAGCTTCATCACAGACCACAAACATCAACATGGCTTCTGGCAGCAGCACAGACCCTAGACATCCGAAAGGCCCTTAGTGGTAACACAGACCATGGACACCAACATGACCTTCGGCAGCAGCATGGGCCATGGGCTTTCGAGGAGGCCCGAGTCAGAAAACACGTCAGTCTTCATCTCTCTCCAACATCCTATCATTGCTCAGAGCCAGGGTGATCATAGGACTGGGCGGACCTTGCGTGACCTCCAGGCTGCAGCCCATCACCCTGCCAGCCCTACTGGACAATGCCTTTTCTCACACCTGTCACAGCTGTCCCATCTCTAGTTCCACCTCTCTCTACCACGCATGCACTGCTCTGGTCCTCCATCTTTCCCACCTCTCCATGTGGTCATTGAAGTGGCTTGCAAACTGCACCGTGTCCCCTGATATATTCTCCCCCCCCCCCCAACAGCTTTTACATCCAAATAGTGCAACAAGTTATTGATCTGGTTCAAGGATTCTGATTTCTGTAACACCATAAGTACTGGATTATCTCTGAGACTTTTCTGGGATATCCTGTTGTTGGCTAGAGTCCAGGTGATATTTTAGCTGGCCCTCAGTGCCAGTTGCTCACGCGATAAGCATTTGTGCTTACAGCCTATGGGCAGCCCCACAGGCCCTGGAATTGCTTCCTAGCAGGGGAAGCAGCATCTTAGCCCCATGCTGCACGCCTGCCTAAGGGATAAGGACCAACCTTCTTCAATAATGACACGTTCTTTGTCCTCTGTCACACTCTCCACTGCACACGGCTCTACTCTGCTATCGTTCCTTCCAATTTTCTGAGTCCACTTTTTAGAAGCATCCTCCCATTAAGACCTGACTGTTTATTAATTTACTTATGTATTTAAGTTGTTCGAGAGGTACTGTGGGCTCTGCTGACCCCATGGAGTCCTCCACCACTGCATCTCCCCCTCGGAGCCTCCCAGGCTCCTTGGAGCTGCTCTGAGGTACCATGGGTACTGGCCAGCCCTACAATCTTGCTTCCAATTCTAAAAGTGTTTTAGAGGTAGGAACTTTTTATGTGTTTCTCATCAGCACTAGGGCTCGAGCCTAGGGGCCCTTGCATGCTAGGCAAGCATTCCATCTCTGAGCTGTATCCCAAGCGCTTCTGTTCTTACCTATCTTACCTATCAGTCTGTACAGCCAGGCTTCTACCGTTACATCTCAACCTTGATCACTGGAAGATTCCATATCTGAGCCAAGAGATAGAAGACAAAACAAAACTGTTTAATGGACTGACTAATTAATGAGTGAGTCATGGGTCCCCTAAAATCTCAACAAGCTCTTCAACACATTTGTGCTAGCCTCTCTGGCAGTCTACTTAAAATGAGCAGGGTCCAGAACTTCCTAACTGGGAATCAGTAGCTTAGAGAGCAAACAGAGGGCATGAAGGGACCCAGTATAGAGATCCCTGGTGTTCCAGATGTTTCCTGCAAGACAGCACTTATATTGCCTACATCTAGTCCAGGCTTTTGTGCGGTACCCATGCCGCATGGTCTCTGTCGGCATATGTTAGCACTCTGGTCACAGTGCCTTTAATAAAAACAGGAGTGGGTGAGTGGGGAGGTCTCAAAACTAACCAAAGTCAAGGCTTAACACTGGCAGAATTGCTTTTATTTCTACCACTGTGAGTTACCCAAATAGATGTGCATCTAAATTCCCTGACAAATTAAGATTTTGTAGGTTTTAATGCAATATAGGTTTAAGGAAGAGTGAGTTAGCTAGGCATGGTGGTGCCTGCCTATAATCCTAGCTCTTGGGAGGCTGAGGTAAGGAAGACTGAGTTTGAGGTGGGACAAGACTCTCAAAAAATAAGCTAATACTACCATTTCCATGGTCCCCCAATATTTTTATGTTGAGAATTTGCTCCCTAATGCAACAGTGTCTGGAGATGGGGGCCTAATGGGAGGTGCATAGGTGGGGTGGGGGTGTGGGAGTGGGGGTGAGAGGTGCAGGTAGGGGGTGGGGTGTGAGGGTGGTGGGTGGAGGTGGGGGATGGGGGTGGAGGTGAGGGAAGCGGTTGCTCTTCTGCCCTCTGCCCTGCTCATGCACATTATCCCTTCCATCTAGAGAACACAGTCGCCCAAGGAACATGCTGCGACCAGAGGCCAAACCCTGACAAGACATTGCTTAACACCTAGGTCTTGGGTTCCCCACATCCCAGAACTATAAAAAATAAATTAACCAGGAGCCGGGTGTGGTGGTGCACGCCTTTAATTCTAGCACTTGGGAGGCAAAGACAGGTGGATACTGTAAATTCGAGGCCAGCCTGGTCTACAACGCGAGTCCAGAACAACCAAGGCTACACAGAGAGACCATGTCCAAAAAACAAACAAAAAAAATTTTTAATTAAAAATAAATTAATTAATTAATTAACCAGTCTCAGGTATTCTATGATAGCAGAACAAAATAAATGAAGACAGCTATCAAATTTGGAACCACTCTTCACACTAGAAGGATGTTAGTACCTTGAAAATCAAAAACAAAAACAAAACTGTCAAGGATTAGAATGCAATAAAAAGGCATTTTCTTTACTGCAGTTTTAGCCTTTAATTTTGGAGACAAGAGGTACACTAATTAGGAGTATTCTTAGATAAGAAACATTTATTTCACCGTTGTGGTGGTGCACGCCTTTAATCCCAGCACTCAGGAGGCAGAGGCGGGCCAATCACTGTGAGTTCGAGGCCAGCCTGGTCCACAAAGTGAGTCCAAGACAGCCAAAGCTAACACAGAGAGACCCTGTCTCAAAAAACCAAACCCTCCCCCAAAAGAACCATTTATTTCTAGCTGTAAGTTTGTTTGTTTTAATTTGAGGAGAAGGCTGTTCTTCTCACATGGTTGAAAGTGACCACTTTCATGGAGAATCCTTTGTTCACTGGTGTCCTGTCCCCATAGACAGGCCCACGGTAAGGGAAAGTCTCTCACCATGGCATCCTTACTAGTTTCTTTGGCTTGATTTGATGTTTTATTCCTGGAAGATTTTTCTCCAGCACAGGAAATCATTAGGGAAGTGCTGACTTGAAGGAAAAACAAGGATATGGCAAGGATGTTTACCTAATCAAGGAGGAAGCTGGCGTCTGCGGCCAGTGGTCAAAGGGGAATGGTGCCTCTGGCTTATCTGCCAGCGGACGATGCCATGCGTATGTCCCGTTCTCTTTCTTGGAAATGGTAATTGATTCAGACATAATGTGTGGATAAGAACTATCTCGATTGTGGGGAAAGGCTGTGATCAACTCCTAAAAATTCTTCACCAACAGCCTTCCCTCAACCTTAGAAGATGTGTTCAAAAGACTCAAGGGTACTCAAAATTTAAACACCTCACACCCAACCATTCATAACATTAGCCTTCAGCATCTCAACAGGCCTCGATTAAGATACCCTAAAATACATCGTGGAGATCAAAGGCGTCAATCAGTGCATAAAAGGCAATACTCCCTCAATGCAGAGGCAGCAAAGAGTGTCTTTGGACTTCTTAGGAGGAAGAGGCCTTCCTCTGCCTCCGATTGTCCACATGGCAAGGACATCACAGATATTTTTCTGACTCTACTGACAGACAAGCCATGTTCTCAAGAGCACAGCACTCATTTGATGGCATAGAGCAAAGACCCAACCCCATGCATCTCTTTCTCTGGCGTGGAGGCTGAGTCGCTCACCCCCACCTCCCACACCCTTACCCTCCTCCTTTCACTTGAGAATAACAGCAGTTTAACTGGTGAAACAAACAACAAATATGGAGCCTATAATCTTACAAGCTAGTGTTATCATTCTAAGAAGGTCTTTATTAGCTTTCCACCACTGACAATGGGTGTCCCCACCTGTCAAGCCTTTCCGTGTGGCTTTTTTCTCTGACATATTTTCCACTGGTTGGCCGGAACCTCTCATTTTGCCTTATCAGCTTATCTCTGCTTTTTAATTTCTCCTCCACTGTCTACAGTGAGAGGGTGTTTGCTCTTGTTCTCATTTTTAGTAAGCTCCTTCTCCTTCAAGCCGTATCTCTGATACAGAGACTTCCTGACTGACGTGCAGTGGGGGCGGGGAGTGGGTGGGGGGAGAGCATCCTCTTCTCTTAAATGGAAATCATACCTTACACATTTTATGGTAACAGTGGTAAAAGTAGTTCCTCTGCAAGGAGGAACTGTTCTCTTATGCTGTTCAATAACGCTGCCTAGCCAGCCTAGGCTAATATATGAGCTCCAGGGTCAAAACGGAAGTCTCCAGGGTCACAATGGAAGGCTTGGGAGATGGCTCAGTGCTGCTCTTGTACAGGACCTGGGTTCAATTCCCCACACCCAGATGGCAGCTCACAGCTGTCTATAACTGCAGCTCCAGGGGATCTGGCACTCTTACACAGGCGTACATGTAGGTAAGGCACCAATGCACATAAAATAAAAATAAATAAATACGTTTTTTAAAAAACACGACGGACCAGCACTCAGGGAGGCAGAGACAGGAGGATCTTTGTGGGTTCAAGACCAGCCTGGTCAACAAAGCAAGTCCAGGACAGCCAAGTCTACACATAGAAAAACTCTATCACACACACACCAAAACCAAATGCAAAAAAACAAGATGGAACACACACACATGAACACATATAAACTCACACACCACACACACAATAATAATAGTAACAATAATAATGAAAACACTGGAAAATGGAAGGTTCTCTCAAGTTCATTAATAAACAGAAGTAATGCTGTTAAATAAAATAGCCGTATTAGTCAAAGCAATCTACAGACTTAGTGCAATCCCCATCAAAGTTCTGATGACATCCTTTATTGAAGCAGAAAAAGATTAATCCTGAGGTTTTTATAGAAAAAAAAGACCCCAAATAGCCAAAGCAGTTCTGAGCAAAAGCCACATTGGAAATACCACAACACCTGAAGAATAAAACTATATGCCAGCCTTTCAGAATACCAAAAAATCAGGTCAATGATGACCAGACACCTCAATGTAAGACCTGAAACTCTGAAACAACCAGAGGGAAACACATCAAGAGTGGGATGCAGAAGAGGACTTCCTGAAGAGGACCGCAGAAGCTCAAGAAGTGAGAGCCAAAGTTGACCAGTGGGACTGACGTATTTCAAAGCTTCCTCACAGCAAACGACACAAACAACACAGTCTCCCAGCAGCCTGTGGGGTGGGAGAGGTTTTTGTCTGCTGCCCGCATGGCAGGGGATTACCCAAAATTTAAGAACTTAAAAATCTAAGCACTGCCGATGAAAGATGGCTTATGCTGGACCATGGTCCAGGAACACAGAGTAGTTCCCCAGATGGTGTGTTCCAATGGCATGGTAGTGAACGTTGTGCAGTAACAGAACAATTTCAAATATACTGGTGGGTACATTTAACAGGCATATTATAGCAGAACACAGCAAACTCTGCTACAGACCTGTGATGCTGAAAGCATTCTTTGGTGGAAATGAGGCTTCTCCTCATATATTCCAAAGAATCTCTACCTGGAGGTCACAAAAGATGTTAAGTCATGTCTTGGTTTGCTTTCTATTGCTATGATAAAGATGATGGTCAAAGCCCAGCATGGTGGCCTACGTTGTTAATCCCAACACTCGGGAGGCAGAGGCAGGCAGATCGCTGTGAGTTCGAGGCCAGCCTGGTCTACAAAGTGAATCCAGGACAGCCAAAGATACACAAAGCAACCCTGTCTCAACAAACAAACAAACAAACAAACAGATAGTGGTCAAAAACAACTTGGTAAGGAAAGACTTTGTTTCATCCTGCAGCTTATAGTCCACCATGAAGGGAAGTCAGAGCAGGTGGCACACCAGTGCCACTGGGGTTTTAAAACCTGAGGACACGGGTGAGGTGTCAGCGAAAGTGAAGAAGATGACCACCTGTTGACGGTCAAAGCAAGTGGCCCCCAAATAGCTCGAGCTGTCTTCATTTATACAATTGCGATCCCGCTCACCTGAGCAGTGACAGCAGTGGTTATTTCATTTAAAGAAATCATAGTGTCAGCACTACATAAACTCCTTCATTACAAAAGCCCCCATAGTTTCACTTCCTCCTTCCTGCCTCTGACTAGTTCAGTCACCCCACCCCCCAACCGTGTTTTGCACTACAAAGCACAATTTTAGCAAGGCAAAAATAAATATCTAGCCGGGCTTGTCCTGTGGACATTACCACATACCCAGCTGGCCAATAAGTGTGTTACATGGTCGTACAAGAGAACGTTTATCCATCTGTGGGTATAAGTCCATCCATCAAATAGCACCCCTTTGTCACAGTACTTCTTTATTGAAGACAGAGATGTGCCCACTGTACCAAGCTACCTTTCCTGACGTGCACCTATCAATTTCTGATGCCAAAAACCATTTTTTAAAGGTCTCTACTGATCAGATACAGCTTCCCCATTTTTTAAGTCTCTCCTGAGACTTCCTCAGAACAGTTAAGCAAACAGGACCCATTGCTCTCCACAGCTGCCACAGGCTTACTCAGTGTGACTGTGGCTATTTCTCTTGGGACATGATTGTGCCCCAAAATATCAAGTATTAGTGGTTAATCTGGAGGATAAATAGAGACAAAGAAAAGGGTTTTTACCCTTTGAAAGAGTATTGAGAAGAAAATAGAATCATGCACAGGGCTTTCAGCCTGCATGGCCCAGGCCTTTCCTGTGACCGACAAAGTGAAACTATTGCCATGAATATAAATAGCATAGTGAAAGCAAAGCAAGCTTGTAGCATATTCAATCTAGGTAATAAACACTGAGGCCACCAAAATTCACTACAGATCCTTGCCAGGTAGGTAGGGGTTTCCAGGGGCCTGGCCACAAGAGAGTCCCTGCCAGTGAAACGGATGCTGTGTGGCCACCACTCAGCAGGAAAGAACCCAGAGAGAGAGAAACTGCTCACTGGCTTGCTCTGCCTGGCCTGCACAGCTGCCTTTCTTATACAGCCCAGAACCACCTGCCAAAGAATGGCACCGTCCGCAGTGGGCTGGGCCTCCCACATCGATCGCTAATCAAGAATATGCTCCCACAGCCAATCTAAGGGAGGCATTTTCTCATTTGAGGTTTTTGTCTTCCCAGATAATCCCAGTTTTGTCATTGATGAAATCTAACCAGCATAGATTTATTAAATTAAAATCACAGGAGAAGGCATAGGATACCTTCTTATGTATTATTGGTCAGGGAGGCGTTAGAGTTCTCCAGAACAGCACTATCTGTTGATGTTGCCTTTGGTTACCCAACAAAGCTAAATGGTAAGACCCTATTGCTGAAGGTACCACACACTTTGATTGTGGAACATAGAGAAATCAAATCTCAGGCCAAGTAGGACACTCCCTCCCCACTGTCTAGCTTTCACAGTGCTGGAAGATGCTATACAAGTTGCTGGGGAAAAGACCTTACCCACCATTGGAACATGCATGCTGTAATACCAATCTACCAGGCAAGATGTGCCCACTGGTGCAATACTGGCAAGACTGTTATGGACCTAATTACATACTTTTTTTTTTTTCTTTTAAAGGTTTATTTATTTATGAGGCCAGGCGTGGTGACGCATGCCTTTAATCCCAGCACTCGGGAGGCAGAGGCAGGCGGATCGCTGTGAGTTCGAGGCCAGCCTGGTCTACAAAGTGAGTCCAGGATAGCCAAGGCTACACAGAGAAACCCTGTCTCGAAAAACCAAAAAAAAAAAAAAAAGTTTATTTATTTACTTATATGAGTACACTGTCTTCATGCACACCAGAAGAGGGCATTGGATCATATTACAGAGGGTTGTGAGCCACCATGTGGTTGCTGGGAATTGAACTCAGATCCTCTGGAAGAGCAGTCAGTGCTCCTCACCACTGAGCCATCTCTCCAGCTCCCAGCTGACATAGTTCTAATTGGACTAGAAGTTTGTTTCACAGGAGGGAATTTCATGTCTGGTACTGTAATGCTGGTCAAAAGCCCATGGCCAGGGAAACCATAGACGCTACAGCATAGTCTGATATTGGTGGTTTGCTAAATAATTGTGCTGTCAAATTGTCTTCTAAATGTTTGTGTTTATATCGGTGGCCCTGGGCTGTTCTCTGCCGTGGTCAGCTAAGCTTCTTTCTGCGGGGTTGGCACTCAACGGAGAGATGCATAAGTAGTCAGAATACTGAGGAGCGACTGGGCGCTCAGCCCCAAGTGGACATCTAAATCAACTCACCACCACCAAGGCTCAGGGAACAAAGCAGAAGGGAGGCAGGAAGCATGTGAGAGCGGCCGGAGGATGGGGAGGGATGCTGTGAAATGCTGTCTCCTGAACAAGAGCTCATAGCAGCTGTAGTTACCTGCACAAACCCATATAGGATCAAGCTAGCTAGAATTCCAGCAGAGGCTGGGTAAAGACCTCCAGTCTCCGCCCTTGATGAGACAGCATGGGAAAGCATTTCAATTAAGAGCAACCAAACCAACCAGCTTCCAAAACTGAATGTTAAAATAGAGCATTCCTCTCTACACCAGCTATCTCCATGGTCTGTTAGAATAACAGAAAGTCAACACAGTATATTTCCTCTGATTATTGGGTTCACTAATTGTTTACTATGCATATTTTATGCATACTTGTAATTATAAACCACAATTCTGTACTTAACACAATTATTTAAGCATTTCACAAGTAATTAAAATGCTCTTAAATTGAGAGTCTCAATTTAAAGGCTTTCCCTGAGGAGGGAGAATCACTCCTTTTTGGAAGTATGGCCACTTACAACGGTTTCCACTCCAGTGAAAGGCCCCACACCACACACACATGGGCAGCTCTAAAACCAAAAACCAAAAAACAAATCACAGAAAGGTAGAAGGATAGCTGGAAAGTGGTGGCGCACACCTTTAATCCCAGCAGTAGGGAGGCAGAGGCAGGCAGATCACTGTGAGTTCAAGGCCAGCCTGGTCTACAAAGTGAGTCTAGGACAGCCAAGGCTACACAGAGAAACCCTGTCTTGAAAAAAATAATAAATAAACAAATAAAGTTGGAAGGATGATATGTTGGGGAGAGCACGGGAGAGTTGAGGGGGAAGTGGTCAGTAGGTACAATACATCTTACTGTACACACGTATGAAATTATGAAAACACATTTAAAAAATAATGATGCAGAAAAACTGAAATATTTTCACAGCCTTCTTATCTCGTGTCTCACAAAAGGAGTCTCCTTTAGGGACTAGAGAGAGATCAGTGGGAAGAGAGCTTGTGCTTGCAGAGGAGCCAGCTGGTGGCTCCTAAACCATCCACAGCTCCAGTTCCAGGATCCAGCATCCTTGGCTGCCCTCTACAGGTACACACAGATACATGCAGGCCAAGCACTCATACACACAAAATAAATAAATCTAAAAAAAAGAAAGTAAAAAGAAGTCACCTGCTAAAATAGATAGGTGATAGGTAGATGATAGATAGATAGATAGATAGATAGATAGATAGATAGATAGATAGATGATAAAAGAAGCAGAAATAGCATGAGCTGGGATAATGGACCAGTGACCATATTATTCAGCAGCCCTTGACTGCACTGTAATCTATTTATTTATTGAGAATAAATTCCTATTTCACTGCAAGCTAATGGGATCTAAGTCATGTTATTTGCAACAGAATAGTAATAATCAAGAAAGTATACAATGTCGTGTTAATTTTTCCACCAAGCCAGGCACAGTGGTATATCGTCTGTAATTCCTGCCTTCAGGAGGTTGAAACAAGTGAATCCCAAGTTCAAGTACAACCTGGACTACAGAGAGAGTTTGTGGCCAGCCTGGCAAGATCAAAAGACCCTGCCTCAAAAACCAAAAACTGAGTAAATGAATAATACAATGAAAAATAAGTTTCATCACCAAAAACAAAAACAAACAACAAACAAAAAACTGTGCTTTTTCAGTATTTGATACTAAGTTTAGATATTTTGTTTGTTTATTTTATTTTATTTTTGGGTTTTTGAGACAGGGTTTCTCTGTGTAGTCTTGGCTGTCCTGGACTCACTTTGTAGACCAGGCTGGCCTCGAACTCACAGTGATCTACCTGCCTCTGCCTCTCGAGTGCTGGGATTAAAGGTATGTGCCACCATGCCAGGCTTGTTTGCTTATTTTTTGAGACAAGGTCTCTCTATGTAGCTTTGGCTGTTCTGGGATTCACTATGTAGACCAGGCTGGCCTCGAACTCACAGAGTTCTAGCTGGCTCTGCCTCCCAAGGGCTAGGATTATAGATGTGCACTACTATGGCCAGCTCTAAGTTTAGATCTTGAATGCCTCTCCAAGGCCAAGTGGGCAAGACGTGGTGCCCTGCCATGGCACTATTGGTAGGCTGTGAAATCCTTAGGAGGTGGAGGGTACAGAAGGCCATCATGGGGGTGTCCCCAAGGGGTGCTGGGTCCTAGCCTGTGCTCTGTCTTGCTTGCCTGATACCATGGAGTAGCTTTCTCCACGCACTGCCACCATGACGCGCTGCCTTGTCACAAGCCAACCAAACCAACCGGCTTCCAAAACTGAATGTTAAATAGAGCATTCCTCTCTACCCCAGCTATCTCCATGGTTTGTTAGCGTAACAGAAAGTCAGCACAGTATTTTTCCTCTAATTCCTGGACGCTAGGATTACTGCGTTCACTGATCGTTTTCTATGCATATTTTATGCATGCTTATAAGGTCGCATACCACAATTCTGTACTTTTACTTAACATAATTAAGCATTTCACAAGTAATTAAAAATTCCATATGGATATCACTATCGTGAATATGCAGTGTCATGTGATGCCATGGGATGGTGTTATGGTTCTAATGTTCCGTTACAGAATAGTTCATTTCTGGCTTCTCTGTGTTATAAATTATACTAGTAAGTACCGAGACAGTCTCCTAACAGGTAGGATTATTGTCTTCCTGTGCAATCTCAAGAATTTAAAAGATTATTTATTATATATAGTGTTTTTGCCTTCATGTACTCCTGTGTTGGGGACAGTAGGCCATATGACCAATGTTCAGCCATCTTGTCAGAGCCTAGGTTTCTATCTCTCCAGCAATCTGTCTTTTACCAGAAACCAGCTGACCCTGTCATTGTTCGGCAGTTAGACTAAAGATAAGATTTAGATGGAGCCACTCTGTTATAGTTTAGCAATTAGGTTAGATAAAGATAGCAAAATATTTAGTGTGGCAGAACGTTGTAACCTGCTTGGAATTCCTCGCAGCTTGAGCTAGCCTGCAGCTGGGTTGCCATAGCAATATGCTTCCCTGCCCAGTGCCTTATAAAACCTTCTACCTGAAAAATAAAATTTGAGAGCTTGATCAAAGACTTGCTCTCCTTCTTCGTGTCTTGTGTTCTGTCCCTATACAGGACAATTCTCCTGAGCGTTAGTCGAACCCCCGCTGGCCGGGACACTCCTGCACACCAGAAAAGGGCACCAGATTTTAATATAGATGGTTGTGTTGCTTTGGAAAAGCAGCCAGTGCTCTTAACCTCTGAGCCATCTCTCCAGCCCCCAAGAATATAATTATTAGGCAAAACTAATGAACATTTTTAATGTCTCTGATAAAATTCTGACTAATGTAAAGACTTGTAAACTAATAAAATAACCTCAGCAAGAATCCAAACTCATGTTTCATGCCTACTTTAAATATTGCTACTTTAGAATATTTAATTACATAATGGAAAATGGTAATAATAAAATATGTGCCTTTGTTCTTTCAACCTTTACTTATTTAAAAAAATTGTATTTGCAGCCAGCCCTGTGAGTTTGGGGCCAGCCTGGTCTACAAAGAGAGTCCAGGACAGCCAGGGCTCTGTGTAACAAGAGAAACCTTGTCTTGGAAAAACAAAAACAAACAAAAAATGTGTTTGTACAATTCAGTCATTCTCTCCTCTGTGTGACTTGTTTCCTCATACCCTTGCCCAAAAGTGGATTTATTATTATGTGTTTGGCCTATTCATATGCTAAGGACAAGAACTTGTCACACTTACTGCAAATAACTTCAAGTTTACTGGCTGTCTTATAGTTTTACACAATTTTTTAATTATTTTTTTATTTTTTGATAGTTTTGTTCATAAGTGGTAAAATTACATTATGTGTTCTCCTTCTACCCCTCCTCCAACTCCCCCCCTTCTCTCTCTCTCTCTCTCTCACACACACACACACACACACATATACACACACACATACACACACACATACACACACACATACACACACATATACACACACACGTGCACACACACACATACACACACATGCACACATACACACACACACATACACACACACACATACACACACACACACACACACATACACACACACACACACAGTGGGACTAGAGAGAGATGTACAGAGAGGGAGAAACACATGAACTAGTGAGACCATGTAGCGTCGCTTATGCATGCATGTGTGTAGGGCTGACACTGGGACTACATAGCCCATGCAAAAGCTCATCCCTGGGGAAAACAAATTAGCTGTTCCTCAGCAGCCACTGAGGCGTGGGGCCCCAGGACATTCCTCTTATCCTTGTTGGCATGTGAGTTGGTATTGTCATTTTGCAGGTCTTGTCTGGCCAGTTTTTTAAAAGCAGTAAAGCTACATTTTACATCACATAGTTCTATCCATCTATCTATCTATCTATCTTTCTTTATACACCAGTGGCTCTCAACTCCGTGGGTCTCAACCCTTTGGAGGTTGCATATCAGCTATCCCACATATCCGATATTTACATTACGACTCATAACAGCAGCAAAATGACAGTTATGAAGTAGAGACAAAAATAATATTATGGTCACCAGAACATAAAGAAGTGTATTAAAAGGCCGCAGCATTAGAAAGGTTAAGAACTGGTCTACAGTCTTTCATGTATTTTCTTCTCTGATCCAGATATATCACGGTCAGTTTTACTTAACTGTTTGAATGATTTTTTTGGGGGGGGGGACAAGGTCTTGCTTTGTACCCCTGGCTGTACCCCTGGCCCACTAGAGTGGGCACTAGGACTTGAGTCCAGGACTTCCTGTGTGTTAGGCAAGCACTTTGCTAAGTGAGGCGCGTCCCTGGCCCTATTGCAAATTCCTCCTGAAACTCTTCCGCATTTGTTCAGGTGCTTCTGAGAGCTTCCTGTTCCGCAGACTCTAATCGGCTACAGCCTGCCTGCTTGATCTTAGGCCAGGAGTGATCAGCCGGCTGCTTATCCCAAAGCCCACCCATGAAGTACTTTTCCTTTCTTTCTTTTTAGAAAACCTCTTGCTCTGCAGCCCTGGCTAACCTGGAACTCCGATGTAGCTCAGTCCTCACCATGTATCAGCCTTAACGAGGGCACACTTACGCTTGCTTCATCCCATTTCAAACCCTTCCTTCTTTCCATATTAAGAACCCCGTATTTCATTTTTAGTTCTTAATTTTTTAAAGTTTATGTTCCATGTTTAATTAAAAGAAGCCTGGCCATTGACTCAGCCTCACTCGGCTGATATAAACAAGCTTCTTCTGCAAGGCAGCCTTCCTTGTATCACACTACAAAGAAGCCCAGGGCCTCAGAGCCTGTCTGGCTGAATGGTGACTAAGACATTCCCTCATGTTTTCTGTGAACAGCCAGACTCTCTGTCATAATACAAGCCCAATGACTCACTTTCCGAGGCAAGAGTTTCCACAGGTCCTGATCGTTCAAGCAAAAGGTCCTGTGAACAACCTGGGGCCCAAGTGTCTCAGACCTACAGGGAAATGGCCACAGTGTCCTTGCTTCCTGCAGCATGGGCTCTTCTGAGTTTGAGTCTTTGTTACACCGTCTTAGAGCTGCGGCTTTGCATGTGTCGGCTTCTCTTACACTCAGCTTTCTTACCAGTCAACTTGGCCAGTGGCATTTAATTGATAAAGTGTGGTGAGGATGAATAATATTATTGGTATTTTTTTTTCATTGTCATATGTCTGGTATGTAGTAGGTGCTGAATATTTGCTGAATGAATACATGGCTTTGGCAAGGAAGCCAGTGAGAAAATGGAAAGTTTCAGAGGAGTTTCTAAGCTGGGTGATTAAATGCGATTAAATAAATAGAAATGATAGGGCCTGCGAGGGCCAAATGATCCTTTGTTGCTCCATTAACAGTATTTTGCGTGACCAGACTCTGGTAGACCTCAGCCCGGTCCCTGGGCACAGTCATGGGGTATTTCCTGGCACTCTATCTTTGGATGCAAATAAAAGAACTCACCCCAAGCTCAAAAAACAAATTATGTAAAAAATCTAGGAATTGCTGTTTCAGAAGATCCATGAGTAAAACATGCAAAAACCTTCAAAAACCAAGGAGATCTGTCTCCTCTCTTTCTCTCTTTCCTTCCCCTTCCACCCCTCCTTTTCCTCACATTTATTTCTCCATAGCATCTTTTCTCTACACTGTACAGTAGCAGCTAACTACTTGTGGGTTTTAAGTCTGCGTAGTGTATGTGTGTTCTGATCCACACTCAGGGAGGAATCTGGCTGACCCAGTATATTAATTAGCCTGTCTGGAGAGGCTATAGCACAATTCTACACTGGGTAATTTACAAGGCATAGAAAAATAGCTATTCATAATGGCACACAACTGTAATTCCAATACTTGGGAGGCTTAGGCAAGAAGACCTCAAGGTGGAAGTCAATCTAGGTTATACCTGGAAAAACTATTTCAATCACATTTTTCATTAGCTCAAGTTTCTGGAGAGTGGGAAATCTAAGATTATTACGTTGGTGTGTGGCCAAGTCAGTCCTTCTTACTGGCCTGCACCCCATAGCAGAAGCTGACACATGGCAGAAAGGCAAACGAACGAAGAGTGGAATGGACCCCCAGGATGGACGTGTAAATCCTGTCATTACAACAGAACCCGTGTGACTGAGTCACCTGGTTAAGGTGCTGCCTCTTAATATTCTTAACAAGGGCAACTAAATCTCAATAGGAGCTTGTTCAGCACGTTCAGAGTCTGGCACCAGGCCTACTTCAAGTGCCCACTTGAGGCCTTTCAAAGGCCTTTAGGAGAAGGGAATGATGCTATGTTTCAAGGGTGCCTGAAGAGCAATGGCAGGGGCTGGGAGTGGGTCAAGGGGGGGGGCTGGTGGGGGGGAGGGAGAGTGGCAGGGGAGGTCTGCCCACTGCTGAGGGAGAGATACTAGAGCAGCCAGCAGGTACCCACACACCACAGCCCTGCCTCAGACCACAAACAGAACCGCAGATTAACCTGCTTAACAGTTTCTTTTTAGAATATCATAAATGGGATCTGGAGAGATGGCTCAGAGGTTAAGAGCACTGTCTGCTCTTCCAGAGGTCCTGAGTTCAATTCCCAGCAACCACATGGTGGCTCACAACCATCTATAGTGAGATCTAGTGCCCTCTTCTGGTGCACAGACATACATGTAGACAAAAAACACTGTGTATATAATAAATAAATGAATCTTTAAAAAAAAAAAAAGAATTGTTATAAAAAAAAAAGAATGTCATAAATGCATATAATTTGTTTTCATCAGATCTGCCCCTTCTTCGTCCGTCCCCTCTAGCACCTCCCCTATACCTTCCCAACCATTTTTGCCTGCCAATTTCATAGGCTGTGTTTAAGCCCACAGAGTCCTCTTAGGACTTTCTCTATGTGCATAGGTGTAGGAGTGTCTACTGGGGCGTGGATGGTCTCTCAGGGGCCACATCTCTGAAGAAGATTAGTTCCAACGGCCCACAGATGCCCATTGCCAGCACTGTCTCAGTTAAGGGTGGGTCTCCATGAGTCTCCGCCCACCCACTGAGGATACACCTCTCATTCTACCCAACAATTCTTGGTGAATACAAAGTTAGTGAAGTGAAAAGGGTCAGGCATAGTGGCACGCACCTTTAACTCCAGCATGAGAGAGGCAGAGGGAGGTCGAGCTCTGTGAGTTCAAAACTAGCTTGGTCTACACCACGAGTTCCAGGACAGCCAGGGGTTGTTAAGAGAAAACCTCTTATTACTTGACTTATTTTTTCTAAAGGTTGATTTTATCATGTACACAGTGCTCTGCCTGCATGTACACCTGCATGCCAGAAGAGGGCATTAGATCACATTATAGATGGTTGTGAGCCACCATGTGGATGCTGGGAATTGAACTCATGACCTCTGGAAAAACAGTCAGTGCTCTTAACCTCTGAGCCATTTCTCTGGCCCCTACCTCACTTATTTTTAAAAATAATTTGTTGTTGAGCAGCGCAGTGGTGGTACACACCTTTAATCCCAGGACAGCCTACCGATAGTGCCCTGGGCAGAGCACCAAGCCTGGCACACTTGGCCTTGGAGGGACATTCAAGATCTAGCTTAGAAAATGGCATAGTGGTGCACACCTATAATCCCAGCATTTGGGAGGCATGGGCAGGTGGATCTCTGTGAGTTTAAGGCCAGCTTGGTCTACGGAGTGAGTTCCAAGACAGCCAAAGCTACACAGAGAAACCCTGTCTCACTGTCTCACAAAAGCAAGCAAACAAAAAGTTTGTTATTTTTATATAGTAAATTTTGTCCAAAAACATGTTTATTTACAGGAAAATATTCAAGAGGATGGGTAAACCTAAACTTGTAAAAAAAAAAAAAAAAAAGTGGGTAGGGGGGAAATAGACATACTTAAAACCTAGATATGTCCAAATATTCTAAGGAAAGCATTTCATGAATATGACTTGAGTTCAGAACCAAATACTTGCATTTTGGTCCCAGCAGGAGGGGTGACCTGTTAGTGTCTGGACCCACATCTGCATCCTTCTCAACCACTCCTGGCTTAGCAGGCAGCAGGGGCTGGCCTCCCTCCACCGTGGAATGTTTGGAACCTTCCACATTCTTTTCCCCGTAGTAGACTATTTCAGGGTTAGATTTGTTTTCTTTGGTTTTTCTCAAGTTCAAAGAAATCATATGACTTCCTAGGGCCACCCACTGTTCCCAAGTCCCTTCCTTTTCGCCAGAGTGTGAGCACATGTTGGATGTCCTATGCCAGCCTAGCCGAAGCAAGCCAGCTACCTTCCCAAGTGATTGCAAATAACGTTCTGAACAAAGTGCAAAACGGCAAACACTGAAGGAGCCTGGGAAATGAACAGGCATATAGGCAGACAGGGCTGATACCAGAAACCAAAGAAACACACACAGCCTAGCTGAGTGTCCCAGGTGTGTTTGTCTCTTCACCTCCTCCACTTAAGCCAAAGGTCAGGTTCTGCAACTGTGCATTTGAGACTATCAGGAAAGCTCCAGAAATCACCTTTGTAAACCAATGAGCCACGAAAAGCAGTCTCTGCGTCAGTAATGGTAATAGAAACAGCTGACTTTCTTGACGCACTTTCCAGTCTCCAGGTCCTGATGCCTCAGGGCTCCTGGGCCACCACACAGCTGGCCGGCTTCCACAGCGCGCAAAGAAAGCTTGCCCTTGGAAAAGAGAGACACAAGAGGGCAGGTGGCGCCTTTCAACCCGTTCAAGATAACCTAGGGTTTCTTTTTCTTCTCTCTTTCTGCTTTACTCCAAACCATCCCTGGATGCATAACACAGCACCAGCTGCCTTGTGTCCAGAAGAATCAGGAAAGGGTGGGTCCTGGGAGCTGGGAATGCCCGGTAGTGCCCAGGGAGGGTTCTTGGAAAAGAGTCCTTTTCACTTCGTAAAGGTCCCTACATAATACCTAGACTCAATCCCTCTGCAATCCAAGGTCACAGAGTAAATGCCACAGGGGACACTGCCAGGCCTCAGAACAGGAACTCAGGAGGGAACCACACGCACCCACAGAGGAGGAGACACGGTTTGTAATCTGAGCCTAAGCCAAGTTCACTGCCTGATCATACAAACAACAACATTTAAGAATTTTAAGGGAACCCAGAATCTTACTTCACAATAACCAAATGTGCTAGATCCAACACAAAATTCCAAGCCAGCCCAATGGCAGGAGGAATATGTAGGGACCATGGCAGCTGCGGGTCAACCTGGGCAACATAAGGAGACCTCCACTTAAAGAAACATCTTCGAATATGCCAAGAACCTGGGAAATCTTCCCAATATTCAGAAGGAGAGAGAGAGAGAGAGGGAGGGAGGGAGGGAGGGAGGGAGGGTGGGGGAGGGAAAGGGGAAGGGGAAGGAAGGAAGGGAGAAAGAAAGGGAGAGAGAGGGAAAAAGGGAGGGAAGGAGGGAGGGAAAGACAGAGAGACAGAGAGAGAGAGACAGAGAATATTACCAAAAGATGTGTTGGAGTTTGATTTCTTGTTGTGAGAAAAGCCATGACCAGCAGCAAGTAGGGAAGGAAAGCATTGGTTTCATTGGTTTCTGCTCACAGGTCCTGGTAACAGTTGCTCATGGAGGGAAGGCAAGGCAGGAGATGAAGCAGAGATCCTGGAGGGATCTTATGTCCCTTGTCTTTCCTTGCTGTTTTACTCAGGACCACCTGCCTGGAGGTGGCACTGAAGTCATTGTCACTGTGTTAGAGTCAATATGTGATTTTAAATATAGTAATGTTTCTTTTATGAATGTGGGGGCACATAGTGTTTAAAATTATCTTCTTAGTGGATTTTTCTTTCAAGGAGTATGTAGGATCTTTCTCTATCTCTTCTGATTGGTTTTGATATAAAAACTATTTTATCAGATATTAAAATAGCTACACCTGCTTGATTCTTGTTTCTATTTAAAAAAATAAATAAATAAACTTTCCATTCTTTTACCACGCGTGTCCTTGATGGTGAACTGTGTTTCTTACATCCAGCAGAAAGATGGATCCAGTATTCTAATTCATACTGCTAATTTGTGTCTTTTTGTTTTGTTTTGTTTCATTTCGTTTTTCTTTTTTTTTTTTTTTTTTTTTTTTTTTTTTAAATATTTATTTATTAGGTTTACAGCGTTTTGCCTGCATGTACACCTGCATGCCAGAAGAGGGTACCCAATCTCATTATAGATGGTTGTGAGCCACCATGTGGTTGCTGGGTATTGAACTCAGGACCTTTGGAAGAGCAAGCAGTGCTCTTAACCTCTGAGCCATCTCTCCAGTCTTCATTTCGTTTTTCAAGACAGGGTTTCTCTGTGTAGCCTTGGCTGTCCTGGACTCACTTTGTAGACCAGACTGACTTCGAACTAACAGGAATCCACCTGTGCCTCTGCCTCCCAAAGAGGCATGTGCCACCACATTCGGCTAAATTTGTGCCTTTTTGTAGGGGAATTGATACCATTAACATTGATAGTTATTACTGAGCAATGTTTAGTACTCATTGTGAAATAAATAAATCTTTTAAAAATGGGACCTCATGAGGCTGGGAAGCTTCTGTAAGGCAGAGGACACTGTCAAGAGAACAATGCGACAGCCTACAGACTGGGAAATGATCTTCACCAACCCTATATCTGACAAAGGTCTAATATCCAAAATATATAAAGAACTCAAGAAATTAAACACCACCAAACCAAACAACCCAATTGAGAAATGGGGCTCAGAATTAAACAGAGAATTCTCAACAGAGGAATATCAAATGGCTGAGAAACACTTAAAGAAATGCTCAACATCTTTAGACATTAGAAAAATGCAAATCAAAACGACTCTGAGATTCCATCTTACACCCATCAGAATGGCTAAGATCAAAAACTCAAGTATCAGCACATGCTGGCGAGGATGTGGGGAGAGAGGAACACTCCTTCATTGCTGGTGGGAATGCAAACTAGTACAGCCACTTTGGAAATCTATCTGGCACTTTCTCAGAAAACTGGGAATAAGGCTTCCTCAAGACCCAGCTATTCCACTCCTTGGAATATACCCAGAAGGTGCTCCAGCACACAACAAGGACATATGTTCAACCATGTTCATAGCAGCCTTATTTGTAATAGCCAGAACCTGAAAACAACCTAAATGTCCCTCAGTTGAAGAATGGATAAAGAAACTGTGGTACATTTACACTATGGAATGCTACTCAGCTATTAAAAATAAGGAAATACTGAAATGTGTGGACAAATGGATGCAACTAGAAATATCATACTGAGTGAGCTAACCCAGACCAAGAAAGACTCAGATGGTATATAGTCACTTATAATTGGACACTAGCCCAAAAGGCATGTCCCATTAAAGTCTTCACTTACCAGGAGATTGGGAAAGATGTGAGGACATCCTATTGGGACTCTATGTAAGACAAATATAGGAGATGGGGAAATAGAAGGATCCAGAAGATCTTAGAAGCCTACAAGAAGAACATCGCAACGGGTGGATCATGGCCCAGGGATGTCTGCTCAAAACTATTGCACTAACCAAGGACAATACAAATAGTAAACATGGAACCCCTACTCCGATCTAGCCAACGGACAGGACATTCTCCACAGTTATATGGAGAGTAGGGACTGACTCTGACATGAATTCTGGTGCTCCATATTTGATGACCTCCCTTTTGTGCAGAGCCCTGGTGGCACTCAAAGAAAGAATAGGCAGACTATTAAGATGAGACTTGATAGTCTGTGACCATAAAGTGGGGGAGAAGATCCCCCTCGATCATGGACCTAGGGGAGGGGAATAGGGTCAGGGTGAGAGAGAGGGAGGAACGGGAGGATACAAATGATAGAAGAACAACTGAGTTGTAATCTGAATAAATTAATTAATAAAAAAAGAAAAAAATCAGTTGCCCAATTTCTCATTGCTTTATTTAGTTCACATTAAAATATACTAACCTTTCTGCAAAAAAAAAAAAAAAAAAAAAAAATCCTGCTATTTTGCTGTCGTAGTATATTTTTCTTTCCTCTTTTGACTGTTATGAAATTATTTATTCCTGTGTCCTCCTAGGTATAATTAATCTTCTTTTCATTCTGAGGTTTTCCTTCTAGTGTCTTCTGCAAAACTGAATGAGTGAACAAAAATTGTTCTTTCTCCCTTGGATGTAGTTGATAGTTTTTCTGGGTAGAATAGTCTTGGCTGATATCTGTGGTTTTTTTCAGAGCTCATAGACCATCAATGCAAGCCCTTTTAGTTCTCTGACACTTCACTGAAAAGTCAAGTGTTATCCTAACAGTCTTGCCTTCAGATGTGGCTTCGTCTTTTTCTCTTACGGCTTTTACTATCCCTTCTTTGTTTTTCACATTTGGTGTTTTGATTGTTATGTGTCCTGAGGACTTTTTTTTTTTTTTTTTTTTTTTTTTTTCCTTGTCTTGTCTATTGCTGGGTTTGTTTTGCTTCTCATTCCTCTATGCATATTGTTATAGGTTTTGTTTTATCATGATGCCCCAGGTTTGGTTTTTTTTGGTTGTTGTTGTTTTGGTTTGGTTTTTTGTTTTTTGTTTCTTTGTTTTTTGGTTTTTCGAGACAGGGTTTCTCTGTGTAGTCTTGGCTGTCCTGGACTCCCTTTGTAGACCAGCTTGACCTCGAACTCACAACGATCCGCCTGCCTCTGCCTCCTGAGTGCTGGGATTAAAGGCATGTGCCACCACGCCTGGCTGGTGCCCCAGATTTTCCTGGGTGTGTTATGCCTGGCTTTAACATTTCCTCTGACTGATCTGTTTCTCCTACTTTATCTTCAAAACTTGAAATTCTCTCTTCTATGTCTTTTAATCTGTTGGTGAGGCTTACCTCTGAGTTTTCCCAGTTTGTGTTTTATTTCAGTTTGTTGTTGTTGTTGTTGTTTTTTCCTTTAGTGATACTATTTATCTGCTGAACTTTACTTTCATGTCTTGAATTATTTTTTCTCATTTCATTCCTTGTTTGTGTGCTCACAATCTTCATTCGGGGATTTCCCCTTTTAAGTCCCTGAACATATTGAGAATTGCTATTTTGAGATCATTGTCTTGTGTTTCAGCTAAATTGGTTTTCTCAAGGCATATCCCAGTAGAGTTGCTAGCCTCTGGAGGAGGTTCCTGGGAGGTTTTGTTTTGTTTTGTTTTGTTTCTGCGCTGGGAAATAAGTATCTGGAATTATGACATTTGCGATATTTGTTGGTGTAGTTATTTAGTGTTGCTTTTGTTGGGTCCATGTTTGGTTCTTCAGTTCCTCTTGCCCCACACTGGTAGGTTGTGGACCAGAATGATGCTTGGTTTTCAGTTTTGGGTCACTCTGGATTTTAGGCTTCAAACTGCCACTGGTCCCAGATATGAAGTTTCTGATAGAGTTCTGAGTTCAGAACCAAGAAGTGCGAGATTGGCTGCCAGCAGGTGGAGGAGAGAGCCTGACTGTGGAGTTGTCCTAAGGATGATTTGGGGACCAGCTCCATGAAGAACGGTAGAGGCAGAACTAAGGGTATCTGGCTCTAGGCACGATGGCAGCTGAAGAGGATGATGGTGAGCTAGGAGGGGGGATGGTGAGCTAGGAGGGAGGATGGTGAACTAGGAGGAGGGACAGACAGGTGTTGGAGGTTGGTCTGATGTATTTTGATGCTAATTACTGCTTGCTATCTCTGTGACCCACCTTGCCTAAGAACTTAACCTGTTTGACCAATAAAAGGTCATCACACCTGGGCAGGCAAATGGGATAGGCGTGGCTAAGGTTCCTGGGCTTGAGGAGACAGAGAGAATCTTGGGAAGAAGAAAGACTGGAGGAGAGGAGGGAAAGAAGGAAGGCCGCCATGGGTTAGGTGGAGGAGAAGCACATGGCCAGTGTGTATGGAGATTTGGCCCAGATGAAGAACATTAGCAAGTATTTGTGGTTATGGGTGGGAGGTAGCGTAATAGACATTATTAGAAGCAGGTGGCATGGGATTGGGACAGGTATCCTATACCTGCCCCACTATGGGAAGTAGTTTAGGAAATTAATATCTGCTCTGCCCCAGGTTAACTTAGGCTGTTTTAAAATATAAAAGGTGTCTGTGTTTTGACTGATTGCTATTGGGTTAGTAAATAGTGCTGTAACAACTACAGGCCTAATAATAAACATTATTAGGCCACACTGGAAAATTCACCACAATAGACAGGCAGCTTTGGATCTAACTACTCAGGAAAGACAAGACAGGAGGAGGGGAAGGAGCACACAGTAGCCTGCCTGGGTCCCAGCCAAGTGACATATTTCTATTTATTTTTGCAGGTCTTACTTGAGGTTGGATATTCTGCCACTTGAAACATAGAGTCCTAATCACAGCTTATCCCTTTCTCAATTCTAAATGTTTCTTCAGAAATAAAGACAAAAGTCATGCACAGCATGTAGTTCTACTTGTAACACTGGAATAGATCTTTATTTGTAGGAAACACTTTAAAAGACAAAGCCTCCAGCATCCTTACCAAAGGGGAGCATCCAGAACTTAAATTTGAAAACAAAGCAACATTTTCCACAGACGTCATTTATGCTTTTTCTAAACTTTTTTTTTTTTTTTTTTTTTTTTTGTTTTTTGGTTTTTTGAGGCAGGGTCCCTCTGTGTTAGCCTTGTCTGGGACTGGCTTTGTAGACCAGGCTGGCCTCAAACTAAGATTTATTTGTTATTATGTATACAATGCTCTACCTGCATATATACCTGCAGGCCAGAAGAGGGCATCATATCCCATTATAGATGGTTATGAGCCACCATGTGGTTGCCAGGAATTGAACTCAGGACCTCTGGAAGAGCAGCCAGTGCTCTTAACCACTCAGCCATCTCTCCAGCACTTTTTCTAAACCTTTAAAGTGCCTGTGTTAAACTGTTTTCTCCTAAGGGAAAGTTTACCACTATGAGTCACTTGTAACTCTTTTTTATAATTGACACAACAGACTTTCATTAATGGATGTCAACTAAATCATTAGAAAGTACCATTTTGTTTTTTTCCATTTTCAAACATCTCTTGGCCTTGGGGATCTGTTTTAAAAAATCCAAATCCAGGGCTTGAGGTGCAGCTCAGCGGTGAGCACTTGACTGGTGGGTGGAGGTGCTAGGTTTCATTCCGAGTACCATCGCATATACACAGGACTGCCTGAGGGATGCGTGTGCCCACTGCACACAGATAGAAGGAACAAATACCCATGGGCCTATGGGGGAAGCCAGGGAGGTCTACTCCCATCCTTAGTACACGCTGAGAACCAGGCTGCTGGGGACAGGCTATATGGCCAATGTTCAGCCATCTTGTCAGAGGCTAGGTCCCTATTTCTCCAGAAGTCTGTAATTTACCAGAAACCAGCTGACCCTGTCGGTGTTCGGCAGTTAGACACCTGTTGTGGTTTATTGTGGGGGATGGTCATTCTAAGACCCCCCCTGAGCTCATAGTAAGAGCTACTCCTTTCTGGCTATAAACTAGCTTTTCCAGTAAGTCTACTGGTAAAATCAGACTAAAGGCCAGCTGCCTGTGAGCAGCAGTTCCAGGAACTTTTTCCTGACTAACCAGATCTTTCACAACTTCCCTTTCTCTCTGGAATTTCTCTCCTGTAATTATAGCAGCTGTAAAGGTAGATACCTACCTGCTGGAGCATTCTAGAGTTAGGTATCCATAGCAACCCTTGCTTACGCAAATACCCATGCCTCTGTGCCTATAAAAACTCTGTGAAATTTTTCAATAAATGGGGTTTAATCAGAATCCAGACTTGCCCCCACTTTTTCGTGTCTTGTGTTCTGTCCCTATACAGGAAAATTCTCCGCCCGAGTGTTAGTCGAACCCCAGCAGACCAGGTCACCAGGCAGTGGGTGTCAAGGTACTCCTTCAAGGGCCTGCACTGACCGAGGCCTTGGGCCAAGTTTATTTAACCAGCTCTTATGGTAGAGATGGCAAAGGGCTTCGCCTCTGAGAGAACGATCTGTTTTATGTGTGTGAGCGGGCCTGGGTCTACTTGCGAGCACCATGTGCATGCAGTGGCGGCAAATGCCAGAAAGAGGTTATCTATCTGATGCCGCAGAAGTGAGATGACAAGTGGCCATGAGCTGTTCGGTGTGAGTGCTGGCAACAGAACCAGGTCCTCTCGAAGAACAGCAGGTGTTTTTAAACACAAAGCCCTTCCCTAACCCTCCCACCTACAATTTTCGAGAGCAGGAATCAATCCAGGAGCCTCGGTTCTTCCTCCACTTTGTCGGTACTCAAGGGGAAGAACATGGTCAGTTTCTCTGTGCTGTTGGCTTGTTTGTTTGTTTTCTCTGTGTAGCCTGGGCTGTCGTGGAACTCTCTTTGTAGACCAGGCTGGCCTCGAATTCACAGAGATCCGCCTGCCTCTGCCTCCCGGGGCGGGGGGTGGGGGATTAAAGGCGTGTACCACCACTACTCGGCTAGTTTGTCTGTGCTTCGTGCTTTAGGCTGAAATTACTTTTATGAGGGAGAATTCTTTGGGTGTTGTAAAACACACAGGGATCCTTCACCTCAGTGAGAAGGCTGAGGCTGTCCATTTGAATGGGGATTAGGTGCTTATAACCACAGGGCTCCTAAAAGGAGATGGCTCATTGGATAAACATGAGTATTGTAGAAACTCGGGAAGTGACCTATGAATACAAACGGGATTCCGGAGAGTGCTGGATTTGAAGCACTTATCAAGGACATCCGCAGGACTCAGAGAGGAAGGAAGCTCAGCCTCAGCAGGCGATTGTTCCTAGTCTAAGGAAAGCGTGTCTCACACACAGGCTTTCATCTGTGGAAAAACACAGAAGGGAGTTGGAGTGAGACCATATCAGAAAAGCTCCTATCCAAGTGGCCTGGAGGGACAGGGAAAAAGCTCCACGTAGAAGTGAATGGAATGTCCCTAGCTGGAAGGGTGTGAGCACAGAGAGAGGAGAGGGGGGGGGGGAGGGGAGGCTGTGCAGAGTAGGGGAGGAGCCAGATGGAGTAAGATCTAGGCATAGGTCCACTTTCTCTGAAAGAGCTCTACTGGGGAGAAGTCTGGATGGGTGTAAATTGAGACCCTCAAACGAGGTGGGTTAAGAGACGTCTGCCAACGCCCTCACCAAGCACGTGCTTTTGAAACAATGGTGCCATCCAATGGGAACAGATTTTACTCTGGCTTCACTCTTAGCTCTGCCGCCTTAACACAGGCGTGACTCCAGACACTCACAAGCCCAGCCTGAAGCCCTCAGCTGTAAAAAGAGTAGATGCTGCGTTTCATAAGTGCCTTAAAGGCCCTGTGTGAGCATCAGGAGAGACGGTGAGCACAAGACAGCATTGTCTACTTCTTTAGAGTCATGAGCGTGCTGTGAGGTTCCCACTGAATGTTACTTTCATTCTATTATTGCTACTAGGTAAACAGCGTGGAGACCAGGGAATGCTTCTTTTTTTCTGGACTAGGAACACAGAAATGATCCCCCCCCCCCCATAAAGTCACTTCATGGATGAACATGCGTGGCTAATATTCAGAAGCCTCCAACTAAACAACAAAATCAGTCCTTCGAACTATACGGAAAGCTAGTCATTGATTCTTGGGGGTGCTTAGGCTCTGAGAAGCTCTGAGTTAGCGGCCATCAGTTGGTATCATGGTAGAGAAGGAAGCCTGTGAAGGTGGAATCGTTGACGTTATCTGCGTAGAGTCCGTTATGGTCGCCTTCCCCGTACACCTGGAGCCAGACTTGGTCGCCCACCTCCAGGTGGAGGAGCACAGAGCCAGAGGCCTGGTCCACGTTCTTCTCCTGATACTGGTCGTAGGTGAAGAGAATAGCTTTGTCCTTCTTGAAGAGGCTCACCTTCACATCCTTCATGTAGACTGTGACGTGGTAGGCGAAGTAGTAAAGCCCGGCGATGTTGCAGTAGAATTTGCCAGTGCTGCCGTCATAATGATTCTGTTGGTTGTAGAAGATCTTCGTAAAACGAATGGGGACGTTGGGGACGGTGACTCGGGTCTCCAGCCCTACGCTAAAGGCTGACCGATACACATAAGCGCCTTCTCCGGGCTCTCCTTTCCTGCCGGGAGTTCCGGGAAAGCCCCGAGGCCCTTCAGCTCCGGTCATTCCGGCATCTCCCGTCTCACCCTTGGGACCAAGGAGACCTAGAAAAGTGAGATGAACTCTTGTCACTGCCGCAAGTCAAACCGCCCAGGCTGTTTCCAGCAAAAGCCACTGTTTCCAGCGCCTCTACCCACAGTCCATTTGACGGGACAAGGAAAGATGCTGTTCCACTTCCCACGTTCCCCAAAGCCTGCCCGGTTCCCATAACTTCATCTCTAACTTGATTTTTTAAAGCCTCTATGATTTGCTGGAGAGATAGCCTTAGAGCTTAAGAGCTGGCTATTCATCCTGAGGACCTGAGTACAATTCCCAGCAACCACATGATGACTCACAACCGTCTGTAATGAGATCTGATGCCCTCTTCTGTCATGCAGTCATACACGCAAATAGAGTGCTTATGTACACACGTACAAAAATAAATCTTTTTAACACCTCTATCAATTAGAAGATGAGTAAGCAAATTGATGGTAATATTTGGAACTTTCCAGCTAGATAATATGTCCTTCCTTGTTCATTGTTCCCTGCTTGACATATGACTGATCCGGCCTGGTAGAAGCTCTGAACTATTATTGATCAGTTGGGGATCAGCAGATGTTCTGATCATGATGTAGCCATCTATTTATTCATCCATCTCCTCATCCCTTCATCCCATGACTTTCCATACGCCCCCTCTTTATGGCAGAGCAGGCTTTCAGAAACTAACATCCTGTGAGTGTCTGCCATAGTTACCCTACCCTACCAATCCTTTGTGCACTGGCCAACCAACCACTGTGTTGCCTTCTGTCCCCTCTGTCCAGCTGTCCTCCCTCCTCTGTCTTCTGGGACCATCCTTTGAGGGGTGGCGCAAACCCTGCCCCCTCAGTGGAGCCTCTACACCCTCAGTGAGTGCCCTTCTTACTGTGCCTCACGCCTTCAGCATTTACACACTATTCGGCTGGCACCCCTTGACTAAACCAAGTGTTCTCTAAAAGCTACTGAGCACTCCAGGGGGTGCATGAAACGTGCCTTATAAATGCCAATGGATAGAGCAAGAATTAAGGCAGGAGGAGGGAGGAATAGGAATATGGACGGGGGCAGGCAGAGGGAAAGGGATGCAGACAGAAAGTACCACCTAGTCTCGCTCAAGGAGGACAACTGAAATTCTCAGATGCTTGTGAGCCACATACAAAATGTTTTGCTTCTTGCCCGTGTCCAGGCCTTAATTAATGACTGGTATCACATACCCTGCAAAGCCCCCCTTCCCCCCCTTACCCAGGACTCTTCTTTGTACCTGCATCTCCTTTCTCCCCCTTCTCTCCAGGAGTGCCGTCTCTGCCGTCACGGCCTGGTGTCCCATTGTGGCCAGGATGTCCTGGGATGCCAGCCATCCAGCCTGCACATGTTCCCTTGGGTGGAGGGACCAGGACTCCAGGTCCTTCGGTCGTGGCAACCGCAACTTCAGCATGGCTGGGCAGGGTTAAGAGGAGCAGGACAGCTTGCAGCAGTAGCATTCTGAGCCCTGGAATTGACAAGTGCGTAGCCATTGGAAGGCCGGACCCACAGAACCTGTATCATATTCCATCTACCTTAGGGAGTCTGCTCCAAAGATCTGTGCTCTTAACGCTCAACTCTCCCAGAAAAGCCTTTAGTGGCTACCTCAGTCCTTACTCTCCCAGAAAGCCTTCACTTAGGCATCTTTCCTCTCTGAAACATGCAACGCATAGCAAAAGCTCCTGCATACAAGCTCCTTTCATCTGAAGGATTGTAAATTCACCGACGGCACGGATGATCTGTTTCTAGTCTCCCCATCCAGAGCGCAGGACCAGACTCGCGAACATTCCAAGACCCCAGCTTTTCTGGTTGTTCCATTCAACCCTAAACAGCTTCTCACTCCTTGGCTCTTCTCTTCCTCCTCGCTTTCGTATTCACATACACACTCATGAGTACTTGTGTGCACGCATTCACACACACACACACACACACACACACACACACACACACACACACACACACTTAAGGAATTACAGGAGAAAAGCAACTCTAGTTCCGACGAATCTGTTTATTCTTTGAAAATGGATGAAGTCATTCTTTAGCTAAAATTCTTCTTCGTTTCAGTTTTGTCATTTTCTAGTTTTTATAATCATCACTTAAAATGTCTGAGATGCCAGTCCACCAAGTGGATATGGCAAAGATATCTCTGATTGCATCTAACTCAGCTGATAGTTTTAGCTTATTCCCACTTTAAAATAGTATTTTATATTCTGCAACAAATCATTTCGCATATTGATTTTAAAATAATACTGAAATGTCCTCAGGCAGGCAGCTTTTCTAAAAGCGTCATTCTATTATGATATGTTCCCGGATACAAATTAGTGGGCTCAGAAATGTAAACTTTTTGTCTGTTTGGTTTTTGGAGACAGGGTTTCTCTGTGTAACAGCCCTGGGTGTCCTGGAACTCACTCTGTAGACCAAGGAGGCCTCGAGCTCACAGAGATCCACCTGCCTTTGCCTCTCAAGTGCAGAGATTAAAGGAATATGCTACTATGCCCAGCTTAATCCTTTTTAAAAAAGACTCTCTCTCCTCTCTCCTCTCTCTCTCTCTGGTGTGTGTGTGTGTGTGTGTGTGTGTGTGTGTGTGTGTGTGTGTGTGTGGTGTGTGTGTATGTGTGTGTGTATGTGTGTGTGTATATGTGTGTGTGGTGTGTGTGTGTGTGTGTGTGTGTGTGTGTGTGTGTGTGTGTGTGCGTGCTACATGTTTATAGAGGCCAGAAGAGAATGATAGATCCTCCAGAGTTGGAGTTACAGGAAGTTGTGAGCTGCCCACTGTCAGTGCTGGGAACCGAACTCAGGTCCTCTGAAAGAGTACTAATGCCCTTCTCTAAACCACTGAGCCCTATCTTCAGGCCCCTCTTTAAATCTTTCAATACACATGCCAGCATTACATGATACCATGTTGCCACCCAGTGGAGTGCTCGTGTGTGCACCGAAGGCCCTACCTCAGGCCAAGCACGCAGCTCAGTCACAGAGCACCTGCCTAGCACGTGCAGGGACCAGGGGTCCATCCTCAGCACAGGAATAAGCAGGCTTACCTGATTCCCTCTTGCCAGCTCTGGGCATTCTCAGTTTTAAAAGTATATGTCTAGCTAAGCAGAGTAACGCATGCCTTTAGTCCCAGCAGGCAGATTTTTGGGAGTCTGAAACCAGCCTGGCCTATATAATGAGTTCCAGAACAGCCAGAGCTACATGGAGACTCTGCCTCAAAAACAAAACCAAAAATTATATTGTTGTTTTAGTTAAGTTTAGTGAGCAAAATAAATGGTTTTCATTCTTTAGTTGTTAATAAATTGTACATGTAGAGTCAGGCATAGTGGTGCACGATTTTAATCCCAGGACTGGGGAGGCAGAGGCAAACTGATCTCTGTGAGTTTGAGGCCAGCCTGGTCTACAGAGTCCAGGACAACCAGGGCTATTACACAGAGAAACCCTGTCTCAAAAAACCAAAAGAAATATAAAATTGTACATGTGACTGAAAGGGCTATTTCTTAGTTTCCTCATTACGTATATCTATAAGTGTTCTGTCAGCTAACTTACTAGGGTCACAATGTGTTTTGTCTGCACTATTGTTTCTTTGGTCTGTTTTGGCGTTGAGGTTTTTTTTTGGGGGGGGTGCAGTATTTCAAGAATAGGTTGCATGGAACCCAGTCTGGTTTCAAACCCACTATTGTTGGGTTCAATAAGACCTTGGGCTCCAGATCTTCTCATCGCCACCTCCCAAGTATTAGGATTACAAGGAACAGACACAACATAGGCTTCCCCCCTTATTTATTTTTTTCAAAGATTTATTATTTATTATTATGTATACATAGCTCTGCCTGCATGTACATCTGCAGGCCAGAGGAAGGTATCAGATCACATTATAGATGGTTGTGAGCCACCATGTGGTTGCTGGAAATTGAACTCATTGAACTGGAAGAACAGTCAATGCTCTTAACCGCTGAGCCATCTCTCCAGCTCCGCCCCCCTATTTATTTATTTATTTATTTATTTATGTGGATTTTCAAGACTCTAGCTGTCCTGGATTTGCTTTGTAGACCAGGCTGGCCTCAAACTCACAACAATCCACCTGCCTCTGCCTCTTCAGTGCTGGGATTAAAGGCATGCGCCACCGCACCTGGCTTCTTTTACCTCTTTTAAATAGAGAGTCCAGGCTGGAGAGATGGCTCAGAGGTTAAGAACACTGGCTGTTCTTTCAAAGGTCCTGAGTTTAATTCCCAACAACCACATGGTGGCTCACAACCATCTATAATGAGATCTGGTGCCCTCTTCTGGCCTGGAGGTGTATGTGCAGACAGAACATTGTATGCATAATAAATAAATAAATAAATAAATAAATAAATAGTCCTAGTATGTAGCCCAAATTACTCTCAAACTCAGGGCACTCTTCCTGTCTGGGCCTCTCTGGAACTGGGATTACATGTATACTAGCATGCTCCAGCTCATTTGTGTCTGGCTGGCTTTATTTGGAATTTGTTGCTGCCCCCCAAACCCCACTCCTCCGCCCCACAGTGCTGAGACTCAAACCCAGGACCTCACCTATACAAGACAACTGCTCTACCACTGAACTACATCTCACCCCTTATTAACATCTCTTCAACCAATTTGTGTGAGTTTGTGTCACCGTTTTGTCTCTTTGCATCACACTGTTACGACTTCTCCGCTAGTGTGCAAATGGTTAATCCTTGTTGTTAGGTGTGCAGAGATCTTAGTGTTTATTTGATCAGCTCTGTTGATGATTCCTTTGCATCTGAACATTAAACAGTTCTTATCACAGCAAGGATTTGGTTATATCTCATTTCTTTCTATTTTTCGTCCCATTCTATATATTTAAAATATTGCTCTGCTGGTTGGTGGTGGTGCACGCCTTTCATCTCAGCTTTTGGGAGGCAGGGACAAGTGGGTCTCAGAGTTCCAGGACAGCCAAGGTTACACAGAGAAACTCTATCTACTAAAATAAATAAATGAAATGAAAATATTTTAAAACATCGCTTTTTAGCTCTTCTGTAACTTTTTAAATGTTGCTGTAAACTGTGGTGTAAGATCGTTTTAAATTCACTTTTCCACTCCCTATTGCTCTGACACACCATTTATCCAAATATGCGTCTCTAGTATAACTGTATATAGGAACTGAAACTGGCAGGTGTGAGCAGGAGAAGGCCAGCTGCTACTGCTTGAGTGCTGCTCATGGCAAGCTGAGGTCTGCCCCAGACTGGCTCGCAGCGTCTCTGTGTGCCTTTGTCGCCATCTACTGAATCCGGAGTGTTCAGGAGCAGAGTCTCAACAACTGGGCCAGATAAAATGAAGCAGAGATAGGCCGGGTGGTGGTGGCGCACACCTTTAATCCCAGCACTCGAGAGGCAGAGGCAGGTGGATCTCTGTGAGTTCGAGGTCAGCCTGGTCTACAGTGCGAGTGCAGGACAGCCAAGGCTACACAGAAAGACTCTGTCTCGAAAAACAAAACAACAACAAAAATGAAGCATAGCTAGTTCCCAGAGTAAAGGGCACATTAGAGAGGGAGGAGGAATGACACCAAATGTCTCTCTTGTATTTAGGAAGAATGCTTGTCCTGAAACTTTTTTTATTGCAGTTAGTTAGCTAGTTAGCCAGTTAGTACATTGGTTGCTTAATTAGCAATGCATCTCTCTCTCTCTCTCTCTCTCTCTCTCTCTCTCTCTCTCTCTCTCTCTCTCTCTCTCTCTCTCTCTCTCTCTCTGTGTGTGTGTGTGTGTGTGTGTGTGTGTGTGTATGCACAGAAGTCAGAGAACACCTTGTAGGAGTCACCAACTGGGTCCTGGGGCATGAACTCAGGTGATTAGGTTCAGCACTTTTACCAGCTGAGCCGTCTTACCGGCCAATGCTCTGACACTTTTAAGACTGACTGTCTTGTGTCAACTCTGCCCTTTCTTCTTATGGCTTCAGCAAGCAAATTCCTGAGAACCTCAACTCTGCCTTTTTTTTTTCCACCCAGAAATGAAGAAGAAAAAAATTCCATGAAGCAACGATCTTTTCTGTAGGGAAATAAGAGCAAATTCAGAATGTGTGAGCTAATGCAGGCAGTTAGGGAAGGTCCAGAAGATAGAGGGTGGCCCAGGACTTACTGCAAATGCTAGGAAGAGAGGCAAAGACAGACTTCTGGAGTTTTCTGATGTTCCCTTTCTGCTGAAAATTCAGTATCCTTTTTCAGCTTAAAGAGCACGTTCTTACCCCACAAGTCTACGTTCTCACTGCTTTGCTTTACTCATAGATGCAGCTGTTTCCGGATCCCCAAGAGTGGCATGGGGCAGAGGTACCAAACAATACATACACACCCTCAGCTGCTTCCTTTGGTAAGATTTATTTTTATTTTTTAAAATTATTCGAATACGCATGGGGAGGTGTGCACCTGTGAACAGGCACCCGTGGAGGGCAAAAGGCACTGGATACCCTGGAGCAGGAGTTATGGACAGTTGTGAGCCAGGTCCTTTTCAAGCAAATAGATGGAACTAGAAATGATCATCCTGAGTGAGCTAACCCAGGCCCAGAAAGGTACACATGGGATATACTCACTTATAATTGGACACTAGCCCAAAAGGGATGTGTCATGAAAGTCTTCCCTTAGCAGGAGATTGGGATAGATGTGGGGACTTTGTATTGGGACTCTGGGTAGAAGTACGGGAGAATGGGGAACTAGAAGGATCCAGAGGGTCCTAGAAACCTACAAGGAGACCATCAAAGCTGGTGGATCCGGACCCTGGGGAGTCTGCTCAAACTGCTGTACTAACCAAGGACAATGCATGCAGTAAGTCTAGAACCCCTATTCAGATCTAGCCAATGGATAGCACATTCTCCACAGTTGTGTGGAGAGCGGGGACTGACTCTGACATGAACTCTGGTGCCCCATATTTGACCACTTCCCCTTGGTGGGGAGGCCTGGTAGCACTCAGAGAAAGGATAAGCCGGGTAGCAGGATGAGTCTTGATCGTCTGTGACCATATGGTGGGGAAGGAGGTCCCCTTCTGTCACAGACCTAGGGGAGGGGAATAGGGTGAAAGAGGCAGGGAGGGAGGAATGGGAAGAGACAAGTGAGGGGATAACAATTAATATGTAATTTGAATAAATAACAACAACAACATGTCCTCCATGCGTGCTCTTAAGTGCTGAGCCATCTCTCCAGCCCCTAAGCATTCAGGCGCTGAGGACAGATCCTAATTGAAGAAGGCTTCATTTTCACCTAATTCTGGATAACCAGTGAAGGACAACTCAGAATGCCTTTTTTTTTTTTTTTTTTTTTTAATTAAAAACTCCTGGGGGCTGAAGAGACGGCTCAGTGGTTAAGAGCACCGCCTGCTCTTCCAAAGGTCCTGAGTTCAATTCCCAGCAACCACAGGGTGGTTCATAACCATCTGTAATGTGATATGGCGCCCTCTTCTGGCTTGCAGTAGTACATGCAAGCAGAGCACTGTATACATAATAATAAATCTTTAAAAAAAGAAAGACCTCCTACTGTTCTTTCTGTAGACAAAGCAATTGTTACACTTTGATTTTGAAAGGCTTCTATTTCTGTAGGGGAAACGCTGCTGAATGGAGCTGAGTGTCGGGCTTAATCTACAGCTAGAGCACGCTACCAAGGGAACATTTTGGATCGGTCCTGAAGCTACACAGCGAGGGCCAATGTAGTGATTCACATTTGGAACCTATTTGTCCTGGAACTTATTTGTCATCACGGCCATTTCGGAGACAATATGGGGTAGTCGGGGAAACACGTGCTCGGCTACCAATGATCTGTTCTCACCCTGTACGTGTTTGTCAGAGGACTAAATGACATAATCCACAAACCTTGCATTGTGGGGTGTCCGGAATGACGGTCACTTAGGAGCGCACTGATGTAGGGGTGAGGAAAAGGGCGGCTGCTGAGTGGCTAATTGATAACCCGAGACGCCAAAACTAAGCGCAGAAGAACCGGAAGTGGAGCCCTGGCCTAATAGCAGACTCCGACATAAACAGAAAAGACAAACTTGTTGCAGTCACATACGCTGCCTTTTAGGGAAAGGGTGAGAGGCCAGAAGACTATGAAGCAAATGGCCTGGCTTCCCAGTCCCCTCCTCATTCTGTCCCCATCTGCCTCCCTGGCTTTAGGCTCTTTGCCTAGAAACGCGATTTCCCAATATTTTCACAAGACCCAGTTGGCAGAAACTGTGGAGTATTTTATAAGCTCCCAAGATGCTATACACATACAAGAGAGAAGGGAAGCGGTTCACTTCATCCAGGAGGGAGACTTTCATGTGAGACATCTGGGCGTCAGAAAGGTTCGGCTATTTCTGCCCAAGGACAAGAAGGGAGCAAGGTGGCATCCGAAGCGCCCCTGCCCCTGGCCTCTCCTATGCTTGCCTTCCTAGGGAACCCCACAGGAGTTATGCACAGGGATGCCCGCCATGTTCCAGGGTCCCTAAAGGACCACAGTATAGTGAAGTAGATGTGAAATTCCACTTTGACCTGCTGCCATTTCAGCAGCAACAGCACAATCTTGTGAAGTGCAAGACTGGGGGTTTCTGCTGGGACTGGCAGAGATGGCTACATTGACAGAAGAGGTCACTTAGTATGATCTCAACACCCACTCGGCAGCCAGTAAAGGCAACAGAGCACATGAGAGAAACCCCGCGGCCCAAAGTGGCCCCAGGAGTTCTTTCCATCCCATCGTCGCTTTTAGAAACAGAAAAGCTGTGTATTTCCTACATCCTCATAGAACCTCTCCCTCCGCTCTCAAAGCCCTGTCGTGTCGGTTATTTTCACCTTCGTGAGACTCCAAGGACGGGAAATGACTTGCACAGGACGTGGAGTGGGGATGGTGGGGGGTTTGGGAGGACGGGGGGGGGGGGGGGGGGGGGGACGGGCGGAGGGAAATTGAGAAAGCAGGGGAATGAGCCTTGAGAGAATTCCGACCTACAAACCCTTATGGCTTGCAGCACTGCCTCTAACACTA
The DNA here is from genome assembly GCF_903995435.1 of Acomys russatus. Taxonomy (NCBI): domain Eukaryota; kingdom Metazoa; phylum Chordata; class Mammalia; order Rodentia; family Muridae; genus Acomys; species Acomys russatus. The sequence goes on along the minus strand of NC_067144.1, from coordinate 8,118,798 downwards.
GCCGCAGAGCTTGGGCCCAGCATCCTAAACTGCTAGGGTGAGGAACTTGAGAACACTTTTTACATTGCTGACAATTCTGTGGAGTAGCAGCTTCTTTGTTTGTTTGTTTGGTTGGTTTGGTTTGGTTTGGTTTGGTTTGGTTTGGTTTTTCAAAATGGGGTTTCTCTATGTAGCCTTGGCTGTCCTGGACTCACTTTGTAGACCAGGCTGGCCTCAAAAATTCACAGAGATTCGCCTGCCTCTGCCTCCCAGAATGCTGGGATTCCAGGCCTGCACCACCCCGCCCTGCTAACGAGTAGCATTTTCATAAGACACTTTTTGTTTGTTTGTCTTTCGTTTTATGAGACTGGGGAGGGATGTGTGTTCCCAGCTGTCTTGGAATTCTATGTAGGTCAGGGTGGCCTTGAACTTATGTCGACTCATCTATCTGCCTCCTGAATGGCAAGTTTAAAGGTATATACCATCACACCCAACCCAAAGAGCATTTAGACTTTATCTCATTGAACCATCATATAGCCTTCTCGCTGTGCTAAACATGAGAATCTGCGACTTGAATAGGCCAAGATATTAGCTTAAGATCATGCGTTGAATGACACGAAATAGCCATTCTTGAAAAATCAAAATGGTCGCTGAAGATAAAGCTCAGAGGTGGATCACTTGCCTAGTGTGTGCGGAACCCTAAGTTCAATTCTCAGTAGCACAAAATAAAATACAATAAAACCGTAAAATGAGTTAATATTGGCAATAGTACAACCCAGTCACAAACGGCAGAACCAGGAGCTGGGCCACCTCAGGAAGGTTTCATGACAGACAGCCTTTGTACAGCTGTTAGGGTCGCCAGGTCTGTAATGCGCATGCGCGCACCCATAAACACGCTCTAGAAACTGGCAAAGCAGAGTATCCCTCCATGAAGTTTTTGGGATGAGCTCATGATTAAAGCTTTTGCTTTCCAAACGCTATCCTTGCGTCTTCAGAGTCCGCGGGGGGCAGGGGGGAGGAGGGGTGTGCGGGAGGGGGGATGGCTACTGGTCCTCTGGATTGACAAGGAAATGGAGAGTTGGGCATGTGGCACATACCTTTAATCCCAGCACTCAGGAGGCAGAAGCAGGCAGATCTCTGTGAGTTCAAGGCCAACCTGGTCTACAAAGTGAGTTCAGGACAGCCAGGGCTACACAGAGAAACTCTGTCTCGAAAAACAAAACAACAACAAGAATGAAAAACCAAAAACAGACAAGGAAATGGAATGTTTGTCTCTGCGACTTCCTTTTAAAAAGACAAAAATGAGGGCTATGGGCAATGGCTAAGTAAAAGGGTGACAACCTAGGCGGTTGACAACCTGAGTTCAATCCCTGGAAGCCACATAAGAAGCGAGATGCAGAAGCATGCATCTGTATTCACAGAACTGCTCGGGCTCATCCCAGAGCTAATGGGCCAGGCAGCCCTCAGTACCCAGAGTCTAAGAAACAGAGAGACCTACCTGCCTCAAGTAAAGGTGGGAGAAGAGAAATGACTCCCAAAGTTGTCCTCTGACCTCCACGTGCCTGCCGTAGAATGAGCGTTCCTGCACACACGCAACTCCTTTGCACTCATGTGCACACAAACGCACCCCAATAAACAAATAAATTATTTTTGGATGCTTGGGAGACGGCTCAGTTGGTAGAGTGCTTTCCGTATAAGCATGAGGCCCTGAGTTCAGACCCCCAGAACATATATGAATACCTGTCACCTTTAACCTCAACACCAGGGTGTCAGATGTCAGAGACAAGAGCTTCCCCTGAGATCAATGACCGCTCAGTCTAACCTTCTTCATCAGGCTCCAGGTTCAGTGAGAGACTTTGTCTCAAAAGATAAGGTGGAGGCTAAGAAAGACACCTCACAGGAGCGACACCGCCGGCTTCCCCATGCGCATGCGTACATGTTTACATACGAGACAAGAAGCAAAGCCCTGTGTCTCTTCTATTTTATTTATTTGTTTATTTATTTATTTATTTATTGACAAGGTTTACAAAGTTTCTCTGTGTAGTCTTGGCTGTCCTGGACTCACTTTGTAGACCAGGCTGGCCCCAAACTCACAGTGATCCGCCTGCCTCTGCCTCCTGAGTGCTGGGATTAAAGGCGTGTGCCACCACTCCCAGCTCCTGTGTCTCTTCTTTAGGATCCCTCAAGACACGGCGAGGGAGGCATCAAGGACTTCTCATTAAGCTTTGGGAACCAAACTGCTCCGAGATCGAAGCTACTCTCTCAGAATAGGCTCCTCCTCCTATTCTGCTAGTCCTCTTGCTCCCCAAATCACTCTTACCAAGTTACCTGCCCCCGTTTTGATGGAATCAATAAGAACTGAGATGGTTTGATTTACCTGTGAGGCTTGATTTAAAAACCAGTTCTCAGCCGGGCGTGGTGGCGCACGCCTGTAATCCCAGCACTCGGGAGGCAGAGGCAGGCAGATGGCTGTGAGTTCGAGGCCATCCTGGTCTATAAAGTGACTCTAGGACAGCCAAGGCTAACACAGAGAGACTTTGTCTCGAAAAACCAAAACCAAAACCAAAACAAAACAAAACCAGTTCTCAACAAACCTTTGATCCCTGCTGTAGGAAGCCAGCGAGGTAGATGGATCTCTGCGAGTTCAGTAATAGCCTGGTCTTTGTAGTGAATTCCAGGCCCGTCAGGAATACAGAGTGACACCCTGTCTCAATTTTTTTTCTCTCTCTCTCCAGACCAGGGACTTAAATATCATGACACACAATAGACTGCCTTGACTTCCAAACCCCTCCTTCATCTCTACCACCAGGGTTCCAAAGCACTGTTTATGGGGGCAAGGATTGAGTTTGGCAAACACCAAGCAGGTCTGATGCCTCTGTCAGAAAAATATCTTTCAAAATACCGCTAGCTATCCAGTCAGGTGGTGGTGGTGTGCACACCTTTAATTCCAGCATTTAAGAGGCAGAGGCAGGCAGAATTCTATAAGTTTGAGGCCAGCCTTGTCCACAGAATGAGTTCCAAGTCAGCCAGAGCTACACAGAGAAATCCTGTCTCAAAACATAAACAAAGGTTTTCTGTCCAGATTGCCACAATATCCCAGGCTTTTACCTCTTTGTGTCAACCAGTCCCCTCAAGCAGCCCCTAACATGTCTCTGTGATGACAGACATCCCCCAACTCTTCAGACGACATCCGGACAACACACATCCTTCTCACCCACACTCCTGATACAGCACTCTACAGCTTGCTGCCCACACACACCTGCTGAGTAGAACTTACTGGTGGAAATGGATTCTAAACTCAAGTCCAAGGTCTGACCTCAACTTGGCTTCCTCGAGCTGCTTCTCTGCCTACTTCTGTCACCTTAGCTCATAAAGCTCAGAAGAAGCAATGTATCCCCCTTTCCCAATGGAATTTCATCTGGGCTATACCCCGCCCCACACACACACCTCACTAACTCCAAGTGGTCATTCCGAGTGGTCATTCTGCTGTCAAATGAACTGGGCAAACGTCAGGTCAGTCTCAAGCATTTGGGCCAAAAGAGAGAATTCTTTCTCTCCTAGAGCCTTGAAGAACTAAAGAAGAGCCCGGAAGCTTATCTGCCCCCAACCACTGCTTCCTTCCTCTGTGCTTCCTCTATATCTATTCTCACGCTACGTCGGAAAGCAAAATCTAAACACATCCCAGCCAGGATTGGGCATTCATACCCAGCCAGCCAGGAAGTTAGAATTGTTCTTACCTTTGGTGTGGTCTGAGAGAAATGGCTGGCTCTCATGAGTCTGGTACTAAGGGGGACAGGCAGTCTTCATCTCACCATTGGCCAGCCCAGTGAGGGCCAGTAGCCAGTGGGTGGGCCCCTTGCCCCTGGCAAGTTGCTCCACCCGAGGGAACCTGGCTTAATCCAGCTTGGGTTTGGGAAGCCAAGTAGAGCTTCAGTCAAGACCTCCCAGGCTTTGGCCACCCTCTCCCGGAGCCCCGGATGGGGCAAAGGTAAATACAATAATAAGACCAAGATGTTTCTGCATGTAGTAAAAAATATCTTCAAGTAAAATGAATTGTTCAGGGGTCAGGAGACCTCCCTCTGCCAGAAGTTTGCCTCAGTAAGTCAACAATATTAATTCTCATAGCATACTGCTCTTTGTGTGTAACTAAACATGAGGCTGTGTGGTTCAGACATTTAAGGTTTCAGCAAGAAGGCTGAGGAACTGCACCAGGATAAGAAATAGAAGGCATCCTCCACTTGCTGGCCCAGATCCCAAACTGAGGAAAAACCAGGCATGTGAATCCTCACAGCTGAGGTACAGGAAAGCGCCTGGTGTGCTGTGGGGTAAGTCCAAGACTCTTAGCAGTCCTAAATTCTAAAATCTGTGGTCCCTACACAATTCAAGCCCAGTGTCACAGAAAACGTACCTTGACATTGGAGCGCCATGAGTTAAGATTTTTCTGGTTCCGAATTTCAAGACAATGCTTCTGAAAACTAAGTTTCTGTGTATAGATAAGCCTCCTTTCCCAGCCCCCTAAGTATACACCTCTTCTGTCTATCATAGGGAAGAGCAGCCCTGTGCACTAGCTGCTCCTAGAAGGGTTAACATTGGGAAGGCAATACCTTGGGATCTCTCAGAAAACTCACGTCTTATTTTTGGAAGCTCAGAGATAGTTCTCAGGAGCACAAATCTGATGGATTAAACCATGATTCTAGAAAGAGCTCTGGATGCAGGCAGCAGCTTCAATGAGACACTCTGAGGCAGAATGCTCCCAGACAAGGCTGGGTAAGTGTCTGCTGCCCCCAGCTATCACCTTCCACTGGCCACACAGTGCCTAAGACTCTTGCCTTTACTGGTGGATAGGACTAGAAGTCTCAAGCCCACCAAGAAAGGAGACCAAATAATGCTCTTCCATCTTGTCTTCCTATTAATACACAGATGTTTTTAGAGAAATCACATTAGGCCATGAAGATTAAGGACATGAACCCATTTCCAGATCTGTTAGGGGTGAGTCTATGGCGCTCGAAGTTTCCCAAGCAAATTGTACCAAACACAGGAGAGAGAGTTACTACCTTTACCGTAGCATTTCTCTCTCTCTCTCTCTCTCTCTCTCTCTCTGTCTGTGTGTGTGTGTGTGTGTGTGTGTGTGTGTGTGTGTGTGTGTGTCTTTTGCTCCTTATTGGATGCAGACATGCTGTAGCAAGGGCTTTGCCTACTTGAGGTTATGTTCCCATGCCCCTAGAGCAATAACTTGTACAAAGTAAGTAAGAATCAATGTTGAATAAAGGAATAAATGAAAGGCTGTGTTCAGGCTTCCCTTGGAGATAGCTCGGCTTGTCTCCCACTCAACCAAGAATCCAGAACCCAGTACAAGTGAGAAACACACACCCAAGGCATGAAGCTGGATCTCTCTGACCACAAAGGGCCTTGTGGCCTTCACCTCTCCTCATCTGTATCCTCCAGGGTAGCTTTGGGCCCCTGCCCCATATAAGAGTTCTTCTGGTTTCAGCAGATCCTAACTATTGCACAAGATGAAGTGACTTTCACCCCAAAACCACACCAATACTTCACTGGATCTGATAGTCAGCCAGCAGCATTGTGAAAGCCTGCCATTGTATGAGGCCTCAGGAGAATCCGTCACCCACCACAAAGGGCATTATGTGAAAAGAAACACTTGCTTAGAGACCAGAAGTGAAAAACATTCAACCACAAGTGTCTTTTTCTTTGCTTGTTTTCTTTTTAGAGACAGGGTTTCTCTGTGTAGCCTTGGCTGTCCTGGACTCACTTTGTAGACCAGGCTGGCCTTGAACTCAGGGATCCACCTGCTTCTGCCTCCCAGTGCTGGGATTAAAGGTGTGTGCCACCACCACCTGGTTTTATTTGTTTTCTTATGAGAATGTTATTTGCTTTCTTATGATATTCTGACTGGTGTAAGATGGAACCACAATGTGGTTTTGATTTGCATTTCTCTGATAGTTAGTGTGTCAGATAGAGTAATTTGGAAAGAGAACCTCAAAGTGAGGAAATGCTCCTACCAGATTCCCCCATGGGCAAGCCTGTGGAGCATTCTCCTGCCTGATGATTGAGATAGGAAGACCCACTCCATTGTGGGTCATGTCACCTCTAGACAGGTGCTCGTGGGTGGCATAAGAGAGTAGGCTGGGACTGGAGAGATGGCTCAGAGGTTAAGAGCACTGACTGCTCTTCCAGAGGTCCTGAGTTCAATTCCCAGCAACCACATGGTGGCTCACAATCACCTACAGTGAGATCTAGTGCCCTTTTCTGGCCTGCAGGCACACATGCAGGCAGAATACTGTGTACATTAAAAAAGAAGAAAAAAATCTAAGAAGAAAAAGAGAGTAGGTTGTGAGCGAGCCACGAGAGCAATCTACTGAGCAGCATCCCTCCAGAGCTTCTGCTTCAGTTCCTGCTTGCAGGTTCCTGCCCTGACTTCCTGCCCCAGCTTCCTGCCCCAACTTCTTCAGTGACGTGAGAGTTATAAGCTGAAACAAACCTTTCCCTCTCCACGTTGCTTTGGATCGTGGGGTTTGTATCAAAACAGTAGAAACTCTAACTAAGACAAACCACATAAAGGCAGAGCTCTGGCAGATGGTGGGGAAAGCAGATCAAGAAACCAGGGACCCCTGAATAACTCTGTGGAGTATTTCTTCCCATATGGCCTAGATGTCACAAGACATAGAAATACACGTTTAGTCCCAGCACTCAGGAAGCAGAGGCAAGCGGATCGCTGTGAGTTCAAGGACAGCCTGGTTTACAAATTGAGTCCAAGACAAGCAGACAGAGAAACCTTGTCTTGAAAAAAAAAGAAGAAGACTGAAGAGATGGCTCAGAGGTTAAGAGCACTGACTTCTCATCCAGAGGTCCTGAGTTCAATTCCCAGTAACCATATGGTAGCTCACAATCATCTATAATGTGATCTAATGCCCTCTTCTGTCATGCAGGCAAGCACTGTATATATAATAAATAAATAAATCTAGAAAAAATATTAAAAAAAAAAGAAAAGAAAAAAAAAGAAGAAGAAGAAAAAAGAAAAAGAAAGAAAAGAAATGCATTTTCTTTTTAAGTCATCTGATCATTGGGTCTTAGTTATAGCAGATTACTAATACACATGACTTTGTACAAAGGAAAGAATTTTGCCTTCAAAGAGTTAGATAAATAATAGGATTTGGTTGGGTGGTTTTGTTTTGTTTTAGTTTGGTTTTGAAGATAGAAGGCTTCTGGTAGAACTCGGTGGTTGAGGTCTTACCTTCTATGTGCAAGGCTGGAACTAGATCCTTACACGAGGAGAGAATAAGAAAAGAGAAAAATACAGAGAGCAAAGGGAGAGGAGAGGAGAAGGGAAGGGGATGGGAGGGAATTTCTCTGAGCCTAGGTAGGTGTGTGTGTGTGTGTGTCTGTGTGTGTGTATGTGTGTGTGTTTCATCACTGATCTCTTCTTCTGGATAACTGTTCTTGGTAACAGAAATGTGTCAGCCCAGAATATGTTTTTTTCTGCTTGAAAGTCCACCCTGTAAAAGACTTGGAACTGAACTCAGGTCACAAACACCCCGTGTAGTCAGTCATTGGCAGGCTTTCTATTGCCTTGAACCCATCTTCTCTGGTGGATACCGCCTAACAACTTCTAAAAGTTTTAAGAGACTTCCATCTCATTTTCCTGTGTTATTTTTCATTTAAACAAATAGGAGAAAAAAAAAACTGTTGCCATTCTAAAGCCCCGTCTTACACATTAGGCTTTCAGTCTATGAACTTTGGGGGTATGCTAGCATTCAGAGCATAACCAAGCATGGATGAAAAAAAAATGTACCCAGTGGGTAATTCCCTCCCCCACCACTCCCCTTCTGTCTCTCTTTCTATGTCTCTGTCTCTTTTTTTGTCTCTCTTTCTGTCTGTTTCTCTCTCTGCCTGTCTGTCTCTTTGTACACACACAATTGAGACACACAACATGAGTTTGTATTATAAGAACTGTGAAAATACATCATTATCGACTGTGTGGACTACACTCTTGACTTGATTGATGTGTCCATATTAACACAGCAAAGAACTCTGTATGTTTTCCTGATATGTTGAGTTCTAAAGCTGGGTTGGATCCTGTCAGACTAGGACTAACGGAAGTGGGAATAAAGGAAAGACAAGTGTCTCCAGAAACAGAACAGTTCTTTTATTTTCCTTGTAACCAGCCACTGCGCTTTATTGCACATATTTTATTTTTTATTATTTTTATTTTTTAAATATTATTTTTTATTAATTCATTCATATTACATCTCAGTTGTTATCCCCTCCCTTGTATCCTCCCATTCCTCCCTCCCTCCCACTTACCCCCTACTCCCCTCCCCTATGACTGTGACTAAGGAGGACTTCCTCCCCCTGTATATGCTCATAGGGTATCAAGTCTCTTCTTGGTAGCCTGCTATCCTTCCTCTGAGTGTCACCAGGTCTCCCCATCAAGGGGAGTTCTTTTAACCAGCTGTGAAGGGGCCGCAGTCTCCTGTGGATGAGGAGGATGTGAGCATGTGCTGGGGGGAGTATTTAATAAGAAGGAAAAGGAGGAGGCTTTTAGGTAATTTACTCTTTAGATCCAAAGAATTCCCTTTGAGGATGGCACACCCGTGTGTATTTGGACGCAATGGCCCACGCCTGTCATGACAGCACTCAGAGAGGCAGAGGCAGGCGGATCATTGTGAGTTCGAGACCAGCCTGGTCTACAAAGGGAGTCTGGGACAGCCAAGGTTACACAGAGAAACCTGCCTTAAAGATGGCACACCCCACACCCTAGTCTTTCAAAGCTTCCTTAATGTAGCTTGAGGAGAACACAAACGGTTCAAGCCAGCACTCCACACACCCCAAGACACCCCAAGAGTTTTCTCGCAGCAACTCTCCTCTGGCTTTGCATCTCTATGTGCTTGTGGTGGATAGTTATCCGTACGTCACAGCTGGCTGGTCTCAGCTACCTCCATCTCTACAGATGTATGAGGAAACAGGGGTGAAAAGACGTAGAGGACAAAAGAACACGCAGATAGGAGAAGGAAAGAGCTGGGAGGAACGAAGGCTCTAGAGCTCTCAGGAACAGCAGGAACTCTGGTCTCCTGCACAGCTTCCCACTGTCTGCAGACTCCCACACAGGACTGGGTGGTACAGCCTCAGACACATTCCGGGCCAGCCTTCCATGCCTGTGCTGTCCCGGGCCCTGCAGCCCAGCAGACCCTCCAGTCCTGTCCTCCCTGCTACCCATGGTGCCTTTGTGCTCCTGTCCCGAGCACATCCATTACCAAAAATCAGGCCACATCCTCGCTTATCACCTGGAGAAAAACCGCTTAAGTCCATCTCAGACATCATCACTTCCTAGCGCCCCCCGAGGATCTGTCACATTGTGCTGTGCTTCCGGGTTTCTGTGTTTGTCTGCAGAAGTAAGATCTTCTCATTCATTGTCATACACCCGTGGGCTCACCTGGAGCCAGACTTCCTCTAGGACAGAAGTGCGCTGAGAACAAGTGCTGAGCCAGCGAATGTACAGGCATAACCGCTCTGACTGTCAAAGTGGGGCCAGGAGTCACAAGAGCCCGTGGTTAAATATTTAAGGAGAACTTGTGTGTGTGTGTGTGTGTGTGTGTGTGTGTGTGTGTGTGTACACGCACACGCGCGCAAATAGTCCAAAAAATCTGAAACATATATTATCACAAAAGATACTCAATTGTTAGGGAAGGGGACAGAAAGACACAGCCTCATGTTCAGGAAATTTTCAGAGTTGCTCTGTGGACAGTAGATGGTGCAGAGGACCTCCTTAACAGTCTGCCTTTTAATCAGTGAGATTTTTTCCTTTTTTTTTTTTTTTTTTATAAGACAGGGTTTCTCTGTAACCCTGGCTGTCCTAGACTGATTTTGTAGACTAGGCTGGCTCGAACTCACAGTGATCTACCTGTCTCTGCCTCCCAAGTGCTGGCACTGCAATTTTTAAAAAACATTTATTCAATTGTTTATTTGTGTGTGTGTGTATGTGTGCACATGCATATGTAGAAGTCAGAGTACAATTTTTAATATTTTTTGTTTTATTTTTTTGAGACAGGGTTTCTTTGTATAGCTTTGACTGTCCTGGATTTACTTTGTAGACCAGGCTAGCCTCGAATTCACAACGATCCACCTGCCTCTGCCTCCCAAGTCCTAGGTTTAAAGGCCTGCGCCACCACCGCCCAGTTCATTTTACAATATTTTGAGGAGTGGGTTCTCTCTCTCCATCTAGTGGGTTCTGGGGATCAAGCTCCAGTTGTCAGGCACTGTGGCACACACCTTTTCCTGCTAAGCCTTCTCCTCAACTCTGATCTCTACCAGTTTCGGGGCCGCTATCCTGGCTAGTTTTATGCCAACTCAACATAAGCTAGAGTCATCTGGAGGAGGGAAATTCAATTAAGAATATGCTTCCATAAGATATGGCTTTAGGGCATTTTCTTAGTGATTGAGAGAGAGGGCCCAGTTCATGGTGGGTGGGGACATCCCTGGGCTAGTGGTCCTGGGGTCTATAAAAAAGCAGGCTGAACAAGCCATGCGGCCCAAGCTAGTCAGCAGCACTCCTCTATGGCCTCTGTATCACCTCCTGACTCCAGGTTCCCCGTTTGAGTTCCTGTTCTGACTTCCTTCGATTATGAACAATGAATGATTTGGACATGTAAACCAAATAAACATTTTGCTCCTCAACTTGCTTTTTGGTAATGGTGTTTCATCACACCAGAAGACATTCTAACTAAGGCCACCAGCTAGTCAGAGCCGGGCATAGTGGCCCACACCTTTAATCCCTGCACTCAGGAGGCAGAGGCCGGTAGATTCCTGTGAGTTCGAGGCCAGCCTGGTCTACAAAGTGAGTTCCAGGACAGCCAAGGCTTCACAGAGAAACCCTGTCTCAAAAAACCAAACAAACAAACAAACAAAAAGACAACCAGCTAGTCAAAAGTTTTCTTTTCTTGGTGGTGATGGTTTTGGGGAGTTTTGTCTTAGTGTTTGTTGAGATAGAGATCTCTCTAGATAGACATGGATGACCTAACTGGTGAGTCTTCTGCTGGGATTGCTAAGTGCGAGCCAACATGCCCACCTTGCTTTCTTGAGTTACCCTTTCTTGAGAGTCCTGCCAGGTTATTCCTGGCCCACTCCTACCCAGAAACTGTCAGGAGACTGAAGAATGCACCAGTTCCCACATCTAGGAAAAGCTTAAAACAAAGCCACCTAATGATTCCAAATGAACCAAATTCAAAATTAACCCTAAAACTTCGGGGGCACACGCCTGTAATCTCAGCGCTTGGAAAGGCAGAGGCAGGTGGGTCTTTGTGAATTTGAGGCCAGCCTGGTCTACGAAGTGAGTCCAAGGACAGCCAAGGCTACACAGAGAGAGACCCTGTTTTGAAAAAACAAAAACAAAAACAAAAAACAAACAAAAAAAACCCCAAAGCGCTGGGTTCCATGGATGTGGTAGCCATGCCTGTACTCCTAACACTTGGGAGGTGGAGTCAGAAGGATCAAAAGGATCAAGGTCACGCCCAACTACACAGTGCGTCTGACGTCAACCTGGACTCTGTGAGAGTCCATCACCAGGTTAACTCAGTTGTTAGCTAATCTAAAAAGCAAACTCTCTCCAAAACTGATGGCACTAGCTATCAAGCTTGGATTTACCATGTCCCAGATGCCTTCCCTGCCCCCCTCTCTTCTCTAGATGGTTGGAGCTGGAGAAGGAGAGGGACATGGGCTTCTGGGTCCTGCAAGCCTTTAGTTAGGATGCTCTCCTCAAGAGACACAGTAGGCACTAGCATCAGTGGGGGCTCCAGGTCCTCCAGTACTCTCTCAATACTCCCATAACCAAAATTATAGCCCCTCCAAAAGCACTAGCACACACCTCAGAGTGCTGCACACAGCTCCCACAGGGCAAGCCTCAAAGCCACCTGAGCCATGGTGGCTCCTCCTCCTCAGGGGGACAGCACCCTCGCAGTTCTGAAGCTTCATCTCTGCTCACACTTCCTTTTGAGAGGCTCCTCCCCCTGCCCCCAAGACAGGGCTTCTCTGTATAGCCTTGGCTGACCTAGACTAGCTTTGTAGCCCAGGCTGGCCTCAAACTCACAGCTCCTGAGTGCTGGGATTACAGGCGTGCACCACCATGCCCAGCTTGTGAGTTTTATTCTTTAAAGCAATCACAAAACAATGATAGCTGCTTCTTATAATTGCACTCTGCCTGGTACGCTAACCTCTTCTCTTTTTTTTTTTTTCATTTACCATTTTAGTTCTCCAATAGCTAAGTAACAGATTTTTGTATTATATATAACTATAGTTGATTATAAATGATTATAAATGTATATATACATATATAATTATATACTAAATTATATACATATATATGTGTATATATATATGTATATATATATAATTAGCACAGTGGCAGTTTATCTTTATCGAGCTATTTACCCAAGTAATGACAGAGGATGACTATGATTTATTAAATTAGCCTGGAGCAAAATACTGAGCAATTTTTACTCCATCCTAAACCTCCAAGCTACTCTAGCTCCCTCCCAGCCAAAGTCCCCATCATACTTGCATTGTTTAATCCTTGCCTGGCTCCAGTTCACTTCTCCTGATGCTTCCTGGACCTCTCCTCTTGGCTCAGTCTCCTACTTCCTCTCCTTTCCTCCTCCCCTTACTGGACCAAGATGTCCCACCCTATTCTCTCAATTGCTCAGCTTTGGCTGGTCAGTGTTTTATTGGCAAGGTAGAGAACAAATGGTGGGCATGTTTACACAAACTTCAGACAGGAGATACTTAGAATAAACATTACAATGTCATGTCCAGATTGAGACCAGATAGTTGGGTAGAGAAGTCAGCATTTGAATGAACAAGGGTAAACTTTACACAGGGCACTATAACATTATATGAACACAGAGTCAGTTTGGTGTGCCCATCAGTGACTGGAGCCTCATTAGTAGGGTATAATTGGACTCACAGGCTCTGCATCTAAGGAGTCAACCAATTATAAATACAAAATGTTTTTTTAAGTTGCATTTTGGGGCTAGGGAGATGGCTATGAGTAAAAGCACTTGCCAGGAAACCTGACAACATTGGCTTAGATTCCCAGAGCCCATGGAAAAAGCTGGGTGCATTCTGTGGGGTGATTGAAGGTGGAACCAGTAGAAAACCCCAGAACGTTCTGGATGAGATAGCCTACAGTGTTCAGAACAGAGGTAAATAGGACTGACACCCAAGATTGGCCTCTGATCTCCCCACACATGTCATCGAATGTTCTACTCTAACACAAAAATATGCACACTCAAATACACAAAACAAATATTTAAATTGGATCTAAACGCATGCAGATTTTTTTCTTATTATTATCAAACAACGTAGCCCAACAAGTATTTGCATAGCATTTACATTGTGTTAGGTATGTATGCACTGTCAGGTTGAGCACATACATGGGAGAATGTATACAGGACATACACAAATACTACTCTGCACAGGGGACCTGAATATCAGCCACGTGTTCACAACTGCTGTCTAACTGGACGATTCTCAAGACGTGGGGAGTTGGGGCCAAGGTTGCATTCTCAGAGTAGCAATGGGGAAATGCCCACTGGGCGATGCTGTCACTCACACACTCATCACTGGGTTCCCAGCAGGAGCACCAGCAAGAAGAAGGTGCTGGGTGGCATGATAATGCCAGGTGTTAATGGGGCAAATCCTGAGAAGAGGGGGGAAGGAGCTGAGGAGAGAGCAGAAGGCGATGAACGGCAGTGGAGGTGGGGCGGGAGGGGGGTGAGTGGGGGGGGTGAGTGGGGGGGTGAGTGGGGGGTTGAGGGAGGCAAGGAGGAAGCTACACTCACGGCACTCTTCTTTCCATAGTTTCTGCTTGTTCCACACCTCCTGGATGGGATTCCCATGGGGACACGCTCCCTGCTGAAGCAGCCTTGAGGAGCCACACGGATGATGTGAGGCCCTGGGGTTCCTGTCAATAGCAGGTATGGCTGTCTCTGGGCTCCTGTTGCCCCAGGCCATCTACTGTTACCTGTGCTTACAGGTGGGAGGTGTCTGTGGTCTTCAGGCAAGCATTCCATCTCTAAAATGATGTGGTTGAGACCTTTTAACATGGTTTTTATACTCCCACCTCGCTGAAACTTGAAGAACTCCACCACTGCCCTTGTGCATGGCAGCCTTCCCTCCTCCCTCTCTTTCTCACTATTGTTTCTTGCTCATCCCTTTGGTGGCTTCTCTTCCTCCTCCTCTTTCTCCTCCTCCTCCTTCCTTCTTTTTAAAGACAGGGCTTTTCTGTGTAGCCTTGGCTGCTCTAGGCTTGCTTCATAGACCAGGCTGGCCTTGAACTCACAGAAACTACCTATCTCAGTTTCCCTGAATGCTAGGATTACAGGTATGCACCACCATGCCTGGCTCTTTTTGGCATTTTCTACCAAGTGTTGCTGCTCTTCCATTTTGGAAGTCAGAGGAGGGAGTAAGTACATCCAATTTTTCTTGCCAATGATTTGGTTAATTAACTTATTAGTTACTTGTAGTTATTTGTATTTGTCCTGGTTATTTGTGCCTACCTATGATAGCTCTGGCACTGTGTCAGGAATAGCACCCATTATCAAACACTGAGTAACGCTAGCCTTGTACCTGGTGGGGTATCCGGTGCTCATTCAAATGTAATCTTCCCAACACAGCAAGGATCTCACCCCAGTTACAGATGGGGAAGCTGAGACAGCAAGCTTCCCTTAGGTACATTCTATAGCTGGATTCTACAAGATCCCTGCGTTCTACTCCCACCACCACTGCTAGGGAGACAGATTAGGGAAGCAAGCATTTGCATAAAAGATCCCAAGGGTTGGATGGCTGGAGAGATGGCTCAGTGGGTAAGAGAGGGCACTGTGCATGCAGAGGACTCAAGTTCAGTTCCCAGTGTCTGCAAGAGAGGGATCCGACTGCCTCTAACCCCAGCTTCAGGGGACCCAGGGCCCTCTTCTAGCTCTGCACTCATGTGCACTGACCGACACCCACATGCACGTAATCCTAAATAAAACAGGCTCTTTAACAAAAAGTACCCCAGCAAGGGCATCCCAGAACTGAAGGAAACACAAATGGAGGCTTCTGTTCAGGAATGATCTACAGGGCTGGGGAGCCCTGGAGGGTGGCCATAACTGGAGAGAGAGGCATTCTGGGAAAAGGATGACTGGAGGATGGGCACTGAGCAGAAATGTCCTGGAGTTGGTAGCAGAGGCAGTTGCCTCACCCAGCAGGTGTGGAGCTATGAACAACTTTCACCTAATACCTAGAGGACCCACAAGCTCTTCTGGGGTAAGGACTTGCCAAGAACGCAGTGGGGGAGGGGTGAGCAGACAGCACCTTCTGGAAACCCCTTCAGAAATCCCAAGGGATGTGGGAGGCTCTGAGGGCAGCTGGACAGAGTCCTGTGGAATTGAGCAGGCGGGCTGGCTGAAGTACTCATCCTGGTAAGAATGAGATGTGGTTCAGGGTGGGCCCTCACCTCTGTCCTCCAGCTGTGGCTACAGGAAACACCAGGACATTTCTCTTCAGGGCACTCGGGCTCTAGAGTTTCTTTACAGCAGGCAAGTGCTGAGGATGGGGTAGGGGTGACAATCTTACTATCTGTGAGGGAGACATAGAGGGGTGGAGAGAACCCCTGTATGAACTGAAAGGACCATATCTCCAGGGTCAGTAGATTCAGTATCCCAGATGCAGCCAGACACCACAGAACCACCACATATAACACTCCTCTGTCAAAACAATTTTATTTTGCAGGAAAGGAAACTGACTAGGAAGAGTCCAACAGCCAGTCAGTGAAACATGGTGTGAACACGGCTGAGACTTTCCCCAGAGGGTCAGGAGGCTCTGTTCTTATTCCTAAGGTGAGGACAACTCTATTTGGATGTGGGAAGATCACAGACCGCATGTGACCGTGTCTGGCACCTCACAGAAGCTGGGAAAGGCAGCTAACAGTAACAAGACCCAGAACCATTGATATGCTGCTTCTCCTACCACTCGGGGGAGATGTGGCTGCCAATGTCCTCATCCTGGGAAGTACAGATGGAGAAAGCCTTAGAGTGCAAAACACAGGTCTCATGTACACAACCCCTAACAATTCAACCTTGTAGCCAGGCATGGTGGCCCACGCCTGTAATCCCAGCACTTAGGGAGGCAGAGGCAGGTGGATTGCTATGAGTTCGAGGCCAGCCTGGTCTGCAGAGCAAGTCCAGGACAGCCGAGGGTACACAGAGAAACTCTGTTTTGTTGTTGTTGTTTGCTTGTTTGTTTTTAAATTTTATTTATTTATTACACATACAGTGCTCTGCCTGCATGTACACCTGTAGGCCAGAAGAGGGCACCAGATCTCATTATAGATGGTTGTGAGCCACCATGTGGCTGCTGGGAATTGAACTCAGGACCTCTGGATGAGCAGCCAGTACTCTTTCAACTGCTGAGCCATCTCTCCAGTCCGGAGAAAACCTGTCTTAACTGCCCGGGCCCCCCACATCCCACCCCACCTCCCACCCTCATCAACCTTAATACACCAACATTTTAAGAGTTTGCAATTTTGCTTTTGTTTCATTTGTTTGTTTTTCGAGACCCGATTTCACTGTGTAACCTTGGTTGTCTTGGATCTCAATTTGTAAAACAGGCTGGCCACAAAGCCAAAAGAGATCCGCCTGCCTCTGCCTTTCAAGTGCTGGGATTAAAGGCGTGTGCCACCACAGCCTGGAGGGTTTGTAATTTTTTAAGTGTTAATAGTTGGATTTATGATTTTGCTCAGTGTGTTGGGGAAGATAAGACACCCAAAGGCTCCGGGCTATTTCTGGTCTAGAACCAACATATATGTGCGGAGTGTCAAGGGAAGAGGTTCGCTAGAGCGCCCCCTCTCTTCCCCATTTTCCCGGCTGCGACTACAATCTGCCTTATGCCCCTGCCGCCACGGCTTCCCTGCCGTGATGGACTGTACCTTCAGAGCTTTCCTTCAATGAAGGAGCACGGGGGAGGGGCGACGAGAGGACGCGGCATCAGGAGAGCCCTGGGTGACCTCTAGGTCACTCTAAGATTTTGTAGCTCCAAAGTACAGATGTCTTGGAAACCTTGGTTCGGGAGCCTAGGGTTTGGACTATTGAGTTGATGTTTTCTTTTCAAACTTCAGCTGGTCGGTTCATAAGTGAGTTTGGTAAAGGTTTAACCTACACGAATCTGAAAACGTTTGGTAAATGACAACGAAAGCAAAACCATGACCAAAGTAATTGTGGTCCGGTCTGGCTTTTCTCTTCTTTCCCACTAGGTGGCAGAATGAAGCCACAAATAGAGTACGTTTGCAAGTCTTTACAGGTTTAACCAAGTTATGTTTTTGTTTGGTTCCTTCTTTTATCTAGCGGGAAAGAAAAGTAAAGGTCGTACATACAAACACAGGACAGGGCCCTTTTATAGAACATAAACAGCACATTGACCGAGCTAGCTGGAGCTGCCTTAAAGACCCTTCTCATGGTAGCATATACCTATAGAACTTAGGAGTGAGGCAGGAGAACGAATTACAACACTAACCTGTGTTAAATATAAATAGCGAGTTTAAGGCTGGCTTCGAATGCATAGACAGACCATGTCTAAAGAGACCCCCACCACCTTCTCAGTCCTTGTCTGTCTGCAGCTGCTGTGAAGGCGTTCTCCTTTGGAGGTAAATGGACTGAGCCTTCATACCAACCCAGGGAGGCTGCTTTGCCCACAGTGCTACACTTACATCTCTAGCTCACTTGACCTTTACGAGGGAGACAGCACACTTCCACCTTCTCCTTGTTTGGTGAAATTTAGAATTCAGGGCTTAGGGTAAAGATGAGTGGATGAGCAGGCGCCTAGTACATATGAGGGCCTGATTAAACATCCACACACAAAGCAGGAGGAGGGGCAATTCAAGGCACAGTGTGTTAAAGCAGCCTACCCAAAAAGCAGAGCTGAGCTTGAGCCTGGAGGAGCAGTGTTTCATTCACTCTTTATTAATTACTGCTGTTGTTTTCTTTATCTCCTACTTCTGAGTGTTAAACTCACTGGGCTAGGTACCTTGGGACTGGCCTACATTCCTAAACTGGATCCAGATCCTTTGCAAAGTTTTCATCTGTGAACCCAAACTTAAACCTGTACATATCTCGAAGCGAAGCAGGCAGATCTCTATGAATCTGAGGTCAGCCTGGTCTACATAGTGAGATCCAAGACAGCCAGGGCTACATAAAGGGACCTTGTTTCAAAAAAATAAGTAAGAGAATAGATAATAAATAACTTTGTAATAAGCTAAGAAAATAAATTATTGGCCAGCTACGTCTAGAAACTTGGGGTTTGTCTCCCTCTATTCTTTGTGCCAGACCATTCAGGCTGAGGAAGACCCGGAAACTGCCAATGTAAGCCATGACCACCTCCACGTATGTAAGCCCTGGAAGCAAGTAGGAGGCCACCCACTGGGATGCTGGAGGCACGCATCACCACTGGAGATCATCCACGTGACTTTGGGAAAGTTGGTGTGAGGCATTACCACTCAAGGAGGAGCCAGAGCTTCTGCCCAATGGTCACCCTGGATAAATCGGGGATATTGGGCAGTGCTAAAAGAACAACAACAGAGACCGGGAGGTGAAGAGCAAGGAGCACTGGCTGCTCCTCCAGAGATCCTGAATTCAGTTCCCAGCAACCCCGCGGCGGCTCACAGCCATCTGGTGCCTTCTTCTAGTCTGCAGGTACACATTCAGGCAGGCAGTACACTGGTACATAATAAATAAATAAATCTTTTTAAAAAAGAGAAAGACCGGAGCTGTTGCCATCATTGATGCCGTGCTGTGCGATGGGGTTGCTGCAAAGGTCTGGGGGAAGGGCAAGCTCCCTAGACTGCCTGTCGGGGTGACGGGTGGGTTCTTCAGCAGAAGAGCTTTAGAGTAAGAGGTGTCTGTCATGGTGGCATGAAGCCACCCAGGGAGGTTCACTAAGTGCTAACATTTTTCATGAAAAAAGAAAGGAAATTAACTATCAACATGAACACTTAAAACATTGGCCTGGGGCTTGAGGGAGAGCTCAGGGGTTATGAGCACTGGCAGCTCTCCCAGAGGACCTGGGTTTGATTCTCTGGGCCCACAGCTCACATCTGTCTGTAACTCCAGTGCCAGGGAATTCAATGCCCTCTTCTAGAAAAAGTGTTTTGCTTTTTCTTTTAAATCATATTTGTTCAAGCCAGCAATTTTACATGTTTCATACAGGTTTATTTCACACAGAAAGGAAAAAGCATCCGTATCTTTAAAGCTAATTTTAGTTTGTTTTACACACACATATCAACAGTAGTAGATGAGCCTGGTCATCACATGTATAAAATACCTTGGCCATGTCTTTAAACATAGATATTTGAATTCTCTCTTTAAGCCTTTTTCTGTGCCTCTTACTCAGAAAAACATTCTGTATTCCCTGCCACCTACCCCAACCCCCTCACCTTGCCAGGCTCACTGTAGTCTCCACAGTTTATTTTTGTTTGTCCTCTGGCAGTTATTGAAGTCAGAGGCCACTGCTGTTCACTGGCTAGCACACTGGCATCAGGGTGACACCCAGAAGTTACAGTGTCCTCAGTATTCTACTCAGGAAATAATACAGAGTCCACAACAAGCACCCAGAATTCCTAGACTAAGGAACTACTTTCTGAACTACAGACTTCGACTCCACCTCATCCAACTCCACTTGAACATAATACAACTGTTTTTTAAAATCTCAAGGAAAGAAACAGTACCAGTTGTATAAACCCTAATGCAGTAACCTAAGTAATAAAAAGAACAAGAAAACACACTTTCTCCAAAACCGACTAATACGACATACAAAATAGCTTAGAGCTAAATGGAATCCCCGACAGAGACCTCAAAAGAATGATTATAATTATGTTCAAAGAGGAAAATAAGCCCTGGATGAGGAAACCAATGAACAGCTGAATGAAATAAGGAAGACAATGAAAAAAATGAAAGAATTCAACAAGATAAAGAAATACTTAAGAAAAACAAGTCCAAACAAAACCTAATAAGCCAAATAAAAAATCCCCTGTGGAACATTTCACAAATAGAACGTATCAAGGACAGAGAGCTGGGCACGGTGGGGCACGCCTGTAATCCCAGTACTCGGGGGAGGCAGAGGCAGGCAGGTCTCCATGAGTTCGAGGCCAGCCTGGTCTACAAAGCGAGTCCAGGCCAGCCAAGGCTACACAGAGAAACCCTGTCTCAAAGGCTGGACATGGTGACACATGCCTTTAATCCCAGCACTTGAGAGGCAGAGGCAAGCGGATCTCTGTATCTCTGTGAGTTTGAGGCCAGCCTGGTCTACAAAGAGAGTCCAGGACAGCCAGGGTTCTGTGTAACAGAAAAATCCTGTCTTGAAAGACAACAACAACAAAAAAGAAAGAAAGAAAGAAAGTAAGTAAGTCTGTCTCAAAAAAACCAAAGCAGGGTTCAGGAACAGGTGCATACCGGCCACTCGAACACCAGACTCAGACTGATGGAAGGTTATTTGAACACTGAACAAGAACTGACCAGTCAGGGCCACAGCTTGCAAATTCATACTGTGACATTGGTAACAAGAACTGACCAGTCAGGGCCACAGTTGGAACTTGGGAATCAGAGGATGACGATGATCTGCTTCTAAGGCAGCTTTTTATAAGAAAAAGAGTAACCAGGTGGAAGCAACGGGGAGGGCAGCATCACATCATTTTGATCGGCTAAACATAAGAAGAATCGATTTGTTCTGAGCACAGTGTGACCAGGTGGCTAAACAAAGCACTTTAGGCTGATTGGCTGGGATGTAGGGTAGGGGAGCTCTTGGGGGCTTTCCAGCTCTCTAGGAATAAGGAACACAGCAGGGTGTTTTGGTCTTGACTCTAATAGAACATATGTTTATCTTTAACCCAAGCAGAACATGCATTTATCATCTAATTGCTTTTTTCTACAGAGAAAGCACTGGTTTCAGGCAAATAGGGCCTGAGAACTTAAACTTAATTTCACCTTCTGATCAAAATGGAGACTTGGATGCTAAAAGCTGGTGTCAACAGAAGAGCCATAGTTATGCTAGAAACTACAGCAGGTCTCAACAGAGGGGCTATAGAGTTTGAGCAGGCCGAGCAGGTCACAACAGAGCAGGAGCAGAAGGAGACTGTCCAAGCTGACAGAGATGGTAAAGGGACTGGAACAACCAGGCAAGGATTGGTAGAGGAGGGTAAGAGGGAAGCCGCAGAAACTCGGAGATAGGCATGAGGCACCGACAAAGCCAAACGTACAGGCTATAGGCATAGAAAAGGAAAAACCTTAGCCAGGCGGCAGTGGCACACTCCTTTAATGCCAGCACTCGGGAGGCAGAGGCAGGTGGATTGCTGTGAGTTCGAGGCCAGCCTGAACTACAAAGCAGTCCAGGACAGCCAAGGCAACACAGAGAAACCCAGTCTCAGAAAACAAAACAAAGCAAAGCAAACCAACCAACCAAACAAACAAAAAACCAAAGCTAGAAAACAGATGCCAATCCAGATACAAGAGGCATTTAGGACAGCAAATGCAAACATCGTATCATAATTACATACTAAATTACACACATAATTATAACTCTAGGTATATAAAATAAGGAAAGTATATTGGAAGCAGAGAAAAACACTAAACCACACATAAAGGCAGGTCCAGGAAGCTGGACAAATGGCTCAGTGTTTAATACTTGCTGCTCTTGCAGAGAACCCTGGTTCCACTCCCAGTACCCATGTGTGGCTCACAACCACCCAGAACTCCAGTTCCAGGGATCCAACAACCACACATGTGGTATACATGCATGCATGCAGACAAAAGCACTCATAAAATAATAAATCCAAAAGATTTGTAAGGCAAGTCTGTCAGATTATAGGCAAATTAGTTTATTAGATTAAACTCAAGCTTTAAAGGCCAGGTCTTGGAATAATGTATTTTCAAATTCTGATTTAAATGCTTTTAAAGAAATTTATAGGAATCGCAGGGGGTGGTAGTGCACGCCTTTAATCCCAACACTCGGGAGGCAGAGGCAGGCAGATTGCTATGAGTTCGAGGCCACCCTGGTCTACAAAGCGAGTCTAGTACAGCCAGGGCTGTTACACACACCAAAAAAAAAAAAAAAAAAAAAAAAGAAGAAGAAGAAAGAAAGAAAGAAATTTAGAGAAAAATAGATGGAACTGTAAAATATTATACTAAATAAGCTAGCTCAGGCCCAGAAGGACAAATGCTACCTGCTTTCTCTCATATGTGGATCTTAGCTGCAATTTTTAGATTTGTGTGTTTAACAAAGTGTCTATAAAGGTCAAGTAACAGAAAGGAAACATAAAAATGAGGAAGGGAAAAAGCCTTAAAGGGGGAGTGGATCATATAACACATGTGGAATGAAAGGAGGAAAGGATATAGTGGAAGTTAAAGGTCGAAGCAGGGAAGCCAGGCCACCTTTAACCCTAGCACTCAGGGAGACAGAGGCAGGCAGAGTTCTGTGAGTCCGAGGCCAGCCTGGTCTACAAAGCGAGACCAGTACAGCCAAGGCTACACAGAGAAACCTTGTCTCGGAAAAAAAAAACAAACAAAAAAAAACCGTTTTAGCCAGGGATGGGAAAAGAGGTGGGAAGAGGTGAGGTGGTTAAGCAAAACCAAAAGTCTTCATGGAAACTCACTATTGGTTTAAAAAAAAAAAAAAAAAAAAAAAAATATATATATATATATATATATATATATATATATATATATATATATATATATATATATATAAAGCTTGTTGTTGGTGGCACACACTTTTAATTGGGAGACAGAAGCAGGTGAATCTCTGTGAGCTCAAGGCCAGCTGGTCTACAAAGCTAGTTCTAGGACAGCCAAGCCTACACAAAGAAACTCTTTCTCAAAATATGTGTAATATGTGTGTGTAAATTTAAAAAAAAAAAAAAAGAGTCTGAATTTGAACACAGGATCCCTTAATGGATAGACAATGCTTTCCTCAGAAGAAATGAGTTACCAAATGTAAAGAAGTACCTGGCATAAGATGGCCCTGAGTTACTGACCAGGAAGTCCCCCGTGGTCAAACTATTGCCATTGCTCTTGCCTGCCCACTGGTAGCGAGATGGTAAAACCTGATTGCTGAAGACACAACACACTTTGGTTGGAGGTCAGAGAAACCAAACGGGAGCTGAGATGGAAACTCCCTCCCTGCTGACTATCTTTCATGGTGCTGGGAATTGGGCCCTGGAGGAGAAGGAGTGATCCATGAACCCACCTAACAGTGGACAACGGATGCTATGATGCCAGCCTACCAGGAATACTGCTGGTGCACTCACAGTGTGACTGTCATGGAGGTAACTATTACTTTCTGATTAGATTTGAGGCCTGCTCAGGGCAGTAGATGTATGGCTGGTACTGTAAACAGAGTCAAAAACACATGACTCAGGAGTTTATAGGCCCTAGAATGGAGCCTACTACTGTTTCGTTGTTAGCCTTCTAAATAATTATATCCATGGACTAGTGCTGCTTTCAACTTTGGTCGGAGAAGTTTCATTTGCAGTGAGCCACAGTCAGGGCAGACTTGAGAGTTAGTCCAAATGCTGAAAGCAAGCAACTGTTGAGTCTTTAGCCCTAAAGGGAACAATACACCAATGCCCCACACAACCCAAAGTGCATGGAACCTCGTAGAAGAGAGAGCAGAAAACATGTAAGAGGTGGAGAGGAAGAATGCTGAGAAATGTCTGCTGGACACTACATGGTCACTGGAGTCAGGAACTCACAGAAGCTGTGCTTACCTGCACAGGACCTGGGCAAGATCAAACCAGCAGGACTGGAGAGGTGGCCTAAGGGCACTGATTGCTCTTCCAGAGAGGTCCTGAGTGAGTACAATTCCCAGCAACCACACGGTGGCTCACAACCATCTATGTGATCTGATGCCCTCTTCTGGCCTGTAGATGTACGTGCAGGCAGAACACTGTATACATAATAATAAATAAATCTTAAAAAAAAAAAAAAAAAATCAAACCAGCAGCATCCCAGAATTTGGGGGAAGTTCATGAAGCTCCAACCCCAGTATGGCCCTAAAGATTGTCGTATATCCATAGGTCGACCATGTTCAGGTGCACGGCCCCATCCTGTGTAAGTACCACTAGTTAGAGTCAATGATTTATTAATAAAAAAGAAAGAAGCCAGGTGTGGTGGCGCACGCCTTTAATCCCAGCACTCAGGAGGCAGAGGCAGGCAGATCGCTGCGTGTTCGAGGTCAGCCTGGTCTACAGAGTGAGTCCAGGACAGCCAAGGCTACACAGAGGGACCCTGTCTCGAAAAACAAAACCAAAAACCCAAACAAAAAATGAAATAAAGAAGAGGCGAAGAAGGTACACGAGTAAGTATTGGGAGGGTCTGGAGAGGATCTGAATGTAAATATGTACAAAATTGTCAAAGAATACATTTTTTAAATAGCCAAAAAAAAAAAAAAAAAAAAAAAAGAAAGAAAAAGAAAAAAACAGCCCATATGGAAACCTATTAATTTGTAAGCCACTTTAAAAATAAAAATTAAAAATATTAAAATAACAGAAATAAAGATGAACAATAAAATGAAACAGAAAGTATTATGCTCTTGGGCAATGTGTCTTCCTGGCTGGGGAGGGTCCATCCTCTGTGTATACTGTGCTCTGTCTGTCAAGATATTGCTGCAAGCTCCATCACACACTTCCTTCGAGCTGGAGAGCCATCTCAAGGCAGCTTCCTGGTCATCACCAATTGCGCTTCAAAGCAGCCCTATGATCTTCAAGGGTTCCTGGGATCATCTGATTAGCCATGTGATTGGTGCATGCATATTGAACAGCTGCTACAACGAGGAGCTGATTCCTGCCTGCAGTGGGGCCTTGCCTTGAATCCCACCTAGGTTGTTGGCCCTACATAGTTGCCCATTCCCAAGGCCTTGCTTCATAACCTCTCTCTACTCTCCTCACAGATGGTCATGTCATAAATGAAGACTGTCCTAAACTACAGTACCCACCATCTTCCTTTACTTCTTGCGCATCTGTATCCCAACCATCAGATCTCTTGAGTATCTTAGTACAACGCTTTCTTCTCCTGGGCTGTCACCTGGAGGCCCTGTTCCTTTTTTTAAAAAATCAATTTAGATAGCTTGATGACAGAGGGCGTGCATGACCCATGGTGCATACATGGATATCAGAGCACAACTTTGTTGAGCCAATTTTTCTCCTTCCACTTTTACATGAGTACCAGAGACTGACCTCAGTTTTACTCAGTGTGCCACTTTATTGGCCCTGTCTACTGTCCATGGGCCTAACCAGTATAACTATGCCAACAATCTCCACAGCTGAAAAGCAGTCTAGAGTGATGTAAGAAAGAACTGAGTGGTGCTCATGTGTTAGAGCTTTGCAAAGTGCTAGGCAGATTTAGGGTGTTGCTAGTCTTGGCATTCTTGATGCAAGTACCTTGGGAATCATCATCTCTCTGTTCCCTGGATGTCCTGTGTGTCTCATCTCATCACAGGGGCTAGCCTTAGCTAGTGACATTCACAGTTATGTGACCTTCTCTGGATTCCCATAGTCCTGTTTTGCATTGTTCCTGGTGACATTTCCCAACAGGCTGGAGCTGCCAAGTGTGAAGCTGACCCCTCCATACATCCATACATAGTAGACAGATAGACAGCTAGAGATAGATAGATGGATGATAGATAGCTCTATCTGCAAATGGAAGGGGCTGACACACTCTTTTGGTTCTAATTTATTCATGTTTCTCACTGCCATCAGCGCCTAGAGCAGAAGTTCTCAACCTGTGGGGTCACGGCTCTTCGGGAATCAAACGACCTTTTCACAGGGGTCATGTATCCTATATCCTGAATGTCAGATAGTTATGCCTCACAACAGTAGCAAAGTTGCAGCTATAAAGTAGCAACAAAATAATTTTATGGTTGTGGGTCACCACAACAGAGAGGACGGGAGGGAAAGGGAGACAGAGGTGAGGAGAGTGAGAGAGAGAACAAATGAATGATGCGAGAGCGAATGACTGCATGACTGAGAGAGAAAATGAGAATAGGAATCAAACCCAGAACATCCACAAAAGCACAAAAAGCTTTTAACCGCTAGCTTCAGACGCCATATTTCTAAAACCACTCTGCCTTGTGCCCATAGAGGATGGGGGGGGGGGGGCAGTACTCCGCGGGGTGTCCTCTTCCGGAGAAAGGTCGAGTGAGCGCATTCTGGCTCCGACCTTTGGGGTGACGGTGGCAGCAAACCCAAGAAGCCGCTTGCTTAACTAACGCCACCTCCCAGCGCTGGCCCGCGCCAGGCCAGGTCTTTCGAGCCGTTCGCCGCAGAGCATGCCACCGCGCCAGCGGTCGCGTCACCCCCGCCCCGCATTCTGCAGTGACTAGCGAGCTGAGGTCTGGCCGCCAAGTCTGCGCAGGATTACCTCCGTGGAACCCCATAGCCGGTAGCAGTACTTCACCCTAAGTCAAGAAGGAGCGCTTCCCCTTGACCCGCGCGCCGGAAGTGACGTTGCCGTGTGGCGCGCTCCCGCCATGCTTTTCGCCGCCGTCTTGTGGCGGGAACCGCGGCAGCCCGGGGGACGGCGGCGACTGTAAGTGTCGGCTCTGGGTGTTCTCAGCCTGGGTGAGGGCTGGCGGGGACCGGGCTGTGGCCTCCGCCAGGCGGTGGTCACTGCGAGCCGCGGCTCGGGCGACACGGCCATCGGCAGCCCGCGGCGGGAGGAGGCAACCCGATGATGAGGTGTAAAGAAACTGGCCTTTTGCTGGACGGTCACCGCGTAGTGTGTTTTCTCCAGCATAGACCTGTGTGCAAGCTCGGAGCTACATGCTTGCAGCCGTTTACTTAATTTGCTCACGGAATCGGCGTTAGTCCGGTCTCCACATTTCATTTGGTAGCGGGTATGCCAAAGGTTGTGAAGCCAGACACGTCTAAGCACCAACTGTACAGCAGTGGGGAAAGAGAAAAGCAAGCAAGCAAACAAACAAACAAAATAGCATTGTCATCGATGCTAAGGGTTATCAGAGAAACCGGTGATTGGGGGGGGGGGAAGATAGATTAATGTGACGCCCCTGAAAACAATCTAGAAATGTGCTTATATATTGTAGTTAGGTTTTGTATAAATCTTGACATTTTCTCATTTTGAATTTATCGCAATAGATAGTACTATCCTTATTTCAAGATCCCACTTTTCCCTCCCCGCCCCCAAGTCTCTGAAGAGCAGCATCGGCCTTGTCAGTAACACCGGGGAGCTTAAGGCCCAGGAAGAGTACAGAGGCTTGCAGAAGTGGAAGAGAGGAGAGGCTTTCATACAGTTTAGTGCTGGGTGACTCGATGTTGGTCAACTGTTTATATTCGTCCCAGAATTCCTTACCTATATAGGTAGATATAAGCTCTGTAAGGACTTTAGCCTCTCTTATGACCCTGTTGACCCCGAGTGCCGTGCTTTCAAAGCATCCTAAACCAGGAAGTGATGCACCTTATTCAGTTAACTACTGAATGCTTTTGCACAAGCTGAGGTGTCACTCAAGGGGACCGTCCTCATGATAGTTTCTTTTTCTTTTGTCTCACACCAGGAGGGGAAACCATGCAGGCGTTTCTGAAAGGCGCATCTGTCAGTACTAAGGCACAGCTGACCAAGGACCGGGGGATACCTGCCACTGCAGGAAGCACTGGAGAAACCAAGAAAGCCAAACCAGTTCCCTGGGTAGAAAAATAGTAAGAACTGCTTGACCTTTTGTTGAAATAACTAATAAGTTACCTCTCTGATCAGTCCTATTCAGTTTTTTTTTTTTTTTTTTTTTTTTTCCTTAATGTAAGGGGGAGTTTGCTCTATTTAGATGCTATGTATGGCAGGGGGAAATCACCCAGTTATAAGTCTTGGGTCTTTGGACTGATAGTAGTTGAATTTAGTTCTCTTATTTTATAGACGAGCTAAAATTTTTTTTTTTTATAAATTGTACAGTTTTAGGGTCTTAGACACGGAAATGAAGAAAGCAACACTTCTGTGAGCTGGCTACAAACAGTGGTTCCAGTGAAACCCAGATTCGCACCCTCCCCTTTATTGTTAATAGTGGAAATTGGTGGGATTAGCGTAAGGAAATGAAGTTCTACTCAATTGTCATCAGCTGAGTGACACTAGAAGCGTTCCTAACTCTTAGTTAGATGTAGCCTCTGTGGTTACCAAGGGGTTTTCAGGTTATTTACAAGGCTAAACAGGGCCCACACGTTCTTTTGCTGTTTTAGTTTTATCAGGAAAATTAGGTGAGTGTTACATCTACGTCATCCCCACCCCCGCCTGCCCCAACTCATCCCATCGTCTGTGCCCCTCCCCCCCAAAAGCCAGTGCTTATAACAAGCTAGGTTTTGTTTCTAACTTATTGTGCACCCTGGAGAGGAAGGGTGCGTGTGCGCCACAGCCTCCATGGGACGCTCCGAGGACAGCTTTGGGGAGTTGGTTCTCACCTTCCACCTTGCTGACCCAGGCTCTCTTTATTTCTCTTGCTGTACGAACTGGCTCTTGAGCTCCCAGGCAGGACTCCAGCCCCTCCACTCCCACTGGAGGATATTGGTATTACAGATGTGTCTCACTAAATCTGACATAGCTATCCAGGCCCCATTGTTCAGATTTAGATCAAGAGCCTCTGAAGGCTGAGACGTAATTTACTTTTTTTCTTTTTTTAATTATTTATACATTATTCTGCCCACCACAGGAAGGCACAGATCTCATGACAGATGGTCATGAGACACCATGTGGTTGCCAGGAATTGAATACAGGACCTTTGGAAGAGCAGACAGTGCTCTTAACCTCTGAGCCATCTCTCCAGCCCCTAATTCATTTGTTACTGATGAAATAGCCATTTTACATGCTAGGCAAACACTCTACCACTGTATGGGCTGTTCTGGCTGCCTATACTCCAGCCGCAGTTCTTTTTTTCCGTAGTTCTATCCCCCCCCCCCCACATGTTTAGACTTTAGTGTTGAGGGGAGAGGATGCATGCCACAGCAAGCATGCCTTGACTGGCATGTACTAGTCAGGACAGCTTGGCAATAAGTACCTTTGCCTGCTGAGCCATCTCAACAACCCCAAAACTAGATTTTTTTTTTTTTTTTTTTTTAAATTAAAACGTATGTGGAGAATGAGGAATCCAGTTTTTCAGCTTCTCTGATCAGACAGCTCTGGCTATAAGCTCTTGCATGGTGCTCAGCCTGCTTCTCCTCTGCAGAAGGCTTTACATCACTATATATCTGCCATACTCCCTTGGATATTTTCATTGTTATCTATCTAATCCTAGGTGAGATTCTGGCTTTTTTTTTTTTTTTTTTTTTTTTTTTTTTTTTTTTTTTTTTAATTAATGTATTCTTGTTACATCTCAATGGTTATCCCATCCCTTGTGAGATTCTGACTTCTATAGCGCACACAATCATTCTTGCCCAGTATTAACCTGGTTTTTTTAAATATTTTTTTGTTTTGTTTTGTTTTTTGTTCTTTGAGACAGGATTTCTCTGTATAACCTTGGCTGTCCTGGACTTGCTTTGTAGACTAGGCTGGCCTCGAACTCACAGCGATCCACCTGCCTCTGCCTCCCAAGTGCTGGGATTAAAGCTGTGCGCCACCACCACCCAACTTAACCTGATGAATTACAAAAGAGTGGACCAAAGAATTTGGGGACCAGTGAAAGGGCTCAGTGGGTAAAAACACTTGCTGTGTAAATCTGACAACGTGAGTTTAGTCCCTGGAATACCATATTATGTCCCTCCCCCCTCCTCTCCCCACCTCCTTTCTCTCTCTCTCTCTCTCCCTCTCCCTGAAATACAACAGTATGCCCCCCTCTTTCACACACACACAGACACACACCAAATAAAATTTTTTGAATTATTTTAATTTTATTTCATATGAATTAATGTGTGGTCTGCGTATATACCTGCTCCCCGTATGTATACCTGATGCCCTTAAAGGCCCCAAAAAGAGCATCGTGTACCATAAGACTAGAGTTGTAGGTGATTGTGAGCTGCCATGTGGGTGCTGGGAATTGAACCCAGGTCCTCTGGAAGAGCAGCAGATATTCTTAACCACTGAACCATCTCTGTAGCCCCCATAAATCTTTCTTAAAAGAAAAATATTTTAGTAAGTTACTAAGTAGAAACCTTAATCATAGGTTTTGGAAGGACAACTTTGTCATAGTTTCTCTTAAAATTACTAATTAATGGCAGGATGTGGAGGCTCACGCATTTCATTTTGTTTGTTTTTGTGACAAGGTCTGACTGTAGCCTTGAGTGGCCTGGAATACACTATGTAGACCAAACCGGCCTTGAAACTCAGAGCTCTGCTTACCTCTGCTTCCCCTTTACTGGGATTAAAGAGGTGAGCCTCCACATCCAGTTCACTGAATTCTAAGTTTGCTCTGCAGTACAGGTAGAAGGCAAAAGTAATTTCACTCCAGTGTTCGTATTTGTTTCTGCCCACAGTTTCGTAGCTACTGTGTGAGAGCTACCCTCGGCATTTGGGTAAAAGGAACACATGGGTGTTCTGTGGCTCCCACAGTAGCTCCATAACCTCCCTTCCCTCCACCCTCCAGTCGTCCAAAGTGTGTGGATGAAGTCGCTTTCCAGGAAGAGGTGGTCGCAGTGCTGAAAAAGTCTTTAGAAGGAGCCGATGTAAGTGGACGGTGTTTGACGGCATTGGGAAATTAACATAGCTGTTCACCTTTTCTTTTAACCTTTGTCCATATTAAATACATGCAGTATTTGATGATATTTATAAAACCATAATTAGTTTGCCAGATCATCTTCTGTGTGGCATTATTATGTAGTATTAAATAAAGGTCACTCACCAAGATTGCTAGGACCCTTCCTCCATGAGCTTGTGTTTTATGAGAGGAAAGAGACTAAACAAGTAAACCAAGTAGGTATAAGCATGTTACAATTAATTACAGATGTGTGTTAAAAAAAAACAAGTTGGATTTTAAAATATATATAGTTGGCTGGGCATGGTGGCATGTGTCTTTAATTTCAACACTTTGGAGGTAGAGGCCAGTCTGCTCCACATAGTAAATTCCAGGCCAGCCACTGTGAGACCCTGTCTGAAACATGTATGTGTAGGAGCATATTTTTCTTTAACCTAGCTTTATGAAAAAGTAGAGCACTTATCTCTTAGAGCACTACATTTCCTGCTGTATGTAGGATAAACTTGTGTTTTAAATTATTAGACAACACAAACCCATTTGAAGAATTGCAGATTGGTTTGGTTGAGTGTTTTGGTTTTTTTGTTTGTTTGTTTGTTTTGAGGCTAGGTTTTATGTACCCTAAGCTAGCCTTGAGTTCCTAGCATAGCTGAGGATAAGCTCATATTTCAGATCCTCCTGTTTCTATCTTCTGAGTGACAGGATTGTGTGCGTGTGCCAGGATACCTAGCAGAGTAAGAGTTTTAAATTGTGTGTGAAGAAGTGTCCCTGTGTCTTAAGAGCTTAGGGGTGGAAAAAAGGAAGTAGTTTTTGCTTTGTCCTTAAATTCTGTTTCCTGACCCTGGCTGCCATTATTCATTTCTGACCTGACAGTACAGCTTGAGGAGTATTGCTTTTCCAGAATGACAGGAACCAAAGGTGTTTTGGAATTTGGGTTGTGTGTGGTTCCCCCCCCCCCCAGATTTTTGGAATATTTGCTCAGTTAGGCAACTTGGCATCTTTTTGACAAAATGTCTGATACAAACAACTTTAAAAGAAAAAGGGTTTTGACTTATAGTTCAGAAGTTTCATTGCTCATTAGTACCACAGGTTGATGATGGCCTTAGCATATGGGCCTTTGGGAAACATTTAAAACTCACGTATATTTGAGATGAGACACTCCCCACCCCAAATCAACACAGGATTTTTATTTCATACCTTATACTCATGCCTTGAGTTTTATCCAGTGGCATATGAATTGAGGGCTTTGTACCATCAAAAACAAAGTTGTAAATATCATACCACCCATGTAGGCAGTTGTGGATTAGTGTGACGTCATTACTGACTTTTTTCCTACTTCTTTGTTTGTTTGCCTTTTTGTGACAAGGTCTTTCTACCTGAATTAGAATTAATGCAGTAGCAGAGTACAGAAGCCTGAAATTCTAAGTGCAGACAGGAGGTTCAGGAGTTGAGGGTCATCTACAATTACATAACCATTTCAAGGCATATTTAAAACTTTAAATACTGTGATACCACTTTTCTTAAAACATTATTAGACATATGTACTCTCGATTAGGAAAGTCATTGCACCATTCCAGACAGTTGCATATTGTCAGTTTCACCTATTTTGTGACAACATTTAATCTGTAAAAATTAAATTTCAATTTCTGCAGCTTCCTAATCTCTTATTCTATGGGCCCCCTGGGACGGGCAAAACGTCCACAATTCTGGCAGCGGCTAGAGAACTCTTTGGGTAAGTTGAAGTTACATGGCGTCTCAGGCACCATGGCCAAGGCAGTAATTATAAAAGAAAGCATTTAACTGGAGCTTGCTTACGGTTTCAGAAGTTTAGTTTATTACCACTGTGGTGGGGAGCATGGCTGGATGCAGGCAGACATGATGTTGGAAAAGTGACTGAGCTACATACTGATCCGTAGGCAGAGAGCGAGAGTGAGAGAGTGCCTAGGTCTGGCATGGGCTTTTGAAACCTGCAAGCCCAGCCCAGTGACAGACTTCCTCCAACAAGGCCACGCCTCCTAATTCTTTTCACTTAGTGCTATTCCCTGATGACTAATCATTCAATAAAGGAATCTACCAGGACCTTTTTTTTTTTTTAAATGACAACACCAAAATGTTCCCCTCTTTCTCTGGGGTTCACTTTATTGCTGTTTGTTTTTCCTTGTTTTAAATCCCATGGTTCTGTTGTGGGCAACTTTTTTATTATAATTTTGGGGCCCAGAAGACAAGTCATATCCTCAGAATGATGCACATGTGTCTTTATGTGGCACTTGTCATGTACCTCGTAGGCCCTGCTATTAGTGGCCAGACCACTTCCTCGTCCTCAGATCCCCTGAGCATGAGCACAGTGAGTAGTAGTTGAAGTGTAATTTTAGGTACATTAGAAACCCTTTTTTTGGTGGCGCACGCCTATAATCCCAGCACTTGGGGGCCAGAGGCATGTGGATCGCTGTGAGTTCAGGTCAGCCTAGTCTACAAAGCGGGTCCAGGACAGCCAAGGCTACACAGAGAGACCCTGTCTCGAAAAACAAAAACAAAAAAACCCTTTTTTGGATCTGGAGAGATGGCTTAGAGGTTAAGGGTACTGGCTGCTCTTCCAAATGTCCTGAGTTCATTTCCCAGCAATCACATGGTGGCTCACAACCATCTATAATGAGATCTGGTGCCCTCTTCTGGCCTGCAGGAGTACATACTAGCAAAAACACTTCATAATAAATAAATCTTCCAAAAATAAAAAAAAAAAGTAGAACTAGTACTAGCTGTTCTAGTGTTTGAATTGTACAGGTCCTGTATATAGTGCTTTCTTTTAAGAATTTACAACAGCTGGGAGGTGGTGGCGCACCCCTTTAATCCCAGCACTCAGGAGGCAGAGGCAGGCAGATCTCTGTGAGTTCGAAGCCAGCCTGGTCTACAAAGTGAGTCCAGGACAGCCAAGGCTACACAGAGAAACCCTGTCTTGAAAAACCAAAAAAAAAAAAAAAAAAAAAAGAATTTACAAAGGTCTGGGCATGGTGGCACACACCTGTAATCCCAGCACTTGGAGAGTCAGAGGCAGTTGGATCTCTGTAAATTCAAGGCCACCCTGGTCTACAAAGCGAGTTCCAAGACAGCCAACACTACACGAGAACCCTGCCTCAAAGCAAACGAACAAACAAAAGACTTTTGAAAGGGGAAAAGTATAAGGAAATATGGTTCCAAGCCTGATGCTTTGTACGCGAGAGCAATCTTTGTTTCCCAGAGCTCTTATTCCCTGACTCAAAGATTCAAGCTGAACCAACTTTAGTGGTGTAATTGGAACAATTCGGCAGCACATTTTGGAATGAGTCATTCTACTTTATATATCTTCTTACACTATTTTAAAGACTGTGTTCATGGACAAACATTCTGCACATGGTAACAGTCAGGTTAAGGCCAACTTGGGCTACATGACAAGAACAGTTTCCAAAAGAATGTTGAGGGGGGGAGAATATTTGTAATACTCTTTTGTTTGTTTGTTTTCTGAGACAGGGTTTCTCTGTAACTCTGGCTGTCCTAGAAGTCACTCTGTAGACCAGGCTGGCCTTGAACTCACAGAGATTCAACTATCTCTGCTCCCAAGTGTTGAGATTAAAGGTATATGGCACCACTAACCCAGCAGTAATAATCTTTTAATTTGCTTTTTTGTTTGTTTTGGTTTGGTTTTTGTTTTTTCAAGGCAGGGTTTATCCATATAGCCTTGGCTGTCCTGGACTCTCTTTGTAGACCAGGCTGGCCTCAAACTCACAGGGATCGCCTGCCTCTGCCTCCCTGAGTGCTGGGATTATAGGCATGCCATTATGCCCTGCAGCAGTAATATTTTTGTTTTGTTTTTTGAGAAAGGGTCTCTTTGTGTAGCCTTGCCTGTCCTGGACTCACTTTGTAGACCAGGCTGGCCTCAAACTCACAGCGAACCACCTGCCTCTGCCTCCCAAGTGCTGGGATTAAAGATGTGCACCACCATGCCCAGCAGCGTAATATTTTTAAAGAACTTACTTTAATTGTGAACATCATACTTAGTTGTAATATGACTTTAAAAATGTGCATGCACTGAACTCCCTAAACGTTTAGACCCATAGAATATTTAAGAATGTATACTAAGAAAGAAAAATAAAGAATAAACTAAACCTTTGGCTTGAGAGATAGCTCAGCTTTATCAAAGGACTAGAGTTCAGGTCCCAGCACCCACATCAGGTAGCTCACATCAGCTCTAGGGGATCTAAAACACCCTCTGGCCTCTGTGGGCACAGGTACAGACACAGACGCACATGGTAAGTGATGGAACACTCCTATAATCCCAGCAAAATAATCTCACATTTGAGGCCAGTTTGGTTTTTCATCCCTGTAAATAGTGCACTAAAAAGTGGAAACAAGAGAATTGCAAGTTTAAGCCACTTTGGGCTACATAGAGAGTTCTAATCTAGCCTGGGTATGAGAATCTACTTTTTTTTTTTTTTTAAAGTTCCTAGTTAGGGCTGGTATATCTCAGTGTAGGTTGTGAATTCACGTAGCATGTGCAAAGCCTGCGTCTGATCCTTGCCCTATACAACCTACCCATTCATGGTTGTTTTTTGGGGAGGGGGGTGGTTACTTGCTTGTTTTGGTTTGGTTTAGCTTGGTTCTTGGTTTTTCTTTGGGGGAGGGGAAATTGAGATAGCGCTTCTTTGTATGGCCTTGGCTGTTCTGTCCTAGATTAGGTTGGCCTTGAACTCACAGCAGTCCACCTGCCTCTGCCTCCCTGAGTGCTGGGATTGTAGGCATGCACCACTGCACTAGGCTCTGTTTTTGGTTTTTCAAGACAGGGTTTCTCTGTGTAGACCAGGCTGGCCTGGAACTCACAAAGATCTATGTGCCTCTGTCTTCCAGAGTGCTGAGATTACAGGCATGCGCCACCACATCCGGCCTGCTATTCATAGTTTACTCCAGTAATTTTCCTAAAAGCAAGCTATTCTATGGGAATAAATCAAAATGTGCTAAATTATAACATTTAAAACTTGATAAATGAGCAGGTAGATCTCTGAGTTTGAGGCCAGCCTGGTCTACAAAATCCAGTCCAGGACACCCAAGGCTGCACAGAGAACTCCTGTCTTTGAAAAAAAAGGAAAAAAAAAAAACTCAATAAATGTCTAACAATTGAAGAATAAGTAAATTACCTAAGGAATATGTTAGTATGGTTTTAAGAGAAAATGTGTATTACACAAAAATGATAAATTAATGTAAATTTTTTTTAACATTTATTTTTAAGATTTATTATGTATACATTGCTCTGCCTGCATGTACACCTGCACACCAGAAGAGGGAACCAGATCACATTATAGATGGTTGTGAGCCACCATGTGGTTGCTGGGAACTGAACTCAGGTCCATTGAAAGAACATCCAGGGCTCTTAACCTCTGAGCCATCTCTCCAGCCCAATTTATTTGGGATTTTTTTTTTTTTTTGTCACAACAGTGTTTCTCTGGGTAGCTCTGGCTGTCCTGGAACCCTCTATGTAGACCAGGCTGGCCTTGAACTCACAGAGATTCCCAAATCTGCTTGCTTTTGCCTCCCAAGTGCTGGGACTGAAGGTGCCTGCTTCCTAGGTTTTTAGCCAGAATGTTAAATGCGTAGCTCTGTAAAGAAAGAACATGTGTGGGACTGCCTCTGTCTTGCTCACTAGGTGGGTTCTACAGTCCTGGGTTAAACCAGCATCCGCGCCAGCCGGGTGTTGGTCACAAACTCCTGTAATCCCAGCAGGCAGATCTCTGTGAGTTTGAGGCCAGCCTGGTCTACAAAGCAAGTCCAGGACAGCCATGTCTACACAGAAAAACCCTGTATCACAAACCCAAAAACAAACAGAAAGTAACACAGCATTGTCACCCAGGGCACTGTGCTCATGACGCTTTTCCTATTGACATAGGCCTGAACTCTTTCGGCTAAGAGTTCTTGAGCTAAATGCATCTGATGAACGTGGAATACAAGTAGTCCGAGAGAAGGTGAAGAACTTCGCTCAGTTAACTGTGTCAGGAAGTCGCTCAGAGTAAGTGACTTGTCTTACCCTCTCTAAAGTATAGTTCATTGTATTTGCTTAAATGTGGGCTGTGATTTGAATTTGGCCTCCAGCCAAGTATTGGAAACTTAATTTCCAAATTTATGTGGGAATGGTACTTAGAGGTTGGGTACTTGGTGAGATAACTTGATTAGAAGTTATCAAGGTAACTCCTCCTGCCAGGCGTGGTGGCGCACGCCTTTAATCCCAGCACTCGAGAGGCAGAGGCAGGCGGATTGCTGTGAGTTCAAGGCCAGCCTGGTCTACAAAGTGAGTCCAGGATGGCCAAGGCTACACAGAGAAGCCCTGTCTCGAAAAAAAAAAAAAAGGTAACTCCTCCTGCTATCTTTTTCAGATTACAAACCCTGCTTACCACGGTTACTCAATCTGGCCATGTTTGGTCAGAAAATCCTCAACAAATAAAATTTCACAATCTTGGGCTTCCTAATGTCTAGAACTGTGCGAAGTAAAATTTCATTTCTCTAAATTACTAGTCTCAGCTCCTGTGTTATAACAACACACACTAACTAGACTAAGACAAAATGCTGGCATGGAGAGTGCTTATGTCTAAAGTTAGTTGGGAGAGTGGGAAGTGGAAGGACAGCAGTTTAGGTTCCCTGCTCTTGATGCAGCCAGGCCCTGCAAGGTCTGGTTCTCCCTCAGCAAGTGGCCTTGCTTTAAGAGCCAAACCCCTCCCCTGCACACTGTGTTGGTTCTGCAGCTGGTTCTGCTCTCTCGGGTGGGTAGGGGACATGGCCCCTCCCTCCTGTTGTTCCACTGGTGTCAGCCAGGGCCCCATGCAGTAGCATTATGTATCAGTAACAGCCTGGCAGCATGAAGACTGAGGGTCGTTTTGTATGCTTCTAGTAGTTTCCTGAGTATCATAAAATGATCCTGGATAGACTGACTAAATGAACAGTAGAAGCCAAAAACAAAATTAAGTTTCGTTAAAGGAAAATGCTATAGGGAATAAAAACAAAGCAAAATCAATATACATACAGAAAATAAGAACCCACAAAATTGGAATAAATGTTTACAAATTATGTATCTTTAGAAAAGGACTTCTAGAGCCAGGCATGGTGACGCATGCCTTTAATCCCAGCACTCAGGAGGTAGAGGAAAGCGGGTCTCTGAGTTCAAGGCTAGCCTCATCTACAACGAGAGTTCCAGGGTAGCCAGGACTATTACACAGAGAAACTCTATCTTGAAAAAACAAAAAACAAAAACTCAATAAAAATACAACTACAAAAAGGGCAAAGATCATAGCCATTTCTCAACCACTACCATGGCTGAAAAAAAATTTTTTTAAGACAGAAAATAACACTTGTTAAGGAGAAACACTATAAACCTCACATATATTTATGGCTGGAATATACAATAGTAGAATCTTGGAAAACAGTTTGTCGGTTCCTTTAGAGAGTAAGCAGAATTGGGTTTAATTGAGTAAGGTGGCCAACAGTGAAGGAAGCCAGCCTCACAGACCTGCAACATGACTCCAATTCCATAGGGTAGAAAGAAAAGGTTATCCTCTGACTTCACAGGAATTCTGTGTACACACACATTTTTTAAAAGATAATTACCACATCACTCAACAATTGCATCCCTAGTATGCATGCATAAAAGATGAAAATTTGATTACCTAAAATGTGTATGCAACATTCATAATTATTCCTAGTAGTCAGTACACAAAAACATACGGAGCTCGTTAGTGGGTGAATAAAATATGACATACCCATCTGCCTACTTGGTAATAAAAAAAAGACGTAAGTATTGGTACCCACTGCTGTGTGGATTAGCCTGGCAAATACACTAAGTGATGGAACCCAGCTATAGACTGTGGTTCCAGAATATGCAGTGCTTAGGAGACAGGAAGTAAATTAGGGACTGGAGCTGGTCACCTTGAAGGGACTCCTGGGAAACAGCTGCTTTTTGAGGTGAAGAATCTAAATTTAGACTTGGTGATGGCTTTATAGTTCTTAAATATTATAGGTTCCTTCATACCCCTATCTTCAGTTACTTAATGTATGGGTAACTGGTTTGAAAATGACTACTGGAGAATTTCAGAAGCATGTGTTTTAAATTGCACACCATTCTCTGAGTAGCTTGTAGAAACAATGTCATTCTGATCTGTCTAGGATATAAATCATCTGTTTGTGGGGGGTTCTGCACTCTGAACTGGTGCAGTATGAAAGTGTTACAGTTACTCCCCTTTCTCTTCCTCACCCTAAAACACGAGAATAGTAATGTTATGGTTGTTAAATTTCACTATGTTTTCTCACTGTATAATTTTATTAATTAAACAATATAGATTTAGAGATGACTCAGAGGGAGAAGTATTTGCCATGCAAGCCTGACAACCTTAATTCCTTCTCCAGAACCCATGTAATGTTGGAAAGAGAGGACTACCTCTATTATGTCCACATGAGTGCTGTGGCATGGGTGCACCTACCCATACACATTAAACACAAGCCAGAAGTAGAATTCCAAAGTAAACTATAGTTCTATATGACCAAGAGTTTATAGGCTATGTACTACCACACACTGAAAGATACTATTGTGCACTATAACTAGGTGAGCTGTGTATTGTATCTCATTAAAGATACTGATCAATGTTCACCTCCTTTGTTTCTGACTTAGTGGGAAGCCATGTCCTCCCTTTAAGATTGTAATTCTGGATGAAGCTGATTCGATGACCTCAGCTGCTCAGGCAGCTTTAAGACGTACCATGGAAAAAGAGTCAAAAACAACCAGATTCTGCCTCATCTGTAACTATGTCAGTCGGTATGTAAACCTCCTAAGACGCATGCTAAGCAGACTATTTGAATTTGACACATAATAATGTTATGTATTTATGGGGCACCAGGTGACATGTCTGTACACACATTTATGTATAGTAATTGGGTCAAAGTCACTGTCTCTCACCTTGGCTTTGTAATGAGAACTCCAAAGTCCTCTTTCTATGCTGCTTTGAAATACACCATCATAGCGGGGCGTGGTGGCACATGCCTTTAATGCCAGCACTGGGGAGGCAGAGGCAGGCAGATCGCTATGAGTTCAAGGCCAGCCTGGTCTACAAAGTGAGTCTAGGACAGCCAGGGCAACACAGAGAAACCCTGACTCAAAAAAAAATTAAAAAAAAAAAAAAAAAAAAAGCAACAACAAAAAAAGAAATGCACCATCATAGCTGTTTTCAATCTTTTTCAGAATAATTGAACCCCTCACTTCTAGATGTTCAAAATTCCGCTTCAAGCCGCTGTCAGATAAGATTCAACAGAAGCGATTACTGGATATTGCTCAGAAGGAAAATGTCAAAATTGGCAACGAGGTGATTACTAATAATGATGGCTATAATTATTTTACAATACTAATCCTTTTGCGGAGGGTGGGTTGAGACGGGGTTTCCCTGTGTAACAGCTCTGGCTGTCCTGGAACTCGCTCTGTAGTCCAGGCTGGCCTCGAACTCACGGAGGTCCAACAAAATCAATGTCTAGATAGGACGTTTTTAGTCTCCTAAAGTGTAAAATGTATGTCCTTACCCATAATAGTTTAATATAATTTGCTTTTTAAAAAATATTTTTATTGCAGCTGGGCACAATGACACACGCCTGTAATCCAGCACTCTGGGAGGCAGAGGCAGGCAGATCTCTATGTGTTCCAGGTCAACCTGGTCTACAAAGGGAGTCCAGGACAGCCAAGGCTACACAGAGAAACCCTGTCTTGGGGGAGGGGGGATTGTTTTGAGACAAGGTTTCTGTGTAGCCTTGGCCATCCTGGACTCACTTTGTAGACCAGGCTGGCCTTGAACTCACTGATCCACCTGCCTCTGCCTCCCAAGTGCTGGGATTAAAAGCGTGTGCCACGTCTGGCCAAGAAAAGTTTTTAATTTATATGTGCATGTGCCTAAGGTTAGGGGTAGCCCCTGGAGCTGGAGTTACAAAGAGCTGTAAGCTGCCTGATACGGGTGCTAGGACTTGAACTCAGGTTCTCTCCAGAACAGTAGATGTTCTTAACCAGAGCCCTCTCTCCAGCCCCCTATGTATAAGTGCTCCATTCTATTTATTTTGATTCCTTTCAGAAGCAAAATGTCCATTTTGGACAGATGCTGTATCTCTATGAATCCAGCTCTACCCACACCTAGGGTTTTGTTCTGCTCATGTAGGTCAAAGGTTTACTCCTTACACTGGGTTCTGAGTATTTAACCCAGTTGTCAGGTTTGTGTGGCAAGCACCTTTACCCAGAAAGCCATCTGGCCAGCCTTATTCTCTCTTCAGGAAATAGCTTATCTTGTTAAAGTATCAGAAGGAGATTTACGGAAAGCCATTACATTTCTGCAAAGTGCTACTCGGCTAACAGGTGGAAAGGAAGTCATGGAAGATGTGATCACAGACATTGCTGGGGTTAAGTATACTAGTTACTTGTTAACCCTTCTGGCCATTCAAGTCTCTTCAAGCTAGAGACCTTGTCCTCATGATGCTAATACTTTTTTCAGGTAATACCAGCTACAACCATTGATGGAATATTCACTGCATGTCACAGTGGCTCTTTTGACAAACTAGAAGCTGTGGTAAAGGTAACTAAATTGTTTACAGAGAATGCTACTGGCTGGGCAGTCCAGACCAGCCAACCAAAACAAGTAAATTCTAATGGACATGACAATCACTGCACTCATGAACCCAGCAGTGGTTGTAAACACAAGTGGATGGACAATCACTTGAGATCCTACCCTTAACTGAGTTAACTATGATAGTTTAGCAGATCCATGTGGCACATCCCAGCACTCAGGAGGCAGGACTATCTACAAAGTGACTCCAGGGGCTGGCTGGGGGAGGGGGGTGGATACAGACAGCGTTTAACATGGGCATATATTTGTTGCAGGACTTAATAAATGAAGGACATGCAGCTACTCAGCTTGTTAATCAGCTTCATGATGCAGTTGTAGAAAATGAAAATCTTTCTGATAAACAAAAGTCTGTTATTACAGAAAAGCTTGCTGTAAGTATTGCACAAAGTCATCCTTAATGGTGGGTGGATGCCTTCTGGCCCAAATCTTGTTTTTCGAGACAGGTTTTCTCTGTGTAGCCTTGGCCATGATGGACTCACTTTGTAGACCAGGCTGGCCTCAAACTCAAAGCGATCCGCCTGCCTCTGCTTCCCGAGAGCTGGGATTAAAGGCGCCACCATGCCCGGCCCAAATCCTAACTTTAATTTTCCTTTGTAGGAAGTGGATAAGTGCTTAGCAGATGGTGCAGATGAACACCTGCAGTTGATGAGCCTTTGTGCAACAGTGATGCAGCAGCTAACTCAGAATTGTTGAAGACCTATTGTGTATAACAAATAAATGACCAAATTTATAAAGTGAATATACAATTTTATTTAACATTCAAACTTCATTAAGACATGTGCAATATGGCAATTTTACTGGGGATTTAACCCTACCTAGGATGATTGCTTGCTGAGGCTTAGCAACAGGGTCCAGTTCACACTTAGCACTAATTAAATACTTTATTGAATAAATACAATACCAACAAAATGCATTCAAATATTTCCTAAAAAAAATCACTTTAAAGGCCTTTCTAATCAGGCAAACACAATAAAGGCAGATATGCTAGTTTAACATAATTGGCTGATTTTATACAGCACTTATATCTTTTAGTCCACAAGTATATTATTAAATGATAGAGAACATCTAATACAACCATTTCTACATAACTAGTAAATGAATTTCTAAGAAAAAAAGATTTTACAGACCCCATCTTTTTATACCCACCCCCAACAGTCTAACTCTAAGAGGATAGGGCCAATGCCTTTCCTCACAAGAGCTCAGGACTAAAGTCGCTTTGCTATCAGAATCTGTATTTGTGATCCGTTATGAGCATTGAGACAAGATTCAAATATTCTCAAAGAAGCACAATGCACGTTGTGATCGCCTATTCAGCAACAGCGAGCACTGCATCCAAAACTATCTCATCCCAGGAATTAGATAAGGTCAGCCACATTCATGGGCATTTCCTCCACTGTAGTATTGTAGAAAGTCTCAATGTCACGAAGAATCCTCTTGTCTTCTTCAGTAACAAAGTTTATAGCCACACCTTTCCTCCCAAATCGACCCCCTCTGCCAATTCTGTGTAAGAAAAAGAAACCACAGTCAGGATGTTGCTTTAGTAATATTTAAAGCTACTGAATATGACGATCCACTTGTTAACCATCAGCTGCTGCTTACTTATCGGGGTAATAGTGCTTCTAAGTGGAGCACTAGCTGCTAAAACCAATATCCAGGTGGGAAAAACATCTTCCTTTGCAGTTAGTGCCAAAAGATTTCAAGGCTTGTCTGGCTGCAAAATGAGATAGGCGCCTTGAGCATTATAATAAAGCAGATGACAGTACTGTGTTTGGGGTGAAATTAAAGCCCATACCAAAGTGGGCCAGCCAGGAGCAGTTGTCAGCCTGGGACAAATGTAAACACCAGGGATAAAAGAAAACAGTTATAAAATCCATTTCGACGCACTTCTGGAACTGTAAAAACAAATGCTGCAAGGTTAACTATTTTCTAAAACTTACTTTTCCAGTGGGAAAACAAGTATTTGGTATGGTAACCCAAACTTATCACTGCTTTTTGCTCAGCTTTTCACACGTTATGCTCAAATTATTCAAACGTGTCACCTCCAAAACAGCTCTCTGCCTTCCTACAAAGTACCAGACAATACAAACCATCTAATCCTCCCTATCAGTAATACTAACATACAGAATTGCCTTGGGCTGGAACAACTTAAAATATCAAATAATCATGACAAAAGAAAATCAAATATAAATACCGACTCGCTCTTTATTCAAACAGTGAGTGCTGTTTCGCTTATGATTCCACGTCCTAAATTACGTCAACGCCGTTTCTGAGTGCCATCTCGTCATCAACTGCCGCTATCGACTCCTGTATTTTTTAAAAAGTCTTTTTTTACATCATATAACAAAGTACAATTCAATTTATTTAGGGATAAAAGCCACTATAACTAAACCAGGGAATCACTCAAAAATGCTACCAGCAACAACAAGAAAATCCCAACTATATAGAATCAATCACCAAGAAAAAAAGCACATGGCCACAAGAAAATCACTAAGAGTAAGGCTCAAACATAAAGACCAAAAAACTAAAGCAACCTAATCTGCATGTATGTACACACCACCTTAGCCACATTACAAGTTTTCCCACTTTGTTCTGACCAGTGTTCCCAAATACATTAGACCTTAGTAAAGTTACTATACTTTTACTGCAAACTATTCCCTCATTTGCTATTACCTTGGATGCAAAACACCGTAGGAAAAAAGTGTTTTAATTCTCCAATGTAAATATTGGAGATGCTTTCTTCTCACCTGTGAATATAGTTTTCACGATTGGTAGGCAGGTCATAGTTTATAACCAAGGACACTTGTTGCACATCAATCCCACGAGCCTGAAATATAAATGTGATTGTTAAATATACTGATTCAAAGAACTGGGCATCCCTCAATCAATGTAGGCCACAGAATAGTAATGAACTATACTAAGTGGTACAGCTCACTGTGGAGTGTGGTCATACTCATTCTGCCAAATAGCCTGAGTTGGTTAAGGTTATTTTAAAACCTTTCCCACAAATTTAGCTTTTGGTTATTTGGGAGAGGGGCTGGGAGAAGCAAGCAAGCAGACTTACCAACAAGTCAGTAGTGATCAGAACACGGCTTGACCCTGATCTGAATTCCCTCATGATAACATCTCTTTCCTTCTGGTCCATGTCACCATGCTGCAAATACAACAACCCTTAACTTAAGAATCTCTATTCAGGCATACAATTAATTCCTATCATGTATGAGACCAAGCGTCCCTGGCTGCTACAGGTGTAGAGCAGACAGGTATAGTTAAGAAACAATTGTTTTGAGCAGGGG
Source organism: Acomys russatus (assembly GCF_903995435.1). Classification (NCBI taxonomy): domain Eukaryota; kingdom Metazoa; phylum Chordata; class Mammalia; order Rodentia; family Muridae; genus Acomys; species Acomys russatus. The sequence continues at coordinate 8,074,163 of NC_067144.1, read as the reverse complement.
GAACGACAACACAGCACTGAACAGCCATCTTGTAGTTAAATCCTGCTTAATGGATATAATTAGCATTACTAAATCCAACTCTTACCAGAGCAGAAACTGTGAAGTCCCTGGCATGCATTTTCTCAGTGAGCCAATCCACCTTGCGCCTTGTATTGAGAAAAATAACTGCTTGTGTGATAGTCAAAGTCTCATACAAGTCACAAAGAGTGTCCAACTTCCACTCCTAAAGTAGATTAAACAAAGTCACATAAAATTTCCATCTTTAAAAAAACGGTCCTAAAGTGGCTCTCACCTTTCTGGTAACTGCAACCCTCTAATACAATTTCCTCATGTTTTGGTGACTCCCTCACCCCAACTATTTTTATTGCTACTTCATGATTTTGCTGTGTAAGAGTCCTATCTGACCTGTCCACAAGAGGTCGGTCATGACCTGCAGGTTTAGAATCACTAAAGATGTATTGCACCCAATCTTATGACAAAGGACACTGGACATTAAGAAAGAGGTCCACCCCAGTCTTCAAGATCCAGTGCAGTTACTCTTCTTCTTGTGTGTACTCTGCTAGCATTATTACAAAAACCAAGATATAATCCTAGTTTCTGCAATTTTAGCACAGTGCTTATACAAGAAGGTGAAAAACTATTATTTAACAAGGAGACTAATTACCTCTCGCTCAACATTTATGTAAAATTGTTTGATTCCTTCAAGGGTCAATTCTTCCTTCTTCACCAGAATTCGAATTGGATCTCTCATGAATTTCTTGGTCACTTCTAACACATCAGTTGGCATTGTGGCAGAAAGCAACACAACCTTTAAAAGAAATGCTCGCTTTTACATTATGTATTTTGTAAACTTTCAGCTAATACTACAGGAACAAAAATGTTTGAAACCAAGCGTCTCTGCCTTACTATGGTAGAGCTAGGCAGAGATAGTAATGTATCAAATGCTTTCAGCAGGGGGAACGACAATAGAACACTTCAGTTATATTGTAACTGTACCTGCTGAAACCACACCCAGATGAGTAGAAATGAACCTTTACCTGAATGCTTGTGTTTAATTTTTGGAAAATCTCATAGATTTGATCCTTAAACCCTCGGCTCAACATTTCATCTGCTTCATCCAAAACAAACATTTTGATCCATTTTGGAGCTGTTAAAACAAAGTCATACCGCATCTCAAAGTTCTTGTAACCGTTTTTGAGAATAATAAAACAGGACCTTTTAAAGGCAATACTTACAAAGGTATCTTCTGTTCAGCATATCAAATACTCTCCCTGGTGTACCAACAACAATATGAGGGGCTTCAGCCTGCAACTTCTGCATTTCATTTCGAACATTTGTTCCTCCAATGCAGGCATGACAAGTTGCTCCCATATAATCTCCAAGAGCCAAAATTACCTTTTGGATCTAAAAGCCAAAAATCTCAAGTTATCACATTGTAAAGGTCAAAGACTAAGCTCTAAGGCATAACTGCACTATCTTGTATGACATAGCTTTTGTGCATGCATAACAAAAAACACATAATTCAAGCTAAAATTCACTCTTAAACTTATTGCTCCCAGGGGCTGGAGAGATGGCTCACCGGTTAAGAGCACCACCTGCTCTTCCAGAGGTCATGAGTTCAATTCCCAGCAACCACATGGTGGCTCACAACCATCTATAATGTAATCTGATACCCTCTTCTGCAGATAAAAGCACTCATATACAATAAATTAAAAAAAAAACTTATTGCTCCCTTCTGTCTTTTCAAACACCAACTAGGAACGAGAGGAAACAACATCTCTATGTTCTTCACTGTGTATGGCACAGAATGAAATTCTCATAAGGGCAAATTTTGGTAGTTTTTCCCCCACAAGGCATTAAGCCTTATGGTCTTACCAGAATAAAGCTTGCAGCTCTATTTCAAGTTACGTCAAAGCCAATATAGTGCTTTGAAAACATAGCATGCAACAGTTGCACCACAAACTACTGAGACAGTCAAATGTTTAACATGTCACTGCAGTTTTCATGTTGCACAACTGCATTCCAAGTTCTAAAATGGATACAGATCTAATCCACCCTTTGGGAAACCTACGGGTTCTCAAAAGCTCTGCAAGCCATACTTACAATACCCATTTTCTGCTTAGCTCTCACCAAAAACTCCCTCCATGCACAATTAAATTGGACCTGTGATAGACTAGGATAACTTATACAGCTTAACTTCTTCACAGTTGTGAAACCTGAAACCTATGCAACACGCAAGCAGTTTTTTGAACTACACTATCAATACCTGTTGAGCCAGTTCTCTGGTGGGGGCCAATACTAGTGCTTGGGTCTCCTTGAACTCAATCTCCAACTGCTGCAGGATGGAAATAGCAAATGTGGCTGTCTTGCCAGTACCTGACTGAGCTTGAGCAATCACATCATATCCTAAAAAAAGTAGGATACATATTTACTGATCCCACATCAAATTGTCACTTCTACTATATACACCATGTATTCCAGTTGGAACATTAAGTTATGCCCAAGTAAGTGATCAGCGAGAGTACTCTCCTCATTTCAGGTCAGTCCCGAAAGATGATTGCCATCATGTCACTTTAAGGAATACAAACAGGTGGTAGTACTTCCCCAAAGGTTACTTTCCCTCAGACATGCAGAAAACTTCTTCTCAATGTCAGTGAGCTTTACCTTTAATACAAGGAATAATAGCTCTCTGCTGAATAGCGGAAGGCTTCTCAAAACCGTAAGCATAGATGCCGCGAAGAAGAGACTCCTTTAAATTCATATCATCAAAGTTATCAACAATTTCATTCCAGTTGCTCTGTCAAAGTTAATAATAAAAACGGTGAGCGAGGCGGGAAAACACCTTCCCAAACCGTTTTAACTTTAAAAGTCTAAACCCATTTTCTTACCTCGATGACACCATCGGGGTCCATTCCCTCTGGGCCGCCATGTTCTCTGCTGGCAAGAACACTGCAGTTAAGACAGCATGCCCTTCTTCCAAGCCACTAGCAGACCCTAAAAGGCTGGCCCTCGCCACCCCGCGCCTCCTTACCCTCCGAGCACGTGTACTCTGCTGAAAGATGCCAAGAAATTGGCACTCCTGCTAAGTACCATTCGCTCTCCCCAATAATTGAGAATTAAACTCCTCGTGTATTAGACTCTTCCCCCACCCCCTTACTTAGTGCCCTAAGACCAGGCCCTCCCGATCGGAAAGCGAAGCTCTCGCGAGTGCTCCGCGCGCCGAGCTCCGCCCCTAACTCTGCGCAAGGCGGCGTGATTGACGCCGAGAGGCCCAGGCAGGACCATGCCAACGGTCCCGTCGCCCCGTTTACAGCCTGGTGCGACCGTCCCCATCTCCCACACCTCGACAGAACCCTAAGAACCCCAGCTCGCGCCACCGGGCGCAAATAAAGCTTCGGTGCCCGGTCACCCCTGCCCTAATCAGACTGCGCCATGGCACTGCTTGCCATGTCCCGCATGGGGAGGGGCAGCGGCCAAGATGTCACAATGTCTCCCCAAGAAAGGGCATCCTTAGCCCTCCGTTCTCTTACCGCTCCAGTATCCCCACCATCTGGAGTTCTACTATCACGGAAGCTTCTCGAAGGACACAAGGGGGCTTGTGTGTGTGCCCTATGGGAGAAGCCCGCATAGCTATACTGGGGCCGCCAAGCCACCCACCCCGACCGCGGGCCCTAGTGACCTTCACTGCGGGTCACGGGCCGCCCAGGGAGCACTGTACCTGTTGTAATCCGCGGAGCTACCAGACATGATCCGAAAACCCACTCAGCGCCCGACTGAAAAGACAGCCGGACGGCGCCGCCCGTTTTTTATAGGCTCGCGGCCGGATCCCGTTTTCCGCGGAGGAATTTTTTTTTCCCTAACCCTGTCGGGACGCCACGAAACTGTGCTCCTAGAGTTTGTTACTGCAGGTGAAATCCTAAGGGAGCCGATGACAAAACCCACATTTCATTATTAGTTGGTGTCACAGCGTCCCCGGAGATCCGCGGATCCCGTGTGGGACTGGGACTCTTTGCCTCCGGCGGAAGAATATTGCAGCAGCGCGTCCGCGCGCCGCGCTCCTCGACCGCCCTGTTCCTACGGGGTTTCCGCGGCCGTGCCGCAGAGGCCGGCGGAGCCGGGGGCGCCCTGGGCGGAAGCCGGGGAGGGGCGCTGTTCGCTGGCGGGCGGCGTCTCCAGGACGCAGCTCCGGGGCTACCTGCACGTCAGTGTGCCTCAGGGCCGGCCCCGCCGCGTGGCGCGCCCGAGCGGAATCGGGTCACGCAGCCCGTTCTGCTGCTGTTTAACGTGACGGGAAAGGACCACCTGGCGTTTCTCCCGGCCATTTAAATATCCATTCAGATCTGGAACGCGTGAATCCCCCTGCCGCGGAAAATGTCGGCCACCCAGCACATCCTAGGAAATCCGGTTTTCGCGGTCACTTTTTTTTTTTTTTAAGACGAGGAGTAAAAACGTGTGGTATCTTTAACTGATGTCCCTGGAGTGGCGATTTGATTTTCTTGTCTTTCTGGTCGTCTTTAGCTCTGGTAATAATTTTAACCTAACAGGTGTGGGAAATGATTGATAGAATCGTTACCGACTTTTACAAAGGACCGGTCATTCTTCATAACACAGAAATGTAAATGGATGCTTCTGGCAGATTCAGCCCTTAGCACTTCAAGGTTTGATTGCCTCTTTTTGTAAAACAAAACAAAAACCAGTATTTTAATCGCTTAATGTTGCTTACTGAAATTAATAGCAATACAGTTCTTATTGCCCGTAATAAACTTGCATGGCTGTTTGAGCCCAGAGATTTCTAGTCAACTCAGGCCCTCCTTGTTTAAAAATGTAAAGATAAGCCGGGCGTGGTGGCGCACGCCTTTAATCCCAGCACTCGGGAGGCAGAGGCAGGCGGATCGCTGTGAGTTCAAAGCCAGCCTGGTCTACAAAGTGAGTCCAGGATGGCCAAGGCTACACAGAGAAACCCTGTCTTGAAAAACCAGAAAAAAAAAAAAAAAAAAAAAATGTAAAGATATTTAATCATTGAATTTTAAAACATAACTCTCATCTCTGATCAAGATAGCATCATGAACACTCAAATTTTTTTCTCATTAATTTAGAACACTAACACCAAAGGATGGCTTACAGAAAATATTTGGCTCTAAGAAACATCCTTTTTTTATGATTACTTTCTGTTTATTGAGCGCGCACTTCCGGTGCCTGTGGAGGTGAGAGGGCAACCCTTGGGAGTTGGTTGGTCTCCTAACACGTGGATCCTACAAATTGATTCTGGGGATGGAACTCAGGTTAGCAGGCCCAATGGCCAGCGCTGATCCATTGTGCCAGCTTCAGATACCTTAATAAGAAAGACAAAACAAACCCCAAAAAACAAAGTTTACTTATTTGAAAGTTATTGTGACAGAAACTGTTACAAAATCAAGATGACAAAACAGAGGCCCGGTGTGGTGGCACAGACCTTTAACACCAGCCCCTGGGAAGAAGAGGCCGGTGGGTCTGGCTGAGTCTTAGAAGCTCCAGACCAGCAAGGGCTATATAATGAGTCCTTGCCTCTAGGAAGGGAGAGAGGGAGGGAGAGAGAGAGAGAAAGTGTGAGGAGTGAGTGTGTGTGTGTGTGTGTGTGTGTGTGAGTGTGAGAGAGAGAGAGAGAGAGAGAGACAAAATGGACTGACCATGTAACTTTACTGTTTCACTGAGGATGAAATAGGACAACACACTTGCCCATTGAATTAGTACTGCCATTAGGTGCCCTGAAGGATTTTTCTAAGTCTCTTAAGAGGAAATATTTAAGGGCTAGCCTTTAGGCTGCAGTTGTGGAAGAAGTTTTGTATTTAAAAAGTATCTTTACCCAGGCACAGTGGTGCAATAATCCCAGCATTCAGGAGGCGGTCAGCCTGGTCTACAAAGTGAGTCCAGGACAGCCAGGGCTACACAGGGAAACCCTGTCTCGAGAAACCAAAATCATCATCATCATCTCAGCACTCCTAGAGGCAGGTGGATCTCTTTCACTGAGTTTTGAAGCCAGCCTAGTCTACATAGTGAGTACCAGGGCAGACACCTACAAAGTGAAAACCAGTCTCAAAAATACCAAAAAATAATGATAGTAATGATAATTTAAAAATAAAAAAAGATAAAATCAAAGTATCTGTCATCCTATACTGTATTTCCAATAAATGTACCTTAAATGGCATCAAGTACCATGGGAGCAAAAATAAAGCATATATATTTAAGGTTTTGGAAATCTGCTGAGTTGTTTCCTCTTTTCAGTTTAAGGGAAGGGACTCAGCGTCTAAAATGAGCCTTCTCAAAGTTAGCTATAAATGCTCTTTAGCAATCTTGGAATTGTTTTGTTTTTGTTTTTCGAGACAGAGTTTCTCTGTGTAGCCTTGGCTGTCCTGGACTCGCTTTGTAGACCAGGCTGGCCTCGAACTCACAGCGATCCATCTGCCTCTACCTCCCGAGTGCTGGGATTAAAGGCGTGCACCACCACGCCCGGCTCAGCTATCTTGGAGGCCACTTATACTACAGATGATTTTAGAAAAACAAAAAAGCTGGGTATTGAGAGCTGGGGAGATGGCTCAGAGGTTAAGAGCACTATCTGTTCTTCCAGAGGTCCTGAGTTCAATCCCCAGCAACCACATGGTGGCTCACAACCATCTATAATGAGATCTGGCCTATAGGCAAACATGCAGGCAGAGCATTGTGTACATAATAAATCTTTAAAAACAAAAACAAAAAAAAACAATGCCGGGCATGGTGGTGCATACTTTTAATCCCAACACTCAAGAGGCAGAGGCAGGTGGATTGCTGTGAGTTCAAGGCCAGGACAGCCAAAGTTATACAGAGAAACCCTGTCTCAAAAAACCAAAAAAAAAAAAAAAAAAGTAAAAACTGGAGTGTGGTGGCACACACTTTTAATTCCAGCCCTTGGGAGGCAGAGGCAGATGGATCTCTGCGAGTTTGAGGATGGACTGGTCTACAGAGTGAGTTCCAGGACAGCCAGGGCTACACAGAGAAACCCTGTCTTGAAAACCCAAAAATAAATAAATAAAAGAGCAAGTTCCAAGCCACCCACTGTTGAACACCAATACACGTAAAATAAAATAATAAAAGTGTTTCAGTGATCAATTGATTCACAAAATTGTATGTAATTTTAAGAGCTACTTGAAATTTTAATAAGCTCACAGCCCAGCTGGGCGTGGTGGCGCACACCTTTAATGCCAGCACTAGGGAGGCAGAGGCAGGCGGATCACTGAGTTCAAGGCCAGCCTGGTCTACAAAGCAAGTCCAAAATAGCCAAGGGTACGCAGTGAAACCTTGTCTCGAAAAACAAAACAAAACCAAAAAATAAACTCACAGCCCACTACCTGCTGCTTTCTTAGTCTGTAATTTATCGGAAAAGAGCCGTTCTGGATAAGAACGGCTACCGCTGCCTACCTCTGTGTATTACTCAGTTGCCGGAGCAAATTAAGAAGACAGATTCCGCTTGTGTGCGGCAATGTTTCCCAAAGCCATTTAGACCATAGCATTTGTTGTCATGTTTTTCACAATAAGTTACATCTAAGCATTTGTGGGTCGACGAGAGGGCTCAGTGGGTACAGGGACTTGCTGCCAAGCCTGATGACCTGAGTTTGATCTCCCTATGCAGCCCTGAACTTGTAGCCATCCTGACTCATCATCCTGAGTGCCAGGATTGTAGGCTTCACCCCCACAACCCATGTATCCTTAAAACAAAGATACTTCATGTGAGCAGTGCATAGGTCAAATGCATTTGAAAGGTTTAAACTGTGAGCCCTCCTTTTTTTTTTTTTTAAGTCTCCCACCCCTCCCCACCAAGACAGGGTTTCTCTGTGTACCTTTTTGACTGTCCTGGACTCACTTTGTAGACCAGGCTAGCCTCAAACTCAGAGATATCTGCCTGCCTCTACCTCCTGGAGTGCTGGGATTACAGGTGTGTGCCACCATATCTGGTGTCCTTTTTTTTTTTTTTTTTTTTAATGAATTAATTTGTAAGGTTTTTATGTACTTGGTGTTTTGCCTGCATGAACACTTGTGTGAGAGTATCAGATCCTAGAATTAACAGACAGTTGTGAGCTGCCATGTGGATACTGGGAATCGATGTGGGTGCTGGGAGTTGAACCTGGGCCCTCTGAAAGAGCAGTCAGTCCTCTTAACTACTGAGCCATCTCTCCAGCCCCCTCCCCCCCCTTAATGGTAAAAAGAACTTGTTACTCATTTGTCCTTCTCCAGTCTTTTTTTTTTTTTTTTTGTTTTTCGAGACAGAGTTTCTCTGTGTAGCCTTGGCTGTCCTGGACTTGCTTAGTAGACCAGGCTGGCCTCGAACTCACAGCGATCCGCCTGCCTCTGCCTCCCAAGTGCTGGGATTAAAGGTGTGCACCACCATGCCCGGCCTTCTCCAGTCTCTTACTGCTCACCCCCAAGACCAAAGTAACCAACCACCTTTTGAATTTTGTTTCTTTCTTTTTCTTCTTTTCTTCTTCTTCTTCTTTTTTTTTTTTTTTTTTTTTTTTTTTTTTCTGTCTGATGGTCTTTTATTGAAATATTTTCTCATTGCTTCTTAACTAGCTGGGCATTCCACTGTACCACTGTTGATGTCATGAGGGTGGCGGCCATCCACATTGCAGCCCCCAGATTGTGCAGTACCCAGGATCTCCTTAATAGTTCCAGAAGCCTCCCTGGCTAAAGACCAGTGCCACATCTGCTTGGCAATGTTGACAGTCTCATCAAAAGTGATGTTTCCAGCCGGGTTGTGGTGGAACACGCCTTTAATCCCAGCACTTGGGAGACAGAGGCTGGAGGATCGATGTAAGTTCGAGGCCAGCCTGGTCTACAAAGCAAGTCCAGGACAGCCAAGACTACACAGAGAGACCCTGTCTCAAAAAAGCAACAAAAAGGAACAACAAACAAAAGCAAACAAACAAACAAACAAAACCCAAAGTGATGTTTCCACTGTGTTTAATGTTCTTCTGCTTCTTTCTGTCTCTTGGTGGCTCCTTGAGGGCTCTGATGATCAGAGCAGAGGCGGAGGGCACCGCCTCAGTCTGGGCCGGTCTGTTCTGGATGGTCTGTTTCACCGTAATTCTCAGACTTTTCCAGTCACTAGTAGCCTTGGCAATGTCATCACCGACCTTTTTTGGAGACAGACCCAAAGGACCGATCTTGGGGGCCAAGGCCGATGTGGTGCCGACCTCGCCTCCGGTGCACCTCAGGTACACGATTTTCATCTCGTTGGGGTCAAACTTGGGTGGCGTGGTGGAGGCGGCTGGTGTCGGATGAACCCGGATTCGGGAAGACCGAAGAAAGTGGCGCCATAGCCTCCTCCGAGCCGAAAGCCGAAAAGCGAATTCTATGTTTTCAACTGCTTTGCCAATATAGTCAAATCGCATACCAGTTCTAAACTTCAGGAAATAATAAGCTTTCGTCACGTAGTTAAAGTTTTAGGTCCTAGGACGGTAGGGTAGATTGATCTGCCAGTAACTTAGTTTTTATGAATGATGGTACAACTGGGGCTAGAAGATGGCTGAGCTGGTAGCCCAAGCATGCTGACCTGCGTTTTGATCATCAGAGCCCACCTGACAAGTATGAGGTATGTTGGGCATAGTGGCGCACTCCTTTAATCCCAGCAATCGGGAGGCAGAGGCAGGTGGATTGCTGTGAGTTCGAGGACAGCCTGGTCTACAAAGCAGTCCAAGACAGCCAGGGCTACACAGAGAAACCCTGTCTCGAAAACAAAAGGCTAGGGGTGGTGGGATGCAGCTGTAATCCCAGCTACGCCCAAAACAGTGCCCCCTCCCCCGCAGCCAGCTACCCTGGAGTACACAGCCAGGCAGAAGCAAGAAGAGACCCCACCCGAACAAAGTATAAGGAGGGGCGCTCTCAAGGACTCCTGAAAGCTGTCTTCTGACCCCCACACTTATGCCCATGTTCACACACACATACTCAAGCACACAACTTAAGTAGATTTTAAAATGTCTTAAATAGATCAAACAATTGCTTTACTTTAAAAAGAATTCATTTATTGTTGTTTTGTGTGGGGCGGGCACATGTTATGCAACAGAAGTCGGAGGAAAACACGCAGGAGCTGGTGCTCTCCTTCCATCATGCGCATCCTGACTACTGAGCTTCGGTCCTCTGGTTTGACTCCAGACATCTTTTTGTTTTGTTTTGTTTTTTGTTGTTGTTGTTGTTTTTTCGAGACAGGTTTCTCTGTGTAGCCTTGGCTGTCCTGGACTCACTTTGTAGACCAGGCTGGCCTCGAACACACAGCGATCTGCCTGCCTCTGCCTCCCGAGTGCTGGGATTAAAGGCGTGCGCCACCACGCCCAGCTGACTCCAGACAGCTTTACCTGCAGGGTCTGCTATACCTTAACCGCCTTCCTAAATGTTGACTAGGATGAAAGCAAAGCCAGGTGTGGCGGCACAGGTCTTTCATCCCAGCACACAGGAGGTAGAGACAAGATCTCTGTGATTTCAAAACCAGCCTGATCTACATAGCCAGCAAGGGTGAAGCCCTAGCTCAAGTAAAAGAGGAAGAAACACCTGGTCTACACAGCCGAGAAAAAGAGTTTGAGATTCACTGGCACAGAAACAACAAACTAAGAAAAAAAATTTTTGACATAGCTAAAGACAGTTGAAGTGTTGTAACCTGCGGTAACTATAGATCCTCCTCTGAGACTCTCTCTAGTTCCCAGCATAACTGTAGCTCCCGTGTTATCCCCTACTGTCCCTTTTAGCATATGAGAAGCCATTTTTTTTTTCTTCCAAATATCCATTTTGATCATAAGGGGAAATTAAGTTCAAGTTCGCAGGCCCTATGTGCCTGAGACTAGGATACAATTCAATAGTTCAATACTTGCTGCTTAGAATAAAACAATAGGTGACAAATGCATGCTCTGCTTGCATTAAAGATAAATGTATATTCTATTAGATTTAAGACTGAAACTAGCCGGGCGTGGTGGCGCACACCTTTAATCCCCGCACTCGGGAGGCAGAGGCAGGCGGATCGCTGTGAGTTCGAGGCCAGCCTGGTCTACAAAGTGAGTCCAGGATGGCCAAGGCTACACAGAGAAACCCTGTCTGGGGAGAAAAAAAAAAAAAAGACTGAAACTGTGTTCCATTCTCCTGGACCTGTGGGGAACTGGAAAGTCCCCTATAACTAACCAATCAACTTATAATGCTTGGTCTAGCTACTTAGACACGATACACTTGTAACAAAATTGATTATGCTTAGCTAGTCAAAATGGTGTAATGCAGCCCCCCTCTTGCTTCCTACACCTGGTTTGCTGGCTGTTACCGGGTTATGGTTTTTTTTCTGTAAAAAGCCTTAGAAACAGACCAGTGCCATAGTCTGGCTCCTGAGCCAAGATTTAGCCCCGCCCGGTCAGTTTTTGTTCAGAGTTTAATAAACTTCCATCCATCCGAGTTTAGTGTTTGAGTGGCCAATGTATGGCTGTTCTTGAACCCATAATGGAAGAAAGCTGGGTGGTGGCAATGACGTTAAACCCAGCACTTGAGAGGCTGAGGCAGGTGACTCTTTAAGTTCAAGGTCAGCCTAGTCTACAGATGCAGTTCCAGAACAGTCTCCAAAAAAAAATAAACAAGTAGCCGGGCGTGGTGGCACATGCCTTTAACTCCAGCACGCTGGAGGCAGAGACAGGCAAATCTTTGTGAGTTTGTTCCAGGACAGTCAGAGCAGTTGCACAGAGAAATAATTGAAAAACTAAAAGTAGTTAATAAGAATTAAAAATGAGATGCAGCTGTGTTGGATCTGTTTCTGGGCGCCAAATGTTGGATCTGTTTCTGGGCGCCAGATGTTGGCTCTGTTTCTTTACAATAAAATTTTATTATACAACCCAACTAGCTTATACAAGAAGGAAAAAGGTTAGGGACCAAAGAGTGAACCTTCCGGTAGCCGTTCCAGAGGACGGGTCCTTAGGTGTCTCTCTGGCCCGCGTGCTGGTCCAGCTGGTCCGCTGCTCTACACACTCTCTCCGCGCTCCCCCGCCCAGCTGACTTTGTTGTTCTCTCTTCCCCAACTCCCTGAGTCACGTGGGAAGGACCATCTCAGTCTCCCGGTGAGGGTCAATTAGAAAGACAATAGTCCAGGTGGGGTTCCCAGGTCGGGTTCCTGAATTCCAGGCCCAGGATGGCTCCACTCAGTCTGTCACAAGGTATTCATGGGGTGCCCCAAGGGTAAAGCCCGCCAAGACTGCTTCCACCTGTGACAAGGCTTATTCTTTCCCACACAGCTGTTTATTTTTACATAAAGAATTAAATCTCGGCTGAGTTTTTGATACTCGGCACACAGCATATCAGAATGTCCACAGTTGATTACTATTTGATTTATAACCATCATTTCTGATGGTTTGTTTTTATAAATATATAGTATAAGATAGCAGAAATGTGTTTAGGGTCATTTCAGAAACTGGTAGAAGTCCTATTGTACTCCTAAGGCAAAATACATTGCCTGAGTGTTAGGAACTTAAGCAGCCATTAAAAAAAAACATTTATTTATTTATTTATACAGTGCTCTGCCTGCATGTACACCTGCAGGTCAGAAGGGGGCATCAGATCTCATTATAGATGATTATGAGCCACCATGTGTTTGCTGGGAATCGAACTCAGCACCTCCCGAAGAGCGGCCAGTGCCCTTAACCTCTGAGTCATCCATTGTATATTTTTGTTGTCGTTTTTTGTTTGTTTTCTTTTCAAGACAGGGTTTCTCTGTATCCTTGGCTGTCTTGGACTCATTTTGTAGACCAGTCTGGCCTTGAATTCACAGAGACTGACCTGCCTCTGCCTCCTGAGTGCTTGGATTAAAGGCGTGTGCCATCCTCCTCCTCCTGTCCTCCCCCCTAGATTGTATTTTTTCATAGAATCTATTTTTGAAATTAGGACTCAATCTGTATCACACAGAAATCAATAATCCAAATGATGTTGATATTAAAGAAAAGAGTAATAAAACTGATGTGATAAAGAGCTAACAGATTTGCTTAAGAGACACTAAGTCAGCCGGGCGTGGTGGCGCATGCCATTAATCCCAGCACTCAGGAGGCAGAGGCAGGTGGGTCGCTGTGAGTTTGAGGCCAGTCTGATCTACAAAGTGAGTCCAGGACAGCCAAGGCTACATAGAGAAACCCTGTCTCAAAAAAACAAAACAAAACAATAAACAAATAATTAAATAGACAAGCTCTCTCTATGAAGAACAGGCCTCAAACTCACTGCAAGCCTGGCCCAGGTAGGAGGGAGGCAGGTGGGAGATACACACAATTTAGTATTGTCAGAATGATTTAAGTACACCAGTCTTTTGTTTTAATAATTGTTACCGGAAGAAGAGTTTTCCTGATAAGAGCGTAGAGGACTTAATGGTAGATGGAGAATTAGTGATGGTTATGACCAGGCTCTGCCCTACTTGAGTTGCCCACTAGAGGTTTGGCTTTGGTTTGGGAACAAGGGCCTAGCTGGTGATAAATCTCCTTTGTCATGGGAATGGAGCTTAAAGGCTGGTCAGTCCTGGTGAATAAACACACCCTAGCATCTAGATTTCCTTTATCTGTAGCAGGGCTAGATAGCACACTGCTTATCTTGGGGTATTACAGAGGCATTTGCCCTTAGCTAAATTCCACTTGTGTGACTTAGTGTCTCTTTTTATTTTATTTTTTTTATTTTTTGGTTTTTCGAGACAGGGTTTCTCTATGTAGCCTTGGCTGTCCTGGACTAGCTTTATAGACCAGGCTGGCCTTGAACTCACAGTGATGCGTCTGTCTCTGCCTTCCAAGTGCTGGGAAAGTTTCCACTTGAAATGTAGTTCTGAGTCAGCCTTCTTCTGAGTTGTGAAGTTTTGAGAAACTGTAAAATTCCAGCCGTGCTTGCCCAGTGGCCTGAAAACCTAAACTTCTGACCCCAGAGGCTTCTCCCAGTTCTCGGAACTGCTGACCTCAAGAGTTCCACCCTAGCCGGGCATGGTGGCGCACACCTTTAATCCCAGCACTCAGGAGGTAGAGGCAGACGGATCGCTGTGAGTTGGAGGCCAGCCTGGTCTACAAAGTGAGTCCAGGATGTCCAAGGCTCCACAGAGAAACCCTGTCTCAAGGGAAAAAAAAAAAAAAGAGAGTTCCACCCTAATTCCCAGAGTAGTTATATGCAAATTTGCAGATATCAGATGTCCTCAGAAGAAGTTCCTCCAGGCCAGATGTCCTAATGTCCATATGGATTCCAGTGATAAGCAACCCCACCTGCTTTGTGGTTTTTGCCTTTAAAAACTAGCCTGTAACAGCTACTCGGGGTCCTTTGCCTCCCGAGTGCTGAGGGACCCTGACACATCAACAATTGGGACTTCTGGTGTGTCAGTAATAAATTTTACCTATACCTCTCAGCTGGTGTGACTTGAGTGGCCTCTCGCGGCGACCCCCTTCCTGAATTGGACCCCCAAGGTCCAACATTTTGGACCAGGGTCCAACAGTTTGACCCAAAAGTGAAAAATGGACATTTTGCATCCTTTATTCCTAGGTCAAATAGACCTGCAGAGTCTTTGCCTGCTTTCTTCCTTTGCACACAATTACTCCATGAAAACTGTAGAATGCATAGGAGAAAACAGATGGGCTGTTTCTTCCAGCAATGTGGAGTCTCAAAAACTCTTCACTTAGTTTATATCTCTCTGGGGCCTTTGTTACCCCTTTCTGTTTATTAGGCATATCTTTTTGTTTGTTTGTTTGTTTGTTTTTGAGACAGGGTTCTTTAATCCAAAACAAAAAACTGTAGTAACCAAAGTAAAATGTACAAATATAAACTTCATTCTAAAGAAAATTAAATTGCTGGGTGGTGGTGGCTCTCATCTTTAATCTCAACACACATACACACACACACACACACACACACACACACGCAGTGAGACAGAGAAAGACAGAGACAAAGAGAGACAGTTAATAAAATGTAAATTTTTCTTAATTTTTCTTTCTTTCTTTCTTTCTTTCTTTTTTTTTTTTGGTCTTGGTTTTTTGAGACAGGGTTTCTCTGTGTAGCCTTGGCTGTCCTGGGCTTGCTTTGTAGAACAGGCTGGCGTCGAACTCACAGCGATCCACATGCCTCTGCCTCCTGAGTGTTGGGATTAAAGGCGTATGTCACCACTGCCAGGCGTGATGGCTTCTTAGTTTGTCCGCTAGTGCCAAAATGTTATTTTAAGCAATGAAAAATCCCAAAGGTTCGATTTTACCAATAAAGACTCAGGGCCATATGCTAGGTTGAAAGCCTGCTAGCTCAGAGAGAGAGAGAAAGCACCCAGGTGGCCTTCCTGCTTGGCTGATCTCCTAGAAGGGAAAAACTTACTAGCTCACCCAACCTTCCAGGAAGAAAAAGCCCAAAGCCCAAAGCCCAAAGCCAAAGAGCTTCCTAGCTCAGCTGACAGCGCAGGAGGAAAAGACCAGCTAGCTAAAAGCCAAAGAGCTTGCCAGGTCAAACCTCAAAAGCCTCTTCTTCTTATCCACCCTGTCTTAAATATCCTCCAACTCAAAGTCCCGCCTACTCTTTAATCCCCAATTCTCCTCCCCCTATTGACCTAGGATTAACTTTATTGAGGCCTGTGGACAGGAAGTCCTTGGAGTAAAAGTCTGTGCTAGGATTGAACCACTTTACAACCAGAAACTGGTTTTTACAATTCACAGTCTTGGGGGTTCACAACAAGATCAAATCTCCTGCCACAATAATGCCCTGCTGAAAAACTCCGGGAGTAAGTAAGGCATTGTGTGGCTGACGTCACAGCCTGTGAGGGCCTTCCTTAGCACAGATCTGAGGAGTGGTGCACCTTCCCATCAGCCTTTGAAGCCAAGGGTCCTTCTTCACCAACAGGTGCCCCTGCATCTTAAGTTTTTAGTTTCAGCAGACGCCTGTAGTTTCTGTGACCCTGAGGCTCTAGCAGAGAGTAACATTGGAATGCGGTAACTTTCCAGGAGAACGCTCCTGGCTGAGGCTGTCCTTCATCCTTTGCAGGGAACTGCTACCATGCTACCATGTCCCCACTGCACTCCCCATGCCCCCTGCCCCCCCCAGAGGATAAATTCATGGGTGGCCTTCTTTGTGGACTTGTGGCTACCCTGACAACCTCCTCTCTCTCTCTCTCTCTCTCTCTCTCTCTCTCTCTCTCTCTCTCTCTCTCTCTCTCTTGCTCTCTCTCGCTCTCTCTCACTCTCTCTCTCTCTGAGTTTTTCGAGACAGGGTTTCTCTGTATAGCCTTGGCTGCCCTAGACTCACTTTGTAGACCAGGCTGGCCTCGAATCCACAGCGATCCATCTGCCTCTGCCTCCTGAGTGCTGGGGTTAATGGCGTGCGCCACCATGCACCGGCTTGTTCTCTCTTCTTGATGAATGCATTTCATGCTGTGCTCACTGGTTTTATGTCAGCTTGACACAAGACAAGTCACAAGACAGGAAACCAACTGAGGAAATGCCTCCCTCAGAGCAGGGTGTAGGGTATTTTCTTTCCTTCTTTTAGTTTAGTTTAGTTTTTGAGACAGGGTTTCTCTGTGTAGCCTTGGCTGTCCTGGACTCGCTTTGTAGACTAGGCTGGCCTCGAACTCACAGGGATTGTCCTGCCTCTGCCTCCCCTAGTGGTGGGGTTACAGGTGTGAGCCACCACAATACAGAGTGTAGGGTGTATGGTGGCATATGCCTTTAATCTCAGCACTCTGGAGGCAGAGGCAGGCAGATTACTTTGAGTTTGAGACCAGCCTGGACAGTCAGGGCTATACAGAGAACCTTGTCTCCAAAAACCAAAGAAAAAAAGAAAAGAAATGAGACTTCCAGCCAGAATAAAACTGTAGCAGAGAGAAGAGCAGTGTTCTGCCCCCTGCTGCCCAGCTGTCAAAGTGCACCCTGGAACTTTCCCACCAGGAGATTTAGTCTACAAAGACTGAAACCTCAAATGTCTTCTCTACAGGGAGAAGACCAATGGTGTCTTTGCTTCTAGATGAAGTGTCTCAGCCTAGGCAGCCATTAAAACTGTAGTAAGCAAAATAAAATATACAAATATAAACTACATTCTAAAGGGAATTAAATTGCTGGGGGTTGGAGGGTAGTGTTGAGTCTCACCTTTAATGCCAGCTTGGGGCGAGGGGGGGGGGGGAGAAGGGGAGAGAGAGACAGATACAGAGACAGAGAGAGACAGAGACAAAGACAGAGAGACCAAGACAGACAGACAGAGACAGAGTGAGAGAGAAAGAGGGAGAGGGAAGGAGACACAGAGATAGAGACAGAGAGATACGGAGGGTTAATAAAATGCAAACTTTTTTTTTTGGACACAGGGTTTTGTGTGTGTTATCTTGGCTGTCCTGAACTCACTTTGCAGATCGGCTGGCTAGGATTACAGGCGTGCACTGCCACTACCCAGCTTCTTGTTAGTATTGTCAAAGAACATAGTTGGTCCAGATGTTTCAGATGTTTATATTTTGTAAAAAAAAAAAAAAAAAAAAAAATCTATCTTCAATTAAAAAATTTTAACTTTCATTGAATAATCCCCTTCTCTTTCAGTTACAAAACAAAGAGTCAAGGCAGGCCGGTGTACTTCAAGACAGCTCCAGGAAAAGGGAGAAGGAAAGAGGGGCCCGAGGGGAAGGGTGGGCCCCCTGCTGCTCAGCGATCCAAGCGAGTGGCTGTGCATGCACCAGAGGAAAAACAAAAGCTTTTAAAATGGGAATCTCCACTTTGCCTTTTGTCTTTTTGTACTAAGATTTTTTCGTTTGTGTGTCTTGCATACTCACAGCAAAGGATGAAGCAATTCCCTGCTAAGCAAGTTTCACATACTTGACCTATGACCTTGTCTGTCACATGCCCACATGATGATGATAGCAACTGGTTTACAGTTGTCATAACTGGAGATGCCTAGGAGTGTATGTCCAGGCTCAACCCGTGATTCCCGCAAGGGAATTCGATGCAGACCCGAGAAAGGATGAGGGAGTCCGTAGTATAGTGCCGTGAGACTGATGTCCCAAATACGTTCGCTCAGTGTTTAAGAGCACTTACTATCTAGCAAAGGCCTGGGTTTGATTCCCAGCATCCACATGGCAGCTCACAGCTGTCTGTCACTCCAGTCCCAGGGGATCTGACTCCCTCTTCCTGATTCAGCAGGCGCCAGGCACACATGTTATGCACATATCTTTGTGCAGGCAAAACAGTCATACACTTAAGAACAGAAAATTGGGGACTGGGGATGGGGTGCTGAGCATGACGGCACAATACCTGTAATCATGGCACTTTAGACAGTAAAGCAGGAACCCCAGCATGGAAGCCCACGCCTGTAATCCCAGCACTCAAGGAGGCAGAGGCAGGGGGATATCTGTGAGTTCGTAGTCAGCCTGGTCTACAAAGAGAGTTCAGGACAGCCAAGGCTACACAGAGAAACCTTGTTTCAAAAATAAAATTTACAGCCGGGCGTAGTGGTGCACGCCTTTAATCCCAGCACTCGGGAGGCAGAGGCAGGCGGATCGCTGTGAGTTCGAGGCCAGCCTGGTCTACAAAGTGAGTCCAGGATGGCCAAGGCTACACAGAGAAACCCTGTCTCGAAAAACCAAAAAAAATAAAAAATAAAAAAATAAAAATAAAATTTACCAAGAAGAGACTTGATACCCTATGAGCATATAAAGGGAGAGGAAATCCCCCTCAGTCACAGTCATAGGGGAGGGGAGTAAGGGGAAAATGGGAGGGAGGGAGGAATGGGAGGATACAAGGGATGGGATAAACACTGAGATGTAATATGAAGAAATTAATAAAAAATTTAAAAAAATAAAAATAAAATTTAAAAAAGTGAGAGGGGCGGGGGGATATTGGAGCAAGATTGCCATGAGTTTGAGGCCAGCCTGAGCTATAGAGAGATTATCAGACTAGGCATAGCTATCACATATCAAAACTGTCAAGACCAAAACAAATATAGAAAAATAAAGTATGCTGTCATTTTCTGAGGGAGAAAAGATCAAGTTTTCTTGCTTATGCATTAAACCACGTTACTCACAGAAGAAATCAGCATCGTGGGTTGAATCTTGAGAAAATATTAGGTTCAGGGAGATGGGGGGTGGGATTCTTGTGAATTTGTTGTCTATTCAATAATTAAACCAAGCCAGGCAAGGTGGTGCATGCCTGTAATCTCAGCAGTCAAGGAGCCATAGGTAGGCAGATCTCTGTGAGTTCAAGGCCAGCCGGGTCTACAAAGTGAGTTCAGGCCAGCCAAGAGTACACAGACAAATCCTGTCTCAAAACAAACAAACAAACAAACAAACAAACAAAATTAAATCAAGAGTTAGGTGTGGTGGTGCATCCCTACAATCCTAGCATTTGGGAGGTAGAGGAAAGAGAAAGCACAGCAAGACCTTGTCTCAAAACCCAAGTAATGGATGCCAGTAGGTAAAGCCACCTGTCACCTATCTGAAAGCCCTGAGTTGCATCCCCAGGGCCCACATGGCGGAAGGAGAAAGCCAGTTCTCACACATTGTTCTCTGATCCTCACGTAGGCAGTATGGCACTGGTGCAGCCAAACACACACACACACCCGAGCACAAAACAGGTAAGAGCCTGGAGAAATGACTCAGCAGGCGAGAGAGCACACTGCTCTTGCAGAAGAACAGCTTGGTTCCCAGCCCCCACCCGTGAAGGCTTATAACTCCAGCATCGGAGAACCTGATGCCTCTGGACTCTGCAAGAACCCGCACGTGCATGTACATACGGTCCCCCAACACACAAACGTATAGTTAAAGCAAATAAACCCACACATCATATGTAGTTCACAAAAACCAACCCATCAGTACAGTTCCTGAAGATACCAGTTATGGTTAAGTCATGACTGTAACATCACTGGGGATGCAAGATCAGAAGACCTGGCTCAAGGCTACCCTCGCCTACATTCTTACACTTCCCTCCCTCCCCCCTCCTCTCTCTCTCTCTCTCTCTCTCCTTTCTTTCTTTCTTTCCTTTTTTTTTTTGGTGTGTGTGTGGGGTGGTATTTTGAGACAGGATTTCTCTGTGTAATAGTTCTGGATGTCCTGGAAGTCACTTTTAGACCAGGCTGGCCTTGAACTCACAGAGATATGTCTGCCTCTGCCCCCCGAGTGCTGGGATTAAAGATGAGTGCCACCATACCTGGTTCTTTCTTTCTTTCTTTCTCAAGACAGTGTGCTGGGCTTAAAGGTATGCACCAGTACTGCCAGGCTAAAAATTTTATTTTATGAATATTAGTGTTTTGCCTGCGTGTATGTAAGTGCACTGCAAACATGCAGTGCCCATTGGTGCCAGAAGAGGATGGCGGATCCTCTGAAAATATAATTACAGACTCCTGTGAGCTACAGTGTAGTTACATCACCATTCAATACTGGCAATCCAACCCTGGTCCTCTGTAAGAGCAGCCAGTCCTCTTAATCACTGAGGCACTTATTCAGCTTGACACCCAACCAAACAAATGAGAAAGACCCTGAAAATTATGAAGAGGAACATAAATACTTCAGCCAAAGTCCAGTTGGCATCTCAGTAAGATCTACAGTGGCTTAGGATATAGCCTAGCAGTGTAGACTGGTGGTTTGTGTGGGCCCTGGGCTGATCATAGAAGTACAAACAAGAAAATGGTTTCTGTCTTGGCCATATTTTGGATTATGAAGGATGCTTCAGCAGAACAGCTTTGTAGAGCTGGACTAATTATTTTACTTGTTGTAGAGGAATTTTGATTCAGAACATAGTTGCTCCTGAAAGAATTCACATCGAAAGACCTTCTAGGTCTATGTGATTTATCTGGAATACAAACACACCTTTAATCCTGGAGACAGAGGCAAGCAGATCTGAGTTCAAGGCCAGCCTGGTATAGAGCAAGACTCAGGTAAAGAAAAGCTTAGGTAGGTCCAGGGGTGGTGGTCCATGCCTTTAATCTCAAACAATGAAAGTAAAGTCAGTTTGTAGAAGGAAGCACCCATGTCTGAAAGTGATGTCTAATTGAGTGGCAGAAAAAAGTGAAAGAAATCTGAGAAAGATTTGAAAGAATATCATATACCCAACTCTCATGAGAAGAAAGAGGAAAGGAAAGCTATGTAAGGAGCAATGCAGAGAGAAAGGAGGCAATCTTACTGGGACGGTAATAGAGAGGTTGCAGAGAGAGAGAGAGAGAGAGAGAGAGAGAGAGAGAGAGAGAACACTCAGGTGAAGACAGAACAAGCCAGAGAATGAGAATGAGACAGAAGATTAGGACAAATTGCTGGAGTTAGTTTGAGGCCAAGGCAGAGCAATTTTGGAGCTGAGAGAGAAGCCAGATTGAATAAGTCAGCAGGGAGAGGAGTTTGAGCCAGAACAGCTGAGTTGAACCAGCCATCCCAGACACAGTAAGAACAAGTAATGGTGAGCTTATTAAGCAGTAAGTCCCAGAGGCTGAAAACATTCTAGGCCTAGGTTAGATTGTATGGAGGCTGGAAACTTCCAGGACTAGGCTTAGGTTAGCAGACAGAGGCAGTAAGCTTCCCAGACAACAATTACCTCAGGAGAATAAAAGTTTTGTCTGTCTGTCTGTCTGTCTGTCTGTCTGTGTACCACGTGCATGCCTGGTGCATGCAGAAATCAAGAGAGGATGTTAGCAATCACATCAGCTGGACTGGCTAACATCAGGTTTCAGGGAGTCCAGAGCTCAGCAGCTTGCAGTCTGCAGGTGAGCCCTGGACGGACTCTGTCAGCCAAGTGAAAATCTGCCGAGACAAACATACACTAGGGGACAGCATTAAAATTTCCTAGTAACTGGGGAAGGTGGAAAATCCCAAGACCAGGAGGAAACTCCCATTTTCAGGAACAGGTAGGTGTACTTATCTGGAGTTTAGTTGATCTGTGGCAGGTGGATCCAGGTCTTAAGATTTTTGATCCCCTGAGGCGTATGTGAATTTTAGTTTACAAAGGAGGTATGTTAATAGTATCATTTTATTAAGATCTTTTTTTTTTTTTTTTTTTTTTTTTTTGGTTTTTTCGAGACAGGGTTTCTCTGTGTAGCCTTGGCCATCCTGGACTCACTTTGTAGACCAGGCTGGCCTCGAACTCACAGCGATCCGCCTGCCTCTGCCTCCCGAGTGCTGGGATTAAAGGCGTGCGCCACCACGCCCGGCTATTATTAAGATCTATATTTAGAAGAGGCAGTTAGCAGGTGTCTGTAAGGCAGCAGCAGTAGACTCGTGCCTTTGAGACCTACTAATGAGAAGCAGAAGTCTACATCAGGGAGACAGTCAAAGGGAAGTTAAAATCCTGAGCTTGTGACTGAATAATAAACAGTCGGTGCTCCATCAGCTTATCGGAGCTCTATTCATCAATGTTAAAATTTTATATATCTTAAAATATCTTCTCAGACCCTCCGGTCTTCTTAACTCACATTCACCAACCTTAAAACATTTTCTCTGACTCTTAAACACTTTCTCAGACCTGGAGGAGCTCCCCCCCACCCCAATAACTTGTATTTACCAACCCGAAAACACCCTTTTAGATCCTCATAACTTAAACTTTTATATCCTCAGACCTTATTTTATTTTTTTTTCGAGACAGGGTTTCTCTGTGTAGCCTTGGCCATCCTGGACTCACTTTGTAGACCAGGCTGGCCTCGAACTCACAGTGATCCGCCTGCCTCCCGAGTACTGGGATTAAAGGCGTGCGCCACCAGGCCCGGCTTACTCCCCATAATTTTTAAAAAGGATTTTGTTGTCCCTTTTTTTTCCCTTTAGGTGTAGCTTTAGTATATGAAGCCCCAATATCAACACATAAACAAATGTAATCTTCAATATCTTCTTTAATTTTTATTGAAAGGGATGAATGGCAGAGTGGCATTTAGCATTAATATTTTATATGCTAATTGCTTGAAAATAATCTTTCCTGCCTCTTTATTAATTATCAGGTAACTGACTGCCTGATATGGCTGACCATCAACTTGTGTCTCTTACTTATCCTTAACAATATGTAATAATTCAGTTATTTACATTTGTTTAGTTTTGAAGCAAATGTGGGATGCCAAATGAAGCCCAGTCAAGGTTATTTTAAAGACTACAATCATTCATGAGGCAACTGATCATCTGTATGTCTCAATTATCTTTAACAGTGCATAATAAAATGACAATAGCTGAACTGAAGTCCTCCAGCATCAAGATTCCATAACTACAGAGACTAGGACTTACCTGACCCCTACATGGCACATCACCAGAGAACACAACAGTTCCCTGTATGACCCAGTTTTATTTAAAAAAAAAAAAAAAACTTATTTCTTAATACTGCTAGTAAAAACAAGGAGGTTAAATATATATCTTTAAATCTGTCTTTGTTAGCCTGAAGAGACTTTATGAGCCAGTGACTCTCGTTTTTTGTTTTTTCTCCCTCGGGAGGAGTTTTACAGCTTGACTGACTAGTAGTCAGAGTGTTTTATTTTTTTAAAAGAGTTATTTATTTATAATTTGTACAGTAAGTATTCTGCCCGCATGTGTGTCTGCTTGCTAGAAGAAGGCGCCAGATCTCATTATAGATGATCATCAGCCACCATGCGGTTCCTGGGAAATGAACTCAGGACCTTTGGAAGAACAGACAGCGTTCTTAGCCTCTCAGCCATCTCTCCAGCCTCCAGAGTGGTTTTTTTTTTTTTTTTTTTTTTTTTTTTAAGTACAGAATTCAATTGGCAGGGATAGATGCATGTTGTTCTAAAACATAGATCAGATCATTTTTGTCCCTGGACATGTTTTAACCTATTCTTGGTCATGTTTAGTCATCATTGATAAACCGTGATAGAACAGAATTTTATTTTAAAGATTTAATTAATTATTTTGTATACAGTGTTCTGCCTGCTTGTGCTCCTGCCTGCCTGAAGAGGACAGCCGATCTCATTATAGATGGTTGTGAGCCACCACATGGTTGCTGGGAATTGAACTCAGGACCTCTGGAAGAGCAACCAGTACTCTTAACCTCTGAGCCATCTCTCCAGCCCCTAGAATTATTTTTTATAATCATGTTTTTATTAACCTGCAACCCAATTTTTAACAGTCTTGTAGTATTAAGGGTATATTTTGCCAAAGCATGACAGCCTGTTTCTGAGGCAGGTAGTTTTTGTGGTTTCAGGGACATTAGACAGAAAGCAAACATCCAGGCCAGCCTGGGCACATTGTCATGTCCCAAGAAGTGTATTGTCAACTTTTAATAGTCAGAGTGTAAATTGCCATTAGGCCCAAGAAAAGTTTGCAGGCCAAAGTTGCTGTAGTTATTATTAATGACATCACAGTGGCCCTCCATGAGCTAATGTTTTAAGAAAGGGGTCTAAAGATTTCACTGTGTGGGGCTGGAGAGATGGCTCAGCTGTTAAGAGCACTGATTGCTCTTTCAGAGGACCCAAGTTTAATTCCCAGCACCCACATGGCAGCTCACAGCTGTCTATAACTCCTGTTTCACGGGATCTCACACCCTCACACAGATGTACATGCAGTCAAAACATTAATTGTGACGCCCGCGCCACCGCAGTACCGAGTCGAGGGCGAGGGACTTTGGATTTAACTCATGCGCGCGCGCACGCACACGCACACGCACACGCACACGCACACGCACACGCACACACACACACACAGCGGTCCTTCGTGCTAAGAGAGCAGCAGCCGCAGCAGCAGTCTCGGCAGTGGTTTATTCTTCTCCTACCAGAGTTCCAAAGAGCCTTCTTATAGGCAGCAAAACGGGGAATCCTCCTCCCAGGTGAAATCCCTCAAGAGGTAATCGCACACCGGAGGAAAAGTCTCGAGGAAGGGAGGGGCGCGTTCTCAGAGCAGTAAACACGGCTAGCTAACCAAGATAAACACAGACATGGAAGCTGCTAGAAACAGGACATGAAACAGCAAGACAGGCAGGCAGCCCAGTTGTGCCTGGTTTCTACAATTAATGTACATTAAGAAAAAAAAAAAAAAAGATTTCACCGTGTGGCTTGTAGGGCATTTTTCAGTCCTCAGATGATGACTGGAATGACAAGATAAGCACAATTCCCAGATTTATTTCCAATTTGATGATAATAGACCACAAATTGTCCTGAGACAGAAGTTGTTAGAATCTGTTTGCAAGCTCAGAAGCTGAGGTGGACTCTAATTGAGCTGAACTAATAGCTTTAGTTTGTTAACATAAAGGTCGTATGTTTATGGATAACTCAGAACTGTTCCGATGCCCATGGAGGTGGCACCTAATCTGTGCCCAGGCCACCTTAAAAACATTGTATCCAATGCATCAGTGTCCGGGTCATCAAACCAAGGCTGGCTCAGATTTACAGGTTGATTTACCTGAACAAAAGTTCTCTTTTCCCCCCAAGAAAAGTTAATATAAGTGGCAACCATAGAAAAGGAATAATTTGTAGTAAAAAAGAACTATATCTATTTATAGATAGTCAGAGCATTTTTAGTTTATCTAGTTACCAAGATCATACACCAATAAAATTATTATAAAATAGTTGATAAAATTTAAAATGTCTTATAGGTTTATATATTTAACCACTTTTTTTTTTTTGAGACAGGATTTCTCTGTGTAACCGTGGCTATCCTGGACTCACTTTGTAGATCAGGCTGGCCTTGGACTCACAGTGATCTGCCTGCCTCTACCTCCCCAGTGCTGGGATTACAGGTGTGTGCCACCGTGCCTGGCTCTATTTAAACACTTTAAAAAAAAAAAGATATATTTATTTATTATTATGTACAGTATTCTGCCTGTATGTACCCCTGCAGGCCAGAAAAGGGCCTCAGATCACATTATAGATAGCTGTGAGCTACCATGTGGTTGCTGGGAATTGAACTCAGGACCTCTGGAAGAGCAGCCAGTGCTCTTAACCTCTGAGCCATCTCTCCAGCCCTATTTAAACATTTTTTAAAAGCTGTTTTTGCAATAAAGTATTTTTTCTAAGAGTGAAGTCATAGAGATAACCATAATCTTTAGAAGGCAAAACCAAATTTTAACAGTGTAAACAATTTAGTGTCTCTAAAATCAATACCAAGTGCATTGTTTTCGCGTTACAAAGTTTGGCTGCCAGCAAGAAAAATTCTTGTGTATGAACACACAGAAGGGCAGCTCTAATACTGCCACAGACATGAGGACAAGGCATAGAGCCTTTGATGGCAAAGTTCCAGAGACCTCCGACTGTCCAGCCCGATCTCTAGACATCCAGAGCAGCTGTTGAGGCTTTGCTTCACAAAGTTCCAAAGATCTCCAGCTGATCACCACTGCCCCTAAATATTCTGTATGGTTCAGGTATAATGTTGTTTAGAAATCTGTTCTGTCTCCTAAAACTGTTTTTTTTTCTCTCTCTCTCTCTATCTCTCTTTATTCCTCAGCCCATAGGAAATTCATACAGGGAAAACTTTTTCCCACAGAGAATGTTTAAAGAGGGCATCTGGCCAAAGGCTTGAGACAATGATAAGAGTTTTTTTGCTCTGACTGTGAGCACTCAAGCAGAAATTGCATGAAAGAAAGTTAAGACCTAAACTTAGCAGTATCTGGCTAAATACTGTTACCTGTAGAAACATTTCCTTAGAATCTGTTTTGAGAGCACTAGAAGGTGGGCTTGGAATGCCATGATTTACAGACATTTTACAATAGAGGACCCCTTGGCAGTTTGTTGAGGACAGGCCATATGGCCAGTGCTCAGCCATCTTGTCAGAGCCTACACCTTTAAGCTCCTATTTCTCCAGCAGTCTGTCATTTACCAGAAACCAGCTGACCCTGTCCTGGTTCAGCAGTTAGACATCTGTTGTGGTGTATTGTGGGAGACGGTCATTCTAAGACCCCTGAGCTCATAGTAAGAGCTACTCCTTTCTGGCTATAAACTAGCTTTTCCAGTAAGACACCTGGTAAAATCAGATTAAAGGCCAGCTGCCTGTGAGCAGCAGTTCCAGGAACTTTTTCCTGACTAACCACATCTTTTACAACTTCCCTTTCTCTCTGGAATTTCTCCTTCTTCTGTGATTATAGCAGTTGTAAAGGTAGACACCTGTTGGAGCATTCCAGACTTAGGTATCCATAGCAACCCTTGCTTACGCAAATACCCATGCTCCCATGACTATAAAAACTCTGTGAAATTTTTCAATAAACGGGGCTTGATCAGAATCCAGACTTGCCCTCATTTCTTTGTGTCTCCTGTCCCCCCACTTGTCTGCCCCCTCCACAGGCACCCATTGAAGACCCCGAGGGCTGGGACAGCAGTTACACGTAGACTTGGATAGCACACCTGTTGGTTTGGGACTGGGAGTAAGTAAACTTTTTCTTTATTAGAGAACATTTAGCTCAAGCTATGTCCCTACAACAATCTTGTAAACACAATGGCTTTAGCCCGGGGAAATTTATGATGGAACTTTTCTGAATATTGTTTAAGAAGTAATAATCAGGTTATGCTGACCATTGTGTGGAAATTAATTGACTTTTGTTGTATGCTTTGTTGTAGGTTACAAAACTTTTTGTATTTCCTTGTTACTCTGTTGAGTTTTGATTGCCCTAGTGATTGTGAAAGATGAAAAAAAAATTCATGATGTAATCTGTAATGAAAAAAAAACTGAACTTCATTTCAATAAAACACTGGGGTTGGCCCAAGGAGAAGGGGTAAGCAAGTAACAGACATGAGAGAGTAAGCTAGAGTGAGATGGGGAACAGCAAGAGAGTTTAAAAGATGGGTAACAGCAAGCAAGACGAGAGCTAGATAGAAAGATAGCAAAGAAG
Organism: Acomys russatus; assembly: GCF_903995435.1. NCBI lineage: Eukaryota > Metazoa > Chordata > Mammalia > Rodentia > Muridae > Acomys > Acomys russatus. The sequence goes on along the minus strand of NC_067144.1, from coordinate 8,046,450 downwards.
CAAGCAAGCAAGGAACAAGGAGTCAGGCAGACAGTAACCAAAATGTCTAAATTATATAGGAAGAGCCCTTGGACCAGAAAGTACATGGTAGGTGGCAGGCTATGCCAGCCATACTCTGTTAACAGGTAGGGACTGAGGGATGCTGGGAGAACCTGGAGGCCAGGTGCACTTTGATATGTCAAATAGGCACCTCAGCATGGGTCACAAAATATTAAAAAAATAAATAAAAAATTAAAAACTATAACCAAAGCTTCTAGTCATTTCCTTTGGCTTTGGGCTTCTAGTCATTTCCTTTGGTTTTGGGATTAAACTAGGTCCTGTAACTCCCCTGCCTCCCTTTACTTTCTTTTGGAGACAAGTTCTACACACACACACACACACACACACACACACACACACACACAATATAGAAGTTCTCTCTACATAGCCCAGTTTGGTACTGAATTTTCAAACCTCCTGCCTCTGCCCCCAAGTGGTGGAATAGGCGTGAACTTCCTTTTTTTTTTTTTTTTTTTAGTATATTTCTGCCTTTTCTGAATTACACTTTAAGATATAAACTATGAATAGTAAATATAACAATTCACATATTAGGAAACAGAAAAATAGTAATGAACATTTAAATAAATATATAAATGCAAAGTATCTCAGTACTATATTTTCTTTTCTTCTTTTTCCTGCGTCCCTTCTTCTTCTTCTTTTCTTTTTGCAGTAGAGCAAATGCAGATTTCTTAAGAAAAAGTGAGAATTCACAAGAGCGGTTGAGGCTGCAGAGAAGGGAGCTCTTCAGTACTATATTTTTTTCTGGCTTTTTAAAAAGATAATAAACTAGGCTGGAGAGATGTCTCAGAGGTTAAGAACATTGGCCAGGGTTCAATTCCCAGTACCCACAGGGCAGCTCACAACTGTCTGTAACCCAAGTTCCAGTGGATTGGACACCCTTACACAGACACACGTGAAGGCAAAACACAAGTGCACATTTTAAAAAGTCATAAACTTCCACCTTGTTTATATGTTTATTTTACATTGAAAATGTGGTGTGTGTCAGGAGTAGTGGCACACACGCCTTTAATCCCAGCACTCAGGGAGGCAGGGGCAGGCAGATTTGAGAAATCTCTCAGGTAATTTCCATAGTAACTATACCAATTTCTATCCCCACCAACAGTGTAAAAGTGTTCCTCTTTCCCCACATCTTCACCAGCCTTTGTTGTAATTTATTTTCTTCATAATGGATATTCTAACTGGGGTAAGATGGAATCTCAGATTGGTTTTGATTTACATTTTCCTGATGGTTATTGATGTTGAGCACTTAAATATTTTGTTGGGTTTAGTGTGTGTGTGTGTGTGTGTGGTGTGTTTGTGTGTGCACCATGTATATATCTGTTGTCGGTGGAGATCAGAACAGGGTGTCAGATTGCCTGAAGGTGGAGTTACAGATTGTTGTGAGCCACCATGTGGTGCTGGGAACGGGTTCCAACTCCGCTTCAAGAATAACAAGCGCTCTTAACCACGAGGTACCTCTCCAGCCAGTGAAGTTGAGCACTTAAAACACAAGTATTTCTTCCTTGAAAACTGATTCCATTTCCTTGCTACGTATTTTTCTGAGTTCTTCCTATGGTCTAGGCGTTAGCACTCTGTTAAATGTGTGGCCGGCAGAGGTTCCCTCCCACACTCTAGGATGCTTCTTCAGTGATCGACAGTTTCCTTCTCTGTACAGAAGCCGAAGTGCTCCCCCCCCCCCTTTTTTTTTGGTTTTTTTGCGACAAGATTTCTTTGTGTAGCCTTGGCTGTCCTGGACTCGCTTTGTAGACCAGGCTGGCCTCGAACTCACAGCCATCCACCTGTCTCTGCCTCCCGATTGCTGGGATTAAAGGTGTGCGCCACCACCGCCCGGCCTCCAAGTGCCATTTGTCAGCCGTTTGCCTTAGCAGCATTGGGTCCTACTCAAAAAGTCCTTACTCACGTTTTGCTTTGAGACCCTTGATCTACCCGGAGCTGATTTTTGTGTTGGGTAAGGGTTGCGGATCTTATTTTAGGCTTCTTTGTGTGGCTCTCCAGTTTCGCAGCACCATTTGCTGAAGATGAAATCTTTCCTCCAGTCTGGATTCTTGGCTGTAATTCTAGGGACTTCTATCTCCAGCGTCAGTTCTACCCCACTGAGCGGCTGGCCTGTGTTTATGCCGGCGCCACACTGGTTTTACTCCTATGGCTCTGCAGCAGGGTCTGAAGTGGGGTAAAGTGCTGCCTCCATTAGTGCTCTTTTTTTGCTGAGGATTGCGTTGCTTAACTGGGGTCGCTTGGGCAGGGATAGCATTTGGCAGGATGGTTATTTTCACAACATATATTGTAAACCCTGAGCACAGGCGGGTTTTTTCATCTTCTTGTGGTTTATTTCAGGATATTCTCCCTCTCTCCCTCCCTCTTTCCCTCCCTCCTCTCTCCTCCCCCTCTCTGTCTAGTTTTCCGAGACAGGGTTTCTCTGTGTAGCCTTGGCTATCCTGGGCTCTCTTTGTAGACCAGGCTGGCCTCGAACTCACAGCAGTCTGCCTGCCTCTACCTCTTGAGTGCTGGGATTAAACGTGTGCACCACCATGTCCTGCTCCAGGATATTTTCTTTGAAGCTTTTCTGAGTGAGATTGTTTCCTGAATTCTTTCTCAGTATGTTTGTTTGATCATCAGTACAGGGAAAGGCTACTGATTTTATATATTAATTTTATATAATGCCACTTTGCTGGAGTTCCCCCCCCCCCAATAGTTTTCTGATAGCATCTTTTCTTAATTAATTAATTTATTTATCCACTTTACATCCCAATCATAGCTCCCTCCCTCCTCTCCCCCAGGCCCACCCTCCCTTCCCCCTCCCCGTCCCCTACTCCTCAGAAGAGGGGAGCCCCGCTACCCACCCCAGCTCATTAAGTCACGTCAGGACTGAGTTTGTCCTTTTCCACTGCGGTCTGGCAAGGCAGTCCCATCAGGCGGAAGTGACAAAAAAAGCAGGCAACAGAGTCCATGTCTAAGACAGCCCCCACTGCCCTTACTAGTGGACCCACATGAAGCCTGAGCTGCCATCAGTTACATCTACGTAGAAGACCGAGGTCCAGTCCATGCATGGTCCTTGGTTGCCGCTTCAGACTCCACAGGCCCCTCTGGGCCCTGGTTAGTTGACTCTGTTGGTCTTCTTGTGGAGCCCCTGTCACCTCTAGATCCTTTTATCCTTCTCCCCACTTTTCCACCGGACTCCCCATGCTTCGTGCAATGTTAGGCTGTGAGTCTCAGCATCTGTTTCAAACTGCTGCTGGGTGGAGCCTCTCAGAGGACAACTCAGTTTTTTGATGGCATCTTTAAAGTCCCTCCTAATCTTTTAACATTACATTTATTTATATTTATTTATTTATTTAGTGTGTGTGTGTGTGTGTGTTCATGTGCCATGAAATGCATGTGGAGGTCTGATTGGTAACTTGTAAGAGTTTTCTCTCTCGGGACTGAACTCACATCATCAGGACTGGTCATAAGCACCTTTACCCACTGGTCCATCAGGCTTACCCTAGAGTCTTTTATGTCTAAGATCCTATGGCGTGCAACCTGGAGTACTTCAATTTCTTCTCCTCTTCAGATCCCTTTTCTTTTCTTATTGTTCCAGCCAAGACTCCCGAGAACTATGCTGGCCAGCAATGAAGGGAACTGCAACCTTATCTTGCTCGTGATTATAACGACACTGCTTTGAGTTTTTCTCCACTTAGCATGATTCTGGTCCTGTACTGTGTTCCAAAGCTCTCGTTCTTGTTTGTTTGTTTGTCTTGAGACAGGGTGTCACTCTGCACCCCTGGCTGGCCTGGGACTTGCTTTGTGGTGCACCAGGATGGCTCTTGAGTGCTGGGATAAAGGCATGTGTGACCATGTCTGGCGCTTTTCTTGGCTTTTTATTGAGGGGTATTAGATATTGCTTTGTGTTGGGTTAGGGTTAGAGTACCAGAGGGAGTTGGGATGAGGGCTCTATCTGTGGAGGGAACAGGTGTTCCAGGTACGTTCTAGAACTCTCTTTAGATCAGGCTAGCCTCAAACTCAGAGACCTGCTTGCTTCTTTCTCTCAAGGTCTTGGATTAAAGGCAAGCACCGACTCGCCTGGCTTGTTTTTTCTTTTTCTTTTTGTTTTTTATTTTATTTATTATTTTTTAAATTTTTTAATTAATTTATTCTTGTTACATCTCAATGGTTATCCCATCCCTTGTATCCTTCCATTCTTCCCTCCCTCCCATTTTCCCCTTATTTCCCTCCCCTATGACTGTTCCTGAGAGGGATTTCCTTCCCCTGTATATGCTCATAGGGTATCAAGTCTCTTCTTGGTAACCTGCTATCCTTCCTCTGAGTGACACCAGGTCTCCCCCTCCAGGGGTCATGGTCAAATATGAGGCACCAGAGTTCGTGTGAAAGTCATATTCTTTTTGTTTTTTAAAGACAGTGTTTCTTTATGTATCCCAGGCTGGCCTTGAACTCACTATGTAACGCAGGCTAACGTCAAACTTTCAGCAACTTTCCTTTCTCAGTCTCGCTAGTGCTGCGATGACAAATACATGCCATTGTGGTCACTGGGCACTTTCTGATAATAAGAAGTTGATAGACATCGTGTGGACATAGATTCTGTTCCATTTGGGTAATTACTCAGGGTTAGAAATACAAGTAAGCAAGTCTAGTTATTCCTAGCGTTGGTTTGGTGAGCGGAAGCAGGCTCAAGAAGAAAGAGCAAGTTCCTAGATCCGGCGGAAGTGCGGCTCACTAAGCCGCCACGTGGCCCCCGTGGTGTCTCCGTGGTAAGGAAGTTCTATCTAAGGGGAGAATGTTCCAGAATGGGAGTGTACGCTTCTGTGGCCAAACCCACGCTTTGGTGACAGCTTCGATGTGTACAAGATAGGTATGGCTGAAAGGAGACCACTGTGAACTCATAAAGTCTGAATTTTATTTCACCCCGGGAGCAGAGTGATGAAGGGACGTTCTTCCGTGTTATACATATCCCAGGATTCTTCTCGTCCCTTGCACTCAGGGCCGTTGCTGGGGCTATTGTGGCACGTGGGAAGATTCTGCCTTCCTCTCAGGTGCTGGCTCTGCCCTTGCCATTTAGTCTGCTCGTGTACTCGCAGAGCTTTAGGACCCTCTGTAAGTATAGTAAAACGCTGTTAATCTCGTTGCTCCTGCTCAGCTTCCGCAAATTGATGCACTGAGAATGTTTCCTGATGTCGTTGGTTCTTTATTTTAAGGTGTAGACAATGTTTGAAATGGAAGAAACACTCAAATCCTTCCAGTAATTTCAAACAGCAGCAGTACCCACATGCTGGTGTAGTTGTTTAAAGCCACGACCTCGTTTTTTTCTTCCTGCACTTCACTTTATTGCATCCTATATGTGTTTTGCTTTCTCTAAATTGAGGGTTTGTGGCAACTCTGCATTAAGTGAGTCCATTGATAATAATGTGGGCTCACTTCCTGTCTCACTTTTTTGTTTTGTTTTGTTTTTTGTTTTTTGAGTCAGGGTTTCTCTGTGTAGCCTTGGCTGTCCTGGTCTCACTTTGTAGCCCAGGCTGGCCTCGAACTCACAGAGATCCACTTACCTCTGCTGGGATTAAAGGCGTGCACCACTGAGCCCAACTACGTTTTGTTTACTCTTAATAGTATTTCAAACATTTTCATTTCTATGTGTTTTGGCTGTTTATTTTTAATACGCTAAATTTGTTCTTTGAGAATTTCATAATTCTCTCTCTCTCTCTCTCATTAATTATTCTTCTCCCTCACTCTGTTTTCTCCTTCCCACACTTGTCAGGGCCCCTTCTCCTTATAGGCCCATTTCTCATGTTAAGGCCGTGTGTGTGTGTGTGTGTGTGTGTGTGTGTGTGTGTGTGTGTGTGTGTGTTTGGTGACCACTGAATTTAACTAGACTGTCTCAGTGACCATGGGTATGGACTGTCCAATGGAGCCTAGTGGACTTATCGGTGGGTACAAAAAGCCATATCTTGTTTTTTTTTTCTAGGCAAAAGCACAGCATGGGTTGTAAAATGCACACTTCCCTCACATTTAAGGAAATGGGACATAATCTCTTTCTTTTTTTTTCTTCCAAAATCAATGGTCTTCAGTTGTCATAGCAAACAGATGAAGCAATTTTAAGGTGAAGCTAAGAAATTGGCTCATAAAATGTAGGAATGGAGTTTGCATCAAATCCCATGACATGCTTTTGTCATAATAAATAAGGTTGCCTTAATATTCTTTCCTTCCTTATTGTTAGACTTAGAAATTGTGAGAACTAAGGACTGCTCAGTCTAACCTCAGTAGCAGAAAACTCCTGCTTGCAGGCCTTGTGGCAAAGACTACTGAGAGACTAGTGAGGCCACCCTCACGCAGAAAAAGAATTCCAAGAACAAGCTGTCCAAGTGAGAGCCTCCTTGGATATAATTAACCTGTTTGAGACACATAAAGTCAAATAATTTATTCCCCTCCCCCATCAGCCTGTATTTCTGTTTTCTTATCTCTCTCTGACATCTGGATGTTTTGCTGTTATCTTTTCCCTATCTGTAAGCTCAGAATTCAGTCTCTTGATTTTCTAGACACAGAGTGCAGATGCCACAGTTCTGTATGGAAATGCTAATGTGCACCTTAAGGTACCCACTGGTTATCAGAGCAGTGAGTTCTGTCAGGCATCTTCTTGTATGGGCTTAGAAAGTGTGTGAGGCAGGCTCAGAAAGGATGCAGTGTTCTGGTAGTTTTTATTCGTCCACAGATTTATGAAGTCCCACTAAGAGGGTTAATGTTTCTAGGCTGTTCTGAGCCTCACGCTTTGCCGACTTATATCAAAATATTTATGCTTGGGCACTGGGGAAAGAGGCTGGGAAAGCGTGTGTAAAGATACCCAGGCTGTATAAGTTAAGAAAGAGCATCAAGGAGGTCAAAATCAGAAAAGCCTGTCGTTTCTGTGGTCGGATCCTTTCTACTAACTGGCTTCCATGGGCGTCCGGGACATTTGTGGGGAGTTGCTTCCGGAAAATCAGATATCAGCTTAAATGAAAGGCTATCTGGTTGTACGTGGATATCGGGGATTAAATCGTCAAGGATGTCTATGGCATATGGCGATGTGGTAGCCATCACACCAGTTAAATCTGAGTCCTGAATGCCAGAAGGGCTAACCGCTGTACTTGGCTGGGCTAGCGGAGGGTTAAGGGTGGGCCCTTCTGTTCCCCCCTGTGTCTGTGTAGAAGATGTTGTAGTGTCTTCAGAAGAGCTTGTCAACGGCTCTGTTCTGTGGTCAGTGTGCTTTCCGTTGCTTTTGTCTTTATTTTTGTGCTTGCCTTTGCCATGGCCATGGCCGTGACCGTGATGGTGCTTATGCTGTTTCTGGTGTCCATGGCCAAGGCCATGGCTCTCTCGGAACCGATGGCCTTGGTCATGGCCGTGCTTATGGCCATGGTCAATCTTATGTTTTGTTTGCTTTTCATGCAATGAGCCACTCCCATGAGTGGGTCCTCGATCATTTTCTGGATCCTGCTCTTCTTGCGGCCTGGCAATGAAGGGTGAACTTACACTTGTTCCTCCTTTTATTTCATGTTGGAGGAATGACCGGAAAGGTGAAAAGCCGGGAGGCCGTCTCATCATCCCAGTCTACATAGGAAACATTAACATGGACACATCGTCAGAACCGCGCTGTCACTGAAGAAGGAATAAGAAGTTGATGACGCCATCTTGGTTTACAATGGGGTGAGCCTTTGCCAGATTTTTAAATACTATATTAATTTTCTAGAAAAAATATATTAACTGCCGGGCGTGGTGGCGCACGCCTTTAATCCCAGCACTTGGGAGGCAGAGGCAGGCGGATCACTGTGCGTTCGAGGCCAGCCTGGTCTACAAAGTGAGTCCAGGATGGCCAAGGCTACACAGAGAAACCCTGTCTCGAAAAACCAAAAAAAAAAAAAAAAGAAAAAAAAAAAAAAGAAAAATATATTAACAATATTTCTTCTCTTTTGATGGTTCGTAAAATTTGTGGACTTTGTTGTAGTGCTGGGGGTCGAACTGAGGAACGTTGTATATGTCGGGATCTAACTCCAACACTGGGTTATATCTACAGTCCTGCCCTGACTATTAGTAATACTCTAAGGCTGAGTTTTTCGTCATTTAGAAAAGCTAAGGTGGTTAATGTACATAATCTCTAGGGTACATTATTTGATAACTGCGATCATTTCTGTTTTGTTTATTTGTTTGTTTTTCGAGACAGGGTTTCTCTGTGTAGCCTTGGCTGTCCCGGACTTGCTTTGTAGACCAGGCTGGCCTTGAACTCACAGCGATCTGCTTGACTCTGCCTCCCGAGTGCTGGAATTAAAGGTGTGTCCCACCACACCCGGCTCAGTCATTTCTATTACAATCATTTCTGTTTTTATTCTTAAAGGCCCGAGTGACTTTCTGCTTTTACTTTGTCTGACTGAGCCACCATAGGCCTTACAAGCTGGCCTGGGAGGCTTTTTACAGTGTGTTAGAGACGACACACAAACGACAAGAACCAGAACAAGACAGATGGCAGCTTGCACAAAAGTGCGGCTTTAAGGATGCTCCCCGCCTCCACTTTTCCCACCTGTGGGAAGGTGGCAGTTAAAGCCCGTGTTCAGAGGTAAAAGAACATGGGCTTCGGCATCAAATGAGATCTGATAATTGAGACAGTGACGGAAAAGGCAGGCTCTGCCCTTTGACCTGCACTCGATAATGTACACGCTAACTCCACTTTTCTGCAAACTAAAAATAACAGCCCCTGCCTCCCAGGACCCTAGGGCCTGATGAGAATGTTCAAGAAATTCGCTGTGCTGGGCGTGGTGGCACACGCCTTTAGGGAGGCAGAGACAGGCGGATTGCTGTGAGTTGGAGGCCAGCCTGGTCTATAAAGCGAGTCCAGGATAGCCAAGGCTACAAAGAGAAACCCTGTCTCAAAAAAAACCAACCAAACAATCAAAACAAACTCGCTGTGCAGAGCCTGGGATGAGGGACGTAGTGATTTATTCTGGAGCCTCGGAGCATTTCAAATCTTTTTTTTGTTGTTTTGTTTTGTTTTCTGAGACAGGATTTCTCTGTGTAGCCTTGGCTGTCCTGGACTCACTTTGTGGACCAGGCTGGCCTCGAACTCACAGTGATCTACCTGCCTCTGCCTCCCAAGTGCTGGGATTAAAGGCGTGCGCCACCACCGCCCGGCGCATTTCAAATCTTACTGCCCTATCTTTGGTGACTGACAAAGCACTAGTCATATTGGCGCAGTCTTTAAAGACGGAAAGGGGAGATGCGGAGTACTGCTTTTCCGAATTGAATCGTGTATGTGAACCCCCGAGAAGCTATTTTACAATGCAGGTTGGGATTCATTAAGGGTGGAAGGGGAGTGAGTCTGTCCACATTGCTCACAAAGTCCTTTCATGTACAAAGTAGAGCACAGCACGTGCTGCGTGCACCTCAGGCAGGCCACCGTGGAGGTCTGTGACTACTGTTAGTGCCAGGGCTGGCTCGTCACTACCAGCCATAGGGAGCACTGACAATGAGTTAAGTGACGGAGAAGAGGTCACCTATTCTCCTTTCCAGCCATAAAAATCGAGATGGGCATAGAAAGGTATGGCTTCTCACTATTTTCAGAAGGCAGCCCGTTCCCCAGTTTACTTTAGCAGTGATTCCTTTCCGATACCCAGAGTTGGCTTTTTGGACTATGCTGAATTGACCCCAAGCTGACCTTAGCGAAATACCTACCATTTCTAATGCTCGGCAGGTGACAGTCGGGTGGACTTTGTTCTCCCAAGGTCTCATGTACACGTTAGCATGGCAGTTGAGAATTTGCTAATTGTGAAAGAAGAAGCCAAGAGAAGGGTAAAGTCATCATTAGTCATGAGCTTTGTGAACAAGTGATCCTGAAAGCATCACATAGGTACAGCACTACTCACGCCAAAGTGATTGGTCTCACAACTTGCTGTCAATTCTGTGTCATTTTCCTTGGAACACATGGTTTCTCTGGCTGTGAACTCAATAAAATACTTTACTCCACCCACAACCTGTGAAATTAATTAGGACAAAAAAAGCATTTAGTGAGGATTTGTATAATAGAATATACTTTTTTTGTTTGTTCTAATGCGCTTAAAATTAGAATCTTGCTGGGCTTGAAGGTGCATTCCTTTGATTCCAGCACTGAGAGGCAGAGGCAAGAGGATCTCTGTAAGTTGGAGGTCAGCATGGTCTAAAAGGGGACCAGAACAGCCAGGGCTACACAGAGAAACCCTGTTTTGAAAAACTAAACAAACAACCCTCCCCCGCCATTTTTTGTTGTCTTGTTGTCAAATACTGAGTAGGTATTAAAAAAAAGATGTCTGTATGTATGCATGTATGTATGCATGTATGCATGTATGTATGTAAGCACTCTATTGTACATATGCCTGCATGGCAGAAGAGGTCATCAGATAAAAGAGGGCATTAGATTCCATTATAGATGGTTGTGAGCCACCAGTGGTTGCTGGGAATTGAACTCAGGACCTTTGGTTTTTTTTTTTTTTTGAATTCAGGACCTTTGGATGAGCAGCCAGTGCTCTTAACCACTGAGCTATCTCTCCAGCCCAGGTAAATTATTATGTAGATTAAATTATGCAGTTAGAAAAATATTTAAATTATCTATTGCTTCACTTATATATATATATTTTAAAGATTTACTTACTGATTATGTATACAAATCTCATTATAGATGGTTGTGAGCCAACATGTGGTTGCTGAGAATTGAACTCATGATCTTTTGAACAGTAGTCAGTGCTCTTAACCTCTGAGCCATCTCTCCAGCCCATCTTCACTTTTTTTTTTTTTTTTTTTGGTTTTTCGAGACAGGGTTTCTCTGTGTAGCCTTGGCCATCCTGGACTCACTTTGTACACCAGGCTGGCCTCGAACTCACAGCGATCCGCCTGCCTCTGCCTCCCGAGTGCTGGGATTAAAGGCATGCGCCACCACGCCCGGCTCACTTACATTTTTAATATGAAGAAACTTCTTAAATATTTAAACAAGTGGTTTTGCTGCATTTGCTGCATGCTTTTAATTCCAGCACTGGGGAGGCAGAGGCACGTGGATCTCTGTGATAGTTCAAAGTCAGCCTGGTCTACAGAGCAAGTTCCAGGACAGTCAGAGCTACACAGAGAAGTCTGTCATGGTCATGAACTCCCCTCCCCCAAATCTTTTGTCTGTCTGTCTGTCTGTCTGTCTATTTCACAATGTAGCCATGGCTTTCTTGGAGCTCACTATATATACACATCAGCTTGCTGGCCTCAGATTTACAGAACTCTCCTTGTCTCTGCCTCTTGAGAGCTAGGATTAAAAGCATGCTTCACCATCTAGGCGTGGTGGCCCACACCTGAAATCCCAGTATTCTGGGGGTGAGGGGGAGAGGCAGGCAGATTGCTGTGAGTTCGAGGCCAGCCTGGTCCACAAAGTGAGCCCAGGACAGTCAAGACTACACAGAGAAACCCTGACTTGAAAAACCAAAAAGAAAAGAAGAAAAAAAAAAGCTGCTCCACCATGCTCAGCCTGGGATTTATTTAGCTTTACTTATGTATATGGGTGTTCTTCATGTATATCTGTGCAACACATGCGTGCAGTCGTGTCCTCAGAGCTCAGAAAAGGACATCAGATGCCCTGAAACTGGACGGAGCCACCATGTAGGTCATGGGAACTGAACCCCTGTTGTAGTAACTATAAAAATATCTAAAAAGGTTTGTTATAAAATTAGCCTATAATTATTACAGTGGCTTTATCTAACCAGTTATCATAATCAATAAAGACACAGTAACTGGTGACATTTTAGAATAGCCTCATTTTACATGGGACTGGGACATGGGACTATAACTCCCATTATCTCCATTCCCCCCACCACCACCACCCCAGACAGGGTTTCTCTGTGTAGCCTTGGCTGTCCTAGACTCACTTTGTAGACCAGGCTGGCCTCGAACTCACAGAGATCTGCCTGCCTCTGCCTCCCAAGAGCTGGGATTACAGGTGCTTACCACCATGCCCAGCTTGTTTGACTCATTCTTGTCTGGGCCACTTCTCATGCAAAATCCCCAAATACTTGTTAATGTTCTTCACCTGGGCTGCTTTCCGCTACATATGCCGACCCAGCCATGTGCTTCTCCCATGCTAACCCATCACAACCTCTTTTTTCTTCTTCCTGCATCTGTCTCCTCTCTCATCTACCCAGTCATAGGCTTCAGCATCTCTATTTGGCCAATCAGGGATAATTGGGGACCATTCCTTATCATCACATGGTTACAGGAGATAGCTCAACATTCATAACAATGCCCATGGCAGGGCAGTCACCAGATCTCAGGGCATTGAAATCAGCATCTGAAAACACAGTTGGACCTTCCCTCAACAAACCCCAGTTCTCTGTAAGAGCAGTCAATCGTCTAAACCACTGAGTCATCTCAGCAGCCTTTCTATTTAAGTATTTAGTAACAGTTTTAGTCACTGCATAATGTCTATAAACAGTAGCTAATTTTGTGATCTAATTATATATTATAGAATTTAAATATATGTGTGTATATGTTTGGAGTATTACATTGTCATTGAAAAGAATGCATCTATGTGTGTTGACCTGGAAGGACAGTTCTTTCTGAAAAAAGGAAATATATAGCACTGATAGCACAATTCTATTTTGTAGAAAAGTAATGGAAACCTTTTCTAGATCTTTTATGTTTTCTTTTTAAGTGAGTGTTCTGCCCGCATGTATACCTGCAGGCCAGGAGAGGGCACCAGATCTCATTATAGATGGTTATGAGCCACCATGTGGTTGCTGGGGATTGAACTCAGGACCTCTGGAAGAGCAGCCAGTGTTCTTAAACCGCTGAGCCATCTCTCCAGCACACTCTTTATGTTTTTATTGTTTTGTTTTTGTTGTACTAGGGATCGGTGGGTGCTAGGACTCAGTTGGGGCTAGTAAGCTATATTCTCAATGTTTTAAGTTCTTATTTATTTATTTTTTAATTTGAGACATAGTTTCATTATGTAACTCAAAGTAGCCTGTAACAAGTGGTCCTCAACATCATGAACCTCCTTCTTCAACCTTCCCAGTGCTGGAATTATAGGTGTGAGCTACCATCGTGGCTTCCTGGTGTTGACAGCTCAGCTTAACTCAGAGCTTAGGGGGACAAATTTAACACACCTAGTAGAGTTTCAGGACTGCTTTCACACTGCCACCCACAGTGGGTTCCCCCCCCCCACAGTGGTTTCCTATGTATGAAATCTGAAGCTACTGTGCCCAAGTTTGTTTGTTTCTAGTGTATATTGACAGTGTATGTCAATATAAATTCCAAATGTATATGAAGTTAAAGAAAATGACTAATGAATTGATATTCATCTGAACCCAAGATATGGAGGAGCATTCTTAGGAGAAACATAGGGGGAAGAAGCCTAATGTAAAAGGAAAATGGTTAAATTGATAAACAATGATGAAAATAGTTTCTCCGGCTGGAGAGATGGCTCAGAGGTGAAGAGCACTGCTTTCTCTTCCAAAGGTCCTGAGTTCAATTTCCAGCAACCACATGGTGGCTCACAACCATCTATAATGAGATCTGGTGCCCTCTTCTGGTGTATATAATCAATAAATAAATCTTGAAAAAAAAATTGTTTCTCAAAAATCAGGGCAAGTGGCATGTAGCACGGTGGTGCATGCTTTTAATCCCAGCAGTTGGGAGCAGAGGCAAGCAGCTCTCTGTAAGTTCAAGGCCAGCCTGGTCTACATAGTGAATTCCAGGCCAGTCTAGACTATATAATGAGATTCTATCTCAAAAACTAAATAAAAATAAATGTGTTTTGGAATAGATCTAACCAAAGGAATCAAAGACCTCTACAATGAAAATTTCAAGATATTGGCAAGGAAAATTACAGAAGAGACTATACAGTGGAAAAGTAGTCCTAGATAGGGAAAATTAATATTATGAAAATGTCTACACTGCCAAAGTTAATACACATAATTAATGCAAAGCCTGTAAAAATTCCCATGTCATATTTCATAGGCTTAGAAAAAAATAATACAAGACCTCATATGGAACCACAGAAGACTTAATGGCCAAAGCAATCCTAAGGAATAAGAACAATGCTGAAGGCTTCTTGAAAAACCAAAAAAAAAAAAAAAAAAAAAAAGAAAAGAAAAACCAAAAAGAAAAATTCAACCTGGACTTTCCTTAAAAATAAATAAAAGAAAGAAAGAAAAGAACTACCATATAGCCCATGTATTTCATTGGTGTGCATATGCTCAGGGAACTCCACACCCTACCATAGAGATAGCTATATCACCATGCTTATTACTGTTTCATTATCATAGCAAAGAATTGGCACCAACCCAGGTGCTTATCAACAGACGAATGGATAATGAAAAATTGGTCTATACCATTATATTCCATACTCAACTCTAAAGAAAAATAAAATAAGACAAATCTGCAGGAAAATGCATGGACTTAGAATGTGTAATATTAAACAGGGCCACGCAGTCTCAGAAAGAAATATGCCACGTGTTTTCTCCCATATGCAGAACCCCGCCAATAATAATAATATATGTAAATAAATGTACATAAGATGAAGAGAGGAGAACAAGAAAATCTAAATATAAGGGGATGAGGAAGGACTGAGGGTAGGAAATGGACCCGAGCCACGAAACAAGACAAAAAGATAATTGTTTTTTAGTGCCAATTCTGTCGTAGACGTTTTTGATTTGGGCGATGAAAGACTACATAAAATCCATCCCATAATGAAAGTGTAAAGCTGAACGAGAAGCTTCACAGCATCTGTTTTATATCACATAGTTGCCAGCATAAAGTGTATTTTCATTGTTGGCTTTTTATTGAAGATCAGAACATATTGCCAAAGTTACTGTGAGGCCAAGCTGAGTGATTCAGTCAGAAGCTGAGAGAAGCCAGATTCAATCACTCAGCTTGGAGAGGAGTTTGAGCCAGGACAGCTAAATTGAACCAGCCAGCCGGAGGTTAGAAAGAAAGGTGAGTTTATTCAGCAGTAAGTCTAAGGCAGTAAGTCAGCAGTAAGGCTAAAACATTCTAGGCCTAGGCTAGATTGTACGGAGGCTAGAAGCTTCCAGGACGGGCAGTAAGCCTCCAAGACAATGATTGCATCAAGGAAATAAAAGTTTATTGTTACAAATGCCTTTGCCTTTATAAAGGCCAGGTGGTGGTGCACGCCTTTAATCCCAGCCCCTGGGAGGCAGAGACAGGCGGATCTCTGAGTTTGAGGCCAGCCTGGTCTACAGAGTGAGTTCCAGGACAGCCAAAGCTACACAAAGAAACCTTGTCTCGAAAAACCCCAAACCAAACCCAAACCCCAAACCAAAACACAAATGTGTTTATCATGTGAGCATCTCACTGGCCCTGCTGAGCAGTTTGACAGTTTACCAAGTCTTTTGTTCTGTTAATCAAAACGACAATGACTGTGGCTGCATACGAAGTCTCTTGTTATAGATTCCTAGAAATCCAAGTAGTAAGCCAAAAGTAAGAACTTTTAGGCGAGAATTCTACTAGATTTTGAAGATTGTGTCAGCTTCTGCAACAGCTTGGTTCTCTTTTGCTTACTTTTCTTTACCCTGTATCCGGGGAGTCTCTAGGGTGGGGAATCCGCCCTTGAATATTCTGTTTGTAGCCTGCCAGAGCTGTTAAGAGACTTTGCTTTTCTAATCTGGTGCCGCATGGCTGAACTTTTAATAACCACACAGAGTCACCGAGGACAGAGGGGATAGTAGACCTGACCCTCTGACCCCAGACCAAGGCAAATAGCCTTCCAGTGATAGAGTCCCTAGAGACATAGTTATAAGAGATGAAGGAATCCAGGGCCTAGGGAGGAGAGGGAGAAAGAACATGGCCACATGAGATAGGCTGTTAATGATGACTTGATGGCTGACCAGTGATGTGACTGAATCCAAGTGGCTTAGCATTTCTGTGTGTGTGTGTGTGTGTGTGTGTGTGTGTGTGTGTAGACAGCTATATAGTCCAAGCTGTTCTAGAACTTGTGCCAACTTTCCTGCCTCAGCTTCTGAGAGCTTGCATCATAGGTGTGCACCGCTCCTGGCAGAAATGTTCTTTTGAGAGATGTGTCTGGCAAGGCAGAGAATAAAAACCTTGTTTTTCCTAGCTGGGATTTTGCTAATTGCACGGTGCTTTCTAGTATCGTATAGCCCTTTGAAGTTTGGACTGTGTTTTTGTCATACATTACCTAATCTGAGTTTTGCCTCAGACATTTTCAAATATAAAACAGCTGAACTTTTTTGTTTTCGTTTTTTGAGCTGTCCTGGAACTTGCTCTATGGACCAGGCTGGCCTCAAACTCAAGAGATCTGCCTGCCTCCGCCTCCCAAGTGCTGAGATTAAAGGCGTGCGCCATCACAAGCCCAGGAAAAACCAAACATTTTAAAGATACTTGTCCAAGGCACTCACACACGCAGCGGAGTTGGGACTCGGAATTAAATCACCAAATCCTGATAGCAAGTACTGTTCTCCCAAGCAGAGCCAAGACCAGGGGTCAAATTAGCAATCGATTACACACATAGGCTATAGCTTCCCATCTTTGTAACCGTTTACTGACCTGTGAAGTCGCTTTTATCACGGTGCCAATCTTGAAAAAGAAAGTATGATTACTCTCTGCATTAAGCTTTGTGATGGAATGATTAAGTGCCTCTGTCAGTTCCGGGCTGTCTACAGGTATGTTCTTGGGGCAGCCAGGGCAATGCTTAGGAAGTGGTTGCACCAAATCCTCTCCTGAAAAGAATCAGATTTAAAGTCAGTAGATATACCCAAAGAGTAAGTCTAGTCTGGCTCCTGTCACTCACAAGCCCAGCATCCTCATCTATACAGGGTGCGAGATTAGCAGAGCAGAGTTACAGGAAGGTGGTCCATGAGACATTCACTTCTCCACTTTGCCCTGCTTGAGCCCAGATTTTTAGGGAAGCATGTTGGATCACGTTGACTTGACCCAGATGCTCTACTTGCTTTACTCCCCTGCCCTGAAACAAGACAGAGTCTCAATGTGTCCCAAGCTAGCCTTTAACTCTGTATGTAGTTGACCTAGAACCTCTGATCCCCGTGCTTCAGGTTCCTGAGTGACATGATTACAGGCGTGTGTGTTCTTGATGTAAACTGAAAAGAAATGTGTGACTTAGAGGAAGGTAATGGCGCGTCTCCTCTTGCTATAGTCACAAGGATTTGTAATGTGAGAGGGCCAGCCCTTTTATGGGAAATGCTGACCTAACCAGAAAAGCTTCCCACACACTCTCCCTCAGTCATACCACATGGGAAAGCCCACCTTTCCCTGGAAGGACTCCAGTGTGGGTGGTTAAAAACAAGATGCAGCTCTCTCCAACTCAAAACACCAGATATAAAGACATCTGTGTATAAGGAAAGGCAGCCGGCATTGTACCTGTACAAGGCTACCTTGTCTGGAGAACACACGTTGCTCCTTCTGTCTTTGTGCTGCCTTGCCCAGGCCCCACGGATTCCCCGTGGCTCCATATATGCTTTCTCACCTGGATAAAGGTTACAGCTCTGGGAGAATTCAGCAATTTTTTGATTAATATCCACATAGGCACTATCTCTACACTCACCGACATCCTGGAGGTTCAAAAAGCACAAACAGAGATCAATTTTGAAAGCAAAAGACTAGTTAAAAAAAAAAAAAAAAAGACAGTATGCCTACTTTACAAATCATTGCATAGGGAAAAGGAAAAAAGGAATAAAAGCTGAAAGCAAAACAGAAAATCAGAAACACACGACAGTATAGAACCAGAAGTGAAGAGGGACAGGTATGAATACAAATGCCCACTACCCAGTGAATGCATAAATGGGTTACGTGTGTGCACGTGAGCGCACAAACACGCAGACGCTTGAGGTTAATGAGAGGTCATTCTTTACTGGTTGAGATGGAGTCTCTCAGGGAACCCGCAGCTCTCCCATTCATCTGGGCCACTGAGCTCCAGGAATCCTCTGTCTCTCCTCCCCTTTGCTGGAAGCATGGGACTGCACACCCTCTCTAGACTCCGCCTCCCTGCCTGAGTGCTGGCGATTTGAACTCCTCCTGCTTCCACAGCGAGCGTTTTTTATTGGCTTGCTCTGTGCAGCCCTGTTTAGTGTCTTTTGATACTTAACTCTTTGAGGAAAAAATGTTTCCAGAGAGGCTGCACCCACCTATTTACTCCCACAGCAAAATACTAAAGTCCCTCCGAGTGTGGTGGCACACAGCTTTAATCCCAGCACTCAGGAGGCAGAGGCAGAGGCAGAGGCAGAGGCAGAGGCAGAGGCAGATGGATCTCTGTGAGTTCAAGGCCAGCCTGGTCTACAGAGCAAGTCCAGGACAGCCAAGCTACACAGAGAAACCCCTGTCTTGAAACAACAACAGCAACAATGTGTGTGTGTCTCCCATTTTTCAGCATTTCCCTCCATCCCCCCTTTCTTCTAGGAGATTAGGACCATTCTGTTTGCGTTTGCATTCCCTGCTGGCTAGTGGTCCTGTGGCTCTTCTGATGTGTTTATTGGCTGCCTGGAAATAAAAGAG
This sequence comes from Acomys russatus, assembly GCF_903995435.1. Lineage (NCBI taxonomy): Eukaryota > Metazoa > Chordata > Mammalia > Rodentia > Muridae > Acomys > Acomys russatus. The sequence goes on along the minus strand of NC_067144.1, from coordinate 8,027,883 downwards.
AGAAGATGAGGAAACAAGCAGAGAAGGCTGTCCCACTCCTAATCCCTGGGAATGTGAGTACTTTACTGTGACCCATGCAGAGTCCTTGACCAGAAACTTGGGGTCCAAAGATCCCCAGTGGACACAAGAGTGAACATCTCATGAGAAATGACATCTCCACGGAGCTTGACAGTCCTGTAAGTGCTATTAGCAAAAGGTGAAGGGCCATCATTAAACTTTTGCCTACTTACGCCACCGGGAAAGGATTTGCAGTCTTGATTCAGGAATAGATAATGCTTCTTTGAACAATTAGTTTGCTCAATTGAGTAGGTCACTTCGTAATTCAGTCCAGCCACCACCTGAAATGATTTTAGGTTGAGTGACTACCTGAAGCTCAGGGTGAACATTATTCACAGTGCATGAAAGTTATAAACATCAAATTAGACATAAGAAGTGTTCAAGGAATACAAGCCATCATTGTTACTAGGCAAAAGTATCACTGAATAAATATTGAGTACTGATTGTCACTCTTTCTCTCTGTGTCTCTGTCTCTGTCTCTGTCTCTGTCTCTGTCTCTCTCTCTCTCTCTCTCCCTCCCTCCCTGACATTTCTAAGTAACTGCAAATGAAAAACAAAACACAAAGACTCCACAATCTTTCCTTAGGGTATGTTTCTCCCTGTTTTCTGAAGCTGTGATTTTTCTAGACAGGAGCAGTGTGAAAAGGGAGTGGCCTTTCCTGGCGAGTCTTCTGGTTTCAGGTTACCAATGTCCTGCTTTGTTCTTGGCAGGCCCCCTCCCCACTCCCATGCTTGTCACCATCTGTCCCCATGCACACCACCATCCCTGTGCTGTACGTGAACCCAGGTGGGGAACATACACATCTCCCATAATGGCAAGTTGAACTAAAAGTAGAGAATGTTGCTGACTAAACTGAAGGATTCTTAAGAAACAGAAATTCTCAGGACAGGGTGAGCTCTCAGAAAAGCCTCAATAAAGGAACCAATAAAATGATCAGATTACAGGACACTCCAGTGCCATGCCAGTGTGTGGCCAGGCAGGTTCCTCCTGCTAATGGTTTGTTTTAGGAGACAGAATGCTAATCTAACAGATTTTTTAACCGTATCACATGCCATGAAAAATGGAAAAACCAACCTGTCTTTTGGCTTGTTTTACTTCTCTGAGAGCAAAGAGGTGGGAGTGATTTGTGCGGTTGTTGAAATGCTGGATGGCGTGTTTCAGAATGGGCTCCAGATCCGGGTTATCGGTTGCTATGGGGTGCACACAACCCAGACAGGTGTACTCAGTTGTCACGACGGGGCCCTTACCTTGACAAAGAGCAGACAAAGAGACAGCATTAACAACTGAAAACACATCTCATATTCATGGTCCTAAACCCAAAGGTCCATTTAGAATGATTCTGATAAACTGACTTTCCTGTAACTTTTGTATGAGTTAAAGATAATGAGAGTTTAGGACTCCTGTGTAGTCAGAAGCAAAAATAGAGAGTATTTTTATGATTTATATATATATATATATATATATATTTTTTTTTTTTTTTTCCTTTCTTCTCCCACAGGGTCTCCCACAGGGTCTCATATGTTCCAAGGTTGGTCTGGAACCATCTATGTAGCTAAGGCTGGCCTCCAATTTCTGATCTTCCTCTCCTTTTTCTCCAGAGGCTTCTGTGCCTGCTGTATGGGGTGATGGGCACTAAACCCAGGCCCTCAGGCATACTAACTTGTCAGAACATGGTGAAGGAATGGAGCCCTGTGAGGAGAATTCTGAGTGCTTGTGAGAACACTCCATGAACACAAGACCAGAGTCTTGTGACCTCAGATTCTTCAAAACACACAATTGTTCTTGAGAATGAGTTTTTGTGCTCCTCCCGGGTGTGTTGGAAAGGAGTAAGTTTACTTTATATGATTCATCATTGATTGCTGTTGTTATTCAATTAGATGCTTCAACTGTCTTTTTATTTTTTATTTTTTATTTTGCAGATTATGACAAATTTTATGGTTAACTGATATTTGATTTCGAATGATACAAAACACAGGTTAATAAAGAGACCATTCCTGGGCCTGGAGAGATGGCTCAGAGGTTAGGAGCGCTGACTGCTCTTTCAGAGGTCCTGAGTTCAATTCCTAGCCAACCACAAGGTGGCTCACAACCATCTGTAATGTGATCTGACGCTGTAATGTGATTTGATGCCCTCTTCTGGCCTGCAGGTGTACATGCAGGCAGAGCACTGTATACATAATAAATAATTTTTTTTTTTTTTAAGAGAGACCATTCCCTATGAAAGGGGTAGCCTTTCCCCCCAATATTTCCTCAATTTTGTGTCAATTTAACCTTCAAACTTTTCATTTCTTCTTCCTAAAAGTTTGAATCTTAGTTAGCTACAGTATGTTGTGGATACCAGTGTTCTTGAAAGTCTCAACGTTTTCAACTATCTTTTCTATGCCTTGTATGGAAAAACATATTTTTGCTACATGTGGCTTGTTTCTGTGATTACATACAGCTTGAACTCATGAGAACTTAATTCAGGTAGTTTGGGGTGTGTGTGGGAGTTCCAAGACAGGGTTTCTCTGTGTAGCCTTGGGCTGGCCTTGAACTCACAGTGATCCACCTGTGTCTGCCTCCCTGAGTGCTGGGATTAAAACCTTGTGCCACAAGCTAGGTGACATTTCTTAACCCTCAGAGTATAAACTGTCTGATGCTCTGAATAAAGCTGGCTACTGCATGAGACTTTAGTCTGCCTCACTTATCAGCTCCACTCTCCCAGGTTCCATCACCTTAGAGCATTGACATTAGCCATGCCATGTCACCGCGCCCCTATTCTAAGCATTTTAATGAACACAATAATTTACTCTCTCACCATTTCATAAAAGGGAAGACATTACAGATACATCATTATTTCTCAGTGTTAATGAAAGCTCTTTGATGCGTAACTCCATTTGACACATTTTCTATCCTTGACCCTGACAGATTCAATCAGATGCTTCGGCTCGTGGAGGAGAGGCCTCCCACACAAGCTTGTCTTTCCACTTTTTATGTCACACAAAATTGCTAAACTTGTTCAGCTTTAGGTTCAGGGTCTCATCATCTAAAACAAGCCACTGGCAGGTAGAAAGCACGTGGCTGCGTGCTGGCAGGAAGGCAGTCCCCTCTGTTTTCATATGACGAGCACAGAAGGCAAGAGGCTTTCTCGTTAGTCAGTCCAAGAGGTGCCTTTTCTAGATGTCCATCTGCTCTTGCTATCACATGCCAGGCGCTGAGTCAGGGTATGGGGAGATGTTAAGTGTCACTTCTGTGAAGGAATAGAGGTCAGGTAGAAAAGACAAGACTGTAGACAGATCATTTCATGGGGTTTGGTAAGAGCTAGGAAATATAGGAGGCCAGAACGGGCTCACAGGAGACATCTAAGAAAAAGATGAAGATGCCTCTACTAGAAGGAAGAAGGTGGCAAGAGGTACCAACATGACATGTGAAGGCAGAGGAGAAGGGACAGGCGGCCCTGAAAAATCAGGATGTGCCAAGGAACACTACCACGGGAGACTACATCTATTCGTTTTACCAGAGCGTCCAGCGTGACACAGATGGGGCCAATTTGTGTTATGGACAGTCAGAGAGAGGAGGCTTTGCTCCAGGAAGAAGTTATTAATGACATTTAGAGTCATTATCTATACCCGAAGTTCACAAGTTCAACTTCTGAGATGGCTCAGAGGTTAAGAGCACTGGCTGCTCTTCTCAGGATCTAGAGTGTCCAATTCCCACCAACCACATGGTGGTTCACAATCGTCTATAGTAATGAGGTCTGGTGCCCTCTTCTGGCATGCAGTTGTACATGCAGACACAACAGTGCATACATAATAAACAAATCTTTAAAAAGGAGGAGGAGGAGGAGGAGGAGAGACTTGCTGATCTGAGCACTGTAAACAAACTCTGAGCTAGCCCTTTAGTTTTTAGCTCTACACACAGCAAATCTGATGAAAGCTGTAGCCTCACAGAAAATCCAAACAATGACATTTACATATGATTTTAGGATCCCCATAGACCCTCCGAAGTGAATGAGGAATACTTCACTGTGGTGTGAGGAGGACCCACTGAATGGTTTGCAGTAAAACGGTGTTAGGTCTTTTTTTTTTTTAAATAGCTTTTTATATGAAATTACCAAGGCAAGTGCCCTAGCAGATAGCGCTGACAGCTGCACAGTGAGTAAGATATGTGGCAGAGACAATACCTCAGGATTCAAGGCTTCCTTACCACTTGGGAACACACTTCCTGGGTGCTCACTGTTGTTGGGTCTCTCCCTCCACCTCTGTCTCTCTCTCTCTCTCCCTACCCCTCTTTTTCTTTTTGGGAAAAGGTCTCATATACTCTAGGACCATCTCCAGCTTGCTACGTAGTTGAGGATGACCCTTCTACTGGTAATCCTCTTCCTGCCTTAACCTCCCAAGTGTGGGATTTACAGGTGTGCATTACCATACTTGGATGTCATTGGATCTTAAATGTGGCCCAAAGCCCAATTCAGGTCATTTGTTGCAGGAATAGGGAGCTGACAGCACAATTGGTATAACCTCATCAGACCGACAGTCTTGGGCTGTGCCGCGGATACCTCTGACCTCAGCAGAGCTCTCCTCATGACTGCTTTGTGTACTGCATCTCTACTGGTGTCCAAAAAGAATTAGTGAGTAAACATGCCAAAGTTTCTCTTCTTGTAGAGGAAGTTCAATCAGGACACTGGGCAATAATAAAACCATAGAATTTGATGGTAAAGATGGGAGAATTACTGATCAAAAGAGATGAAACCACAGGAGTGGTTGAGATGAGGAGGGCTGTTTTTCTTTTTTCTTTGGTTTTTTGAGATAGGGTTTCTCTGTGTAATAGCCCTGGCTGTCCTGGACTCTCTTTGTAGACCAGGCTGGCCTCACTCACAGCAATCCGCCTGCCTCTGCCTCCTGAGTGCTGGGATTAAAGGTGTGTGCCACCACGCCTGGCTAGGGCTGGTTGCTTTTTGTTTGTTTGTTTGTTTGTTTGCCTCCAGCCAGCTCTCATTCAAAAGAGAGTGTAGTAGAAGAAACAGGTTTTGAAGATGGGGAAAGTTAAGAAGGACATCATTCCTTTCCTGGGTAACTGAATGTTTTCTGCCTCATCTCATGTTTTAGTTTTCTGTTGTTGTTCTTGTTGTTTTGGTTTGGTTTTTCAAGACAGGCTTTCTCTGTGTGGCCCTGGCTTTCCTGGACTCTGTACACCAGGCTGACTTCAAACTTACAGAGATCCCCCTGCCTCTGCCTCCCTAGTGCTGGAGTTACAGCCGTGTGCCACCACACCTAGCTTCTTGGAAGAGCTGAAGTTCAGTGCCTTTGCAGGTTCTGTAAGCACAACTAAGGCCAGTGTGTGGAAAACTTGCCCCACGGCGATTTACCATAGCAAAGCCTAAGGTGCTGCTCCAGGGGATGCTCTGTGTCTTGCTCTCTGTCTCTGTTCCTCTGCCCCTCTCTTTGTCTCCCTGTCTGTCTCCCTGCCTCCCTGTCTGTCTGTCTTCTGTCTCTGTCTCTGTCTGTCTGTCTGTCTTCTGTCTCTGTCTCTCTCTGTGTCTCTCTGTCTCTGTCTGTCTGTTTGTCTGTCTGTCTGTCTGTCTCCTTCTCTCTACCCTGCAGAGGTCAGCTCCAGGGCAGTTTTCATGACTGGCATGCACCCATACATGCCCATCTCTCTAAAAGCCTTAGCACCTTTACACTATTGAAAGCAATATCTGTCCATAAGTTGATGATGATGACTATTATTATTATTATTATTATTATTATCATTATTATTATTATTATTTACTAATGACCTATTCTACCAACTGTGCTTCTGACTATTTGTATAACTTTAGGTAAGTTACTTAACTTCTCTGGCCTCAGTTTCCTCATTTGAAAAACCAGGATATAATACCACCCTGATGGAGCTGTAATGATTGGATGTGTTACGATGAGGCCCAGCCATTGCATCTTTAGGTTTATCATTTAATTTTCTAGCACACCAATCCTGTCAAGGATTTTATTATGTTCCTCCCGAGACTAGGAAAAGGAAAATCAAGATGATAAAAATTTGGAATGAAGTTGGTTGTGGTGGTGTGCGCTTTTAGTCCCAGCACTGGGGGAGGCAGAAATCTCTGTGAGCTCAAGGCCAGTCTGGTCTTCAAAAATGGCTTCCAGAATGGCTGGGGCTCAAGAAACCTTGTCTGTTATACAAAAAAAGCCAGGTGTGGTGGTGCACGCCTTTAATCCCAGCACTCAGGGACGCAGAAGCAGGCAGATCTTTGTGGTTCGAGGACAGCCTGGTGTACAAAGCAAGTCCAGGACAGCCAAGGCTACACAGAGAAACCCTGCCTCAAAAACAAAACAAAACAAAACAAAAAAACAAAAAACACAAAAAAACAAAAACACACACACAAAAAAACTAAGGGGGTTGGAGAGATGGCTCAGAGGTTAAAAGCACTGGCTACTCTTCCAAAAGTCCTGAGTTCAATTCCCAGCAGCCACATGGTGGCTCACAACCATCTATAATGAGATCTGATGCCCTATTTAGGTTTACAGGAGTACATGCAGGCAAAAACAGTGTATACATAATAAATAAATATTTTAAAAACCAACCAAATGAAAGAAACCTAAATAAATGAATAAAAATTTAAAAACTTCCAGGCTAGGGCAGACCCCAAAGCCCACACTCTCCTCCCTCCCTGTAGGGTGCTGTGTAGGACTGGAGGCAGGTTCCATGTTTCCTCATCCTTTGTCAGACACCCCTCACCCCCACCTGCCCCTCCTGACCTAACACAGGAAGAGTTAGGATACTTCCAGGGGATGAGTGACACAAGCCTGGCCCAATCCAAGAACCTGGCGCGGGGCTAGTCCGACCACACATCTACTATAATCCCAACACTGCAGATGGCACTGCTATTGCCATTGCCACCTTTTTGGAAGATGAAGTGGTCGGGGTTGTAGTCTGGGTACAAGGGACTAATGAACGCCGACATACCCCACCCCACCCCCAGGCTCCTACCCACTGCCCCCACCAGGACAGGTCCCTGGATGATCACCCACCTGGGGTAATCTTGCAGGTCTGAGTAGCTGTGGAGAATTTATTTCTTCTCTTCCCCACAGTTGCTGTGCATTCTCCAGTGGCCTAAAAGAAAAGAAAGAGGCCTTTTGCCCTAATTGTTATCTCTAATGGGCGCATCTATCTAGTGCGTTGTTAGATGTGGCTTTTTAAAAAGAAAATAAAGTAAGTTTTTTTTTTTTAAAGATTTGTTTTTATGTATGTGAATGTTTTCCATGGATGGATGGATGGATGGATGGATGTGTACCTGGTACCTGCAGAGTGCAGAAGTCAGGAGCAGATTCCACGGAACTAGAGTTACAGTGAGTGTCAATCTGGGTGCTGGGAGCCCAACCCAGGTCTTCTGCAAGAGCAACAAGTCCAGCCCTCTAACAAAATTGTGAGACTTGAGCATGGATATTTTTGTGTCCTAGTGATTGTTTCCACTGGCCACGGATCTTCACGAGCCAGGGACGAGGCAGAAGGACGAGGCTACTAAACTAGAGACCTGATGTAGCGTCCTATAGATGCTTCTTTGTCACATAATAGATGCTATGACCATCAGGCTAAGCGGCCTCTTTGATTTTCCTTTCAGTTTCAGTGGGTGTGTGCTCTTTCCATAAACTTCCGTTTAACCCCTTAGGAACCATCCTGCTTCCACTCTGCTCTCTGCTGGTTGTTCCCTCTGCCCTGGTGCCTCTCACTGCCTCAGTTTGCCCACCTTGTGGAGGTTGCTGTGGAGAGTCAGTGTGCGAACACGCAGAGAGAGTGCCTAACAGAGCAGCGCACAGTCTGTGCTTACACAGTGGGCTGTCCACTGTTAGCGGTGAATAGCGTTTTTTCATCTAGCTTTGTCTTGGTCCTCACTCACACTTACCCATGGTACTGAGTACCAGGAGCAAGGCTAGAGCTCACCCGGATGCCTCCAGGTAGCTCGGAGAGACCGACTGTGCAGGGCATAGCAGCTGCCACACAAGCTCACTGAGAGGGCAGGGCCCACGTGGCAACCCTAGTCTCCTAATCTGGTATGCAGTGCCCCTCTACAACGGTGCACAACCACAGTGCGAGAACAAACACACGGAGAATGCTGACATCCTAGCTAAGAGGGGAACGCAAGCCTGTGAGAAGAGCGGCTCCCTTCTCAGGCAAATAAGCTCCTCTCCCAGTGCAAGGCAACCATCAGGTTGTAGAGCTGGTGTTTCTTTAACACATCTACCATTAACAAGATCCTTTGTTTAATTTATCTTCTTTTTTTTTTTTTTTAAAGATTTATTTATTTATTATTATGTATACAGTGCTCTGCTTGCATGTACTCCTGCAAGCCAGAAGAGGGCGCCATATCACATTACAGATGGTTATGAGCCACCATGTGGTTGCTGGGAATTGAACTCAGGACCTTTAGAAGAGCAGGCGGCGCTCTTAACCACTGAGCCATCTCTCCAGCCCCCTAATTTATCTTTATCGTCCCATTCTTATAGTGTAAAGCACCTACTGAGGGAGGCTAAGCAGCAAAGTCAAGATTGGTACTGAGGCTCAGTATAGCTAAAACTCTCACGTGGTTCCTTCACTAGACCTTGAACTCAGCCCAAATATCTTTATGTTGTCTCTCTGGGGTCTGACGCACAAGCTTTGCGTGGTTACAAGGACCACCTTCTTATGAGTGAACGCAGCCTGTTTAATGATTGGCATATTCCTGGCTTTTCTTTCCTCTCAAGAACTCAGATATAACGTGGCTAAATTTTTTTTTGCATATTAGAAGGTTTATGAGCCGGGCGTGGTGGTGCATGCCTTTAATCCCAGCACTCAGGAGGCAGAGGCAGGCGGATCGCTGTGAGTTCGAGGCCAGCCTGGTCTACAAAGTGAGTCCAGGACAGGCAAGGCTACACAGAGAAACCCTGTCTCAAAAAACCAAAAAAAAAAAAAAAAAAAAAAAGAAGGTTTATGTGCATCCATCATAAACAGGCTCTGTGATATAAATCATCCCCTTGTAATAAAAAAAAAAGGGTAGCTGGTGAGTGGGCAAGAAAATTGGTGTATATATGAAACGGAATGCCATTCAGGCATAAACAATTAAGTCTTGCCACTTGCAAGGAAGGAACTGGAAACAAGCAGGTTAGTGGAAGCATCTGGGCACAGGACATCAAAGGCAAGCAGAGGGTGATGTCACAGGAACTAGGGGCAGAACTGTCCTCACCAGCCGTGGGAGTCGGGGGACAGCACAGGGCTGACCCAGGATTATGGAGTGACACTTAGATAGGTGTAGAGTAAATACAGATGACTTTTTTGTTTTGTTTTGTTTTGCTTTTGTTTTTTTGAGACAGGGTTTCTCTGTGTAGCCTTGGCTGTCCTAGACTCACTTTGTAGACCAGGCTGGCATCGCACTCACAGCAATCCGCCTGCCTCAGCCTCCTAAGTGCTGGGACTAAAGGTGTGCACCACCACACCTGGCCTGACAATTTTGTATTGTTCATTGCAGGAAGGCTAAGTGGATTTTGAATTTTGTTACTATGCATAAAGGGTTGATGACTGTCTGAGGTGACAGGTGACCCTGCTGTAAAAAAGTGCACAGGAACCAAATTGTCATGCATACCCCACCATGTGTACAAGTTTCATCTATCAGTTAACAGTTTCATTTAAATTTTATAGAGCCCCAAGGATTATATGGAGCAGGCTAGGGGATTTTGCATAAAGTTCATACTCACGGCTTCCTCAGCGTCCTTGTAGTCACAATCCTGCCAGGGAAGGCCACTCTGAACAGAACAGTTACTCTCCTTGATTTGGTACTTGAAGGAATAAAATGTCTCAGAGTCACCCTGAGGAAAGCAAAGGACACACTTGGAGTCACTTAGCGGGCCCAGCAGCAAGTATATGAGACCCGACACGTTGCAAACACCAGACCCACCAGACTCAAAGAGAGCCACATGTTTGTTAAAATATAAATGTTTTCATTTGCATAAATACTCCTTGGAAAGATAGTCATACTATGCTTGTATTCTTAATGATTTTAAAGCACTATCCATAGTATTAGCCCTGCCCTCTTTGTGTGTGTGTGTTTAATTTTTTGGTTTTTGAGACAGAGATTCTCTGTGTAACAGTCCTGGCTGGCCTGGACTCACTTTGTAGACCAGGCTGGCCTCTAACTCACAGCGATCTGTCTCCCTCTGCCTGCCGAGTGCTGGGATTAAAGGCGTGTGGCCCTGCCCTCTTTCTTTCTTTCTTTTTTTCTTTTTTAAAAAATAAGACCTGGTTTACATGTATAAATATGGTTTTTCAAAATGTCTAGCTGAATCTGGGCATAGTGTGACGTTTGTAATCCCAGTACAATACCTACTGGACAAAGACAGGAGATGTTGAGTTCAAAGCCAGGAGAGCTGTTGGGGTGATCATTTTGGGCCTTGTGTAAAGGTCATCTTTGTATTCTTTGTGTTATTCAAATGCTGGTGTCTGTAACAGCAGAGATTTGAGAACAGGCTGGACTTTGGTGCTGTTATTTTTTATGGAGCCATCACCTGTCTCAGTGTTTTGTTTTGTTCTAATTTTTTTCCCTACCAAGACAGAGTTTCTCTGTCTAATAGCCCTGATTGTCCTGGAACTCTCTTTGTAAACCAGGCTGGCCTCAAACTCACAGAGATCTGCCTGCCTCTGCCTCCCGAGTGCTGGGATTAAAGGCGTGCGCATCTTCTCCATCACTTTCTGACTGGTTTAAGAAAGAGCTGACTGGCCTACAGCAAAGGAGGGCCGATGAACAGGATAAGAGGAACTCTGAGAGAGAACCGGGCACCCTCAGAGGCAGGTGCGGAGGGGGATGGGTGAGGATTGGCCACCGAGATGCCGAGGACGACACAGGTGGTACAGAAATACAGAATGAGGCCCTGACTCAGAAACCTCAAGGGCCAGGGTGCAGCGTAGTGGTGGAGTGCTTGCCTGACATGTGCCCTGGGCTGCATCCCGGAGGGCAAGAGGACCACATGGCACTGCACTACAACACTCCATCCATCAGCCAGTGAAGACACTATCAGACTGCAGCCCCAGAGCTCCAGGAGGCAAAATGCGCATCAGGCTGGAGTGAGAAACAAAAGGCTTCATTTTACCCTTTGAAAACAAACAAACAAACCTACATCCATCAGGGTTTTCTTTTTATCCTCATGATGCTATGTTTCCTGCTGAAGTAACTTGACTAATCCAAAGAAAAAGTCTTCTAAAGCGAATTTTATTTGAAAACTTAAAAAAAAAAAAAAAAAACCGCAATTTCTTCTTACTTAAAAAAAAAAAAAAAAAAAAAAAAAAAATGTATGAATGCTCTGCCTGCAGGTACACCCGCAGCCCAGAAGAGGGCACCAGACTTCATTATAGATGTTTGTGAGCCAACTTTTGGTTGCTGAGAATTGAACTCAAGTCCAGTGCTCTTGACTCCTGAGCCATCTCTCCAGCCCTCCACCCCCCTTTTAAGAGTTTTCTTTTTAAATAACATTCACAGACTGGAGAGATGGCTCAGTGGTTCAGGGCACCCGGTGCTCTTCCAGAGGACCTGAGTTCAATTCCCAGCAGCCTCATGGTGGATATAAAGTGATCTGATATCCTCTTCTGATGGTATGCAGGTATACATGCAGATAGAACACACACATACACACACACACACACACACACCCAAAAAAAAATTTACCAAAAAACTCTTAAAGATTTTGTTTTTCTCTAACTTGTGCATCATGATTGCGTTTGTCTCCTACCTGAGTGCACTGGTGAAGAAATAAAGGTGTAGTAAAACCAGCTTAGTCGGTAAAGTCCTTGCCTAGCATGTACAGAGTCCTGGATTCGATTCACCAGTACCATATAAACCAGGTGTGGTGGCACATGCCTGTAATCATAGCACTAGGGAGGTCAAGGTAGGAGGATCAGGAGTTTAAAATCTTGTCAGCTATGTAGCAAGTTTGTGGTTAGTCTAAAGCTACATGCCTCACCCATCCCACCTCACCCCCCCCAAAAAAAATCAAACCCAAACTAAAGGAAACTAAAGGAAACATTACAGTTACCCTCAAAGAACAGCCCAGGGCATGAAGGCCAAGTCTCCTCTTATTCCCCGTATTCTTTTTTTTTTTTTTTTTTTTTTAGAGACAGTGTTTCTCTGTGGAACACCCTTGGCTGTCCTGCACTCACACTGTAGACCAGGCTGACCTCGAACTCACAGAGATCCGCCTGCCTCTGCCTCCCGAGTGCTGGGATTAAAGGCGTGCGCCCCCACACCCAGCTATTATTCCTCATATTCATACCCATACCGAACTCATCTTATGTAAGGCTGGGCGCTCACCGAGTTCACGGACATGGTGGATTCTCCAACTGCAAGCTGTATGAGTCGCCGCTGGAGTCCCCCACCATGCCTTGTCCCTTTCAAACGTCTGCATCTACTTCTGTTTCTTTCTTGCTGAAATATCTGATTTCAGGATCCCCCCCCCCCCCCCCCCCCCCCCGCCCCAATTCCAGAGAAAAGTAATTCTGCCTGATTTCACGGTTAAGCGACCACTCACCATTTTGGTGCCCTCGGTCACTCGGTCCAACACAAACTGGTTGCCGCTTTGTATCTCAGCGTTGTACTTCTTCAGCGCGGCATCCACAGCCTGAAATAGGTCCTCATCATCGCAGTCGACTTCCTGGGGTCCTTCTCCCTGCGTTAAACTCGGTAGGAGCCTGGAGCAGAGGACCAGGAGAGCGAGAAGCTTCATGACTTAAGTTTCTCTCCCAGAACCGGAGGGACGGAACCGAACTCAGAAGCTGCTTTTTAGCAGCCTCTGGGCTCTGGTCTCTCCGGCCTCTGCTCTCCCCGCCTGACTACTCGTGTCTCCTATGTGGATGCCTGTGGTCATCCACTGTTTGCCGTCTTTTCTGAGAGCAAATACGACCCTGCTCGCTGTCCAAGCGCGCTTCAGGCGGGAACGTTGCAACACCAGGGCTGTTGACCTGCTCGCCTTGGGAAAGAATGTGAGAGTGCACAGCACATTTCTAAAGCATTGCACAACTTTGTACAGTGACTTAGAGCAGAAACCAATAACAGAGGAGCTAAAACCAACAACCAATTCCCTTATCCTCTTGTGACTTTCCCGGACCAATTACAAAGGTATACATGAACAACCAGGACAAGGTGCAAACATCTCCCACTCAGTACTGCTGAGGGGGTATCGGGTGCATAGAAACTGGCTTCTGTCCGTTCTGGTGAATTCCTGAAAAGAGCAACCGTAGGAACATCAACTGAGTGCTGGGAGCTCCACTCAGGATTCCGGCACGTCTGAAAAACCCTGGGCGTCCTGTCTGGCCTCTGGCTGTGTCAACTTCTCTGCTGGGTTCTATTAGCTTCCGTGCAGAAGGGGGGGGGGGGGGTGCAGCAGCCGCTTTGCAGATAGAAGTGTTTGCCTCACAAGCCTGCTGCTGACAACCTGAGTTTGATGCCTGGAATTGACGCAAAACCTTTGGATGGTGACACACATTTGTAATCCTGGCATTAAATCTTACTTTAAACCGGGAACGTGAAGACAGGAGAATCATGAGGAAGCTCACAGGTTGACAAGCCTGGGGAACGAGAGCAGGAGAAACAAGGGCACCTGTCTTACCCGGGTGGACAGCGAGGCACCCGCTCCTGAGAGCTCTCTGATTTCCACATGTGGGCTGTGGCTTTTGTGTGCCTGCATTCATTCCCATCTTTCTGTCTCTCAGAAATACACCTGATAATAATAATAATAATAATAATAATAATAATAATAATAATAATAATAACAACAACAATAATAAAAAATAATAAAGGAAGGAAAGGAAAGACAGAGGGAAGAAAGGAAGAGAAAGAAAAAAGAAATAAAAGAAAAAAAATCCCAAAGATTGAATTCTGTGCAGTTGTTGGGAATCTCTAGTGTAAGGTGGAGTCTGCCTGAGAGGTCTGGTGGCCTGGAGCAGGGTGCCATCAATGTGGGTTGAATGGTGACCTTACAGTGGCACAGCAGGACCAGGTGCTTCCCTAGAGGATGCCAACCTGGCTCTACTGTGAACTTCTGTGTAACTGTGTCTGCACAGGCATGCGCATATATGCCAGTGTGCTCGTGTTTCATGCTTGGTTGAGTGCATGCCTGTGTCTCCAATGTGCGTATCTGGGTGTGAATGAGTCCTAGTTCATACGTATGCCCATGTGTGCGTGTGAGTCAGAGTCACACAACCTTTTCATCTCAGCTTCTTCACCTGAAGAGTGTGGAAATCATAATATCTTAACGGGCTTGTTTTTATTTTTGTTTTTTTCCCCCCAAAGAAATTCTTTTATTTTAATAAAATTTTAGGTGTAAAGACAGACACTTAAACATTCCTCTAAGTAAAACAGCCCATGGGTTGAAGAAGCAAAAAGAAGAGAGATGGGAATTGGGGGGGGGGAAAGGCAGAGAATGCAGGTCTTTGACTTTAGTCTCCCCAAAGTTATATGTGGAAGTAAAAAGTTTCTACAGTTAGCAGGGTTATATAAATTACATGAGTTGCACTTTTGTAAAAGACAGAATGAAATGTTCTGCACAAAACAAAAGACATGCCTAATCAACATAGCACATTTGTATAAGGCCACCAAAAGTCAGAAACATTAATAACAACAATAAAAAAAGCTTAGGTCTGTGGTAGGCTGAGTAAAGAGTGCAGAGTGGCACTCTAATATGCTCAAGATTGTAAATTACTCTGCAAGAACAGCAACGGCAGGCAGGTTTGTGTAGGAAGTCATGCGCTCCTGGTTGGCACATGATCTACTTTCTAATATGGCAAAACCAACACAGGCATCTGTAAAAGGTCACACGAAACCACTGTATCTACAAGAAAGCACACAAGAAAGCGCAATAGTTAGTGCACATGCACACCCACTCATGTCTGTGACAAAGGTCTAAGAAGGACCGCAGGTCTAAGGCAGGCCACTGGCTTCATTGAGCAAGAGCTGGGAAGCTGTAGCCAAACGAGGCACACCATAACAGGAAGTTATCACCCGGCTAGATGCACTTGCTAAGGCTGGACAAGCAGGTTTAAGGCCATCAAGTCTAAGCAGATATCCAAATCGTTTGAATTTTGTGATTTGTCTTTCAACCTGTGCCCAAAGCCTTCTGGCTTATAAAATCCCCAAAGGGAGAGAAAAAGAAAAAGAAAAAACCACGCAAGTAACCCATACAATGGAGGATCCTATGAAATATAAACAGCATAGAGAGCTGTAACTACGAGGAAATGAGGAAAGCCAGAGCATTTAAAGCCGTACAACTTGCTCACTACTTGTTGGAGCTAGCCCTACACCAGCTGGGCTGCACGGCCAATATGTTGCTGCTACACGTCCTCTGTGTAGGTGCACGTTAACCAAAGCCTCCGTGTGTGTGTGTGTGTGTGTGTGTGTGTGTTCCCATATGGTAACAGCACACACTTCAGTTACAGTACAAAAGTTTCTTTCTTACGGTTTCTAACAGGTGTGGATTTTACTTCTACTTAGTGCAGCTTAATATTTCCTAAGACTGTTTATCAGTGAATCCTTTATAGCATTGATTTTACTACTTCAAGTTTCTCCTACATCAAACTGACCCAGGTAACAAACATGCTATTAAGCAACAGCCATGTTACATCCAATATTTATGGCTGAGATTCATTTTATGAGGCCACTTTCAACCTAAGTGCTGTTTGCAGCATGTGTTTCTCATAACACACATGCATGTACTACACTTGGGTCAAGATCACGGAAAGTACACACTTTAAAATTACAGTTATTCAATGGTGGCATACGCCTTTAATCCCAGCACTTGGGAGGCAGAGACAGGCAGATCTCTGAGTTCGAGGCCAGCCTGGTCTACAGAGTAAGTTCCAGGACAGGCAGGATTACACAAGAGATACCCCGTCTGGGGGCAGGGGTTGGCAGAGTAAATTAGGTATTGGTTTAACCTGTAAAAGCTGATTACTTGGGAAATCCAAGGCTGGTAAGGTTGGTTGCTGTATTGTTCTCAAGAAGGCAGGTTAAACAAACCTGCTGAGTGCACAGTAGGACAGCAGTCTTAGGGCTTATGGATAGTATTAATTCTGTCTGTGATGCCCAGCAAAAGTTCCAGGCTCTTAGAATGTAAGTTTTTTTTTTAAAAATAGTATTTCATCACCATAGATAAGTTTCCAGGAGGAGAGGAAGGAGGAAGAGGAAGAAATGGAGGAGCTGAGGGACGAGAGGGTAGGGAAGTGAATACTACACTGTCATGAAGGACTTGGATCACTGTGGGTGTGTCTAGCAGGGACTCATAACCAGGACAGACAGGGGGCAAGCAATGTGGCTTTGGAGGAGACTGATCAGAGCGCTAATCCGAGTTCTGTGGTTCTAAGATTCAAGGCACGTGATCGGCGAAGGTTGCTTATGTCTGATTATGGTAGCCTATTTATTACACCCAGCCTTACTCCCCCATGAGAGACATCCAGCTATTTCTCAGTTTTTGCATTAAGTGTGCCCAGATGGTTGGATTTTGGCCAACAAAATGGAAACACAAATTATGTACACCACTACCAACCCACCCTTATGGTCCTCCATTCTTTGCCCATGTGAACTGCATACAAAGGACCTAGAAGAAAAATGGAGAGGGGGCAAATGTCACAAGAAGGGAAAAACTGAGGTTGACATTCTGAGTCGCCATGCCCTGGCTCCCATTCAACTGTAATATGAGACATAGTCAGATGGTGTGCCATTAAGGTACTGAGCTGTCCTGGTACAACAGCGGACACATTCTGATACAGTGCCATTACTTTTATGTGAATTGTTGAGGGTTGGCCTTGGTGGCACATGTCTGTAGCCTCAGTGCCTGGGAAAGGCTGAGGCAGGAGGATCTTGAGTTGGAGACCAGCCTGGGCAAGGAACGCCATCGCAAACAAAGTGAAAGGAGAAAGGCAGAGTGAAAAAGAAAAGGAGAGGAAGGAAGGGAGGGAACACTTAGCGGCATGGTTCCCACAGCTTCTGCTAGAATGTAAACAAGCTCCTCACAGGACTGATGCTTTTGTTTGCTTTTTTTTTTTTGAGGCAAGCCCTTTCTGTCATATAGCTCCGGCTGTTCTGGAACTCACTATGTAGATCAGGTTGGCTTCTGCCTTCTGAATGCTGGGACTTTAAGGCATGTGTCACTACACCTGGCTTGTGTCCTGCTTTTAATGCTATTTTTTGTGGGGGGGGGTCTGTAACAACTGCAATAGGATATGAATTAAAATGAACTGGGAGTTTAAAAATATCTATGATTTTCAAGAAGCATTTTCATCAACTCCAGAAATGTCTGTCAAAGTGCTTTATAAATTACACGACAAATGCTTCCGTGGGATAACACTATTTGGGGTTGTTAACTTGAGTTGCTTTATTTGTTCTTGGGTTCCCCCATACCACCACCACCCATTTCTCAACTTCTCACTCAAGCAACTGACCCTGTGTTTATGCTTCTGTAAAAGAATGTGGCTTCGTGGGGGCAGCGTTCAGCTGGCCTCCGTAGAATGGTCACGCTGGTTATGTCTGGCTGGCAAGTGGTCTGAGTGATGGCTGGAACCGGTCAGTGCCTGTGCCCTGCTGGCTGATCAGTACTTAGAGCACCAATGATCACTGTGGAAGGGAGAGAACATCTGAAATTGTATTAACTTGGCTCCAGGTGCTTGAGTTTAGACTGAAAAAAAAGGGGGGCGGCTGGGGGCGGGGGAAGAAGACTGAAGTGCAGGAAGGCGAGCTGTTTAGCACCAAACATAAGTAAGGCGAACTCGTCTGAGACTGGAGAAAAGCCAGCTTGTGGAAAAGAGATGAGGAGGACAGTGGGAGGTGGCGTCTAGGGTTCCTGAGATGCAGAGATCTGCCCTCCCTTCAGGAAGCCTGGGCCAGATCCCAGCAGGGCAGAGCCTTGCAGTGCATCTTGTCCCTTGGTGATCTTCTGGGGACTCCTTCATCCTTAGTTGGACATAGAAGTGGCAGATAAGGCAGCCTCATGGAGAGGTGCGCATAGACCAGTGGTCCTCTGTGTCCACCCAAAGCGGCACCAAGTGAGACTCTAAAACAGCGGTACAAATTGATGAAGGGCGAGGCAGGCTGAAGTGACTCCAGGAAGGGCCAGGGCGAGTCTCCCCTCAGCCCAGCAGAGCGCGCGTGTGAAATGGGGATTGATTGGAACATACGCGATATTTCCCGGACATGAGTTCTTGTTCATGGTTACTCGAAAACTTTCTTTGCAGTAGGTAGCTAGTTTGGTTTGGTTGCTTCATCTTTAGTTTTCCAAGACAGGGTTTCTCTGTGTAGCCCTGGCTGTCTTGAAACTTGCTCTGTAGGGTCAAGGGGGCCTCACACTCATAGAGATCCACCTGCCTCAGCCTCTCGAGTGGTGGGACTGAAGATGTGCACACCACTGCTGCCTGGCCAGCCAGTTTTACTAAATGCTTCACAATTGCATTTAGAGTAGAAATCACTAGGAGACATGGTGAGTCTCCTTTTAAAAATGATCCTGCCTTGGTATGCCCAGGGTGGGGGGTTGGATAAGCATGTCCCCATACGCTCAGATATTTGAACACTGGGTCCCTCTGTTTGTGGTGCCCTCTGGGGATGCTGAGGAGATATGGCTTTGCTGGAGGGATTATGTCACCGGATGCAGCATTTGAGCTTAAAAGCCCCATGTCATGTCTAGTTAGCACTTTCTGCTTTGTGCTTGAGACGTGAGCTCTCAGCTTTCTGCCCTTGCTGCCATTACCTCCCTGCCATGACGGACTTGCATCTCTTTGGAACTGTGAGCTGAAACAAACTCTCTCTTCCCCAAGTCACCTAAAAGGAAGCTAATACACCCAGTTACAGCATAACTGGAAGCAGAGACCCTAGAATCAGGGAGTTAATCCACAAAAGAGAGAAATTCTGAGCATCGGAGATTTGCCTCAACTGAGGCAACATCCAGTGACAGAATTCAACTCTGGTTACGGTATTGGCATCTTTCCTCTCGTTTCCATTTGTCTGTCCCGTGATGGCCTCTTTCCCATACTTTCCTAATGATGAAACCAAAGTTCAAACAGCTATACTTTTCATTTCTTACTGTTTGCATTTTATTTATTCAGAACATTGTCCCCTCCCCCCACCCCCATCAAGGAGTCAGGTTTTATTTTGGAGGCACAGATGCAAAAAACCTGTAAATTTGTGGAAACTCAATCTTGAATTTCCCTGGACATGACTCAGAGGGTGTCTGGGGGAAGGACTGAATCTTTGGTTGTCGGGGATCATTGCAATTTGGCAATGAGAAGCTGGGGAAATTGGCTTCAGGAAGAGCAAGAACTTCACCTATACGTAGTGGAGGGAGTCGGTAGACATATCCGATTTGTCCTTGGTGGAAAGGAAAGAGTCCTTTACCTGGACCCCTTTCTCTTGAGTGGCCATGGGGTGGGCTGTAGCCCCGGTGATACTGACCTTTGTGTTCTTGGCTATTGGGAGGTGGGTCACAGGGTCCGTAGTCATGGAAATCATGTCTATGGGGGCTGTGCCCATAGGGGTGGTGCCCATGGGGGTGGTGTCCATGGGGGTGGTGCCCATGGGGGTGGTGTCCATGGGGATGCTGTCTGTGAAGGTCATGTCCAGGAGGGTGGTGGCTATGGGGGTGGTGCCCATGGGGGTGGTGCCCATGGGGGTGGTGTCTATGAAGATCACGTCCAGGAGGGTGCTGTCCATGAGAAGGATGCTTATTACAGCTGTGATTACGAGGGTGTCTATGAGCCCTGTTGGTACCAAAAGGAGGGAGATGGCTAGGGGGTAGTTGAGTAAGGGATCCTTCTTGAAGTGGTGGTCTCTCTGAGTTGTCTTTTCCTTCCAGTGGAGGTGGGCATCCAAGTCCATACGTCTTAGGATGATGTTTGTCACAAAGAGAATGCTCATGGGTCTTCACGTCACTCATGTTTTTGTGATCCTGGTGAAGACAGAGACATGAATATAATTATGCTAAGATGTTAGATTGAGTTAGGATTGATTTCACAAATTGATTTAAGAAGTAGGACACCAAAAGAGACATTGGATTTTTCTAAATTATTATTTTATGTGTGTTGGGGTTTGCCTGCATGTATATGTCTGTGTACTGTGTGTGTATGTGTGTGTGTGTGTGTGTGTGTGTGTGTGTACAGTATGTGTGAAGGACAGAAGAAGGAGTCAGGTCCTCTGGAACTGGAGCTACAGACAGCTGTGAGCTGCCATGTGGGTGCTTGGAATTGAACCCTGGTTCTCTGTAAGAGCAGCTAGTACTCTTACCTGCTGAGCTGTCTCTCCAGCCCTGGTTCTTACTTTCCTTCTAGCTAAATTACATTTAAAATGTAAAAGAAAACTGTCATTGAATAGCATTATTATGTCCCAAGGGGATCACTATTTTGACAAATGAGAAAGATAATATCAAAGTAAGAGTGGTTCTTTGGATGGATTTTTATGCTGTTTTATGAAAAATTATATTATCCTTATTTTTATCACTTCAACGAAAAGTGATGAGACTCTATCAAAGAATGGTACGTGTCTGTTAAACTAGCATCTTAGGCAGGCATGGTGGCACACACCTTTAATCCCAGCACTCAGGAGGCAGAGGCAGGTGGATCTCTGTGAGTTGGAGACCAGCCTGGTTTACAAACCGAGTTCCAGGATAGTCAGACCTGTTATGCAGAGAAATCTCGTCTCAAAAACCAAACAAACAAAAAATAAAGTAGCATCTTTTGATGGATCTGACATTCCCAACACAGTCCCCATACACATTTCCAGTCACTTAACCTCTAATCCCTCATCTTCAGCTTAAAAACAACAACAACAACAAACAAAACAAAACAAAACAAAAAACCAGGGTCTGTCTCTGTGGCCCAGGCTGGCCTAGAACTAGGCTATTCTTCTATTTCAGCTTCACACATGTTAGAATTACAGTTGTATACAAAGAGACTTTGACTTTTAAAAAAGTGTGAGTGTGGTAGTGTACATAGGCTGCACACCACTGAGTATGTCTTTAATTCAGCCCTTGGGAGCCAAAGGTAGGCAGATCTCTTGAGTTTGAGGCCAGTGTGGTCTACAGAGTGAGTTCCAGGCCAGCCAATGCTGCGTAGTGAGGCTTTGTCTCAAAAAACAAAACAAATAAAAATAAATAAAGTTTATGGACCTATGTTCTTGGTAACAACAAATTTACTCTCTGTTTCTCTGTCTCTGTCTGTTTTCTCTCTCTTCTCTCTCTCTCTCTCTCTCTCTCTCTCACACACACACACACACACACATACACACACACACCCCACATGAGTCAAATGAACCAAATCTCCTATGTGTGAGAAATTATCACTTGGCCTGGTTCTGCTCATGACAAAGGATGCTCAGCCAACCTACCTCAAAGTTGAAGACTTCACAGTTTATATTGGTGTCTTGTGGGGTTTCCAAGTCAGACGCTTCTACACTGTAGGAAAAAACTGCTCTGCAGAATCCAAAGACCTACAAAGGGAGATGCCTGTTAGTGTACACAAGAGGAATATACAGTGAGTGTGTGTGTGTGTGTGTGTGTGTGTGTGTGTGTGTGTGTGTGTGTGGTGCAGGCGTGTGAAGGTTTCTAGCCCAGAAAAGCTTCAAATGAATAAAAGAAAAGGTGCTAGGCCTATAACTCCTGGTGGATTCCTTGCCTCATATGCATGACAGCCAAGCAAACAAGGCAAAGCTAAGGGCAATAGTATCATACACCCCATCATTAGTTTGCCATTGTTCCTAGTCAACACTTGGGTAAAGTACAGGCTCCGCAGTCTTTTTCTCGGGCTTCTGTGCATTTCTTCCATGAGCATTGCACACCTGTATGCAGTACTAGGGACTCATGTCCCTGCTGCTCTTAGTGTTTCTGCACCAAAGCCTGGGTTTCTTGTGCCTGAGAGAATGTGGAACAATGTTGAAGATAGATTTATGTAACTTGACATGCTAGGAAGGACAGAGCCACTGCAAAGATGGGTTTGCTTGGGTCCTGTTAACCTAAGTGTCTGCTAGCCCTAACTGGTTGGCATTCTGTGTTCCAGAAGCCCCTAAACCCATTTGTCAAAGGACATTTCTAGAAAAAGCTATGCATTGAGGCTGTCTGTACAGTTTTGAAGTCAAACAGACCTACATCCATGTGGCTTGAGCATTTACCAGCAGTGGGAAATAAAGTGTACAGAAGTTCTGAAATCCAGTGTTTGCAAATGAGCGTAACACCCAGATTACAAGCGGCATTAGTTATGCGCCGCGAGACTGTTAGCATCGCACTCTCCAGCCTTCATGACTCTGCAGTGGGGTTTTAGCAACTCACAAACAGCGAAGGAGAAGGGATGTCTTGTCTTTTGTGTCTCCTGAGTGGGAATCGACTGGCTCAAGTGGGAAATTTGAGCAGGTGGAACACGACACAGTGAATGTTTCCTCCCTTAAGGCTGGAGAAAGCGAATGGGCCACTAAGGCCCTGGGAAGCCTACAGTTGAGGCCAGAACAGAGGAGCCCCCATTTGCTAACACACTTCCAGCTAGGAGAGCACAGGTGGCTGGTTAAGATTTCAGGTCTCCTCATCCTGGCACAACGGAGCAGACACTTGCATCTCTTCAGCGGGACTGTCGCGAAGCTCAGCAGACAATAATATGCGAGGAGATGCTTTATAAACACCGAGACACCTCATGATTTCGTTAATTTCTCATCACTGTGACCAAACACCAGCTAAGCAAGGAGGAAATATCTGGCATAATTAGTAAGATGACCCATTATCCAACTGATTTGATTAGGGAAGAAGCCCGGCTGGAAAGACCTGAATTTTAACCCAAACTTGGTCGTAAGTCACGATAACACTCTCACTTTGTCATCTGGGATCCCTGCAAGGGTTGATGTGTGCTGTACATGGCCTTAGCATACGCTGGCTACTAGCTCACTAAGCCTTATCACGTGGCCTGGTTCTGCTCATGACAAAGGTTGCTCAGCCAACCTACATCAAAGTTGAAGACTTTTTTTTTTTTCCCCATAGTTGAGGACTGAACCCAGGACCTTGTGCTTGCTAGGCAAGCGCTCTACCACTGAGCTAAATCCCCAAGCCCTAAGCCTTTAGTCTTAATGAATGGGTCTTAGGTGTGTGTGCATATAATATCATGTATATTCTAAAGCCGTTGCCCCGTCTGCAAATCAGTGGGAACACAAGTGCTTGCTTACCCTCTAGGGTGCTGTGAGGGTCGGTAAGTGAACACACGTGTGGGAAACATTTAGAAGAGCCTCTTCAGACAGTGGGCGCTCTCCAAGTGCCTGTTTCACAGGAGGCGCGCGTCATACTTACTGGAGGGTACCTGGGGGAATGCTGTGTGGAACAGTTCCTGACAGAGAATTCCACATAGTAATTGGTTCTTTCCCCTCCTCTCTAGAACAGAGGAATCAACACACAGTTTCAGGAGCAGAGGAAGTGAAGAGGAAAAGCAACAGATACGCACTATACAACATCTTGTAAAGCACCATGGGAAATCAAGCGATGACTACACGTTGTTTTTCCTGTGTTTTCGGCCTGATAAAAAGGTATTGCGTCAGCGACAAGAGATCACCACGTCACAGAAACTGTAACATACAGGCATACGCATAGCAAGGAAACACACCCTCCCTCAACCCCAGATCCTCATTCTTGGGGTGTCGCTGTGACGGCTTCGTTTTGTTTTTTATTTATCTTTTTATGAGTGGGGTGCATCTGTGCCCCCTGTTACATGCAGCATCCCAGGAGGTCGGAAGAGGGGATCAGGTCCTCTGGGAAAAAGAGTTACAGATGGTTGTGAGCCATTATGTGGATCCTGGGAATCCAACCAAGGTTCTCTAGGAGGGCGGCCAGTGCTCTTGACCTGGGAGCCACCTCCCCAGGATCACTGCTACTGGTTTGATGTTTTTTTCCTTACAAGCTTTGTCCACATGTACAAGTATTACAATTAGTTAAATACATCACATACGTGGGCTTATTTGCCATGTATTGTTTGTCAGCCTGCTTCTTCTCTATTGCCAATGCATGGTAGTCCAGAACATTCTTCATTGCACACATTATATGCATCCCATTGCTTGAAACACCGTGCTCTATTTAATTTTCTCTTTTCAAAAATACTTGGCAGGGCTAGGGAGATATTTCAATGGTTAAAAGATTCAAAGGACATGAGTTCAATTCCCAGTACCCACATCAGGAGATGCAATGTTCTTTTCTGGCCTCTAGGGGCATCACTCACACACACACACACACAAACACACACACAGAAACACACACACACACACACACACACACACACAGAAACACTCCTATACATACAAATAAATAAATCTTGAAAATATATCTTCAAGAAAAAAAGCAAATGACAACAGTAACTGGCTGTTCTACACGACAGTCCCGTATAAGTGACACTAGAATTCTCGGTCTATGGGGCACGGACTTTCAGCATCACTTACAATGCTGGTTGTGGTGAGGCTTTTTCTGAGCCTCGGTATTCTACCTTAAGGAGGCTACCACTGCGTGGTTTTTAGTGCTCAGATCATCCAATGATACTCCGGTCTTTCCTTCTTTCCTTTTGATTTTTTTTCCCTGTCGGATAATCATTGTATCCTTATCCCATTCTCTCCTCACTAAGAGAGGTTATAGAAGAGCTGCAGTGAGTTAAAAGGCAGCTTCCCAGGTGCGGCAGGCGTAAAGGGGGTGCTGCTCCGCTCACACCCGCCAGGTTGGTGTAGTGGACACTCACCGCTCTTATAACCCTCTCCATCCGGTCCACTCTGAAAGAGGCAAAGTCGGTATTCTGCCTTTTGTACTTGTCGAGGGCTCTATTGGCTTGTTTTCTGTAGAGCTCAGCATCCTCAAAGAAATCCAAGAGTACAGGACTGTCTTTGGTGTTGCTCAGCGCTGAAGAGACTAGAAGAAGAAGAAGAAAGATGGAGATGCCACAGTGTCAGCGATGGAAGCGGCAATGCTATGCCAGGTCTGAATACAGCGCATGTCAGCGCAGCGAAGAGGATGACACTAGCTTCCTTATTTCAGAAGGACTAACTGAAGGTTACACTAACTTAGCCAGGCATCAGCACGGACACCCAAAATGCTCTTCCCTGCTGCTCTTTGTTGTGACCCTCTACCCATGATGCACTGCCCTGGCCTCAGACTCACAGCATGGCCTCCGGGGTGCTAGGAATACAAGTTTGTACCACCACTCTTTGCTTCTTTCTTTCTGGGTCGTTGACTATGTTCAATCATGCCGAAACCTGCCCTTTTAAAACTAATTCTTGCCAGGTGGTGGTGGTGGTGCACGCCTTTAATCCCAGCACTTGGAAGGCAGAGGCAGGAGGATCTCTGTGGGTTCGAGGCCAGCCTGGTCTACAAAGCAAGTTCAGGGCAGTCAGGTCTGTTACACAGAGAAACCCTGTCTCAAAAACAAACAAACAAACAAACAAACAACAGCAGCAACAACAATAATAACAACAACAACACACACACAAAACACGAATTCCTTTTTGGTTGGTTGGTTGGTTTTTCTTGGTTTTGTTTTGTTTTGCTTTTTTTGAGACAGGGTTTCTCTGTGTAGCCTTGGCTGTCCTGGACTCTCTTTGTAGACCGGGTTGGCCTTGAACTCACAAAGATCTGCCTGCCTCTGCCTCCTGATTGCTGGATTTTAAAGTGTGTGCCATCATTCCCCGCTATTAAGATTAATTCTTTTTGAAAAAATAAATAAGAAAAGTATGGATTCTAGAGCCAACACTGTAGAGATGCAGCTATAGTTAGTTATCTCTTTGTCATGCTCAAGGTGATTCTGAGAACACACCTTGGAATCTTTGCCAGCCCCAATTATTTTATCTCTAAAATAGAAAGTTTCACAATGTTTACTCATAGCCTTGTGTGAGATCAAATGAAATGGCCAGCACTATGTAATACAATATCCCACTACATTGCACACTATAGAGCAGTATAGAACTTTTAACTGTTGAAACCAATTCTTATCACCTGTTAAGTATTTTACAAAGAGTACTCACTCTAATTCTAACAAGGATTCTAAACGAGGAAAGCCTGAAGAGGTTAAGTCACAATTATTTTGGAGATAAAATATTTGGGGCTGGCAGATGTTCAACGGCATGAGCTTGGAGGCAAAACCTAGACGCAGTGAAGACATGATGCCAACTCCACAGCGTGGACTCTGAGCTAAGTGGTAAACGATGAGATTTGAACTCAATCTCAGGCCAGCCTCACCTCAGAGCTAAGTCTCTGGGATAGTGTGTACTGCCTCTTTAGATCCCCATGTCTAATATATTAAATCTCTTTAAGTGAGGTATACCAGATGTAGGCACCTGTCCTCTGTCTATTTTCAGGAGAGTGTGCGCTAATGGAGAACTCAAGGACAGGGCCTTTCTGACAGTCATAATGTTCCATAATGAATACCATTGTATGATCGAGTTCTTAATTTGGAGTCAATTAGCAATTCAGTAGGTGACCTTACCGGAACTCATGGTGCAGTTGTAGCCATTCACTGTAAGATCTTGAGACTTGTTTGAGTGTCTTGTGGCTATAACCTTACATTGTCCAATCACCTGGAAGACAGGAGGATTTTAATCCCTTATGGAGCTACGAGTCCAGCTCATTTATGAGGGAACACAGAAGTCATGTTGTACCATCTCCCTTAACATACATTTGGGGCTTTCTCCATCAGCCTTGTCACAGAGCAGCCTTGGGCTGGTGTGCTACATACCCATTGCTACCCCAAACTCTATGAAAGCACCTGTTTAAGTAGAGTTTGGCCACACCCCAAATATTCTCAAAGAAGACAGCACTACAGCCCCTTGGCGTGTGAACCTCTCACTTCTGGAACTGACATCCTGTGTCTGCTTATTTCTTTGTGCTCCCGCTTGTGACAGGGAGCCTGCCCTCGGTACCCACATCCAACATGCATAGCAAGACCTTACTCTTCACTGCAACTCACCATCACTGCTAATGGGAGCAGTCTTTGTGGCACACAATGCTTCATTGATAAATCCATATACTATGTGGTCCAGAAAGGATGCCAGAGTCTACCTACTCCTACTCTCTCACTTAGGTGATTTGCTCAAGACGCAACGCTGGTGATGCCAACCCTGGAGGCCGCAAGAGTACTATTTAGGGTTAATATCATCTTTATGATTTTTTTTTGAGTTTTTTAAAATATATTTTATTAATTTATTCATATTACATCTCATCCCTTATATCCTCCCACCCTTCCCTCTCTCCCTCCCATTTCCCCTTACTCCCCTCCCCTATGACTGTGACTGAGGGGGACCTCTTCCCCCTGTATATGCTCATAGGGTATTAAGCATCAGCAGCGTCCCCTACACTAGCCTAGCATGTGGCTCCCCTGAGTGAGCAGAGTAGATGGAAGAGCGATAAGGAACAGAGTGGTCCCCGTTACTTACTAATTCAGATGGCCATCTAGAGAGAGGGTGACAGTCATCCTGGGATAGGACCCAACAGTCAGATTCTTGCACATCTAGGACTAAGTAGTAGACGGTGGCATCTCCCTGGGGAGGAGAGGTAAGGAGCAGGTCAGTAGGGTGTGGGAACTCAGAGAGGTTTTGTTCTAGTTTGTTTTTGGGTTTTGTTTATTTTATTTTTAATGATTTGTTTATTCGTATTTTATGTGCATCAGTGTTTTGCCTGCATGGATGCCTGTGTGATGGTGTCAGATCCCCCTGGAACTAGACATACAGATAATTGTAAGCTGCTGTGTGGGTGCTGTGAATTGAACCCAGGTCCTCTGGAGGAGCAGCCAGTGCTCTTCTGAGTCATCTCTCCAGCCTGTGTTTTTTGCTTTGCATAAGAGCAGTTTCTTCCTTTCCCTTCATTCTCCTCCACTCCCCTCTCTTTCTCTCCTCTCTCCTCCCCGTTCTACTTCCTTGTCCCTTGCTCATTCTCCTTCTCTTTCCTTTTTAAGAACAGAATCCTAGGAGGTAAGAAGCCAGGCTGGCTTTGCATGGATCTTTCTGCTTCACACTCCCAAGTGCTGAGATTACAGGCATGCACTACTACGGATCAGGATGTTTCTTCTCTCACCTTTATAAAAAGCTGCCGCCAAATGGCCCATTGGTTTGGGTAGTCGGTGAGAATGCAAGCCTAGAGTTAGAAGTGACACTAGCCACTGCCTTGTCTGGTCTGGGGTTGTGGTCCTGTCCTCTGTTCCTGACCTCTCCTTCCTTTGTTACTCTTGTGTGACCTGTTCTCTTTTCATGATCCCTGTGGAGTTCCCTTGTTCTTCTCACTGGCTTCAGTAATCGTTTGCTTGGCTTCTGGCTATACAAATGTCAGTTGTATGGTCACAGGGGCTCATGCCTTTGATTCCAAAGCTCAGGAGGGTCAAGAGTTCAAGACCAGCCCAAGCTAGCAGCGGCAACAGAACAAAACAAGCAAGGAAAAATATAAATACATCTTGCGATGATCAGGTTTTTTTTCTTTTTGGTTTTTTTTTTTTTTTTTTTTTTTTTTTTAGCTTTGGTTAATCATAAACCAGGGTAAATGGTCTTTCCTTAACATGTCCCTCGTGTCTTGTCTATTCCTGAATCTTGGCCACTGCTTCCGTCTGGTTCTCATTTCCACATTCCCGGGACACATGAACTGCTTCTTATTATGTTCCTGCCTCAGTCTCCTCAATCTCATCGTGTCCCCTCCTCCATCCTTTCTGTACTGCCACTCAGAAGTAGCTCCATGCTCTTTGGTTCTGTGTCCGACAAATGCGGCCAAGGGCTTAGAGTGGGACAGACGGGCATTAAACTGCTCGTTGTCTTAAAGTCCCTGCATTCCTGTTTTCCGCATTTTGTCATGCCTCCCCGCCTCCAGTGCTTTGTGTGTCATCTGCAGTTGTCCGTGGTCTGCCTTCCTGCTCTCAGACGTTCCCCCAGAGGACAATGTACACAAGTGTTGTTGTTACTGTTATAGCTGCAGTGAGAGGGGCCGTGTCTCTCCACTAGTCCCGACTAGCCCATCAAACCCATTCTAAACAACCACATAATCTAAATGAAGACAATAAGCTTGCTTAGCCTCAAGACAAGCCCACGCTCTCTTCCAACCTCATATCCAACTGTGGCCTTCCCAGAGCCCCGGTGGCCTTCCATCATTCCCTACTGGCTTATTCAGCCACTTCACAACACACCTCTTTCTGACCCCCTGCTCTCCTGGAGGAGATGATGTGCTGGGGTACACCTACCCAAATCCCATCTACCCTCCAGAACCCACCAGCACGCTTCTCTTCTTCAAATTGCTCCGATATCCTTGGCACGCACACGACCACAAACTATATCCTATTTTTTACACTTGGACTGTGTGCATTTAGCAGGTTATTATTTCTCTGAGGTGCACAGCTAATTCTAGTTTCCTTTTCAAAGGGCCCAGTGTTCTATGGGCTCAGCATAGTGCTTCTAGGTACTTAGAGACTGATGCATATTAGTGACATCCCAACAGCAAAAATTAGTTAAGAGGCAAATGCAACAATTTAAAGCAAGTCTCAGAAACTAAACAGGAAACCTGACCAAAGCCATTAATTATAAAGAGCTGTCTGCTCAGGGGCTCCAGCTCCCTTTGCCTCTCTCACAGGCTCTCCCAGCTCAGTTCCTCCATTGGCCATTTCTCACCACTCTGTCCAAGTGAGCATCAGAGACTCGCAGCAGGTTGAAAGTATAGCCGTTCCTCCGCCCTTTATTGATCAGGTCTAGAATTTTCTCAGCCGATGACTCAGAATCATTACAGCTGGTGGGACGCAGGGCATGGGAACACTGCAGGGTGACCAGGACCAACACTGCGGTGAGCACCTTCATTGTGCTAACCCATCCTGGGCGTTGGCCCACCATAGCAGAGAATTCTATAGTGACACACACTCAATTGATAAAGGTCTTTATAGATTTTTGTTGTATAACTGGGGATGTTCACCTTGACCCCAGGTTCAAACATCTGTCAACAGTCTGTAAATGATTAGTGTAGAGAAAGTTGAGACATAACACTGATGAGAAGGTAAAACCATCATTTGCCCAAAGTTGGCTATGTGTGGTGGGCAACTGCTTTGGCGTGTGTTTGACCCTAAGCACTTATTGTGGGTGTGGGGATGGAGTTGGGAGTAAGTTTTCTTTTATCTGTCCCAGTTGGGAATCTCTACCATCAGCTGCATATTTATTATGGCACTAAAATTCCTCAGTGGGACACAACTGGATTATCTGAGGGAGCTGAGACACTCAACACCCTTGACCTTTGACTGTCATAGCCTTCAGCTGTGGCTGAGGAATCATATGGGGATTTCTAACCCTGACACTGTTGCTTTCTTAACTGTGTCGTGCTGTAGAAGCCCTTTGTCTTAGTCACTGTTCTATTGCTGTGAAGAGACACCATGACCTCAGCAACCCATATAAAAGAAAGTGTTTAGTTGGGGCTCATATACAGTTCCAGAGGTTTAGTCCGTTGTCATCATGGTGGGGAGCATGGCAGCATGCAGACAGACATGGTGTTGGAGAGGTAGCTGAAAGTTCGACATCTGGATCTGAAGGCAGCAGGAAGAGATAACCACTGGGCCTGGCTTGGGCTTTCGAAACTTCAAAGCCCATCTGCAGTGGGACACTTCCTCTAACAAGGCCACTCTCACTCCATCAAGGCCACACCTCCCAATCATGCTCAAGTAGTATCGCTCTTTGATGATCAAACATTCCAATAGATATGAGCCTATAGTATTGGGGGTGGGGTGGGGGTGGGGTGGGGTGGGGGTGGGGTGGGGGGGGGGGGGGGTGGGGGTGGGGAGAGTCTTACTTAAGCTCTTATTGCTGTGATGAAACACCATGACCAAAAGCAACTTGGGGAGGAAAGGGTTTATCTGACCTTCAACATTCGTCATTGAAGGAAGTCAGGATTGGAACCCAAAGCAAGGAACTGGAGGCAGGAGCTGATGCAGAGGCCATGGATGGATGCTATTTATTGGCTTGTCCCTCTTGGTTTGCTCAGCCTTTCTTATAGAACTCAGGACCACCAGCTCAGGACTACCAACGATGGGCCGGGCCTGCCCCCATCAATCACCAGTTAAGAAAATGTTCTACAGCCTTGACTACAGTCTTATGAAGGCATTTTCTTAATTGATGTTCCCTCCTCTCAGATAACCTTAGCTTGTGTCAAGTTGACATAAAACTATCCATCATGGGGGGGGTCATTCTTATTCAAACCACCACACCCTCTGACTTTTAGTTTCTTTCTTTATAAAGTGTGAATTGATAGCTCTTGGCATTACTGTGTGATGAAGAAGCCATGTCTATGTCAGTCAGAACATTCTTGAGCACAGAATAGGTGCTGAGTAATTGGTGCCAATTACTATCATTAGAGTTTGTGTTATAACTAGGGCCACTCCCATGCCATCCCAGTTACCTTTGGCTCTTAAAGCAAATCATACACAGAAAACAGTGGTGAGATGGATAAGGGCTGAGAACTTGGGAGACTATCCCATCTGGGGAAGGACTCAGCACTGGGAACAGGGCTGAATAGAACAGTCTTTATCCAGCCCCTCCAGAGTGTGGAACCTGCATGCTTGCAGAGGCTGCAGTTTCAGAGAGGATCCAAGAGAACCCACCTAGGTCTCTTCCTCACTGCTGCACATCGTGTCTTTACAGTGTCTCATCTCTTCCTGAACTTTCTCTACAGTGAGGGTCTGCAGCAATGGTGACTAACCTTGTCTTCAGGTTAGAAACACTCAAAGAACATTAAGAAAAATCCTGGTGTTGGACTGAGATACTTCTTGGTGGTAGGCTCTTGCAGAACATGTGCAAAGCTATGTGTTTCATAATCAGCAGAAGGAAAAATATCAGTGCAGGTGTCCGATCCCTTCAGTTAGAATTAGCAGTGGATCCAAGCACAGGCAGTTTTCAAATCTCCACTAATTCCAAAGTGCTGTCAAGACTTAGAAGGACTGGGCCTCTGTGCTCAGATGAAGACACAAAGGGAACTAAGGCAGAGGCACATTGATGGAGTCCATATGTGGCGATGCAGTGTTAAAAAAACATCTCTTTCAGGCTAAACCTCTGGAACTCACTGAGTCTCACAGCCAGAGTTAATAATAAATTTTGTGTCACTTAAGACCTAAGACCGCTATCCCACTGTGTATTCAGCCTGTTTATTTAACATGCTTTTAAGAAGACAGTGTATTAATTAAGCTTATTTGCCTAGGATTTCCCATGAAATCACCTTTTTTGTTTGTTTGTTTTGTTTTCCAAGACAGGGTTTCTCTAGGTAACCTTGGCTGGACTCCCTTTGTAGGTCAGACTGGCCTTGAACTCACATTGGTCCACCTGCCTCTGCCTCCTGAGTGCTGGGATTACAGGTGTGTACACCATGACCACCTGGTTGAAATCCACTTTTTACAACCTAAGCTAATGCATAGCTGTGGTCTAACATATACTCTTCACGCCCCTGACCCACAAGTAACACATGTGAGTTTGCAGGTTGAACATGGCCTTATTTAATCCACCATAAATGTTGGATGCAACACATGCATAGTGCTTGAGAAACAATGACATTTGTAATACTGTTTGTGGTCTGGGTAGATTGGAGTCAGTGATTTTAATCCCTGGTTAAAAATCTGTTAAAGATTTCTGTAACGTATTCCTAATTCTTTTCTCATGTAGTGGTTTTTATGTTCTTCAATAAATACAAAACAGAAGCTCTTTGTTGAGGACACACTGAGAGATGGGGTCAGACAGACTTACAAAACAACCTTCAGGCAGCACGGATTTAGACTCATTTCACAGACAAACAGGGATGAGGGCGGATTCAGGAAAGCAGAATAGATTATTCAAATCTGGCCTCTCTTGGTTAAATGACACCATGGGACATTGGGGATTTAGCTCAGTGGTAGAGCGCTTGCCTAGCAAGCAGAAGGCTCTGGGTTCAGTTCTCAGCTTTGGTGAAAAAAAAAAAGAAAAGAAAAGAAAAGAAAGAAAGAAAGAAAGAAAGAAAGAAAGAAAGAAAGAAAGAAAATGACACCATGGAGAAGTGCTTTGACTTCGGTCCTTAAAGCAACATGGATACATTATTGGTGACTCTTATTATTATTAATGTGTTCAAAATGGTATTGCTCACCAAAGGTCAAGGCTGGCTCTAGAAGTATAAAAAATACATTTGGAACAGTATTCAAGACTGAACTTTTAGAATTGCTTCCACTCACCTATGGAGACCCAACACTGTGACTCAGAACCACAGGAATAGCAGGGAGGTCAGAGAACAAATTTCAGGAGTTGTTCCTCTCTTTCTACTATGTGGGTCTTGGAGACTGAACTCAATGATGATTGGGTAGCAATGATGATTGATAGCAATGATTGATAGCAATGGTGATTGATAGCAATGGTGATTGATAGCAATGATTATTGGTAGCAATGATGTTTAGAAGCAATGATCTTTCCCCCCTGAGCTATCTCACCAGCCCAGCAGTAACTGTAATACCACACAACTAGAAATGCAATTAGTATTAGCATCCATTTTGAACACATTAATAATAATAAGAGTCACCAATAATGTATCCATATTGCTTTAAGGACTGAAGTCAAAGCACTTTCCCATGGTGTCATTTTCTTTATTTTTTTTTTCACCAGAGCTGAGAACTGAACCCAGGGCCTTCTGCTTGCTAGCCACTGATTATTTGACAAGGATATTGATTGGCTTGCTCACTTTTGAAGACTTAGAACTGAAAACTAGATAAACTGCATGCATCTAAGAGGTGAACCAGAGGAGAACAGGAACTTGAGTTTGGGTCTCGGAGGGTGTTGTTGTCAAGGCAAGAGGCACAAAGACATGACAGGATGTCTGCTTGAGGAAGTTTGAAGAGTAGACAAGTCAGCATGGCCCCAACTTAGAGTGTAAGTACATATAAAAGAAGGCTCTGTTTTGACCTTAAACTAAAGATGCTCTTAGCACCCAATTAGTAGATTGTAGAAAAGAAAGAGTGGTGGATAAGGAGGGGTGAGCATAGAAATAGCCTACTTCAGGAACTTAGTCAAGAGAAGAAGGGAGTGATAGTTAGAGGGAGTCACAAAGTCCAAGATTGGTCCTTCCTCTCGCTTCTTTCAGTGTGGCTTGTAGACTACCCTTAGGAAAATCCACTGCTGGGACTGGTGATGGTCTGTTTGCCCCCACATTTGTCTTTTGTTTGGTTTACTCTGTCTGGCCCTGTTTCTCAGGATTCCCAGGGATTAGTGAATGCCAGCTCAAAGAGCCACAGTGTACAGAAGACCAGAAGGAGGGAGGAAGAAGGCAGTGGTGCTTATCCAATTGGTCAGCCTCAGGTTCTCTATGCTGTCACCAAGGCTGCTTCCCCAAGGCAGGTCCTGATCCAAAGCTCAGCTCATATTGGCCTTGGGTAGCCTGCCACTTCTCTTCCTGTCATCTTGGCCTAGGATGCTAAAGGCCTTCTATTGTGGCTGTTCTCCAGGTATCTCAACGTCTTTTGCCCTTCCCTTCCCTGGCCTACTGGGTTTATCGCAGAGCCTCACTTATGCTTTTTAACCTGGGTTGATTTGCCCTTCTGCTTCTTGTCAGACCCTGATTGATCCTGCATGCATACGTGCATGTCTGCTTCCAATTGAGAGGGATTTGGTTCTGTGATTTCTTAAATATAGAAAAAGGGGGCTGGAGAGATGGCTTAGAGGTTAAGAGCACTGGCTGCTCCTCCAAAGGTCCTGAGTTCAATTCCCAGCAACCAAATGATGGCTCACAACCATCTATAATGAGATCTGGTGCTCTCTTCTGGCATACAGGTATACATGCAGACATAACATTGTATACAAATAAAGAAAAAAAAATTAAAAAAAAAAAAAAAAAGAAAAGAAAAAGGAAGACCACAGTTGAATGTCATGATGTGTACTTCAGTCTCTTCAATGTTTGTTCTGATGGAAAGTAGTGTGTCTGGTGTTACCAGTGGATGGCATAGGACAAACAGGCAGGCAGGTACGCATGCACTCACGCATGTGCACACATACACAAAGAGAGAGGGGGCAGGGGAGGGAGAGAAAGAGAGGGGGGGGGCATAAAATTCTCTTCTTTGTGTCTCTGTCCCACCGAGATGGCCCAATGTCAAGACTCCAGACCTTGAAGGTAGATGAAAAGGTGCTAAGGGTTGGAAAGAGTACAGGCAATCCAAGATAGTCCTTTAAGCATAGGGGAGGCAAAGAGGGGAGGAAATGTGTTTAGTTGTGCACACTTCATCTGTAAAGCCGAGCATACATATTTTCTGACATGATAAATGAGAGGTCAGAAGCAGGAAATGGGGTATGGAGAGTGTATGATATAGAAATCATGAGATCCCCATGTGTGGTGGGAATGTTGGCAGTGACGCAGTTGTTTTGGGATCACTCATGTTCCTGAACACCAATTAAAATGCTATTCATTCATGGGAATACTTTCACAGGAAACCAGACTGACCACCACACTTGAGTAACAACAGGCCAACTGTCTAACAACTCTAGCAGGAAGCCTATTTGTGGACCAAATTAGGTGGCCTGCCAAGAAACTATAGATTTTTTGACTACAAGTCACCACTTCTTCAAATATCCAGTCACTAACAAATGCTGCATTGTTCAAATACAATCATGCAAAGAAAGCACCAGAAATATACCATTAGGAAAAGCAGAGCTATGAGCTACTTGACAAAGAGTTCAAAGTAATTACTTAAAGAGAAATGTAGAGAAAAATTCAGGAGTTAGAGAGATGGCTCAGCAATAAAGAGCACCAGCTGCTCTTCCAGAGGACTCAGGTTTTATCCTAGCACCCACATGGCAGCTCACACCTGTCTGTAACTCCAGTTTTTAAGGCTTATGGCACCCTTACACAGACATACATGTAGGCAAAACACTAATGAACACAAACTAAAATTTATATGCATTATCTCTCTCTATATATTATATATATATAGAGAGAGAAATCAATGAACTTAGAAACAAAACAATAAGCATTTATGTTATCAAACATGGAGGAATTGAGCTGCTGCCCAATTAGAAGCTTCCCCTTACTGGCTATCATTCATGGTGCTGGAAGGGTACTCTGCACACTACTGGAGAAGAGAAGTAACTGTCAATCACAGCTACAAACTCTGTGACCTAAAATAGCAACTTGCCTGCAAGATGTACCCACTGGTGCAATAGTGGCACAGATATTGTGGCAGAAACCACCCACTTCTTGGGTGGATCTAAGTCCCACTCCACAAGATGGAACCCATACCCAACATCTTAATAAGGCAAAGAACCTGAGACTAGATAGGTCATGGGCCCAGGGGAAAACCTACTATCATTTTGCTAAATAATAAATAGCAATAAAATGACTCCAAGTGACATATTGCTATAGCTATAGGTTAGAGCATCCCTCAGCCTTCATCCGAGAGGCTTATTCTTGCCGTAGGTGGTAACCAACACAGAGACCCACAAACTGGACCATGTGCAAAGCGTGATTCCTTAGTAGGATGATGTCATCAAATTCCTCCCTTCAAGGTTCAGGAATCTACGTAGAATAGGAGGTGGGGAGACTCTACGAGCCGAGGTGGCAGATGACTGCAAGGTAGCATTTTCCATATTCAACAGGGCTAATGCCTATACGACCTCACAGAGATGGAGACATAATATACAAGACCGTGTACGCTCAAGCCACATACAATTATAGCACGGAAAAAGAAGCGGATATCTCCAACGAAGAAGCTATTTGCAACCGGGGACAACTGCTTGTATGGGGAAAATCAAATTTTTTTCAATGGAGTGACACTGGGTATATTGACCACACTCCAGGACAAACCTCATGCTCAGGAGCAGTTAAACCAGCAAAAAATGGGCTCCATGATTTTTTTTTTTTTGGATTGGTTTTGTTTGTTTCGTGCCTTTGAGGGGAGGATTGGTCTTGTGTGTGTATGCGCCTTTCTTTTCTTTTTTAAGAAAGAGAAAGAACATGAAGTTGAGAGTTGATTGGGAATGGAAGCAATATGGTCAAAATTGACCATATGGAAAAAATTTAATTACAGAAAGAAAGCTGGGGGCTGGAGGGATGGCTCAGTAGTTAAGAGCACTGTCTGTTCTTCCAAAGGTCCTGAGTTCAATTCCCAGCAACCACATTGTGGATGACAACCATCTAAAATGAGATCTTGTGCCCTCTTCTGGCATGCATACACACATGGGGGCAGAATACGGTATAAATAATAAATAAATAACATTAAAAAAAAAAAAAAAAAAGAAAGCTGGAGGGTATCTATAGTACCTCATCTAACAACACTGAATTTTTATCATTAAAAAAAAAAATACAAAAAGTTACTAGAGACGGACATCATGGTCACAAGCTACACAAAGAGCATTTCGGACAACAGTAGGCCTCATAGAGTACACTAGATCCGTTAGAGGGAGTCATCTATTGATGTTCTAGCTGGTCCGGCGGATGTGTATAATGCCAGTTCTGCATGAGTAAAGATGTTAAAAAAGGAAAGGAGGAGAAATGAAAGGTAGTCAGAGGCTGGGTGGTCTGTGCAGGATGCCACCCAGCACACAGAACCCACGCGACCAGTGTGGCCCATCTCCAGACAACATGTTGAGATCAGGAACCATCAAAAGGACACACTTTATTAGCCTGTCTACATTTGATCTTCTGTCTCGTTCCCATCACCTGTCATCTGGTGCAGGGGATCACACCCCTATGGAGCCCTGTTTGTGATTCTCAGGGTGGGAGGACCAGAGGGTTGGTCTCTGTAGCCGGCCCTGGACACACAGTGGAGAACTGTTCCTTTCCAGGGAAAGGCAGTACCACCAGCTTCTTTTCCTCAGGCCCCAGGTAGAGGAAGGAAACATCCAGCGTGTCCCCCTGGGGATTCGTGGTCAGATCCAGCTGCACGGGAAAGGCTTCCTCAGGATTCTTTCCCTTGGAGTCTTCAGGCTTCTCATCATCCAGGTCAGGGAGGTACTGGACAGATCCTCTCGGTGCACTTGTGGAGGGGGAGTTGGTGGGGTCCGCGCTCTGAGAGGCCTCATCTACTGTGGGGAGTTTCTTGGGCTCTTGTGTAACAGCTGAGTTTTCACCTCCAGGGACCTGAGCCTGAAGTAACAATGTTTTCAAATGCAGAATTAATTCTACCGGGAAATGCCTTGACACATCCTGTACCAGGCAAAGCTGTTTTGTGACTGCATAATTTTTTGTTTTGTTTTGTTTTGTTTTTTCGAAACAGGGTTTCTCTGTGTAGCCTTAGCTGTCCTGGACTCTCTTTGTAGACCAAGCTGAACACGAACTCACAGTGATCTGCCTGCCTCTGCCTCCCAAGGCGACTGCATATTTGTAACATGGTCTTGGATAGCCCAGGCTCAAAGTTTTTATCTCCTGCCTCAAGTCTCCTGAGTGCTGGGACTACAGGCACAACACCCATCTTTGCTTGGAGCCATTCTGAATGCTTAGAGAAATCAGCTACAGCAGTGGCCCTCAACTGTCCTAGTGCTGCGACCCTTTAGTACAGTTCCTCATGTTGGGGTGACCTTCGACCATAAAATTATTTTCGTTGCTACTTCATAACTGTCATTTTGCTGCTATTATAAATTGTAATGTAAATATCTGTGTTTCCCAATACTCTTAGGTGACCCCTGTGAAAGGGTTATTCAACCCCCAAAGGGGTCATGGACCCACAGGCTGAGAACCACTGAGCTACAGGGATGGGCCTCCTGAGAAGAAGATTAATATCAAAACAGGTAAGGGCCAACTGGAACCCAGACCTACGGGAGCTGGACAGAAGGTCTTTCATTTCAGAGCAGTGGTTCAGGGGGGCTTAAGGAGGTGCCCGGGGTCCCCAGTGAATTGCATTTGCTCCCAGGAGTGGCAGTGGGTGGCTTCTTTGTTTGTTTTGTGCCAGGCTCAGGATAGAGCCCTCCATGCAAAGTCCTCTCACTGGTCTTAGGGATCGGAGCAGGCAGGTGATGAGGGCAGCAAGACCCAGACAGGTAGGTAAGTGCTGATGGTCACAGAGCTCACAGGGTCAGAGGAGGGGAGAAACACAGGCTCCCAGGGTGACTGGAGCAGGTTACCTCACAACAAATACTTAGTATCTGTGGAGAGGGATTGAACATTTTCGTGGAAGTGATTGTCCCCGAGGCCAGGGAGGTTTCTTGGAGACACTGAGTTTAGTGCCTTGAAGGCTTTTCTCCTTTATTCTTCAGGGCCACTCTGCAACTAAAACAGAAGGACGCACTTCTCTCTTACAGGTATGAGCTTATATAGCCTCAGGAAAGGGGGTCCTGCCCCAAAAGGG
Source organism: Acomys russatus (assembly GCF_903995435.1). Taxonomy (NCBI): domain Eukaryota; kingdom Metazoa; phylum Chordata; class Mammalia; order Rodentia; family Muridae; genus Acomys; species Acomys russatus. The sequence goes on along the minus strand of NC_067144.1, from coordinate 7,988,576 downwards.
GGGCATAGGAACCTAGAAATAGATTCCATTGAAAAACACCTGGGGTTATCATGATAGAGTTCAATGGGGAAATGTCACAGTCCTGCAAGCCTAGCGACCAGAGTTCAACTCCCACCCCCACCCCAAGAACCTGTGTGAAGGTAGGAGAACAAACTGCACACCGAGATGTCCTCTGACTCCACATGCCTGCCATGGCCCATGTGCTCATACATGTACATTGTGCAAACACAAAATAATAATAATATTTTAAAAAATAAATACCTGAGATTCGAAGAACTCACAAGTCACAGTGACGAGCCTTTTTAAGGGTCCTTGAATCAGAGAACCTTGGCAAAGACCAACAGGCTGAGAGAAAGGAAGATGTCCGGTGAGTACCAAGTCACCGGTGAGCAGAGATGCAAGCCCCTCATTTCCTGCATGTGTAGACACACAGCTGCACCATGCTTTTCTGCCCCTGCCTTGGAAAGGGGCAGGCTTGGGGCCAGTTCTCTCTGAATTATCTAAAAACCAGCCTAGTCTAGCTTGCTTCTGACAATGGGAAGAGTGGGTTTTAGGAAGGTGCCCCAGTGTCTATACACTGTCCACTGCCTGGCCCTGGGTCTGCCCTGGAATCAATTAGGAACTTAGTGCTCTTTTCTCAACAGCAGCCCTTAATGGGCTCTGAATGAATTTCTGTCTTCTCGGGCAAAACCACTCTCAGCTCCTTAACCTTTGATTTGAAAATAAAAGTGTTGTGTTTTTATTATGAATGTAATGAATGATTATTTAGAACTATATAAACAAAAAGAAAGAGACATGACCGGCAACTCCATGAATGGTTCTCATTGCCTGCAATTCTTTGATCCTTTTCTTCTGATCTCTCCCCTATGTACTATGGTTTTCATTTAAACACTAAGGTCATATTACTTATGATATTTTATTGTTATTTTGTCACTGAACAATATATTGTAAAAATCTTTGAATGGCAATTGGTAGCCTTCTATATTTTATTTTTCCTCAGTGATTATTTTTATAATGGCTACCTAGTATTCCTCTCTACTTAATAGTCTCTTTGTCAAACAACTAGATAGAATCTTTTTTTTTTTTTTTAACACTAAAGCTTTCTTTTCATATATCTCTAGTTTCTTCCTTAGAGAAATCCTTATGTGGTGGTTTGAATGAGAATGAGCTCATATTTTTGAATGCTCAGTTCCCAGTTGGTACAACTGTTTGGGAAGGATTAGGAGGTGTGGCCTTGTTGGAGGAGGTGTGTCACTGGGGGTAGACTTTGAGGTTTTCAAAACCCCACACCATTCCCAGTGAGCTCTCTCTGCCTCCTACTTGTGGATCAAGATATAATCTCTCAGAACCATGCCTCGTTGTCTGCTACTCTATGATGGTCATAGGTGCTAACCCTTTGAAACTATAAGGCCCCCAAAAAACTCTATCTTTTATATGTTTCCTTGGCTGTGATGTCTTATCAAAAATCCATCTAAACTGGTTTTGAACATTACTCTATACCTTCCTCTACATCACATGAAGAAAAGAGCAGAAATCCTTAAGGTGGGAAAATCCATTAAAGTAAAATGGTGGCCCAACCTTCCCTTTTCCTCTCCATTGCTGTGGCTCAGAGGATCTCAGAGAAACTGCTTGTGGCAAGAACAGCTGCATACTCCACACTATCTAGAACTTTCGGAATTGTCAAAATGTGTAGGCCTTCTGCTGTGAGCACTGGCGTGGACTATAGAGAACAGGTCTGTGGGGCTGTACTTCAGTGCCCGCACTCATTGGCTAGTCTGATGGCATCAGTCATCCCACTTTCTTTTAAAAATAAATATCTCTCCCTCACCCCAGCATCCTGTATGATTCCATTTGTATGAAGTGTCCAAATGGACAAAGCTATTGAGACAGAAATCGGATTCATTGTTTCTAGGGGCTTCTGAGGGCAGCAATGGGGAATGATTTAATGGAGGTGGGGTAGCTCTTAAGAGCTGGTAATATTTTTAAAAATTATGAAGTAGTTATGGTGGCACAGGTCTGTGAATATAAAACAAAAGTGGAATTATCTCCTTGAGGGAAGGAGAAGCAGCCTGTGTTCTGGGACACCCCAGTACGATGTGTACTCAAAAATATTGGTGATCTGTGAATGCCTATAGATTGCACAGACCTCCATTAACTCACCTCCGAGTCGGAGGGCTGGAGAGAACAACTGGCCTTGGAGTCAGTACATGGTGGCTTTTTGATCAAATACTCCACAAAGTAGGAAGGGCCAACCACCCACTGTCATGAAATAAGCGTTAAGAGATTAGCATCTTTCCCCAGGGAGGACTCAGGGTTTCCAATGTTCCTTTTGCAGACCTGATCCCGAAGCTCTGTCAACCCACAGACTCACTGTTCCTGAAAGTCCCCACAGGCACAAGACCATGTCGGTAATTTTGTTATGTAGGAGACGTACATGGGTGCCTTCACTGTTAAGGATGTCAAGGGCACCCCAGACATTTTCTCTCAGCCAGCTCATTTCCCCTTACGAAGATTGGCCTTTAAGTTTTTATTTATACAAGAGAGCTACCAACGCAATTGAAGCACAGATGAGCCCCTTATCCCATAACTCATGAAGCTCAACACCTCTCCCCCAGGCCTTAACGAAGAAGCCAAGGCCATCTTGCTAAATGCTCCACCATCAGTCAGACACACAGTGCACCTGTTTCACCCCAAACCCACACGAGACCAGGAGTCTGTTCTTCCTGCTTTAAGGTTGGAGAGATCAAGTCAAGTCACGGGGCTACCTGTGCAAATTCCAAGGGCTAACCAGAGCTGTAACATGAGCGAATGCTCTGCGGATCTGCTGGAAATGGGGCTGCAGAGAAAGGCTCCTGAGCCCTAAGCAGATGGCATGCCTAGACATCCTCTTCCTAACCTAAGATCCCGTGCAGCTATAGTCTGTGTAACTGGCCCGGGCATTTTAGTCTTACCTGGCTGGTAGCCCTGGTAACTTTGACGAGGGAGTACTGTTTTGAGGGGTTCTCATTGTTGAACTTTGCAAGTGACTCCGTGGCAGCTTCCAGAACCCTGGGGTTTGACAAGTCAGTGGGGCTTGGGCAGTCAGGGCATATTGACTGCATCTGTCTTCGAGAAACTATTGGGGAGAAAAGTTTGTAAATATTATTAATCTTCAGTCCTAATAATAGTCAAAAATCATACAACTATACTGGAGGCAAAATTATAATAAAATTATAATACCCAGAACTTGCAAGGACGCAGTGAGAATGGCATCTTTCATGGAAAGTATTTAGTTGTTGGCAATATGATAGTTGGCAGTAATAGTACTTTTCTTTATCTTTGCTTTCTTTCTTTTCCTTCCCCTCCCTCCTCCCTCCCTCCCTCCCTCCCTCCCTTCCTTCCTTCCTTCCTTCCTTCCTTCCTTCCTTCCTTCCTTTGTGAGACAGGTCTCATGTATGCCAGGCTGGCCTACGTAGCCAAAGGGAAGCTTTAACTCCCGATCTTCTTGCTGGAGGCTAGGCTTGCAGGCACGTGCCACTGTGCTTGACTTCTATGGCACTAGGACCCAAGCAGCCCCGAGCTAATGTCCAGTCTCCAAGCAGTATTACTTTTGTAACTAAAAAGAAATCAAAGCGAGATAGCCTTGCCCCATCATGGACTTATTTGCTGTAGGAATTTTGTTCAGAGCCACATAGGGCATGCCTAACCAGCAGTGTGGGCTATGCAGGGTCAAAGATGGCAATGAATGTGGTCCAACATGAAATTGTAAAATACACTTAAAACATGAGTTGTTTTCTTTTGTTGTTGTTGTTTTGTTTTGTTTTTGTTTTTTGCAATTCAGTTACACAGTCCTCGGGTATGAACTTTGTAGATGGCAACATTGTCTTTCAATGCCAAAAACAGTTAACACATCAGTCTCCTCTCTAGCTCACTGTCCTTTTTCATTGCTGCTCCTGTAGACAAGGGCCTTTGAAAGGCTGGCATTTCATTATCTCCACCACTTACTTATCTGTGGTCCTTAGCACCAAGAAAAAACCCTAACACATAATGAGTATTCAGTAGAAGCCTGTTAAGCAAGTGACATCGTGCTGGTGGAAGCAGACCACCTTTAGTTAGAAACTGCAAGTACATCAGAAAAGATGAGACCGGAGAATGGTGATGCTCTCAGTGCAGCTACGATCTCTTTGGGAGGAGCAGGAGATGGCAAGTGTATGATCATAGAGCCAGAGGAGCGTTTTCAGAGAAAACCTACTCTCTAATGAATATTTGGGGATGGGAGAGCTGTGCCCACAGCCTGCCACTTGTGCCTCATCCCCAACTCCAGACACCTGTGAAATGACTGGCACTATTCTCAGATGTCCTCTAATTTATTTCAGCCTGGTCCAGTGAGGAAGTGTAAGCTGTGGCAAGTACAGTGTCTGCTCTGGTGTGTCCTTCCTTCCTCGTGGCCATCTGGGGCTTGTTAGAAACCCTGGCTCTCAGGCCCTGGTGGGCCAATGGAATCAGACTACACACTTTAACAAGATTCACAAAGCGAGTGCATGCGTGTGGTCTGTTGAGTACACATTCTCTGTTTGCCCATGCAATGGACTCCCACTGCTCAGTGGCCCTCTACGAAAAGCAGGATCCAGAAGGAGTGCACACGCTTATTTCAGTCGACAGTTTAGTCTTATTCTTGCCTGTTATTCAGCAACTGTAAGGACATCTGAAACTTGATATAAATAAGATATAAGACTATATAAATCGTGGTCGCGCATGTTCTGTATTTTATGAGTGTTTTAGCCAAAGTGGAAAAAGTGTACACTAGGAAAGCATCATTGTGCAAAGAGCATCTGGGATGTCTCTTAAGGGGTCTGAGTTCTGGGGATACTCATGGGAGGGAAGCGGGTCAAGCAAGTGCAGAGATGGGGAAGTGTGGCGTGTGTTCGGACAACAGTACCAGCCAGCTGGAAGGGTGTCAGAACAGTGGCCCAGACAGAAAGGAACCTGGGACCAGCTGTTGATGTTGCGTCACTCCCTCAAGACAGACAATGTAGGATTTGGAGCAGGACATAGCTCTTGAGGGTGATTTAGGAAGGCTTTCCCCTGGGAAGAGGAGTGTGTAGCGAATGCTGGTAGGGAGGCAGCGCTGGGGGATTAAGCCATGGCTGCTTACAGAGCAAGCGAGGGAGGAGAGACTGCATGCCAACTTGATGAAGGCCTAGTTCAACACTCTGCTCTGTCTTCCATTAAGATATACAAAACCCTCTTGACTCTTACCTGGGCGGAGGGTGCAGTTATAAGCAACTAAGTAGAGCACTCTTCTTGGCTTGTTAATGTGAAACATCGCTTTGCATTGACCATAAACCTAGGAAAAACAAAGAAACACAATTGATGGTGCATGCATGCAGGGAACCATGAGTTTAAAACCACCCCCCACCGTCCCTCCCCCCCCAACCCTCCCCATTCCTTCTTGAGTAGAATTTTAATTTAAATGTAACAAGAAACTTAACATCAAGTTCTGTGCTTTTGGGTGGGAAGAATGGCTATCTATCACCAAACTGTTGCACTTTTTCCTGGAACACAGCTACCTTTCCAGGCTCCTCACACTTAGATGTGGGAACTTCTAACTGTGGGAACAGAGCCAAAACAGCTTTGCATTGCCACGCCCCACTGCCACATCAGCACATTTTTTTTGTTTTGCTTTGTTTTTCTCCATCTTTTCTCTTTCGATAGCCCAGTGAGCATGGGGACCTAGGGAGGCACAGGTTGGAGGTCTGAGGTAAGCACAGGAGAAAATGGGGCCTCCAAACCATGCCCAGAATCAAACTCGCTGGTCAGGAGCTTCAAGTTTGAAATTACGTGAGAAAGAAACTCCTAACCTGTGTGCTCCTGGGGGGAGCATGCACGTCTCTGTGAGTCTGGTATCACTACACCAACTATAACAAGAGGGCACACAGAGCATTTGTTTTTCACAACCAGGTGCACGTTGGTATGTTTGGTCAGATGATTACAAAAGGTAATTTGGATCAAAAGATTTACTTCAGGCTGGGCAGTGGTGGCGCACGCCTTTAATCCCAGCACTCGGGAGGCAGAGGCAGGCAGATCGCTGTGAGTTTGAGGCCAGCCTGGTCTACAAGTGAGTCCAGGATAGCCAAGGCTACACAGAGAGACCCTGTCTCAAAAAAAAAACAAAAACAAAAACAAAACAAAACAAAAACAAACAAACAAACAAAAAAAACAGAAAGAAAGATTTACTTCAAACCACTGAGGACCCATGTTGGCTTCCATGGCAGTCTGCATCAGTGCATGGAAAAGACCCCAGAATCATTGAGAGCCAGGTGAAAACTGAATCCGATGGTTTCAAGTCTTGGCAAGGCTGAGCTCAAGGCTGGAGAGATGGCTTAGTGGTTAAGACACTTGCCGTCCTTCTAGAGAACCAGAGTTTGGTTCCCAGTTCCCGTATCAGGTGCCTTACAACCATCTGAAAGTCTGGTTCTGGGCACGTGGGAGGTGGGGAGGTAGTATGGGGTGGGGGGGGGGATGGCAGAGGTGAAGGGGTAGGGGCCACCTTCTGGTCACTGCATGAATGTGGGACACACACATACCTGCAGGCAAGGTATCCATACACATAGAAAAATAAAATAATTTCTTTTTAAAGAAGAAAGGATGAGTTCTGTGACCCTTTAGTTTTTGTGTTTCAGGGTGCTCTCCCAGAGACCCCTGACAACCTTCACACCATAAACCATCCCCTTTCCTATCTGAAAACCTCACATTAATTTTCATTAAAACAAAACCAAGCAAAATAAAACAAGCTACTTTCCATTACTGCTGCTGTTTACCTTATTCAAACATCAGAATATCTCACCCCCGCCCCCTCACTCTGTCTCTGAGAGTATAAACATTGGCTCATGGGCCAAAGGATCTTAGGGCAGAAAACAATTTTGGGGAAACTTTTCAAGTCTATTCAGCAAGACCCCAAAAGGACATCGCAGGACAAACACCCACCCCCCGCAGCTAAAATTGGTTCTTTTCTTCATTATCAGAATTAGCACACGGGCCCATTGCCTTGGAGCTAATAAAGACAAAAATGAGCAGATGGCGGACAGTGAGCCCACCCCTGGGAATAAGTACTTACCGACTCGTGCAAAATCCTTGGGTAGCAGTCCTTCTGTGCCTTTCTGCTGAGCACATGGCAGCCAGTCTCTAAGACATCCAGTGTGAGGTAGAACAGAGATCCCATGTCGTCCTGCAGTAGGGTTGGAGAGATACCCGACCACACATGAACAATCCCAGGACAACTCTGCAGACCATTAGACAGCAAGCGGCTTCTTCCTGCGAAACCCGAAGCGCAGATGTGCCACAATGCTACTGAAGCCTAGACTCCAGACAGTGTAGAGTCACTCCTATCACTTGTTCCTATGGACAGCAAGAGTGTTCTAGCACGCCTGCTGACGATGGCAGAGCGCTGTGTTTTCAGGCTGGAAAGCACCTGTTGACAAATAGCCCCTAAGTTGCCACCCCGCTGCTGGCTAGTTGCTGCAGCCTGTCCAAAGACTGCCCCAAAGGCTGCCACTTGCCTGGAAGTGCTCCCGAACTCCATGCACTCGGCTGAGGCTCAACATATAGCCGTCCTTTTGGTCTCTGTTGATGTTCTGCAGGGCAAAGCCTGCAACCGCCAGCACGTCAGAGTCGTTACAGTTTCGGGGACGCAGGTGGAAGAAGGGGGGGTCTGGTGGCCCGGGAGGAGAACGAGCCATGCAGCATGCAGCCAGGGTGCAGAACGCCAGAAGCTGGATTAGACCCATTCTGTGGGGGAAAAAGCTCCAGGATATGTCAGTGTGTAGAGCTGCCGGATGAGCGCTATTGTGGGGCCCGAAGGGCTGACTCGAGCAGTTTTATAATTGAAATCAGAATGGCTGAATGTGACTTGAAACACTGTGTCCTAACGCCACCTTGACCCAAACAGCATTTTCTGAGTCAATATTTTGGACAGGGTTTGTTGGTGTTCTAACCTTAGACCCTGAGTGAGCTGTTCATGTGAATAAAATGAAGTTTCCTAATTGTTTCCCAATAATTGTAGCAAACATTTGATCAAGGCATAGGAAGAGCCGGCTTCTGTCCAGGTCTCTATTTGAGATGAAACCAAGGCGGGGCTATCACCGCTATCCATCTTCTCCGATGGTCTCACAGCCACACTGTCCCCTGGGCAGGACCAGGAAGGCTTGGGCCTTACCATCTGACCTTCCACTGCCTGCTCAGATGAGAGTCCAGCTACAACTGAGAATAAACACTCCTCAAAAATGTCCCTTTCTACTTCCTGTATCTGACAGGAAAACGGGGTGCTTGCTTCATCTCAACATTGTATTTAAGGGCGGGGGGGGGTTTGCTAATGAGACCACAAAAGTTCTCCTATCACACTCTGGGTCTCTTCTTTCTTTTGTGCACCTAAAAGTAAACTCATTAAGAGACCCAAACCTGACGCTGTTGGGAAAAGATAATGGTGCTCATCAAGACTAACTGTGGTTCTTGCCTCTTTTTCTGAGCTTCAGTTTAGAGCCTGGGGAGGTTCATCTTACTAGGGCTATCTGAGAAGCAATTTATTGATTTATTTTAAACATTTTATTTAACTTTAATTTACGTGCATTGGTGTGAGAGTGTCAGATCTTGGAGTTACAGACAGTTGTGAGCTGCTATGTGGGTCCTGGGAATTGAACCCAGGTCCCTTGGAAGAGCAGGCAGTGCTCTTAACCACTGAGCCATCTCGCCAGCCCTATTTGACAGGACGTTGAACTTGCTATGTAGCTGCCAATGGTTTTGAACTTGTAATCCTCTTGCACTGCCTCCCAAGCACTAGGACTACAGTTGCATAGCCCCCTTCTGACTGAAAAACTAAGTATCTTTCAAAACTTCTTTTCCTCCAGGACCAGGCTTCACATGTGCTGAGAAAGCACTCTGCCACTGAGCTGTATCACAGTGTTTTTTATTTTGAGACAAGGCCTCCCTAAGTTTGCCCAGTCTGGCTTAGAACTGGCCACCCTGCTGCTTTGGCCTCTCACATTTCTGGGACTACAGGCGCCTGCCACCATAAACGGCACACACACACATTGGGTGAGTGTGGGATGCCAAGGATCAAACCCTGGGGCCTCACTCACATCAGATGAACATTCTACTGAGCTACTCCCATAGGCCACGTTGAAAAAGTTTCCTTTTCAAACATACACAGACACCCACAGACAAATAGACAGACAGACAGACAGACAGACAGACAGACACACACACACACACACACACACACACCAGTAGAAGTTTACCAGGAAAGGTCCAAGTCAGAAAAGGAGTCTACAGATTAAGCTGTCTCTGAAAATATTCCCTAAGATGAGCAACATCCCAGTCCCTATCTCTATCTCCATCCCCTGTCCAGGCCTTCCGTGTGCACTATATGGAGGTAATGCTGTGCCCACCAGTACCCATCTAGTGGGCCTCTCAACATAGACAGTATCTGGAAGATTCCAAAGCTTTGGGGTCGATACTATTTCAAACATAGTTCCTTACAGCTACAAGAGCATACAAGAGCCTTTCTGAGTAGCATTCATTTTTAATCCACACATCTATTTTGGGAATGTTTGTGTTTGTAAGGAAGGATGGCAGTCTGTGATACTTTTTTCATGGGGGATCTGGTGGGAGGGACCAGGTATCTTAACTGGGAGTGGGATCTTCCAAGTGAATGGAAAGAATTGTCTCACTGGTCTAGATAGAAAGCCACCACATAGAAAGTAGTGTCTGATGACAGTGAGCTTAGCCAAAAAAAAAAAAAAAAAAAAAAAAAAAAAAAAAAAAAAGGCTGTTAATGTTGCTGAAGTATCTAAATTTACTTAAAACTTTGATTTCATATTAAACTTAAATATGCTGACTTATGTTTTTAGCTAACACCACTGCTACTAAGAAAAACTGAGTTTTATGATGAATTTACTAAATAACTTACTATGATAAATTTAATTGCATCATCACTGAACAGAAAACAGATTCCCCCCTCCTTTGATAGCCCCTCATAGACAACTAAGTAACCTCATTTGCTCAGTGAGTGGTACAGACACGCACTGAAAACTACCTTTGTAGATAACTTAGCAAGTCCAACCAAGTGAGAAAAACAGGGTAAAAACAATCCTGAAGGAAGCAATGAGAGAGCCAGCATAGAAGCTTTTCCTTTTAGAGTTTTTTCATCAAGGCTAGGGAGATGGCTTAGCCAGTAAAGATGCTTGCTTGCCCAGCCTCATGACCTGAGTTCAGTTCCTGGGAACCTCATGATGAAAGAGAACTGACTTCTGAAAGTTGTCCTCTGACCTCCGCATGTGCACCATGGCCCATGTACCCCACCCCATCCCCGTGCACAAAAGTAAACAAACAAACAAAGAAATGTAAAGGTGTTTTTTTTTTTTTTTTCCCCATCACACTGATGGTAAGAACACTGCCTGAACTACTTTTTCACTCACCAACGAACTGAAGTCAGGGAAGCCACTTACCTGCTGTAAGCCAGGCTGTCTACTCTTTCAAATGTGCTAATCACAAGCCTGTATCAGAAACCCTCCGCGCAGAAGGCTAGGGCAGCGGCTGGGAAATTGCTAGATGTTGCATAATCTAGCGACCTGTCACTCAGGAGCTCTTATTGGGCAACCGCACCATGCCAGGAATGGAGTTAGGCTGTCCCGGAACCGAGAGGTAGGAACACTGACGTGGTTTGAAGCCGCCCCCCCCCCCAACAAAGCTCAGGTGTGCGACATGTAATCACTTATGAAACCGGTGGAGAGGTGGCACCTTCAGAGAGGAGATTAAGACCCAAGGGCTCTGTTCGTGTCCCTTGAGGGTGTATGTTATGCAGAGTTCCTCTTTCTGCCTTCCACTGCTGTGTAATACATACAGCAGGAAGGCTGTCCCCAGTGGGCCCTGGAACTCCCAGAGTTCCGGACAGCAGCACAGGACGGACTGCGTAAATAAGGCGCAGCGCCCACTGTATGTCTTTTTCTTTTTAAGTAAACAAGTTGTTAGTAGGAAATTGATTTACAAACCCAAATCTGAAGGTCACAGTTCCTCAGAAGTGGGGTCTCGGTCGTGCTACCAAATGGGAGAGTATGAGAAAACTGGCATCGAAACCGGAAATGGTTACTTTAAGAAAAGCAACATAAATTGGTCTCTACCAACCAACCAACCAAATAAATAACTCAAAGTCCAGTGTAAACACTGAGACTAGAAAACGACAGCTAACCTCTACACAGCAACTAGATGGATTAGGAAAAGCATAGCAAATACACACGTACACACAATCTTAAATCTAGATTCCACATTGAAAAGAAAAAAAAAATCTCATATTTGTCTTTGTGAATCTGACTTGCTTTGCTTATTATAATGTTTTCCTTTTGGAGTCATCTCCCTGCAGACATCATGATCCATTTCTTTCTTCCATTGCTTGTGTGCGTATTCCTGGGTCGATGTCACCAAATATATACTCACCCTGGAAACTACATTGAGGACAGCGCAAAGGAACCATTTTACCCAAGTCTAGCTTGGTGAACCATGAACTTATTATGCATGGGTGAGAAGTGCTAAAGTATGGGTGACTCAGAGGCAGCTACATCACTGAAAAGCACACCCCAGCATGAGGGATTGTCCCTGGAGGTGGCCACTCTGCTACCTGCAGTTACCTGCCTCACATAAAACCAGATCCTTGGCTTTGGAGTCAAAAAGACTTTCAGAGCAAGTCAGCATGAAGCAGCCAGGATTTGATAGGGAAATTTTAATATGACTTTTAAATAGAAAGGTTAAGTGGAAAGATTCAGGAAGAAAGCAAAGACATGCCTGAGAGAGTGTGGTTTTTATTGCTCCAAACCCAGCCACCCAGTAGCTTGAGGCCACGTCTTGGCATTCTGTCTTAGGTCCTTCCTCCTAGGACCTAGCTCTATGAAACTTTAACCACATTTTAGCAATATATGGAAAAAATTGACTGTTTAAAGCACATTTTTCCCCCCCTGTCAACCATGTTCCTGGGGAAAGTCTTACTACATTGCAAGTGGGATTTCTTGTAAAAGTCCTTGTTGTGGAGTACAGACACTGGGCCCAAGCTGGCGCTAGGTTAGTTCCAGTTCTGTACTCGCCAACGGGAAGCCAGGAAGAGTTTCTCACACCACATTAGTATGTGGGCTGTTTGTGAGGGTTGGAGAACAGTGCTTGGCTATGAGGTTGACCTCTGTACATCACCAAAAAGACTCTAAACAGTAAGAAGCAGGCAAGGAGGCTATCCGCCAACAGCACATACCCACGGTCCTGTCGATCTAAGAAAAGAGATGTCTTCCCAGAGATGTAGCACTCAAGGCGGGGCTCGGCCTTGCAGCTCTCACACCCAGGCTTTCCTGAGGACCCGGGTTGCTTAGGCTGGGAACCAACTCACACAAGTCACCTGTGTGTAGACGAGAACCAGAGGGATCCTGTCCTGGTGTTCCCAATAGAACCGGCTAGGTGATGGCAGGTGTTCCCGCTGATTGCCCTTTTATATCCTGCGAACAGAGTGCCCCACCCCTTCGGAACCTGGAGAATAATGTGCTGCCTACCTGGGTTTCAGGGCTGGCAGACACCCTGCCTATGAATTAGAGGCAACAGAGAGAATAGGCTCTAATTAGGCTCTGTGTCTTTATAAGGAGCCACCCAGCACTTTGTTCCTGTCTAGGCTTTTCACGGTGTGGTTCACCAGCAGTTTTACAGTCCCACCCATAAGGTGTGGCTTTCCTACAGGTGGCCTTCTCCACACAGAGGTGCTGGTTGGTTCCCATAGGGCTCGCTCAGTTGGCAGCTTTATTGCTGAACCTCTACGTATTCAGTACTGTGCACACCTGCAGAGGCAGAAAGGCTCTGGCTGCCAGCAATCCAGGGTGATCACATGGGATGGTGAGGGGCAAGGTTGTATCAAAGGCCTCAGCTGCAAGGACCAATGTTCTGCCATGTTCTGTGTGTTCTGTAACTAATGCCATGGTCTGTATGTTCTGTGAGAACTTGTCATCTAGGTGACACTTACTTCTTCCTGCATTCCGGGAATGACCTCACACTGCACCTGCCAGCAGTCTCCAGAACCTCCACCAGGGCAATTAGATATAATCAACACCCAATGTTCCTCTGAGATGAAACACTTCCCCTCATGATTCAGCCTCCACCCAACCTGCCTAAAGGTCAACATTCCTGTGACCCACAACCCCTCCTCCTGCTTACGGTTTTTCCCTTTATAAACCCATTATCCTTGAAGCTTGGCACCGTTTTCCTATCCTGTTGCCTCAGGAAGGATTGTGATCTGAGCTTGAGCCATAATAAAGGACCCTGTGTGTATTGCATCGGTATCGAGTCCTGGTGGTCTTTTTTGGGGGTCTCTTGATCTGGGCACATTTGGGGGCTTGCCAGGGGACTTACTGGCTGGTAAGTGTGTTTGTGTCTGTGCCATGGCTGTCTGCTACTTTTGTTTTGTTTTCAGGCATCCCAGGACTTCCATTCCTGTGGCAGCCAGGAGTGACTTAGCAGATGCACTGTATAGTCACTGCTGTGGGAGTCTGCAAGATGTTCCAGACCCCATCAGGAGGACTTAGAGCCTCATCAGGAGGACTTAGAGCCTCATCAGGAGGACTTGAATGCTCTACTGGGTGGCCAAGCCGGTACTTTCATTTTGTCTCAAATCAGCAAGCCGAATGTGTTTGTCTGTGTGTCTAATGACTGTTTTGTGTATGTACAGTATTGATTGAGACTTTGATGGATGGAAGGATGGGACAGACAACCTCAAATTTGCGAGATGAAGCGTGTCACTCCCGTGGTGTGGCAAGTGCCAATGTCTCAATACCTGTGTAGACCAGAAAGTCTGATTTTGTTGGTTTGTGCTCTGTTGTCTTTTTTTTGTTGTTGTTGTCTTTGTGTGACTCTTGTAAGTAAGAAGGACATCCAGACCAGGTCCGGTTTTCTGGTTTAAGCAGAGCCCAGTTATAGGATAGGCTCCTTCGAGTTTGGTTTCTGACAGAACATCACGGAGCCTGCTGGCTCTTGGGACAGTCCACCGTTCTGCATTTTGGTTCTTTTCTTTCACTGTACTGGTACATTTTTGTTTGTGTAGCCCTTTTGTGTTTCTGTTTGCTTGTAACATCTCAGTTCTAGAAATGGGCTAGGTCTCAGATGCCACTCTGGCCAATGTTTTCCACTACCTGCTGAAAGCATGGTGGTTTCGGCCTGGTACCTTCCACTTCCTGCTACTGACTTCTGCGTGGAGGGGCCTCTCCCAAGCATGGAAGGCCTTCCGGGGACACCCACCACAAACATGGGGCTATTGGATCCTAGCCGGTACGAGCGCTCAGCCAGCAGTGGCACTCCCCGCTCCCCACCTGCTTGGGCTCCCTAAGGCTTGAGTGTGCAGCATTTGGGGAGGGGAGGAAGCAGGGTTGCCAAGGTCTGCCTAATAACTGTCTTTTAAAATGCCCCACCACTTCCGCTGAACAAGCACCAGGGGGACACAGGAACTGCAGGGCTTTTGGGCGACTGCTGTTCGGCCTTGCTGAAAGCTTTTTCCAGCTTGCAGTCTGGATGCAAGCCTGCCCCCTTCCCGCACCCCAAGCGTGGTACACTGGTCACTTGATCCGGGACACTGCTGGAAAGCCCTAGCTCCTGCCTGTATCAATTGGGCTCAACAGGTGACAAGGTACTTTTCCTTTGAAATAACATCTAGAGAAAGTAAAATAGCTTTGTCCATCTATCAAATTTATTAATGTATGTGGCCACTATACGTTTGATTCAACTTGCTTTTATTTAAGTTATAAATTTATTCTGTTCTGTACACCTTGTTTATAAATTACCAGTTATTGCAGATGGTTAAAAATCTTTAACATTTGTAACAAAAAGGTTAATTTAAACTTGTAATTTAGAGTTGGAGCCATTAAGCAGCAAGTGGCATAATTCAACCGGTCTCCAAATGTACTTTTAAATTAAGGTTTGTATGTAATTCTTTTTTTTTTTTTTTCCTTTCTTTCTTTTTTTTTTTTTTATTAAGGCCTATAAGGCATCCAGAGAGAAACATCTGGTCTCTGTAGAAAACTTTCTTTCTCCACACTGCTCCTTCACATCCGCCTTCGCCTCACTGGAGGCCATGCTGTGGTTTTGTCTTCAGTGCACACCTCCGAGTTCTGAATCGGTGTCTCACCCTTGGTCTTCTCATTTATGAGTCAAATTCATTTTCAATCCACTGCTCAGAGGGAGCGTATTTTTTTCTGTTCCACGAAGAGAACTTTTTTGTTCACTATTGGATCATAGTGCAGAAGGCTCAGCTTCTCTCGGAGTCGGCTTCTCTTGTGGTTGAAGGAGAAACCTGTGCCGGCTTGGCTCACCAGTTTCACCAGAATGGTTTTTGACTTGCTCTTGGCAACTGTCACGCCTCGGCTCCACGCCGCAGGCCCTGCCGCTGCCGCCGCCGCAGACCTACTTACAGGAGACCTTGTATGTAATTCTTGTCCTGTATTTAAAACTAGACTTATAAAAGATAGGATATAAAACAATGTTTCTTTAATAAGGTATTAAGGCATCACATCCAGGCTATATAGCTTAAGATTATACTATGAACTCTTATCTAAGGATTTATAATTTGCTTATTGGCTATGATGTTTAAAATTTAAGTTCAAACTCTTGTTTAAAACAAATATGTATGCATATATGTTTGTAACACAGATGTTTTAGATAGCAACTGTGTGGACCACATGGTTTGCAGCCTGCCATGTGACTCAACCATCTTGAGATAACCATGTGGCATAAGGCAACAATTTTAGAGCCTCTTAGTCCCCATGAGCTCTCTGCTTATTGTAAATGTTGATTCAGATAAACAGACTGCTGTATTGCAGACTTTAGAAATGAGTAATTCTAAAAGATACTTTGAAGTTAAGATATATTAATTTTTAGAGATATTCAGTTATTTACACTGTTGAAATTTGGGTTTTGGCTCCTAAATTTATGGTTATTATGCTTTACCTTCATTCTTAAAAAGGTAAAAATCTCTGCCTTGGGAATATGTTTGGCCTTATTTTTTTAATATGGCTATGTTTTCAAATAGGCTGACACAGCTTCTAACAGCATGTGGCTGGCCGCCATGTTGAGTCTGTGATAAAAAGGGCGGGGCCAAAGCCTCCCTGCCATCTTGGCTAAGGGCAGTCACATGACTAGCAGCCATTTTGTGATTAAAAGTTTTGCTTTAATACTAGTTCAGAAATATATTTAAAGTTTTACTAATAACTGATGCTGTTGATGATCACCTATATCAGTGAACCAATTGCCTGATAGTTAATGAAACAATTATAAGAGAATGATGCCCCATTCCCAAGGTAGGATTGGATAGTTTTTGGTCATTCAAATCCTTGTATATTGGTAAAAAATTAAGGTTATATTTTGATTACAGCATACTATGTATCAACTCTTTTAAGGTATTGTGCCTATTCTTAAAAATGCTATGTGCAGTTCCAGTCCTTTTAAAAGCTACTATCACAAACTTTAGGATAATTAAAGCTTAAAGTTTTGTTAGGTACCAGTTCAGTTAATCATGGGTGTTTTCTAAATTAATCAGCCAACATATAGATAGAAACAAGGAATTCAGATATACTAAAATTAGACAGATCTGGTCCTCTAACACTTATCTACAGATTATAGATTATAACATTGTGTTTTATGTTTGTAAGATATAGTTTAGAGCAGAAAGCTTAAGACAGAGAAGGATTGAGCACAGATATGCTGACCCCCAAGATAGTCAGAGATCTGCTGAATATGGCATTAAATATATTTAAACTAATTATGACAGAGAATCCTACATCCTACTAGTAACTCCCAAAGGGCTCTGAAAAGATTTGGCATGGCAGATGGCTTTAAACCTGGATCTTGGTATACTGACCTAAGCAAAACTACTCACAGCATCTCACCCTCTGCTATGGTTTAGCCTAACTGTGGACAAACTGGGTACCTGGAGAGTTATTGTCTCACGTTGCTGAATACAAGGTTAGGTCAATCTCTTTCATGTTCTCCTTCCACAGAAACAGCCTATTGTCTTCTGTGCCTCTGTGACTGAGTGCCAAACTGTCTCTGACCATGGTGCCATGTTACTACAGGAGACACCTGGGACAACTGTCTATGTATCAGGACATGGCTATTCATCTCTGTCACTTTAATTGATACATAAGATCATCTAGGTTACAATTTATCCTTCTCAGGTCTCTGCTCACATTGATGGCTAGGCTAATGGTAACTTGACAGCTAGAGGACAATTAGATCCACTGTTGCAGGGGACCAGCCCTAGCACTTCTAGATGTTGTGAGGGTCCTTGAAGCAGGGATGCATGGGAGTGGTGTAAAATCAACTCTTGAGTCAGACGATTGATGCAAAGTGACAGTCAGTGTTCTTGGTAGCTGCCAGCAAGCAGGCATACAAGCAAGCATAGAACACAAACCTCAGTTCTTTATTTAGTTTTATAGGGAATTAAAGTAAAAAGTTTTTTTTTATTTAATTAATTTATTCAGATTACATCTCAAATACTCACTTGTAATTGGATACTAGGCCAAGAGGCATGTCCCATGAAAGTCTTCACTTACCAGGAGATTGAGATAGATGTGAGGCCATCCTATTGGGACTCGAGGTGAGAGAATTATGGGAGAATGGGGAACTAGAAGGATCCAGAGGGTCCTAGAAACCTACAAGTAAAAAAAAAAACTTTTAAGGAAATAAAGTTAGTTATTTCACATGATAATTGCATAAAACTCTACAGGATTTCAACCTTATCTAAATTTCAGGAAACAGAAGCAAGTCCCATGTCTATGTTCCACTAACACCTAAAGCAAGCACATCATTTTAATTCTCACTAGCTTCCGTGTTTGAACTCTTCAGCCAGTTTTGGGTTTGGCTGAAGGGCACAGCTTTTGCGGTTTCAACTACACATTTGCGACTAGACTTTAGTATTCTTAGCCTATTTTTGTTTAGAAATACTAGACATTGCTTTACCTTGTGGTTAATCTTTCAAGCTCAGCTTGATGCCTAGCTAGACACCTTTCATAGAATCCTTGAGTATAGCAAAACGTAGCTGCATCCTTAATGCTCTAATATATTCTTTTAGTATCCTAATTATTTTCTTTTTTAGTATGACAATTCCAAGTTCTGTTATCTGTGGCAGCTAATCTTTCCATAAAAGTCGGATCAGTAACCCAAGCTGCTTTGCCCACCATTCCACTCTTGGTTATGCCTTCCTCAGAATCCACCCAAGCTTTTTCTTAAAAGTTCCAACTCATAAGTGTTTTTTTCCCGCTTTTGCCTAATCAAAGATTCAACCCTAGAAATTTCTTTCCTCAATGCCCCAGTGCTTTTCATATGCCATTTGTAAATCATAAACCACTGAAAAATGTAGTAAGGAACAATTTTTACCTTTTTCCTAAATTAATGTTGTTTCCTCATCAGAGACATCCTTATCAACTTAAGCATGAGTTTCTGGTCAGGTATTATTACTTGGTTTTGGCAGAACATGTAACAGAAAGTGCTCAGTGATTTTTGGGGAACCAAGAACAGGGGAAGGGGAGTCCATCAAGACAAGGAGATAAGAAAGCATAATGAAAGCAACCATTATGAAAGGTAACAGGTGGCAAAGTAACAACTGATGAACTCAGGGGTCAGGAGGTATCAGGTTTTCGTCAGGTGGTTCAGCTCCTGTCCATTCAGGTTCATCTGGAGGAGACCCTCAAGCTCGGATCCTTGTCAAGCAAGTTGCGTGGTCTCTACTCCTGGCTCCCTGGGTGTGGCTACCGGCACCCTGTTAGTACATTAGTCAATTAATTAGCTAGTTAAAACTACTAGGTACTATGTCTCTTCTCTTATTTGAAAAGGCAAACAGGCTTGCCTTGCTCACAGGCTTCATGTTAAGTGGTAAAACAGTTTTCAGTGTAATTTATTATTAATCCTTCATTTGGATGACCACACTCAATATTCAATGGCCTGTGTCTCTTGGTGAATAACTGGATAGAAAAAGGTGTAGTCCATAAAAGGTCTGAGAATATGAATGTTTAAGTTATGTGGATCTAAAGTATTTGAGGGTCTGAGAAAGTGTTTAAGGGTTGATAAATGCAAGTTATAAATGAAATATTTGAGGGTCTAAGAAAGTGTTTAAATGTTGGTAAGTGCAAGTTATAAAAGTATCTCAAGAGGAGTTTTAAGGTATATAGATGCAAGTTGCAGATTTAAAATTATTAAAAAGAACAAGATCAATAGAGTTATAATAAGCTGGTGGAGTACTGGCTGCTTATTAATCAGTCCCACACTCAAGATTTTAATTTCCTGTTGTTTGTATTTTGATTATAGACTTAAGGGTGCTTCTCATCCTGCTCAACATGAGTCTGTCTGATCTGTATATCAAGTCTTCTGAACTAAAAAAAAAGAATGCTCATGCTTTTACTGGGTTTCAAAGGTATAAGCCTACTCCAGCTGTCTTATAGACACAATTTTAACTTGTGTCCCTAGTCTGTATTTGTCTCAGCAGAGTTTTACCTGTCTAACAGACTCTATCTGCTGCTGAGTTGCTGAGATCTGGACCTGCTGGAAGCTGATGTAAACCAGGCCCCTGTCTCTTCAACTGGATCAGCTAAACAAATGCTTTTGATAAATGCCCCATTACCTAGGCCATGACTAGTTTTTCAGCCTTTCCAGGCCCTGATAACAGCGCCTCTAATGTCAGCGGGAAGAAGTTACAGAAGAGAACGACCTCACCCATTTTCCCACTTTATAGGCTGAAATGCTAAGTCAAGGGCACCTCTCTGGCATGAGGTACAAATGGCTACAAGAAAATAGGCTTTTAGTTCTGTTTAAACAAGTCATACTTTATGCCCCGCTTACATCAAGCAAAGATTGAGCACCATCCAGCTAATGGTCATAAGGGCACAGTACCTGGTCCTACTACAGGCTGACTCAAGAGGACTAAGCTTCAGGAAGACCCATGGTTGGACCTTCAATGAACCTGTCAGAGGGGGGAATGCAAGGACCAAACTAATGCTGTGTTCTGTATGTTCTGTAACTAATGGCACGGTCTGTATATTCTGTGCGAACTTGTCATCTAGGTGACACTTACTTCTTTCTGCATTCCAGGAATGACCTCATACTGCCGTAACCTGCCCTTGCTATCAGTCTCCAGAAACTCCACCCAGGAGATTAGATAGAATCAGCACCCAATGTTCCTCTGAGATACAAATAACTTCCCCTTGTGATTTAGCCTCCACCAAATCGTCCTAAAGGTCAGCATTCCTGTGATCCACAATTTCCCCTTGGGATTCAGCCTCCACCCAACCTGTCTAAAAGGCAACATTCCTGTGATACACCCCCCAACTTACAGTTTTTCCTTTTATAGACCCATTACCCTTGAAGTTCAGTGCTACTCTCCTACCCTCTTGCGTCAGGAAGGATTGTGGTCCAAGCTTGAGCCCATAATAAAGTACCCTGTGTGTATTGCATCAGTATTGAGTCCTGGTGGTCTTTTTGGAGGTTACTTGATCTGGGCACAACACAGCATCCTATTTGATAGCTGTGTTAACACAAAGCAGGTGTCTTTCCTTCTTCCTTCCTTCCTTTCTTTCCTTTTTTCTTTTGTTTTTTCAAGAGAGAGTTTCTCCATGTAGCCTTACCTGTCCTGGAACTAGCTCTGTAGACCAGGGTGACCTCAAATTCACAGAGATCTGCCTGCCTCTGCCTTCCAAGTGCTGGGATCAAAGGCTTTCAAAAGCTGCGTGGTGCAGCTGTCTTTTCTAATTCACAGCAGCTGTGGAATCAGCCGAAGCAGATCTGAGTGCCAGCCATACCACGCTCTCACTGAAGGGCCCCTGGCTCAGGCATACTTTCCTTGGTGGAAGTTCCATTCACTTGCTTGTGTGGGCAAAATGAAAGCACGTGGTAAGGGCTGTAGTCAAGTGGCCCATAAAGGAGGCACTGGAAGCCCAGAAAATCCCACTGGAGGTGGGTATGCCTAGCAGTGGTTCAGAGACAATTCAAGGCACAAACAAGAAACAAGAGTCTGTTCCTCAAAACCATCGGTATAGTTCTGAGTTTTAGAACAATGCTGCCGTTGTCCACGTTCAGAACTGTGAGACTAACTAAACGCAGCCAAGTGGTGGGGGATAACAAAATTAAAACCAAACAGAAAAGAGTGAGCTCGTGTTTCAGATGAAACCTGGCCACAGCAAAAGGAAGAAAAGCACAACTCACCCTATTGACACAGTTTTTTTTTTTTTTTTTTTTCTGAATGAAGTTCTTCGGCCACTCTACAGCCTAAAAGATGACTAGTAAGTATGAAGTATTCTGCTTGTCCACAGTGGAATGAGTGCAGCAATTCTAAAAACTGTTTTTATGTATTGTGATGTTGGGGAACTGTACTGGGAACCAAGGTTCTCATGGAGGGATAAGATGTGACAGAAGACTAAAAAACTGTGGGGTGAGGGGTTGGTTAAGAGGCAGCAAGTGAATTCAGAATCAGACACAGATCCATAGGAGGTGACTATTCTTTCCTACTATGCTGGCTGAGAAGACCTGCAAGCAAGGGGATTTAGTCTGACAAGTGCCGCCAGAGCTGAATTTGGTTTTTCAATTTTATTCTTTGGTTTTGTTTTTTAAAGATAAGGTCTCTCTACATAGCCCTGGCTATCCTGGACCAGGCTGACCTTGAACTCATGGAGATCTACCTATCTCAGCCTTCTATGGGCTGGTATTAAAGGCACAAATCAGCATGCCCAGCCTCAATCCCACTCTTTATTAGAAACCTAGGCTCTTTGACGTGGTTGGTTCCAGAGAAATGGAAGGTATAAGCTGACCTTGAGCAGAAAGTAAGAAGGTTCACAGAGTAATTTTCTGTAAAAGAACACACTTGACGGGAAGACACTGTCAACTTGAACATAAAAATAAATAGTGGCAGTAACATACTATAGTAAACTGGAGAAATAGTGACCCATAGACCCTTTTAGTATATAGTCAAATGCATTTTAAGGTCAACATTTTGAAGCCACTATTGTAACCAACCCAGGCAAGAATCAACAATGTATGTTAAACATAGTAAGTAAAAGGTGATATAGAACAGGTTTCCTACAGTGTCTCTTAACTATCTCCTCACAGATAACTCCTTTTGTTTTTTTTGTAAAGAAGACAGAGAGAGAGAGAGAGAGAGAGAGAGAGAGAGAGAGAGAGAGAGAGAGAGAGAGAGATGCTCTTGGAGGCCAGAAAAGGACATCAGATCTCCAAGAACTGGAGTTACAAGCAGTTGCGAGCTGTCTGCAGTAGGTGCTAGGAATTGAACTCTGGTTTTCTGCATTACTTGCTCTTAACTGCTGAGCCACACAGATTATTTCTTAATTTTGATGGAGAAAATGTAATCATAAAACAGAGAAACCTTGATGACACCACATTAATCAAATGATGAATATCAAGGCACTGATGTTGGGGGAAAGAGATCTCATAGACTTTCTGACATAACACATTGACAAGGAAGGACAAGACATTATTTTTGTAGTACTCTGAGTGAGGTGATTGGTTTGAAGGACCAAACAAAGACATATTAGTGTGCATTCACACATATATGTGCTCACATAGGTACATAAGTTAGGGTACACGTATTACTTTTATGTTGCCATGACAAAACTCCATTACCAAAAGTGACTTAATGGAAGAAAGCTTATTTTGTTTCAGGGGAATAAAAGTCCATCATGGCAGGGAGGCTGGAAGCTGTGTGCTCACATCTGCAAACATGAAACACAGAGAAAGACAACTGGAAGGAGGGAGGGGCTATATAACTTCAAAGTCCATCCTTAGTCAATGACTTCCTCCAGCAAGGCCACACCCAAAAAAAAAATCTCCCCAACAGCGCCACCAAGTGGGAGCTAAGTGTTCAAATACCCAAGCCTGTGAGGGACATTGTATGTGTGTGTGTGTGTGTGTGTGTGTGTGTGTGTGTGTGTGTGTGTGTGTGTGTGAGCTATCCTATGAGAATGTGCAGGAGAAACAAGAGTAAGTGCGGATGTGACAGAGAAGAGGGAAAAGTGGAACACACCTGCTCTGGACCTAGATGGAGTGGGTGAACTGTTGCATTTCCTGGTCTTTCTCACCAGTGTTCAGTAACTTTTAATTAGTGGAAACTGAGAAACTTTTTGTTCTTTTTTTGAAGCTGTACTTCTAATGTTCATGAAACTTGTTCAATATCCTTCACTTTCTTCCACAACTGAGAAATGTATGAGACTTTTGCATAGTGTTTTGATTCTCAGAGCACACAAAGATTAGAGGCTGTAAGGGACTTGTGGTTGGAGACAGTGTTCTGCAACACTCAGGGTTTATTTTGGGGGAGATAAGTAAAGAATACGCATGCTCCTTTACCAAGGCTGTAGAGATGGCCCAGGGGACCAGAGCACTGGCTATCTTCCTGAGGGCTTGGGTTCAAGTTCCAGCACCTACAGATGGCTAACAAGAGACTAAGCAAAGCCTGTTAACTCCAGTTCCAGGGGAATCTGATGCCCTCTTTTGGCCACCACAAGCACTGCACATACATGGTACACAGACATCTATGCAAGCAAAACATTAATACATATGTTTTAAAAACTCAGAATAGAAAGGAAGGCTTTGACTTTCCAACTCCTAAGCCAGGCTAATGGCTAATGGCCCTGTGGCTGAGCTGTGCAGACCTCTATGACTCTGTCATAGCAAGACAATGTGGCAGCTTCAGTCTCTTTGTTAGCGAAAATACTAACTGACCCTTCATAAATTTCCTAAGGACATAGGGATATACTCACCATGGATATTTAAGGACGTGTGTGGAAGGGAGGGAGGGGCAGAGGAAAAGAGGGAGGGACACAGAGATACATCATTGAGATTCCATGAAGCAAGGTACTCAAAAGTCTGACTCTTTCTTTGAACTGGTTTCTTCCTCTTGGGCATAAGAGCATCTCCTTCCCTCTGAAGGTTGGTGACATAAGACCTTTGGGACATTATAAATGTATGCTTCCACCCCTCTTATGTCATTAATATGGTCCACATTTGATCATAATGATTAGGCTATAGATTGACAGACCCTCAGAGTCAGCTGGCCAAAGCTTACTTTCTTGAAGCAATGTAGCCAAAGTCCTGAGAAATCAGACAACTGTCTAAGAGTACACACCCAACCATGGAGTCAGTGAAACCAACAACCCACTGTGTTTCACAGCCTGCTGTACATGGTGTTTGTGGTTCATGGTCATGTTGGGCCAATCCTCAGACAAACACAATTAATTACCCTTTAACTACAGGGCAAACTCCCCATGGCTTTGATAGGGTTTCCTAGAAACAAGGATGAATGGGCTCTGGTAGTCTTACATCAGAGGACAGTGATCTCAGGGACTGGTTTGTTTTCATCCCTATCAACCAATCAGTGCGGATGCTGGCCTGGATTGGAGGATCTTGGGTGGAAGAAGGTACCTGGAGGGATGCTCTGTTGGGATGGACAGAACCAGAACTTACAACAGGTCAACCAGTTGAATGGAATCTGTTAATCTCTGTGTGACTTCAGGTACAGGTCTTTTTTTTTTTCTCTTGATATGAGTTTGCTCATCAATAAATATGTAGAAGCTAGTTAGATGGCCCAAGGGTAAAGGTGTCCCCTCCCAAGCCTGGCAGCCTGAGTTTAACCTTCAGAATTGACCACAGAAGGAGAGAACTGTCTGCCACATATTGTCCTCTGACTGCCACACCCTGCCATGTGCACATCTCCTCCCTCTCCCATGCACATGAAACAAATAAGTAAAAATGTAATTTAAGAAAAAATTAAGTAAAAAAATATATACAATATTCATATTTACATGAGACCATGCACACAGCACATGTCTAGTGAATAGTGAGGTTTAACACTTGAATCTTTTCATTCTTGCTCTTTGTCCAAAAATGTCTATGCCTATCATGGAGCTGGGTCTGGAGGGCTTAGACAGACTTCACCCCGAGTTATTGAAACTTGTCTTCTCCTTAGAAGATTATCACCAGTGTGATTTGTGTGTGATTAGCAAACCCAGCGAACATGCAAACAGGTGGGAAACAAGCCCTCCCCACTGCACTGCTAAATAGTCATTCAGCATCTGAGACTTTCTTCTACTCATGCACCGTGCCCATTTTATATAAAGGTAATATAATACTATAATTCTGTATTACCACTCAATGATAAAAGCCAACAGTTGATTATGAATAAGTAAAATATAAATAAGCCCATTTCTATAGTTTAAGTTTTAATTACTACATGGAAGCTTTGGGACAGTTGGTGCAATTATCCAAACTGGATATTTAGATTGTTTCTCATTTTGTTTTACTGTAGTACTGTATATGGCATTGCTTCAGCTACCATTCTTGTGAATAAATCTGTTTAATTATTTTGTTTAGTTACCTCCATTATTATCATAGTAAAAATGACTCAAAGGGAGCAGCTGGGTCAAAGGCATTCTCTGATGTGAATGCTTTCTCTATGACTTGCTCTCCAGAAACACTGTAACGACAGAATCCATGGCAGCAGTGAGTGAATCACCGGGGGCGAGCTTCACTGGAATTCTCCAAGCACCGTAAACACAAAACCTTCTTCATGCAAGGGCGGGGAGGGGCTGTGAAGCTTCACATCCCAGGCTCCTCCTTGGGCTATGGATCTGGATTCTGAGGGGTAAGAAGGATGGTCCTTCATGTGAGTAATGTCCTAAGTTCTTCTTTGGTGAGGGGAAGCATCAGCGTTGTGACAGGCCCCATGCTATATGTGCTGAGGATGAAGAACGAAAAAGCTTATCCCACTGGCAAGATGGCTCAGTGAGCAAAGTGCTTGCCACCTTGAGCCTGGTGAGCCCACAGAAAGCCAGGAAGAGAGAACTGACTCTGAAAGTTGCCCTCTGACCTTCAGGCATGTGCCCTGGCACGCAGGCCACACATCCTACACACAAAACAATAATAATAGTAGGTTTTAAAAAAGTGTTTTTAGAAAGTATACCAATGTCCTAGGAAGCAAAAATTATAATTTTTGAGTTTAACCACAAAAGATAGTCTAAAGGTTAGGCCTTGACTCAGACCTGGCCGGGGTGGGGTTCGGGGTGGAGTGGGTAGAATTAACAATGATTCTGGAAGGACTTGGTGTCTGAGATGAACTTTGAAGAATGAAAAGGAGTTAATTCCATGAAGAACTGGGGCGTTCAGACGGGTCACATGTTCAAGGCCTCCAAGCAAAACAAGTATTGTAGACTCAGGAGAACTAGAGCCAGGTGTCTAGGAATCCAAACCCCAAACTTCACTGAGAAGGCTTTTTAGGGTTCAGGGAGATGGGTTCAGATAGCTTGTTTGTAACTATGAGGACTTGAGTTCAAATCCTCAGTACTCACCCAAAAAAACTAGACATGGCTGCAGAAGCCTCCAACGTAGGGGTGCTGCAAGGGAGGGCGAAGGAGACAGGAGGATGCTGGGAGTTCACTGACCAGCCAGCCAAAAAGGAAGCTCTCTGTTTCAGTGGGAGACTGTCAATAATGTGGAGAGCAATAGAGGCAGAAGCCCACTTTCTACTGGTTCCTTCTGCATGCATCCACATAGGCGTGGCCACCTACATACACATGCATATGCAGTGATACATACATGTGCACACCTACATGCATGCACACTCATGAACATATATATGAAAAACACACCATATTCACACATTCACATGCACACATTCACACACATGCATGCACACATAAACACACACATGTACACACTCACACATACAACACACACTCACACATTTACACACACACACACACATGCACAAACACACCCTTTTAAATGAATGTTTGAATTTCAAGCCATTCTATGGTAAGAACTGAAAAAAAAAAAATCACTTGCTCCCAAGGCTTATGGAAGGTCACAGACAAGACAGGCCTGCAAATGACCAGCCAGGGATAAAAGATAAGACAGCTTACTTTGTGAGGACAGGTTGACATACTTAGCGATGGCACCCCTTGCACCAGGGGTATCTGACTGTATGTCCATCAAGTAGCAACATGATTTTCAAAGTGTTCTTTTTGGAGTTAAGATACCTGAATTTGGAAATAATTTTGATCAATCAGCCCCCAAATAGTATAAGCGGCTTTTTGTTTTGTTACTGTGGATAGGACTCAGGGCCTGGGACATACTAGGTAATTGCTCTACCACCAAGCCATAATCTCTCCATTTTTAATTTTTTATATCTATATCTATCTATATATATAAAGCAAATAATGCTTATTTTTATATTGATGATATACTTAATATATATGAGTCGAGATACAAAATTCCTTTGCAAGAGTTCACACTTGATGAATGTTCCTAGAGACTATTTATCGATTCAAAGTTCACTGACCACAAACCCAAAATATTCTGTAATATTGTAACAAACACCAAAACAACAACGTTTTATTTTCCATCCTCTAGTAATTTAAGCGTCCTCAAAGCGATAGGCACTGTGTCACAGTTAAGAACACTGGAACGCCTACAGAATCTGCTCTGCTGACTCGGAGTGTTTACTCTGGCATTCACGTAGTGACGAAGTGAAAGGCTCACATCCCTCATGACAAACCACACAAGAGTCGAGTGATCAATGCAAGAAAACCAAGCGTTCAAGCACACGTCAGTTCTAAGGCCTATAAAATGTAAGTTGTGACAGACAAAGGCAGAAAAATGACTGCTGGAAAGGAACAAAACCAAATTTTAAAAACCTTAAGGGAACGTACGGTGTAAGCAATTTAGAAACGCCAACAGACAAGACTTTTCCAACAATATGAATTTTCAAGTCAAATCATCCAATGTAATTTCCCCCTTAGTCACTGTAGTAAAGTCGCTTCAAAATTCACCATTAGCACATAAATACTGTGAATCCCAACAGTTTACTGTGTAACAGCTGACAGGTTTATACTAAAGTATTAACTCACAATACCCAAGTTTTAATACAAACGAACAGGACAGTCTCAAGGATCACAGTGGTCTGTGAACCACTAAACAGGCAGTCAGTGTTGTTACTTGCATGACAGAGAGCACTTGGATAAGGATTGTTACATGAAAAATTGTTGTGCATCAATCTATTGAGAGCTAATAAGTATAACTCTATAGTCCCTACAGTGTTACAATTCTATAACATTTCAGTTACAGGCATGCACAATTAAAAAAAAAAAAAAAAAAAAAACGTGTTTCACACTACCAGAAAGTCAAGTATAGTTCCTGCTGTGCTTTCAATAAGTGCATTTCTGCCTAACATAATGTAGACAATAGGTTCACCGTTATTTTCAGGGTAAGAAAGATCAAACAGAACTTTGAAAAATTCTTGCTTGATTAAATTAAACTTTAGTGACACTCTGAACAAAGCTAATTGTCACTATAGTCTTAAGATGGAAACTGCTCAGAAAATAATAAAGTTCTCTGAAATTACACTAATAAAATAAATGTCTCCTAATTACTTCCTCTGATGTATATTACTTATATTGGCGCTACAAAATAAAGGTAACTTATCTGGGGAAATTCCTTCTCTTGTAGTCTCTATAAAGAATATATCAGGACACTGTATTCGCATTTATTAGTATGTAAGACTTTTCTGCCTCAATTGTAAGAATCTCACAACAAACTGGATTCCAGTTGAAGAACAAGGCTCATTAAAAAAAAATTTTTTTTTTTTAAGTTTTAAAAACTAGTGATTATGGCCTATGTGAAGAAAAGAATGTTTTTAGATAACCACAACAGGCCACATAAATCAAGTTCTAAATTACCGTACTGAACCACACAATGTATTTTAATGATCATTATACATTTTTTGTTTTATATTACTTTCATAGTATTGGAAATGTAATCCAGGGCCTTGCAATGCGATGCTCTCCCACTGGACTACATTTCCAGCAAAACTGATGGACAGGCAGGAACCAGGGGGCCTCTGGGCTGTGGTGATTAGCATAAGCCTCTATGTGTAAAGGACCCAGAATCTATAGCATGCCCTTCTCATCAAGGTCATGGTCAATGAAACATCTGCCTAGCCTGTGAACTTGGGCTCATACTCATGGCTGCCGGTCTGCTCTCTATTCCTCTGTTCCAGATGTGGCTCTTTTCCTGAAGGGCCATCCTGGATTCCAGACAACGCCCCCCAACCAAACAGCATGGAGACAGCTTTCCGGGGACCATATGTCTGGACCCCACAATCAGATAATGCGGTTGCTTATAATGCCTCTCGCTGGGTCTGTTAAAATTGACTGGACCCTGACTGACACAGTCCCGAGAGAGGGAAACCTGTAGCAGAGATGGTAATTCAGAAGGGATGGATCTGAGCTGCTTTGAAGAGTCAAGAAATCAAGTCTCAATGCACAATCAAATGTGGTGAAGAGGGAGGGGTTGAGAATGGCCCAGAATGGTCCAAAGCTCTGTGACTGTGCCAAGGCCTTTTGTTGCCAATGCCAGAGGGTGTTATGGAGGGCTGCTGTCTGGACCAGCCATGTCCAGTGTTTGGTGTCTTAGTCAAAGGGCTGACAGAGCACACACAGATTGTATAGGTAAAAAGGAAGATTTATTCAGACTAAGGAAAGCGACAGTGTGGGTCAGATGTGCTGCAAGTGATCAGGGGGCTTCCTGGCTTAATGTACTCAAGAGCCCCCCCCCCCAGGTTACTGCTTGGGTGCTTTATGATGTCTACCAGGAGGAGCTGCTTGCTAAGGGTGTAGCTAGGATGGTTCTCTGTCCTGGCTGAAAGACCTGGGTTATGTAAGCAGTTCACCTGGCCATGCTCCTTTCCCATGATGCATGTGGCTCTAAGCCCGTGTATGCTGGTGTATAATCATACACATAAGGTAATAAACAGAATAAATAGATTCACCCTAAAAGCTCACTCAGAGGACACAGTTTGCCACATTGAACATGCACCCCAAACAAGCATCGCTGACCTCACTTGTCCATCTCTCACATGGTTTCAGGATGTGATGCAGCACATGTCTGAATAGAAACAGGGAATTGTCAAGGGAATAGAAACAGGAAGTTACCAGAGGGAGTGAACTATTTCCATTGCTCAAGTAAGTGTACACACAGGCTGATTCATGGCGGGGTTCAAGTTGCAAACAGGTTATTATGTGCACTTCTAGGAAGAGCTTGTGTTTGATGCTCAAGCCAAACAGAGTCCAGGATGCTAAGCTGTTCCTATTCTTCCCCACCTCAGAAGTCCAGCAGAGTTGAAAGGGAGAAGTATGAAGATTGGAGTTTTGGGCTTAATTTAAAGGGCCCGAGGGATGCTCAAAGAGCCTGGGGAATGCCTAAATGGCCTACATGGAGAATTTTTTAAAAAATTAATTTATGAGGGGCTGGAGAGATGGCTCAGAGGTTAAGAGCACTGACTTCTCTTGCAAAGGTCCTGAGTTCAATTCCCAGCAACCACATGGTGGCTCACAACCATCTATAATGTGCTCTGATGCCCTCTTCTGGCCTGTAGGTGTACATGCAGACAGACCATTGTATACATAATAAACAAATCTTTTTTAAAAAATTAATTTATTTGTTTATTTTACATCTCAATTGTAGCACCCTCCTCTCCTCCTAATGCCCCCTCCCACCCGCTTCCCCCATTATCCCCCTCCCCGGGTACCAAACCACCTTGGCACATGAAGTCACATCAGGACTAAATGCCTCCTCTTTCACTGAAGCAAGAACCCTGCTAGGGAAATGGGATCCAGAGAGAGGTAACGAGGCCAAGTCAGACAGAGCCTCTGCTCCAACTGTTAGAGGATCCACTTGAGGACCAAGCAGTTTGTCAGCTCCGTATGTGTAGGGGGGCCAAGTGGAGATTTATAATTGATGCTCGCATTATGGATCTGAAGCCTTGTTTGTTTGTTTGTTGTGGGATAGCGTGTGTACCAGGCTGGCCTGGAACTTACCATATTTAATTGAGGATGACCTCGAACTCTTGATCTTTTAGTTCCTACCTGGGGTTATGGGAGTGCATCACCATGCCTAGTGTGGACCTGAAGTATAGAGAGATTGCACAGCAGCAGCAGCAGCAGCAGTGACAGATAGGGACTAGGGCACAAGCTCAGCAGAGGCAGACATGAGACTCCAGGAAAGCTTGTGCATTAGGAGAAAGCAGAGGAAGATGAGCTAGTGAGAGGGTCAGTAGGAAAGGCCTGCTGGGAAACCAAGGAGAGACCGGATCCATAAAGGAAACTGTGGCCCGAAGGTGAGACACCATAGAGAACCAAATGGGATTTTTGTTTTGTTTTGTTTTTTTCCAGACAGGGTTTTCTCTGTGTTAGCCTTGGCTGTCCTAGACTCACTTTCTAGACCTGCCTGCCTCTACCTCCTGAGTGCTGGGATTATAGGTGTGCACTACCACATCTGGCTCAGAAAACAGAATTTAAATATATCTATTGGTTTCAGAGCCCAGGAGGTATCTGGAGACAGACCTTAGAGCAGCGGTTCTCAACATGTGAGTAGCAACACCTTTGGGGTAGAAATGGGCCTTTCATAGGGGTCACTTGAGACCATGTTCACGAAAGTAGCAAGATTATAATTCTGAAGTAGCTAACGAAGATAATTTTGTGGTTGGGGGAGAGGTCACCACAACATGAGGAACTGTATTAAAGGGTCACCGCATCAGGGAGGTGAGGAACCATTCAGAGGAATGGTGAGGGGGGAAAAGGCAGATTGTAGTGAAACGGTGAGTGGGAGTTCAGGTGTTGAACAGGCCAAGTGTAGACAGCGTCTTTGAAGCTTGGCTTTAAGGGAGAGAGCAACACATGGGAGAGGGGACATGGGGTTGATGGAGGGTCCAGCACTAAGCAGAAGATAAACAGGTTCTTGCATATTTACATGCTGTGCAAATGTGTTGAGGATGTGGCCCCTGCTCGTGGCACTCTTTTGGGAGGTCATGGAAACTTCAGGACTTACATGTACTTTTGAAGAACATACCTGGTTCCTCCCCTGCGCCCTGGATCCTGCCCTACAATGACGGGAGTCTTTTCCACATGCTCCCACAGTCATGACACTGCCTCACCACAGAGCCAAGGATTAAGAAGAGAACTGCTTGAAACCGTAAACCAAAATAAGCCCTTCCTCCTGGAATTGCCTTGTCAGCACAGTGATGAGAGTGACACATGCTGTGGGTTCAAGGCAAATAGGGGGACATTGAAAATATTATGAAGTCCACTAAATACATCAGATTTACAAGATTGGGTAAGATTAAGAACTAAAGCATTGCTGGGCGTGGTGGCGCTCGCCTTTAATCCCAGCATTTCAGAGGCAGAGGCAGGTGGATCTCTCTGAGTTCAAGGCCAACCTGGTCTACAAAGGAAGTCTAGGACAGCCAAGGCTACACAGAGAAACCCTGTCTTGAAAAACCTAAAAAAAAAAAAAAAAAAAAAAGAATGAAAGCATACCGTGTGAAGAATAAAGGTGGGACTCTTAGTACTAAAAGTTTAGGGATTGCAGAGGAGATAAAGACAGAAAAGGATGTCTAAGTAGGAGGAGGCAGACAGTGAGACTAAATAGCAAGAAAGGACACACATCATCAGGTTAATGGTTTAGCAATGAAAATATCAGCTCTTCCCTCTTTCTTTTTCTTTCTCTTCTTCTTCTTCTTCTCCTTCTTCTTCTTCTTCTTCTTCTTCTTCTTCTTCTTCTTCTTCTTCTTCTTCTTCTTCTTCTTCTTCTTCTTCTTCTTCTTCTTCTTCTTCTTCTTCTCCTTCTTCTTCTTCTTCTTCTCCTTCTTCTTCTTCTTCTTCTTCTTCTTCTTCTTCTTCTTCTTCTTCTTCTTCTTCTTCTTTTGAGACAGGGTTTCTCTGTGTAGCCTTGGCTGCCCTGGACTCTCTTTGTAGACCAGGCTGGCCTCAAGCTCACAGAGATCTGCTTGCCTCTGCCTCCCCGTGTACTGGGACTACAGGCATGTGCCCCCATGCCCAGCTCTTCCCTTTTTCTAAGCAATCTTGTATTTGTGTAAATATGAGCCTCAGTTAGTGGGCTGAGATGTGATATAAACAAGAAAGTCAGTTAAAAGTTAATGTTTCTGGGGAAAATGATAATGTCAAGTAATGGTTAAGGATCCATCCTCGGATGGGAAGGGAAGACTCATATTTGGGCTGTGTTGATGAAGAAGTCTGTTCTGAAAGCTGGTAGTAAATATCCAGAGTTATTGGGCTGGAGAGATGGCTCAGCAGTTAAGAGTACTTGCTGATCTTCTAGAGGACCCAGGTTCAGTTCCCAGCACCCACGTGGCAGCTCACAACTGTCTGTAACTCCAGTTTTACATCTTCACATGTAGGCAAAACACCAATGCACATAAAAAATTTAAAAATGAAATAATTAAAAAGTATCAAGAGTTGTGTTGGTATTATTTTGGAATATTGTTTATAGTTATGAATCCTGCCATAGAAAGTATTCATAAATGTAGGTGAATTATACAACACATCTGAGGTCAAGCCATCTACTACTGGAAAAAGTGGCAACTACCTGAAGGTCCCACAATTGTTAAACTGTAGTATGTCCATTTGCTAGCAAGCCTGCTGCTGTTACAATGGAGATTGAAGAGGTCCTTTTAGTAACATAAAAAAAGTTTGTCATAATGATATATTGAAAATGGAACAGACTATAGTGTGATCACATTGTATTTTATAAAACACCCTATAAGGGGTGAGAGTGAGGGCAATGCAATATAAGAAAAATTTCGTGGGTTTATACAATACAGGAAAATGCTTACACATTGCAATTTGAGTGATGGACTGAGTGAAGCGTTTATTATTGCTTTTGGTTTCTTTTTTTTCCTACATTTAAAAATGTTGTATTTTGTTTTTTGGTTTTTTAAAAAAATTCTCTTATGCTTACTTTATTTTTCGATGCATTTTTAGTTTTTACATATACACTTGTATTATTACACATATGTACAATAAACTACCTATAGTGAGAAGAATCATAACACAATCAGGAATTATATAAATGTAATATTCTTAGTGTTTGGCTATTTGTGTTCGTATTTGACAGCAAAACGATGTATTTTGAACATCATTCAAATGCACAGAGGAAAGTCCATGACGCCTCAACACTACACAAAAATCTGCAAGCAACAGAGGATGGCTGGGAGCAGGAGCAGTGTCTTCCCTAGGAAAGAGTGCAGCAGCGCAACTGATCAGCCCCGAAAACACACATACAAATAACATGAAATGGGCCAAATAGGTTATATTGAGGACTAACAAGGCCATGAATTTGAAAGAGAAGGGTATATGGGAGTCCTTGAAAGGAGGAATAAGAACTAAGAAATATTATAATTAAATGATAATAGTAAAAATAAAAATATTTTGGGGTGTGTGTGTGTGTGTACACTCATGGAGACCAGAAAGAGATGTAGGGTTCTTTGGAACTAGAATTACAGGCAGTGGTGAGACATCCCATGTGAACGTTGGGATTTGTAGTCTGGTCCTCTGATTAGAGGATTAGTGTGCTTAACTGCTGAGACTTCTCTTTGGCTCGTAATCACCATACTTAAAAAAGAATGTAGATGCCCTAGTTAGGGATACTAGTGCTGGGATGAACACCATAATCAAAAGCAACTTGGGGAGGGTTACACATCCACCTCACTGTTCATCATTGAGGAAGTCAGGACAGGAATGCAAGCAGGGCAGGAGCCTGGAGTCAGGAGCTGATGCGGAGGCCATGGATGCTGGCTTGCTTCCCATGGCTTGCTCAGCCTGCTTTGTTATAGAAGCCAGGACCACCTGCCCAGGGATGGCACCACCCACAATGGGCTGGGTCCTCCCCCATGGATCACTAGTTAAGAAACTGCCCTACAGGCTTGCCTACAGCCTGATCTTATGGAGGCATTTTCCCCAATTGAGGCTCCCTCCTCTCTGACGTCAAGTTGACATACAGAAGCCAGTGCAGTAGCATTTAGGAAAAATATTTTAAAACAAAAAGTGGACTTTGTTCTCTAAAAGGATGGGGAGGAGTAGGGGAAGTGGCCTGAGGGAAGCGCAGATCACTGGTCAAGGAAAGAGTACCTCTTGAGGATTGTCTGAAAGTGTTTATAGTAGGTATAAAGAGTGAGGCTAATAGTAGGTAGGAGGGAAATTGAACAGATACAAGCACACTGACAGGCTGTACAGATGCTGTGGTCAATTGCGGACCTTAAGATTATAAGGGAACAGAACATTTCTCACCACCCAGTGACATGATACCAGTTGGAGCATCACAGCACACTCGCATGTTTTGCTGACGATGCTAAGCAGACTGTCAGAGCAGATTGCCCAGCAACAGTTCCATACTTACCCCTTGACGACAATAGCAAACGAGAGAGTTAGTTTGTGTGTTCACCACACCGTGCTTTTGTCATCATTCTGCCTCTTAAAGAAGTTTACGATCAAACAGTACACATGCTACACCAGCTGCGGCCACACACAGCTTCTGTTTACTGACTGTATCTCTAGACTCTATCAGGAGACCTGTCTGAGCAGTTGTGTGTAAATAACCTCTGTCATGTTCCTCTGTGAATGCCCTTTCTTTTACAATCTGGAGCTTCGAGAAGTATTTCCCTAGCCAGGTGCGCTGGCCTTTCATCCCAGCACTCAGGAGGCAGGTGGACCTCTGTGAGCTCAAGCCCAGCTGGTCTACCTAGTGAGTTCCAGCACATCCAAGGCTACACAGAAAAAGACCCTCTCTGTCTCATGAGATCTAGAGACTTGCCATTAAGAAGTGAAGAACTTCGGATGTATACATTGGTGCCAACTTCAAGCAAGTATCTGAGCGTGTTCCATGTTCTACCCATGTAGGTTTGTCCAGAAAACAGAACAAGGTTAAGGATTTAATGACCGAGTGCTGGCTAGTTTTATGGCAACTTGACCCAAGATAGAGTCATTTGGGAAGAGAGAACCTCAACTGAGAAAACGCTCCCACCAGACTGACTTGTGGGTGCATTTTCTTAATTAGGGATTGATGTGGAAGGTTCAGGCTCACTTTGGCCAGAGCCACCCCTGGGCTGGCGGTCCTGGGAGCTATAAGAAAGCAGGCCAAGCAAGCCACGAGGAGCAAGCAGGTATGCGGCAGCACTCCTCCGCAGTGTCTGTATCATCAGTTCCTGTCTCCAGGTTCCTGCTCTGCTCCAATTACTGCTCTGACTTCACTCAACGAGGGACTGTGATGTCAAAATGTAAATGTAAGCAAAATAAAGCCCTTTTTACTCCTTATGTTGCTTTTGGTCATGGTGTTTCATCTCAGCAACAGAAGCCCTAACTAAGACACTTTATAAGCTATAGCCCCATCACGGTATTAAAAAAAAAAACAAAACTGCAGACCGTCAATGTGAATGAGATAAAGTTACAAAACTGCAAAGGAAGAGAGAAATGAAGGAAGGAAAGAAGAGGGGGTCTCTGATGGTGCACTCCCCAAGAGCCTTTGTTGCTGCTGCATAGTACACAGCTGTAATTAGGGAAGGTGCCAGTGGAGGGTGTAACAGGGGGCGGGTAACACTTGGAGCTGCAAAGAAGATGAGGCCGGATGACTTGCAAATATCCTGGAGGGGATTCTTAGCTGACAGCATTTTATTTGGCGACTGAGATGTTCATCTTTTGAGGGCCGAGACACAGGCATGTGATCAGGGACCTGAGAGTGGCAAACGTAGATTAGCCAGCCATAGGGACTGGGAGAGAGTCATGAAGAGATCGTGAGAATGCTGGCAGGGCCTTCCCGCAGCCCCATCTAAGGACACAGAGCAACTTGTGTCAATGCATTAAGAACAGAGGCAGGGAAACCCCCTTCAGTGAGACCCTCAGGCTGGAAGCGGGGCAGAGAGAGAGAGAGAGAGAGAGAGAGAGAGAGAGAGAGAGAGAGAGAGAGAAAGGTCAAGGCCTGTAGAGGATGCTGAAGTAGGTATCACTGAAACTACTGATGGGGGCTGGAGCCCAAAGACAATGAAGTGAAACCAGGGTGTGTCTAATAGATAGGACAATGTGGAGACAGAGGCACTGGCATTCACAGTGAACCTGAAAAGCAAGTTGAGCCGATCAAAGTTAATGAGAGATGAACAAAAGATGGGTGGGAAAAAAAAGGAAGAAAGAAAAATGAATACAGAGTGAGGTGGGGCAACCTTTTTTTTTTTTTTTTAACCGGGATAAAGACATCTGCTCCAAGAGGGTGTGGCTAGGAAAAGAGGGTGATTAACAGCATAGGGTGAATAAATAATAATAGTAATAGTAATAATAATAGTAATAATAATAGTAATAATAATAATAATAATAATAATAATAATAATAATAATAATAATAATAATAATAATAAAGCAGAGGTAGAGAAAAGAAGATGGCGAGATTCAGAAGAGAGCTGTGGGCAGAGCGTTGCAGGTAACTGGGTAGGAAGGAGAGTGGCCAGTGCCACTGATGAACACAGAAGGGTCCTCGAGGGTCGTAGCAATTAAAGTGAGGACAACAATGGCAGCCTCATGTCAATAATACAAAAGCATTTCCCAGCATGCTACTCTGACCCTCAGTGAGAATGTATAGACCTGCTTCCTCCCTTCAGAAGATGGAGATTGAAGGAGTGTTGCTTCACTCTAGGCAGTTCTGACACTGAGAAGACATGGAGCCTTCCTGAGTATAAGACCGTATCTTAGAAGGACAAGGAGAAAATAATATGAAGATGAATTAAAATGGACCAGACCAGCTGCTGCATGTGCACACAGAGAAACGAAACAGGGTTGCCAGGGTTCTGTCCCACCAAACAAGTCCAAAGAGAGAGAAAGCGTTTGCATTGGATTTAGGGAAGACTTTCTGGAGAGGGGCGTGTAAGATGGTCTACGTCAGTGGTTCTCATCTTCCTCACGCTAAAGCCCTTTAATACAGTTCCTCATGTTGTGGTGACCTCAACCATAAAATTATTTTTGTTGCTATTTCACAACTGTAATTTTGCTACTGTTACGAGTCATAATGGAAATATCTGATATGCATGACATATGTGACCCCCATGAAAGGGTTGTTCCACCCCCAAAGGAGTCTTGAACCCACAGGTTGGAAACCACCTCCAGTCTAGGAACAGTATTTAAATGGATGTTGGTGGTGGATGGGGTAGGAGGGTAGGCAGGGCACGGGAAGGTACATGGAGATGGTGCCTCGGGATGTGTTTGGAGAACTCTCCTGGCACAGTCTAGAAATAGAACAGAAAAGGGACTGGAGCAGATTCTGTAGAGATGGAAGATTCTGAACGGCTGGGCGAGGAGCATGGACTTTATTCATCCATTAAAAGTCATCAACTACAGGCGAGCTGGGTCCTGGGGTCCTCCTCAAACTATGGCACCAGCCAAGGAAAATATAGGCAGTAAACTTCGAACCCCTACCCAGACCTAGCCGATGGACAGGACATTCTCCACCGTTGAGTGGAGAGTGAGATCTGACTTTCACACGAACTCTGGTGCCCCATTTCTGACCACGTCCCCTTGATGGGGAGGCCTGGCGGCACTCAGAGGAAGGACAGCAGGTTACCAAGAAAAGACTTGATATCCTATGAGCATATACAGGGGGAGGAGGTACCCCTCAGTCACAGTCATAGGGGAGGGGAGTAGGGGGGAAGCGGGAGGGAGGGAGGGAGGAATGGGTGGATACAAGGGATGGGCTAACAATTGAGATGTAATATGAATAAATTAATAAAAAAAAAAAGAAAAAAGTCGTCAACTATGTAGCCATCGATAAAAATGGAATTTGCTTGTTTTCAGCACTGAGTATAGAAGTCAGGGCCTTGCCCACGCTGGAAATTCTTCTGTGAAGCTCTGTGCTACATCTCTAGCTCTCAAATACTGTTTCATATCACTAACGTACGTACAACTATTAGTTATGTGTATACTTGTTTATCAACAATTCACATGCTGCTACAGGTTGGACCTGGTGTCCTTCAAAGGTACGTGACAAAACTGATGGTGCTATTAGGAGACAGTGGAATTTATTTAGGGCGGTGGTTCTCAACCTGGACGTCACGACCCCTCAAACGACCCTTTCCCAGGGGTTTCATAGACCGCTGAAAAACACGCAGAGCTCTACATTACGGTTCATAGCAGTAGCAAAATTACAGTCATGAAGTAGCAAGAAAAATAACCTTGTGGTTAGAGGGCACCACAACATGAGGAACTGGATGGCAGGGCCGAAGCATCCTGAAGGTTGAGAACCAGTGGCTTAGAGGACGTGGGTGTCTGTGGGGGAAACATCTTGTCCCCATCCTTGTCACTGCTGTCTTCTGACCGCCTGGTCTCTCCATCTCTGTGGTCAGTCCTTGGCACTCAGCTTGTATACCTGCCCTCAACTCTCGCTGCCTTTATTTAGATGAATTTACCAGCCCACACAGCACATCCTAGCTTTTGCCTGGTTTGACTGTCTGAATTCTAGGAGCTAGCACCCAACTCCATGTCAGCCCTGCCCTAGTCTCCGACCATGCTTCTTTCTCCTAACCCCACTTTCCTCCTTTTCAGCAATTTTGGGTCATTTTGTAAAAGCACGCGAAGGCCAGTTCCACCTCTATGTTAATTTTTAACATAAATCCAACTAGAAGCAGCACACATAAATGATGCTCCATCCAGGCTGTCTCCCTCTCAACATGACCCAGCTGAATGGCTGAGGCAGAGACCAAGTGGCTCATGACCCGGAAGTACCACTGAACAGGCCTTTACAAAAACAAAGTTACTGAACTCTGCTTTTGACATACAAAATAAAATAAAGTTGTTTTTCTTCAGAAGTAGTGCAGGAAGGTTGGGAACATGGCTTGGTGGCACAGCACTTGCCTAGCATGTAGGCCCAGAGTTCAATACCAGCAACACATAAACAAACAAAAATCAAAATAGTAATGCATGAGATTATAGAAAAGTTAGCAAATAGCAAATACTGAGTAAAGAAATTCCATAATCCAGACATAATCTCTACCAATAGGTTAGGATTTCCTTTTCCTTTTTAAATATCTTCATATGTTTGTATGGTATTTTAAAATCTTTCCTTTTATTTTAATATACTCTAAATATTTTCCTAGGTACATTCTTTTTTGTTTTGTTTTGTCTTGGTTTTTTGAGATAGCATTTTTTCCTATAGCCCTGGTTCTCCTGGAACTCACTCTATACATCAGGCTGGCCTTAAACTCACAGAGATCCACCTGCCTCTGCCTTCCACATACTGGCATTAAAGGCATGTGCCACCATTGCCTGGCTAAATTGTTGCTTTTTAAGTTTTAAGATTTGTTTAAGCTAGGCACAGTGGCATAGTCCTGTAATCTCAGCACGCAGGGAGGCAGAGGCAGGCGCTCCTCTGTGAGTTCAAGTCCAGCCTGGTCTATAAAGCCAGTCCAGGACAGCCAAGGCGACACAGAGAATCCTGTCTTTAAAAAAAAAAAAGTTGTTTACTTTTATTTTACGTGTGAGTGTTTTGCCTCCATGTATGTAGTGCCTGTAGATGCCAGAAGAGGGCATCAGATCCTCTGGGACTGAAGTTTCAGATATTCAATAGCCTTGTAGGGGCTGGGAACCCAACCCTGGTCATCAGGAAGAGAGCTAGTGCTCGTTTGTTACTTTTAATGACATGATTTTACATTTCTGTGAAGTATTCCATGGAACTGACACAATATTAGCTAAATGGATAATGTATATACAGTAAGTATATATAATTTATATTATTTGTAATTTTTGTTCTTGGAAATAATACTATAATGAACATTGTAGACATTCTTAGCTTTTTCAGGCCACACAAGAAGAGGGCTAGAGTCATCAGGTCCTGACTAAGTATTACACACACACACACACACACACACACACACACACACACACACACACACATTGTTACAATAAGCCTTTCAATCCATCACAGCATGTCACATATTCTTAATATTTCTCAGACCCAGGTAGGGAAAGCACAGCTACAAGTGGGAAAAAATAGTATGTTCCAGCACCAACAATATTTTATAGAACTGATAGACGTGAGCCAGGCATAATGGATTGTGTGTTTGTAATCCCAGCACTTGGGAACTGAGGCTGGTCTATGTAGCAGAACCTCAAAAAAAAAAAAAAAAAAAAAAAAAAGCCAAAATTGGTGTTGACTGATGTATCACATAGGTTGAAATTGGGTCATTTTCTTGACTGATGGTTGATAGGGAAGAGCCCCTCACTGTGAGTGGTGTCACCTCTGGGAAGAGAGTCTGAGATGTGCAGTAAGCAAACTGAGCAAGCCGTAAGTATGGAGCCAGCAGGCAGCATTCCTCCATGGCCTCGGCTTCAGTTCTCCAGCTAGCATTGTTTACAGAAGATAAATTGCCCAGGAAACCCTTCTTGGAAAATTCAAGTGAGGAGATTCTGGAGGCGATTGGAGGAGGTGCCACGCTGGATCCAGGATCTGAATTGGAGCAAAGCACTGAGGTATTTATCTGTGCTTGACTGATAGTCACGGGAGAGGGCAGTCTTGTCAAATGGACAGCATAGATTTAAGAAAAAGTAAAACAAAACAAAACAAAACAACAAAAAAACCAGCCTTCTGAAACCACCAAATTCTAAGCAAAGAAAGAGAAATCAGAGAGCGGGAAGGATATCTCTACCTCTACCTATCATCTATCTATCTACACACACACACACACACACACAGACAGGGCAACAGAGAGAAGGATGGAGGGGAAGAGAGGGAGGAGGAGAAGGAGGAGGAAGAAGAGAGAGAGAGAGAGAGAGAGAGAGCTGTACACCTAGAAGGTGTCAGGAGGTTTCCATGTGTACGTTTGTAGCATCTCCTTGTCCTCACACTTTGTTGCACCTGTTTCCAGGAGGGCAGCAGGAGGAAGGCGAAGCTGTGCAGCCCAGCTCCTGCAGGTCTGTCTGACCTAACTGCCTCTTTGAAAGTCATGAGGCAATTATACGTGTCAGCTAGACAGGAAAACTCTGAGAGGATTTGAACTAAGTCAAATGGAACAAACAAACACGTCCTACTGCACTCATGGGGCTCACTGTCCACCCCAGTTGGCAAAGTTCCCAGTTCCAGACCTTGTCATTTTTTTTTTTAATGTTGCCACACTAAATCCAACAGCAAGCTCTGGGACCTCAACTTCCAAATCTGTATCATATCTGCTGTTCACCACCTTGGACTAGTTCATATTCATTT
Organism: Acomys russatus; assembly: GCF_903995435.1. Classification (NCBI taxonomy): domain Eukaryota; kingdom Metazoa; phylum Chordata; class Mammalia; order Rodentia; family Muridae; genus Acomys; species Acomys russatus. The sequence continues at coordinate 7,946,463 of NC_067144.1, read as the reverse complement.
TCCCTACTAGAAGGCTCTAGTTCTGTCCTAACCTGTGGCTTCAATGCACTTTCCAGCAAGTGACTTTGTAGGTGCTCTTGGCACTCAGTTAATAACCAGACATTGATTAATCATTGTCAGGGTTGTTTTGAACATTTCAGAATGTTTGCTAGCTCTGCTGTCTGACCTCTAAATGTCAATGGCATTCCAAAGAAATGTCGCCACTTCCAAATGACTGTCGGGGTGTGGTGTGGTTCTGTTTCCCTGCACCCCAGGCTGAGAGCATGGTGTGTGAATGGGATCTTTAAAAAATTATTTATATTTTATGTTTATTGGTGTTTTTCTGCATATATATGTATATATGCATATATATGTACACACACACACACACACACACACACACACACACACACACACACACACATCTTGGCATGGAGTAGCAGACCAGTGCTGGGAACTGAACCCAGGTCCTTTGAAAGAACAGCAAATGTTCCTAACTGCTAAGCCATCTCTCCAGATACCCCACCCTCAATTCTTTCATGCAGATTAGACATCACCACTCCCATTAGTGTTTTCCCTCTGGATCAACACCCCAACTCCCCCTGGAGACATCAGGGCCACTTGTGGCCTGATTCTTGTTTTAATTTCCACTCTCTCCCTTCTCTTCTTCAGCCCAGCCTCTCCTATCCTTAACCACATCAATCTACTTCCTGCCACAGAGTCTTATGTGCCTGTTCTTCTGGCCCAAAAATGCTCCTTCCTTTGATGTCTCGGGTGGTCTTCCATCAAGGAGGGTTGGGTAGATGCAAGGATATTGGTGGCCATGTTAGAGGGAGAGGGGCATGGCTAAGAGGCAGGCTGAGATCTGAGGTTATCTTTTGAGCTCCTGGACCCAGCTGCTTCTTAAGTAAGAACAACTCAATAAATATCCTTCTTTGTACTTACTTTGGGTTGCACCCTTGCTATCTGCACTGGGGGATCTCCAGTATTCAGTGTAGTCTCACAGCCACTCCTCTGTGTAGCAAGCTTGGGAAAGAGATGACTCTTTTGCAGTCCTGTGTGAGAAGAGCCGCTTTAGGATCTTCTGGTGAGCTTCCAAAAAGACAAACTAGAATTGCCATAAAAGAGCCCCGCTAATATTCACCCATCATTTGTTCTCTCCCATTTTTTCCTGTTTCCCTAACTGCACTCAGAATCATTACCCTCTCCAACTTTGTTTTTGCAAGACAGGGTTTCTCTGTGTAGCCCTGGAGGTCCTGTAACTCACTATGCAGACTTGGCTGACCTTGAACTCAGAGATCCACCTGTCTCTACCCGCCCCCCCCCCCCCCGAGTGTTGGGTTTAAAGGTGTGTGCCACTGCCTGGCTAGAATCATTTTTCTTAAAGGAGAATCCTTTTTCCCCATTGTTTACACTTTTATATGATATTTGATCTCTTGTACCCTTCATAATCTGCTTGACAGAGGGGACCTTACCTGCCCCTCTTTTTCCTCATCATGTCCCAGTGGGCAACCTTTGACATTCAGCTTACCCCTCCTGGTGCAGCCACACCAGCCAGTGGGCACCATAACCTCTCGGTCAGTCACCAACTAAACAGTAGCTTTTGTCAGTCCGTATCCTGTCTGCTCCCCTGGCAGCATCTGGCACAGCTGTCCATATCCTCTTTCTACCTGGGTGCTGTGATCCCCCACAACGGTCTTACTTTTCTGAGCATTCCTTTTTCTTCTGCAACGTTGACAAAACTTCAAGGCAGGTGACAAGGAGGTAGTGATGCTGACTTGGTCCTCTTGGGTTCGGTGTGGCCACTCAGCTAGTTTATACATGAAAACTCTGCCTGGAAAGGCCCAGGAGTGAGATATCGGAATGAGTTCATGGAAACAAAACTGACACTGCCTAGGACTCACCCTACACTGGGGACTTGTAGTGAGAATTTTGGTTTCTTTAAAAACCCAGTTATGTTATGTGAATATGTTTTTGTTTTAACCCCACGTGTGAGATTTGAGGTGGCTTTGGCTTGTCCATGGCAGCTGACTATGTTTTGTCTTGTGCTCTGGCAGGGGCGTGATTCTGCCAGCTGAAGACAGTTTGTTTATCTTTGGAATTCTGGGGACTCTTGAGAGGGTATAAAGATGCTGGCGGCCCAAGGGAAGTGGCTACTGCTGCTCCCCTGCTGCCCCCTTTCTGGTTGTTGTTGCTGGTTGGGGATATCCTGACAACAAAGGGTAGACTTGTCCCTAGAAATGCGTGGCACTCCTAAAAAGAGATCTATGTCCCCTTCCCCCTCCAACCTTCTCTCTCACCTACCTAGTGTTTGGGGGGGAGGAGCTGGAAGGGGTTAGGGTGGAAGGGAGGTCAAGCTATAAGAACCCAATAAAGTAGCCAAAAAGTATGGTTGGTCACTTACTCCACCATGCCGTCTGGGTATCTGAGAACGTCTACAGACATTTCCAGGCCACCTTCCCAGACTCCCCTCTGTAACTGTTCTGAAACCAGACCTTAAGTGAACTAGCACAACCAAGCCTGCTTCATACATGAAGCACACACAGTACACACGGGAGGTCATTGTGGGTGGAGTCGGTTCCCTTTCCACCTTTCTGTGGGTTCCAAGCAAGGGTTGGCTCTGGTTATTAGTTTTACAAGGCCACCGCCATCTCACCAGCCCCACCTATCAAGACATAATTTAAACACGCATAACGAGCAAATCCAGTGAAAGTGAGGCTTTACCTGAGAGTAGGGAAAAGACAGAAATCTCTGCCTTTACAAAGTCTAGACACCAGGCCCTCCTTAACAACGATTCGGTCCTTCATCCGCAAACAGAACTGTTTTCTCATCTCCTATGGGCCTGGATCACATGTTGGTCTCATGCTTCCCTGATTGTTGCAGCCCAGCAGAGTCCCTCGCTACCCCCCACCCCGCTTCCTGCTTCTGTTCTGCTTGTGTTCTCATGCAGACTTTACTAAGGTAACGCTGGTGTGTCTGTTGAGCTGACAGACCACACACAGGGAGACTGGAAGGACGCAGGCAATGATCATGACCACATTTGCACTCAGAACCTTCTTAGGTAAGAAAGCTCCTCTGGGCACTTTTATTTATGGGTAGATATAAGATTAACAAGAGCACCTTTGAAAGTCACAGTTGCATTTTTTTTTTTTTTTTAATGAGGTCAGTGAGAAGGCACAACAGTGGCAGTGCTGCTGCTGGCTTTACGCCTGTCATCAAATACGGTCACCACCTCTCTGCCCCTGTTCTCCGAGGAATGAAAAGAACTGGAATTCAAGCTGCAATGTGGTACTTGTTTTGTCAGCGGACAAGCTCCCCAGCTTCATCTCCAATCTTGGATGCAATAGGGGTCATGCCCTCTCTGCCAAAACTTTATTTCATTGAGTCTAGCCTAGACTTTGAAGTATCTGATCCTCCCCGGGCACAGGCGGGCCGCCGGAGCAGCAGCACCAGTGCCAGCACCACTAGGGTGGACCACACGCGGTGGGCCAAGAGCTTCTCCTGAGGCTGATTCCACAGAGACCGCAGGTAAAGAGGTGTGGCGCAGGTCATAGTGTGTTCTGTGGGCTGGAGGAACAGCCACCGATCCTACCATCAAGGATGCGGGTAAGCCAACCGGTGGGGTTGCAGGCACAGCCTGGGCCACTGTAGGTGCAGGATCTGCTGTGTTGACACTCTGTGGCTGGGGCTACAGTGGAACAGGTAGAGAGAGGACCATTTCAGTAGGCAGGGCGGTTTGCTCCATCAGGGCTCCCATGAGTCTGGGTTGCGTCTTCTCTATTTCCTCACAGTAATGATTTTTGGGTGGGAAGAAGCTAGCTTAAAAGAACTAGAGTGATACTTAGGATTATCACAGGAGGAAGTAACTGGCCTATGGGGCCCCAGTCTCACCAGTATGACCCTAGTCCCAGTAGATTTCCACAAACATAGCCCTGTTTACAAGCTCCTCGCCCATAGAGAGCCTTCCCCCCTTCGCCAAGTGTGCCTGGACCAGGCAGATTGGCCCACTTGGTCTCTGTAACTAGGACAAGCACTCCCAACTTTCACAAATAACAAGGTGGCTCTGCCAGCTACACAGGAGGACTGTTCTTCCTCGTAGCCACCAGAGCTTGAGAGGGAAAAGATAGGGTTGGGATATTCTTCACCCAGGGGATGGGTCCACGTGCTGCAGTGTGATGTTTTACTTTGAGGCATATGGCAGGAGAGCAGCTGTTCCCTGATGGCTAGTCCACTGCCAAAGTGTTGAGGGGGGGTCACTGTTCGGAAGAACCTTGTGAACGTACCTGTGTTTGGAATGTTGTGCAGGCCACTGAAACGTCTTCCCCACCAAGGTTCTGGTGGAGAGTCGCTTTGCAGAAGCTATATTGCTGTTCCCAGAAAGAAAGGGGTTATTGTAAATGATACAAAGAAAGTGGCTCTCCCCCAGTTTCAATGACGGCATAATATATTGAAGCAAAAAAACCCTTAAATTTCTAATTCTTTTCTTTTAAAAATTTCCCCCTTTAAGTTTTATAATTTTGGGCAACACTCTTTTGCTAACCTGTGCCCATGTATGTCAGTCCCCCATCTAAGCTGTCATTTTCTTCTTCCTTCCTTTCTTTTTCTTTCTTTCTCTCTTTCTCTTCTTCAAGACAGGGTTCCCCTGTGTAGCCTTGGTTGTGCAGGAACACACCCTATAGACCAGGCTGGCCTCAAAGTCAGAGATCCACCTGCCTGTGCCTCCTGAGTACTGAGATTAAAGGCGCGTGCCTCTGGCTAGCCATCACTTTCTTAACAAACCTTATATCTCAGCTAATAAACCCTAAGTTTGCTTCAAATAAAACTTTTGGGTTTTGATTATAAGACAAACACATGGTATGCAATTCGATATACATCATTGACTATACAGAAACACTGTGAGATTGAGAGCATCTGCCTGAAATCTCTGAGATGGTATTGACATAGGGAGAGCTGCTGCTAACACAGGTGTGTTGGGTTTTTTGTTTGTTTTGTTTTTGCTTTTTGTTTGTTTGTTTAGGTTTTGGTTTTTCAAGACAGGCTTTCTCTGTGTAACAGCTCTGCCTGTCCTGGAACTCACTCTCTAGACCAGGCTGGCCTCGAACATGGAGATCCTTCTGCCTCTGCCTCCCAAGTGCTGGGACTAAAGGCGTGCACCACCACTGCCCAGATTGTGTTTTTAAACTTTAAAAAAAAATTCTACTGAATACATCTTAAACTATGAGTTGAAGTCATCATACATGTGACTTTGGTATCCTTCATCATCACATATCTAGAAATGTTCTTTTCACTCTGTCATTATCCTGCACAATTTTCTGTTCGCTTATGTTCCACACATTATTCAATGGCATACTCTTGTTGAACACTGGGATATTGTCTCTGTGTTTGACCATTAGTTATCTATGATATATCGACTTCATGGACATATTTTGGCCAAACACTCTGATAACTCTCTTTAAGCCAAAGCTCTACAAACGGATACGACTGTCTCAAAGGCTCAATGTTTCTAAGTATCAGAGGCACACCTAGAAAATCTACTCCTCACAGAACAGTGGAACAGGTAAAGGCTGCATTGGGAACTGTCTACTGTCCTTCATCTGACTTCATATGCTTCTCATAGGCGAGAGAGTTTGATGTCTACACTTAAAGGGTGAGGTGAGGCCACCCAGCCACATATCAAGTGGACATCAAAAAAAATTAAGACTTGATTTTATTATTCTCAATTATGTGTATGAGTCTCTCCCCCCTCCCCTCCTTCCCTCCCTCCCTCCCCCTTCTCTGTTTCTCTGTCTCTCTCTGTCTCTCCATGTGTGTCTCTCTCTGTCTCTCTGATCCCCTCCTTCCATCTCTCTGCTTTCTCTTCCTTTGCTTAGAATTTGGTGGTTTCGTATGGCAGAGTTCTTGACTTTCTCTTAAATCCATGTGTGCACATGAGCGTGCATGTATACAGATGCCTGCAAAGGTCAGAGTGTCAGGGCTGGAGGTGAAGGTGAGCCACCTGACTTAGGTACTGGGAATTGACCTTGGGTCCTTTGGATGAACAGAAGCATGTGCTCTTAACTCCTGAGCCATTTCTCCAGCTTTACAAGTCAACATTTTGTACTTTATTTTTTCTTTTGCAGAAATATGCTTTGTTCTACTACCAGGTTTGCCAGGATCTGGCCCACTCACCTTCTTTGCCAAGAGGTTGCATTTGGCTGGATCTGTGGCCTCTTGAGTGGTACAGTCAGTGGCAGCTACTAAAAACTCCACAAGAGTAGAAGGTGGGACATCCTGAGAACAAAAAAAATGAAAACACATGTGAGGCAAGATGATCTGGAATGTGAGGAGCAAGAAGAGACTGGAGGGATGGAGAGAGGGAGGGGGAGGGAGGGAGAGAGGGAGGAGGAGGGAGGAGGGGGAGGGAGGAGGGATGGAGAGAGGGAGGGGAGGAAGGATAGGAGGAGGAGGGAGGGAAGGAGGGAGGGAGGGATGAATGGATGGAGGGAGGGGGAGGGATGGAGAGAGAGGGAGGGGGAGGGAGGGAGAGAGGAAGGGGAGGAAGGATAGAAGGAGGAGGGAGGGAAGGAGGGAGGGATGGATGGAGGGAGGGAGGGGGAGGGATGGAGAGAGGGAGGAGGGATGGAGAGAGGGAGAGGAGGAAAGAAAGGAGGGGGAGGGAGGGATGGAGAGAGAGGGAGGGGAGGGAGGGAGAGAGGGAGGAGGAGGGAAGGAGGGGGAAGGAAGGAGGGGGAGGGAAGGAGAAAGTGTGGGAGGGAGGGAGAGAGGGAAAGGAGGAAGGAAGGGAGGAGGAGGGAAAGAGGGAGGGATGGAGGAAGGGAGGGGGAAGGATGGAGAGAGAGAGAGGGAGGGGGGAGGGAAGGCCATGATCCAGCACAGTTTGAGAGAACACAGATCACACAGGCTATGTGTGTGGCCCTGGGCAGCTGGAAGGAGTGTGTTCTGCAGTTTGGGCTGAGGATGGAGGAGCTGAGTCTTCTCAAAGTATGAGCAAGTGTTCATTGTTCATCCCTCAGGGCAGGGGTAAGTTTCCAGAGGGGAAACAGGAAGCCAAAGGGCCAACTTTAGACAGGCAGGGATGAGAACCCAGCATCGTCTGGCCCTCAACCACTGGAACTCAATGTTTGGGCCATTCTAGGCTGGCCACCGGATCTAGTGAGAAATGCACTAGATGCTTCCTTCCTCACAACACTTGAAGCCTTGCAAGCACAGAACCATCTGTTACTTGATGTAGTATAGGATGGGCATTTTCCAGGAATTACAGAATCACCAGCTATACTAATGTATTTGCAAGTATGTCCTGCCTTACTTCCATATTGCCAAGATTCCTGGACACCACAATTCTGCTGCCCCCAAACAGTTCACCTTTGGCTGTATAATTAGATGGTCCCCCTCACAACCTCAACCTGCCCATGTATGCATGGGCCCATACCTTTGTTAGTATTGATTCCCCCTGCCCGGTGCACATGTTAGAGGTAGGGTGGTGAATGTGTGGAATCCAATGAGTGTACCATGTCTGAACAGAGAATCCTGCCACTAACTGTGAGGTAGAGCCAGGAAGCCAGGTTGTTGCCTGCCTGATGCTTGGGGCTGACTTATGTTGGAGTGGCTCAGCTTGGGACAGGGTTGCTAAGAGTTTGGGGTTCCTCACAATCCTACAGCCCCTCCCCCACCCCACCCCCATCCTTTTCAATCAATGTCCCCTTATCTTCCAGTTGTCACTCCCACACAGTCCCCCAAGGGCCACCAGATTGCCCAAATCTACCAAAAGAGTCTTAAGTGTTTACCACATTTTGACCCCGGGAAATCTCCACCAGTTTAAAATAGGTTCCATTATTCTGCGCATTGAAGGCAGCCAGGGCAGCGTTGGCAGCATGCACCACTCTGCTGTTATTGACCTCGGCCAGGAGTGGACAATATGGACACACGTTACGCACATCCTCTTCAGAGTCTGGGTAGAAAGATGAAAGGGGTCTTAACTGCAGTTCTCCAATGCACTCACTACGGCTTGTTTATTTAGAAAGGGCTATGCATGCTCCAGTGCAGCACCCCTTTTTTTCCCCCTAAACTTTCAAGCAGCTGTATGAGGCTTCACCAAGTCACAGCCACGGGCACAATGTTCACCCATAAGAACGAATTCCTTAAGAAAATGGTGTTAGAATCCCAGGACCCAGAATCCTCACCAACGAGGCGAAAACTATTTGAGTTAAAAAACTATTCTGATTCCCTGCTCATTCTACGAGATAAAAATAAATGGAAACACCCTCTGACCTGGGGTGGAATGACACTTGCTGTACATCACAGTGAACTGGCCATCTTGTTTCAGAACGTGGAAGTCACAATCTCCCTCCACCGCCTGGGAAAGAAACCCCGTGTTGACGCCCTGAGAGCACTGCACGGTGGCTTCTCTTCAGGGGAGCATCCTAGCAGGGCTGTGGGAGGTCACCTGTCCAAGGTCACCTTCACAACATTATAATCTGCTTTCGGGGAGGGCTTCAAGAGGAAAGGCTCAAGTGTTGTAGAAATCAGCCTCAGGGAAGGTTGCCATCTTTCCCTGAGATGGCCGCTGCGGGCTGGGTAAAGCAGCACTTTGCTGAACTCTGATTGCCAGGCCTCACCCACCCACGGGAAGGTTGCACTCACATGCTGGGCCAGCTGCCTCACAGAACAGTTTGCCAGGGGGGTGGGGTCCAGAGCATGGCAGGTGGTCTCCAGCGTGTCTACTTCCAACTCATACACCTCTCCAAAGGGCCGCTGTGGAGACGGAAGAGATGAGCATGCACTTTCTGACCCAGCATGTTTCAGCTAGTGGGAACTCCTGTTGGAGCTTGGCGGGGTGGGGGTGGGGGTGGGGAATGGGGGAGCAGGTGGGGTTGGGGGGGTGGAGGTGCAGGGTTGGGGGCTTGGGGGAGTTGGGGGAGTTGGGGGTTGCGTGAACTTTGGGAGGAGTGAGAAGAGGCCAGCCTCACCAGTCTCAACCCCTTCTAGCTCTGCAATGTTTTTTGTTTGTTTGTTTGTTTTTGTTATTGTTGTTCTGGTTTTTATCTTTCACTATAGATAAGGCAGGTGTGAAATGAGGGAAGGAGGTGTGTGTGGGGGCGCTTGGGGGGACTGTCCTATACCTGAGCTCTCTTTACAGTTTATTATCTTTGCTATGACTTTTCTATCCCTCGTTCTGCTTCATTCTTTCTTCTCTCTACCTGTCCATGTTCCTCCCTTCTCCTTTTGGTGTTCTGTTCTTTAAAGGTTCCTATTGCTGCGCCCCTGGCCTTTCCTTTTGTCTAGCTGACTGGGCTTTGAATGCACAGAGTCCTATCTCCTGCTTCCTTCCCCCCTGTCTATTCTGAGGCTAGGGAACTGTTGTAACTAAGTGTGGTAGCCATCTGGGAAACTTGCGGGACCCCGTGAGGAGTTCAGTACCCCACCTGTTTATGTACTCCCCCTTCACATCTTGAAACTCCCACAGAGTTTCACAGACCTCAACCCATCTTAGTTTCCGCCTCGTTTCAGCTCTGCCTGAGACCTCAGCACTGCCATGAGTAGATGTGCTGGGTTTTATGGGCAGGATGCTCCAAATGACCCTCTGAAGACCTATAGCCTCTTGCTCTACTTGGGCATCCCATGGACCTTCCGTGTCTGCTTGTAGCACACACTGCTCACTCATGGCTTTCTCTCCAGTATGTCTACTGGGTGTAATCTGCACAGAGCTGGTCAGTATGTCTTTTACCAAAGTGCTCTTAAAACTCTTAAACCCTGGCTTTACACCAGCTAATCCTTGGTACTGCTGGATGTCAGTCCTCAGTCTGGGCATCCTGATGTTCATCTTATTTTCCCTCCTAGACCACACGTTTCTAATGACACAAAGCTGTTCTTATCTTTATGGACTTTCCAACTTCGCATGTTGAAAGCAGACAAATATTTGCGATTTTATGGTTTCAAACTGCTAGCACCATAGCATCTGATATCTGAGGTACAAGGACAGCATGGCTACCCCACAGGTCTGGAGCAAGGGAAAGTACGGGGTTTAAAGAAATGATCTGTGCCAAAGGGTTGTCACACATAGCCACTGGTCAAACGCCTCTTTCCGTTTAGCCAAGAAAGTGACTTTCAGATTAGCAAACAGGAATCCAACCAAACAGCAAGTCCCACCGCCCACCCGTGGTCTGGAAACTATGGAAGGAACATCCTCTGTGAGGCATTGATGTGGCCTCTCTTGCTCCATTTCCCTTCTAAGACGAGATCTGCCTCTGCTGCAGCTTTATCCGCCCTGGGAGATGCTAGCCTTCAAAGCACCGGGTCAGACCCCAAACCTGGCATCTTTGGGCTCCTTCGTGGCAGGTTCACTTACCCGAGACCACACCTTGGCTTTGTCAATCTGATTCAGGGTGTGCTTGAATCCATGAAGAAGATGCTGATTGAGGTAGTCCACGGCCATCAAAGCTACTTGCTCTGCTTCTTGGTCATCACAAGGCACTTCTCTAAAACCCAGCCCTGTCCCCTGGGGAGCAGATTGGCAGCCCCAGAGCTGAGCTAAACAAAGGAGCAGGACTAGGGACTTCATGGCTACTCCTGAGAGGCTCTGGAAGGTGGACAACTATCAGGACCAGCCCAGACAATCAGCTTGGAGGGCTAGACCAATAGAGAGGGGACAGGGCTTCATTTATCTGATAGGGCCTGTCGAGGGAATTGCATAAGGGCGTGGGATGATTTTTTTTTTTTTTTTTTTTTTTGTTCTGGTGCCAAATAATCCATGCAAACAACAGCTCTGGAAAAGCAAATAAGTTAGGACATCCATCTACCCCCCCAACGAACCTGCCAAAGTCAATGCTGCTGCGGGGGAAGATATTCCAAAGTCTGCTTGGAACACGGCGACGACAGCAGACAAAGGAGGCTGCCTGAGGGGTGAAATGGACATGGCCAGCTCAGGGTACAGTTGGGGTGGCATGCTAGGGCAATACGTAAGAGTTTGATAAATCTTCTAATGTTGACAATTGATCTCCTTCAAGAAGAATCCTAGAGGGAGGCCACGTATATGTAGCCAAGATACAGTGAGGCATGGGAGATGCCAAGGTCCTCAGTAGGGACCATGAAGGTAAAAGGAAGGAGTTCTTGTGGCAAGGAGAGGTGTGACCAGCATAGCTGTATGGACTTCCCTCTCCCCTCACCCTCTTTTCTGAAGACCTCACCACCAGGCCCCACAGGGAACAGCACAGGCAGGCACTGCTCTGTGTCTTCTAGGTGGCTGTTTGGTGTCGGTGGCACTCTGGTCCCAGCCAGGGCACATGTGCAGTGTGGTGGAGTTCTGGCTTATGAGGCAGTCACTTGCCACATGTCTGTCTTGGACGCCAGCATTCCAGGTTGAGTTACTGCATGGGAAGGTCTGCTCTGTCCTCTTTGCAGCTTCAACGAGACAATCACATGTCTGTGGTTTTTTGACGGTCCCAGACATGGCCTCCAGGAAGTGTGGGCAGGACAGTCACAGCTTCAGAAATGTCATGCAAGGACCCAGAACAAAGAAGCCTTCAGGTGAAGACCACTGTGTTCTTCAAATACTGAGAAGCCGCCATCATGTTTGAGTGGCTTTGTCCTATGGTTTAGTATTGCTTGGGGGGGGGGGGGGGGGGGGCAGGGAGGAGAAAAAACCTTACAAAAGAAGAGGAAGAGAAAACTCCCGAAGGAGCTCTTTTTTAAAATTTAATTAATTTATTCAAATTACATCTCAATTGTTATCCTCCCATTCCTCTCTCCTTCCTACTTTCACCCTATTCCCCTCCCCTAGGTCTATGACCAAGGGGGACCTCCTCCCCCACTATATGATCACAGGCTATCAAGTCTCATCTTGGTAGCCTGCTGCCCTTCCTCTGAGAGCCAAAGGAACTCTTAATGGTATAAACTTGTAGGAGATGATCAGTTTATGGGTAGTGAGGGACGGCAGAGATGGTGGCTACAAGGGCTCATCTTGCATTTGCTTCCAGCTTTGTCTTGTCCAGGGCTCATAACTCTCAGCGACATCTAGATAGCCATCTAGCAGAACTGACTCCCCATTAGCTATGTGCCAGTTTTATTTAAGGGCACAGCATAGGAGCTCTTTGGGAGGGCTAAGCTTTTCTCTGGAAATACTAAATTTACATTAGTGAACATTCTGAGAGACAGGAGTGCTTTATAAGTCATACCTCAGGCGCAGAAACCACAGCTTTCCTCTCCACAGCTTCAGTGAATGTTTGACCTTGAAAACTTAGTCTACTCTCTTTCATGTAACCCAGTTCTTTGACATTCGGATTGGAACCTGTCCCATTTAGTGTTGCTTTTTTTCCCACCAGGGCTAAAATAAGCCTGGGATGAAAATGGATAATTTACAGAAGTGACTCATTAGTCAAAGGTAGTCACCACTGCTTGGTCTGTAAGAATCTGTTCTGGAGTCCTCTGCCAGGTAACCCGTATCATCTGTCATCAGCCTGGCAGCTCTACCTGTGAGCAGCATTCTTTCGCCCATAGCAAGGCAACTGTCCCATCAGCTCCAGGTCACTGGGGCTCCCAAGGCCAGCCAGGAGAGCCTTTCAGGCTTTCTCTCAACTCCTCCTTTAAACCCCAAGGGAATGGAGCTGCTTTGTCCCTGTGAGGAATTGGGAGTTTGAGAAAGCAACCTTCATACCCATCTATATGAAAATCCATGAAGTAACAACCCCTCCACTGCGGTTGTGTCAGCTGGCCACTCTGGGGCCTCTTCCAGTGCTGCACCTGTCTGCCTGGGAAGAGATATAAATTATATTAAAATAAGATTTTGCATGAAAAAAGAAAGTGACAAAGTGCCAGTGTTGACTCTCTGTCACCCAGGGTGCAGTGAGAAAATGGATAGCAATCACTCATAAATATATACCTCATTTTAAAAAATATATCAGATAGAATGTGTAGCTGTTTATTTTTTCCATTTAGTATTCTCATGTGAATACTGCTCTATGTTATCCAAAACACCTAAAAACATGTTTGTAATGACAGTGTGCGGTTCTGTTGTGCGCATGTGTTATTTTAATTACGTCTGTGTGTTTTTTTCCCCCCTGAGAACTCATTTCACTATGTGGCAGCGGTGCTCTGTACTCACACTAAATACAACGCAGCGTGGTAAAGCTTAGGGGAACAGATCTCAGTCTCAAGAGGACAAACGGATCAGAAATTCCTAAGATGGCCTCTCCTTGTGTCACCAAGGAGTCACTAGACTAGGTGATATGTTTGAATCATTCCGACACAGTTTAATATTTAAACCAGGCCTGGTAAGACAATTCTGTTGATCCTAATCCTAGGTACTTAGGGAGGCTGAGGCAGGAGGATCACAAATTCAAGGTCAGCCAGGACTACAAAGTTGAGTTAAATGCCAGCCTGGTCCACTTAATGTGATTCTCGGTGGGGCGGGGTGGGGGGCTTGGGGGGGAGAAAAAAAGAGGGAGGCTGGGTTATAGTTCAGTGATGGAGCATTCACTCAGCATGTTCAACCCCCAATATCCTGGGTTCAATCTCCAGCTGATAAAAGGGAGATGAGAGAGGGGAAGAGGGAGGAGAGGAAAGGGGAGGGGGAGCAGGAGGGGGAGGGAGGGAGGGAGGGAAGGAGGGAGGGAGGGACGGAGGGAGGGAGAGGGGGGTATGGATGAGAATTCAGTATTTATAGCTGTGTGACCCAGGACAACAAGGAGCCCTCAGAGGTGGGCTCCCTCTGTGGCCCTGCTGTGGGGGAGGGGCTCAGTCTGGAAGGATAGCCAAAGTAGGTGAAGTACTAAGAGAGGCAGCAGGAGGGGTGATAGTTGGAAAGACAGTTTCTCACAAGCCCGAGAGCATGAATGTGTGCAAGCCAGCAAAAACGAGAAGGGGAACAGGGAGCCTCGGGGTTGCGTTAATCCCAGGCCAGCTACCTGACTCTGCCCCTTACGGTTCCTAATGGCCTTCTGATAAACACAGCATTTCTTCATTCCTGTGTTCAAAGAAACACGTTTTGCACACCTATCTGTGAAGTTAGGTGCCTGGACACAGAAGGAGAAGAAGACCCTAAAAGCTCTCTCACTGCAGGTCAGCGACATCTGACCTGCTAGGAACCTCAGATGTACAAAACTGCCATGCTGTTAATGTATGGATTATCACACCCTCTGGACACCAACCAACAGAATGCTGGTCAGCCTAGTCCCAGGAGCCATCAGGTGTCTTGGGAAGGCAATCAGGTACCAGCTACCCCAGAAGACATTGCCTCGCTATCTGGAGGAACCATTCACACTCAATGCCCATGAGCTACCGATGGATGACACCGGCCTGACCACAGAGGCAAAAAGATGAAAAGCAGTGACCTGGTCCTCATGGTTACCGCCTGGCTCTGAGATCTAAACCCAAAGGAAGGCTGTGATTGAGGGCACACATGAATGGGAAGAGTGGGGACAGACTGAAGTGAGGCAAGGAAGAAATGAAGGTGCCAAATTTACGAAGGAGCAGCCCCTGGGTAGCTCGTCCTTCCGTACTGAGCTCTACGCTCTCCCTTCCTGTCCGGCGTTAGCGAAGAGGCAGGTGTACACACAGGACAGCGAGAAAAATCCCTTAGATCTCAATAGATATTTTCACTCTTCTTTATTCCTTTTCAGGGGACATTGTCATTGCTGCTACCTCTGCCGCCACTGCTGTTTTTTATCATTTGAGCTGGTGAGACGGGCCCTAGAAACACCATGATATGTGTAGGCGTTTTTACTTGGTCCCAGAAGAAATTATGGGAACTCTCTGTTCTCTTTGGTTTGAAAGAAGGTTTTCTAATACAAGATTCTCGCTGTGCCTTTGGTGCCTACCACATGCTCCATCTCACAAAAGAGAAAACTAGTTTAGGGTCAGAGAAATGAGGTGCATGGCTGCTGAGCTGGAGTCCCACCTCCACAGGCACCGAGGATCCCCTCCTTCCTGGTCTAGGAGAAGCAGGAGAGCCACACCGTCCCTACCCTCCCTTCATTAAGCGGAGGAAGCAGAGGTCCTAGAATGTGACCTTACTGACATATCAAGAAATCAGAGCCTGGATTTGGCCCAATCACGTTGCTTCTCTATTAATCCCAAACCAGAAGAATATAGAGCCCAGAGGATTTGGGCTTCTGGCTAGTACAGCTAGTAACTTCTTAGCAGTTAAAACAAACAAACAAACAAAATAAAACAAAAACAAAACAACAACAAAAACCATGGCTTTGGGTGGGGGGAGGCTAAAGGAATAGAAAAGTGTAGAGAGTTTGGGGGAAAAAAAAGGCTTTCAATGAGTTTGCCTGCATAATTTCAGTCAGCGAAAAATACTTAGAAATCATTTTTTTTTTCCTGAAAAATAAGACCAAAAACTTTAGTTATCTCCACTGCAGGTTTAGAAGGCAAACAAAAGGTAAATGATTACCCTATTTACAGTTAGATGTTTTTCAGGAAAATTCTAGCCAGGAGAGCATTGCACCCACCACTCCTGCTGGCTTCTTCGTCATCCTTTGCCGACTTCAAGGGGAGTGTCACTCTTCAACAGGAGAGCAGCGAGAAGGAGCCACGTGATGTGCTTGCTGAGGTTTGCACAGGAAGGACTTCCAGAAGCTCCAGGGCCTCACCCTTGAAGGTCGTCTGAGGCCACTGTTGCCAAGTAACTCCTGGCACCTTGTTGCGTTTCGACGTTTGATAATCCACCCTGTAGGCAGTTGAGGTTGCAAATCTTTGCACTGATGTGCAGAGGAGAGTCTCTGGAACGCACACTAACTCGCTCCAGAACTGTCCATTTTCTTGCACTCCTATGATGTGCCCTGGGCTAAGGAAACACAGCTGGAAAGTGTGTGACCCTTTCCTTCCTGTTGCTCCCTCCTGCGTGTGACAGCACACAGCAGGGCTCTCCACAGAGAAGGAGTGAACCATTTCTAGCAAAGATAAGCAGGAGAGGGGAGGAAAATTAGGAGGACAGGATTACACAGGCAGAAGTCTGCCTCTGAGTTACTCAGCTGGCGTCCTTCGTGTCCTGCTTCTGTCTCTTAAGAAAAGAGAACTGGTCTCCTTAAAAGGGAGTGAAAGCAGAGGAGTCCTTTGCTTCAGGCACACCCCAAGGTAAAAATCCAGGAAATGAGCCCTGGAAAATGCTAGGAAAGTGATTTTTATAGCCAAAGAGCCAGAACACACAAGAGAGACAGAACTGAAAGTGGCTTTTTTTTTTTTTTTTTTTTTTTTTTTATTATATATATACATATGCTCTGTTGTCACACACATCAGAAGAGGGCATCAGATCCCACTACAGAGGGTTGTGAGCCACCATGTGGGTGGCTGAGAATTGAACTCAGGACCTCTGGAAGAGCAAGCAGCCAGTGTGAGTGTCTTAACTGCTGAGCCATCTCTCCAGCCCACTCGCAAGGGCTTTTTTAGTTTAGTTTTTTTTTTTTTCCCTCCAGATGCTATCTCTTAGATGCCTGCTCAATTAAGAAGTCAATTCTGACCATGTTATAAAACTCCATTTCCAAAATAAATGTAGATAAGGGCAGGCGGAGGAGAATTTTTTAAAACTAACTGGTTCTTAATGAAAAATATGGTTGTTGAAATAAATTTCTTTTAATTATGTAAGGGTTGGAGATTTCGCTCAGGTGTAGAGTTGTTCATCATGTGTGATGCTCCACGTCCTAGAAAAAAATTATGTAAGAATGGAGCTTTGCACAGCAGATAAACGCAGAACGCTGACCCAGGTCTGCATCCTCTGCCCCACACTACCACACAGCTCCACTTCCTGTGAAGGTGCTGCATTTTCCACACAGAATCCCAGAGTGACCCAGCCCGCAGTGCACGTGTCAGCTCTTACACAGAACCTGGGGTCAGACCTGAAGACTTGATGAGTGAGAGCGGAAAGGCGATTTTTTTTTCTTTAGAAAAATCTCACAATCTTTCTTTTCTTTCTTTCTTTCTTTTTTTTTTTTAATATTTATTTATTTATTTATTTATTTATTGTATATGAGTGCTTTGTCTGCAGAAGAGGGCATCAGATCACATTACAGATGGTTGTGAGCCACCATGTGGTTTCTGGGAATTGAACTCAGGACCTCTGGAAGAGCAGGCAGTGCTCTTAACCGCTGAGCCATCTCTCCAGCCCCACAATCTCTATTTTCAACACCTAATATTTGCATTTCAAGTGCTGTTTCTATTAAGCCGATCCCAACGGCATCACTTCTAGTGCTGTGACTGGTGCTGAATGACAATCCCTTTGCATTTTCTCTCCATTTGACTTGCACAATTACTAACCTTTACTTACTCAACAAATTTTGGAGTTTTCTTGACCTGTAACTCACCAAGGCTTGGGCTCTTTCTCCTGAGGGGGCAGTGGCATACATAGCTGGGTGTTTTCTGGACTCTTGTCCATGCTCTGTAGACAACAGTCCACGGTAGGCGTGCTTTCTGCTTCATATGAGTGAGACGGTTGAGTACACAGCAAGCAGGTATCAGAGAAGAAGACAGCAAACAGAAGAAAAGACAGTGGAGGATCAGATCAGACACCCAGACCATCAGCAGAAAATGACTGGGGAAGCTCTGGGGAACCAAAACAGCCACCCAGAGTTTTTGATGGATAGAGGGTCCCAGACAGAACATCTTTCCGGCAGTGTAAGACTTCCAAGTAAAAAAGCAAACAGCATCATCTAACTGGGGGATGGGGGCGGGGGGCTAGGAAGGCGGCTCCTGGCATTCAGCAGAAACTGACTGCGGAAATGCAGAGCCACCTGTGCTTCCTGGTTGAGCTTTTTTCTCCATAGATGAGCTTCCTGTGGCTGAGCTTGCAGTGGCTGAGCTTTCGACTTCTTCCTGCTGCAGGTGCTTTCATGTCACGGGATAAACAACAGTAACCTCTGCTGGGAGTAGTTCTCAAGGGCACATCTGTTTTCTGTATTTTCCTCTCTGTTACAGGACTCAGGGGGACCAACCTACCCCCAGATAAGGGATATTGGAGGACATTTTTGAAACAAACATGCTTGGGTCTGAAAGGGCTAGGAGGGGGTGGGTGCAGGCCTGCTTCCAGAGCTAGCTTCTCAGTGAGACAAACAGCACATGACAATTTAATGCATGCCACCCTCGCCCCAGGCAGCATGGCTGCTTTTTTGGGGGGACTGAGGGACAGACTACCTAACGGAAGGGTGGTTTGCATGAGATTGACCCCCTAGGCTCTATGTTTGGATGTTTGCCCATCAGTGAGTGGCACTCCTTGGGAGGGATCGAAGGTTATAGTCTTGTTGGAGGAGGTATGGCCTTGTCACTGAGGGTGGGCTTTGAGGTCTCAAGCCCAAACCAGGCCCAGTGGCTGCCTCTTCTGCTGCCTGCCTGTGAATCCAGATGTAGAACTTCCAGCTACTTCTCCAGAAGGCTCCCTTTCTTGGTTAGACCATATTGTCTTAGAATAAATTCTAGACTAACAGGCTTAGCCTGGTACTGGGACATCTGTGGTCAACTGGAAAAATCACAGCAGTGCCTGTCACCTGGATTTGTCTCCTGATATAAATATTTCTGTAATAAGAACTAAAGAGGCACTGTCTCAGAGGACTTTAGAAGTCCAATCACTTTATTTCGAGGCTCATTGCCAGCTAGGGACAAAGGAAAACAAAGAGGAATTATCCTATAATCTTTATAACGCTGTATGGCCTTGGTGTTCAAGACCTCAGCTGGGACAAGAACAGGCAGAGAGTCGGGATAATGCCTAGTGAAAAGGTCAGCAGGGCTTAGGGTAGACAGCATGCCCTGTAGCGTGCAGTGGCTGTCCAGCACCAGGTAGCAGTGTCCAGAGGGCTCAGGGTAGGCAGCATGCCCAGCAGCGTGCAGTGGCTGTCCAGCACCAGGTAGCAGCACTCAGAAGCAGGCAGCTATGCCTTGAAGATGGCTAGTGTCCACTTACAAGCAACAGTGCCCAAAGCCAAGCAGACAGCAGGACTCTCAAGCAGAAAGTATTCCTCAAGAGAATGTGGCATCCACAGCAAGGAATAGTGTCCAGGAGATGTCAGCCACACCCAGAAGTAGGCCAAGGTACTCTGAAGAGAATGAGCAGGGGTCCTGGGGAAAGTGGTTGTCAAGAGTCAGGCAATCATTCTCAGGGGAATGCTCTGGCTGCCAGAGGAAGGGAGCAGTCCTTATAGCATGGCAGGGGTTAACAATGTCAGGCAGCAGAGCCTTGGTGCAGACAGTGGCGCCCATTGAGAGGCATCCTGAGATAAGCTGTGATATCTGCACGGAGAGAGTAGACTCTAAACTTAGGCAGAAGTATCGTAAAGAAGGGCACAGAGCTGAGAGGTGGACAGCTCTCTGCAGGGGCAGGCAGCAATGCCCAGCAACAAGCTATGGTGCCCAGGGACAGAGAGCAATTGCTTGAAAAAATGGCATGGTACTCACATGGCCCCCACATCATCAGTTCACCCTCAAATAATGTCTGCTCACGTAAATAGCCACCACACAGCCCATTTTAAGAAATAAGCAGACCGTAGAACATTTAACTAGAGACATTTGGGAACATCACGTCTCAGAAGGGACAGGAAATGGTTACTGAGGACACCAAACCCCAGAAACTACATGCAACAAGGTGGGGGTGGCTGTGTTATCTCTTGTAGACAGTCCAAAACCAACAGTTCAAGGCTAATTTACTCTGTGATGCAATGGAAGGCAAGTCCACAGTCAACTTGTTGTTCATGTGTCCTCAAACACAGGTCCAGGGGAAAACTGTTGGCAAGGGGACCTGAGCAGGAAACGAAAAAACCAGGTGACCCCGAGTGGGTGGGGAGAGGCTTAGGCCCTTGGTTCAGATCAGCAATCTCTTCCATTACTGTACCTGGCTAACGTTCTCTCAGTCCAACGTGACAAGCCACTTCACTGCGTGTACTGTTAACCCATTGCCGTCTCCTGCACATGGTCAGAGTAGAGGCTTAACTCAGCAGCGTTGAGCCAGGCTGTGGTGGCACACGCCTTTAATCCCAGCATTTGGGAGGCAGAGGCAGGCGGATTGCTGTGAGTTCAAGGTCAGCCTGGTCTACAAACTGAGTCCAGGACAGCCAAGGCTAACACAGAGAGACCCTGTCTTGGAAAAAACCCAACCCAACCCAACCAACCCAACCAAACAACCAACCAAACAAAAAAACAAAACCACCCAAACCCCCCCAAAATTAAAGAAAAAAAAAACCAAAAAAACAAAAAAACCTCAGCAACATCTTTAAGCCTAGGCTCTCCCCACCGTAGGATGAGAGTTCCAGTCTTCCTCCATGATGAGTGCATCAATACCCACCACAGGGAGAGACCACCCTTTCCCCCACAGACCCTCCCACATGCTTTTCCTTTCCAGGCCATACCATCTTGGGATTCAGAAAAATAGTGCCAGGAAACCTGATACCCCGATGATGGGTGACCCTGTTTGTTATACCCTAATGACAGCTGGATGCCAAGCCAAGAACCACATAGAAGCAAACATCAGTTCTGAAATCTCTGGACACATCAGCTGCTCTGTGTGCAAGGTTCCTGTGGCTCTTGGTTTCCAGACAAGAAAAATAAAAATGTAAAATCCTAGGCTTTTGCCAAGGTCTGTCTAGATTCAGTCACTTAAAGTGACCCTGTGCCCAGTGCTCCCCCACCCCAACACACACCAGTGTTGGCTGTCAGATCTGAATTTTTCACCATTATTTCAATTCTTTTCCCCAGTAAAAGGAATTATTGTCAACTATCTAAATATGTGTGGTTTAAAGCTGATGCCATTCTTATACTTTCTATTCTGATAAATGTGTAAACAGATGGGGTGGCAGGGAAAGGGATTAATTTTTAGAGCTATTGTGATATGTTTCAGCAGCACAGCTGGCACAGGACCTGCTTTTCCTGTCATGAAATAGCCAGGATCTGGCTCAGGTGTATACACACACACACACACCCAGGAGAGGTGCTGGTGACATTGTCAGAGAAGAATATGTGTGAAGGAGGATGAAGGAGAGGAGGGAGAAAGCAGAGAAGCCAGGCTCCAGGGCCTCACCATCCCTGTGGGAATGGCCTTCCCCAGAACCAGAGCCATCCATCTTCAGCAGGAACTGGACCACATGGTCCACTCCATGAGCCATATGCTAGGAAGGTATCTGAGTCCAGAGACCAGTTACGTAGCATGTGGTAGAGTAAGGCTGTCCTCACTACTCACCGGCTGGCCTCATGACAGCCTTGGTGCCCCCAGAGCCTCCTGGTGATTAAAACCCAGCGGTAACTTGAGAATCTCAGAGGATCTCTAGAGTGATGTTTTTATGCCAATTCCCCCATCAAAAAAGGTGTTTCTGGCTGCTTTTTATACCACAGTTCTAAAACCGGCTGTGCAAGAGTTTACGCACTCACCTTGATGTGTTTTGGCTGCTCTCTGTCTCTGTGCCCCAAAGACCTTTGGTTTTTCATCTGCTAGAAAGAACACAGAGAGGCCCCCAGCTGAGCCAAGGGAAAGGGCAGGCACACACAGACATGGCTAACAATTCCAAAGGGGAACCAACCAACTTAGCACACACTGGAATGGACTCAAAGCCAGGCATGGAAGGTTTTCATTTGTGACTGTATTCGGCAGTGTGTGTCAGCCCCTGTCCCCTTTCCCTGCCATCAGCATCCCCCAACTCCCCACAGGTTGGTCC
This sequence comes from Acomys russatus, assembly GCF_903995435.1. Taxonomy (NCBI): domain Eukaryota; kingdom Metazoa; phylum Chordata; class Mammalia; order Rodentia; family Muridae; genus Acomys; species Acomys russatus. The sequence goes on along the minus strand of NC_067144.1, from coordinate 7,924,861 downwards.
TCATGGCCTAGGAAATGCTTTTCACCTTTGGAGGAAACAGCTGCATTTCCTACTCTGTGTGTGAGCTGTGTGGTTTTTCCCATTGCTGCTTTGGTGTGCTACGGCTTCGGCTTCTGTTTGCCCGCTTGCCTCCTGTGAACACCTGGGAATATTTTTTATTAATTAATTAATTAATTTACTTTATGCCCCAATTGTAGCACCCTCCCTCTTCTGGGATTTTCTTTTCAAAGATAGCCATAGTAATGCTTGCAACTTTACATACTCTTTCAAGATCGGAAGACTTTTTATTTTATTTTTATTTTTTGGCCAAAAGGTCAAATAGAATTTCTCTCCCACGGGATGAACCCTGTGGCTGCCTTTATGGGCAAAAAATGTAGCAGAGGAGTTGCTGAGGGCCTATGAGGCCAGATCATGGAGAAGACCCCACCTTGATCTCTCTTCCTTTTGGAGTATATGTCTTAAGACTGTGGTTCACAGGATCTTAGTCCTCCTGGAGTCCACGGTCACACATATGAGAAGAGGGCCTTTAAATGACTCCAGTCCCCAGGCCCTGAGCTGCTACAGTCACACCAAGTAGAAAAAGGCTGTCTCCGTCAAGCCCAGCTATAATGTGGGCTTGGAGGGATTTAAAACAAAAATTTTATTTTGAGCCATTATGTTGAGTAATTGGCTCCATCGTAACAGCAATGGGACACAACCCTTATTGTCTCGCCCGCCTGTCACCTGGGAGATCCTGACCTCTCTTGTATGGCAGCTGCCAAGCATACAGGGAGGAAGTCCTCTGTTCCTAAGAGCCAACATTCCTTTACCAAACCACAAAACACAGGGGTTTTCGTTTATTATAATGCGAAGCCCTGCACCCTCTTGTAGTGTCCCTGACGTTAGACCCGTTATTCCCTTGGGTAGCTTGTTCATTGCTCTGTCCACACATGTAGGACAAGCTTACCTGTAACTGTAATAGACATCAGTTCAGGTGAAAATTTGATGATGTCGCTGTCAAGCCACACCTCCTTACTGATGCTGCTGGCCTAAGCTGTTTCTCTTGCTCTGAAACATCAAACAAGCTTACCTGGTTGGTGTTAATGTGCTTTGCTTTCCTCTGAGCTCTTCTGATTGGCAGGAGTTGTGAGAACTCCATAGCCTGCGGGCACAGTCAGCATTTGGCACATAGCTCTCTTCCTCAGATACTCAGTGCCAAGAAAAATGCTGAGCCGATCAGAACACAGCCCCTTTGTGCCAACAGGCTTTGTGCTTATCACAGCAGGTGCCACCATAATAGCAAAGGTAGGAATCCAACCATATGCCTCCCCAGGAATACCCCAAGATAAAACTTTAAGCACTTTACAGAAAATTTGTCTGCTGCGTACAGTCCCTGTTCTCCCAGTTTAATGATGCAGCTCCAAGAGGAGGCCAAAGCTTTAACTAGCTGCCAGCTTTGTTTTTATTTACACAACTCAGGCCTTTACAGTGGTCTCCAGGACTGCCATCCATCATGCTCAGAAGTTATCTTTGCTTTTAATTTAATATTATTGTTTTTACATTGGGCAGAATAAAGCTCCAGATACAAACCCAGTCCATGTTGGGCTAGCGAGATGGCTCAGTATGTGAAAGGGCTGATGACCTGAGTTCCATCCATCCCGCACTGTGAAAGGAGAGAACAGACTCCCACAGTTTATTCTCTGACCTCCTCACATGTATTGTGGCAGCCATACATGCACGCACGCACGCACGCACGCACACAAATAAATGGAACAACAAAAATACCCAACCCAGCCCATGTGCAATTTGTCTTCTCTGCATTAGCACTAAAGGAGGCTTAGGGGGAGAGCAGGCACAGTTAGGGTGCATTATATATTTGAATTTGCATTTATATTGTTATTTGTTCTACAGAATAGCTTGACATTCATTGGCAATCGTGGGACTACAATCAATTAAAAAAAATTTATAGCCACAGGGCTGATTCTACAGTTCATACCATTATTTTTAGCGCCACCTGGGGGCGAACATTGTTTACTGCAGTAGGAAAATCGGGAAAGGAAAACAAAAAACAAAACAAAACAAAACAAAAAACCCAAAGCAAAACTAAACCTCTTAAACCTTTGATAAACAGAGATACAAAGTTACTTCTTTTTGCCTGTCTGTCCCAAGAAAGGTGCTCCAGTTGTGAGTTTCTGATTGTTCAATAATTGTATGAAATGGGTATTGTTAAACCTACCATCCTACAATGGAGAAGTTCAGGCACTTTGACAAAAACAAACAAACAAACAAACAAACCCCCAAACAGAAAAACCAAAAACCAAAACTAACAACAAAAAACCCACCTGGGAGAGAATGAATCCTAGTAAGGAACAAATCAAAGACTTGGGGAAGCGGTGGTTGATAAGACAGCAGTAATATTGGAAAGAAAACATGTCTTTGGACAAGACCAGGTGTGTTCAGAGTGGTCTGGCTGTCCACAAAGCACGCTGAGCAGGTTGCTTGAAGACATTGTGAAGAGACACTGATGGGCTGGAGAGATGGGCAGTCTCTCCCGATCATCAGGAACTGTGACATTCTAACCCCAAGGCTCCCCAAGAATAAGCGGCTCTGCCAGGCTCATCTCAATGAGCTTCTGCACACACCCTTGAGGGCATGGCAGAAACATGGCTGGATGGAAATGACGTGTTTTCATAAGAACATGCTACTGCTTGTCAGTCTGGAGAATTTCACTAACAAAATCCATGTGTTGGTTTCAGTTCTTTGGCTGTGATCTGTTCAGTTTTGGGTAAAAAAAAATCTCTGCCTCAGCAAACACAGTATTCAGATTACAATGCAGAGACAAAATATTGGGTTGCCTGGTTAGAGGACCCCAAAACAGTGTTAACGGCTTGGAATGAGAGGCTGTGGATGTGAGCCCCTAAGTACAGTTCTTTCCTCTCACATTGACCTGGGCAGCCTGGGTATAGACCCACCATCAGCAGAAATATAGTGTGAATGACAAACGTGTTTGAATAATTTTACTAGTAACATTTTAAAGTTTAAAAAGAAACTTAGGAGACTTTTAATAGTATATTCTCTTCTTAAATCTGTATTTTCCTTTACCCAATACAACTCAAAATCATGCTATTGTAGTGTAACCAATATAAGAATTGAGTTGTTTTTTTGTTTTGCCAGGCATGGTGGCGCATGCTTGTAATGCCAGCACTCAGGAGGCAGAAGCAGGTGGCTCTTTCTGAGTTCAAGGCCAGCCTGGCCTACACAGTGAGTTTGAGACCAGTAGGGCTACATGAGACCCTGGCTCCAAGAGAAAAGCCCAGTGTGTATTTGGTACTTCATCATAGTATCCCTTGAACCATGACTACCCCCCTGGGCACTCAGTCCTCCAGGGAGACTGTCTTTAACAGCGGGTGAGTCTCTATTATGCTAGTTAGAAGTATTGTCTTTCAATGGTCTGGGGTTTCATTTGTTATTATTTTTTTAAATTACATCTGTTTGCTTTTGTTGTGGGAGAAGGGTACATGTCAAGTTTTCTTGTGGTCAGAGGACAGCCTGGAGGAACTGGTCCTCTCCTTCCCCAGTGTGATTTCAGGGGTCAGGCTTGGCAGCACGTGAGGTCTGGGCTTTTGACAACATACTGGTGATCACTGTCTGTGACTTTACTCAAGCCTTAGTCACAAGTGCTGGGGGCAATTATACTTGCTTTTTCAGCTCACCCCTAGAACTAGAACTTTTTTTTCTTTTTTAAAGAAATAAAATTCGTTCTATTTCCACTTATAGTAACACTAAAAACTTTTCAATTGGGGTGTAACTTTAAAAAAACATTTATTATAATTATGCCATGTGTGGGGCTGAGCACCCACATGAGCCCAGGTGTTTGGAAGTCCGTTTGTTTTTTCCCACTTTGTTCCTGCCCTGTTTCATGCTCCAGGGCAGCTGGCCTGCAACCTTCCCTGTTTGATTTTCTGGTCTCTGCCTTCCACCTTGCAGTAGGAATGTGTCAATACAAGCCACAAGCCACAGCATCTGGCTTTTGGTGGGTTCTGGAGGTGGAATTCAGGTCACGAGGTTTGTATAGCAAACCCACGGAGCTATCTCCATGACTTTGGAGCACAATACCATCTATGCTGGAAATCTGGAAATCTGGGAATCTAACCACTTAGCCAATAGTTGAGGAGCAGGAAAATCTACAATGTCTGAATAGTCAAATGAGATGCTAACAAAATGCACAAAAGCTCAAATTAAAAAAAAAAAAAAAAAAAAACCAAAACAATGCACCCTTTAGCTGGGCATGGTGGCACACAACTTTAATGCCAGCACTCAAGAGGCAGAGGCAGGTGGATCTCTGAGTTTGAGGCCAGCCTGGTCTACAGAGATAGCCAGGGCTACACAGAGAAATCCTGTCTTGAAAAATAAACCAAACCAAACCAAGAGCAAAAGCTTACCTATCTTCACCTTCCTTTTGCAGATAACAAGGTTCAAAGGGGTTACCTGGCTTCCAGCATCCAAGGTTGTATCTCTTTCCAAGCCAGGTATCCATTCTGCCTTACAGAGCTACCTAAGATGCCATTTTTCCTTGCAGATCTGAACCGTAAAGAACACCTTTACCTAGCATCCGTTCTCCTCGTTGAAATTGTTTTCATTTGTCTGTGTGCATGCATACATGCAACATGATGCTCTGGTAGATGTCAGAAGGCAAGCTGCAGAAATCTGTTCTTTCCTTCCACCATACTGGTCCCAGGGAGTGGATTCAGGTTGTGGTACTTGGCAGTGCCTTTACCTACTGAGCTGACTCCGGCCTCTACCACCTGTTTTCTAACAGTGCCCCATACTTACACACTCATTGCACTAAATTCATTTCCGGGAGCAAATTGCCCACGTTCAAATTCTCGTCCCAACTTAAAGCTAAGTGTATCCATAGAGAGTACTTGGAACAAAACCTAGCTCACAGTAGGCCCTTACCAAGCTCCTCTGTCCATGTCAATGAGAACAAGTTTTCACTGTTCTCAGCCTGCAGCCCTGCTTGACCAGCAGCTTCCTCAGAACCCAACATCCTCCAGAAAGGAGAGACCATGAGGCCCAGGGCCCAGGAGATAAAAGGCCACATCTGAGAAAGCAGAAACTTGCAAGATTCTTAAAGCTCTGCCTCCAGACGTGGCAGAGCAAACAACTGTTGGGTAGGGTGGGCAGCTGCAGAACTGACCAGATAGCCTCAGGTGTCTGTAGATCTCCTCAAGCTGTCTGCGGTTATGAAGTCCTAGGGTAGCAGGTAGCAGCAGCTTTCCTGAACTGCCTGCCACCTGTGCTGGGACGAGTTTTTGTTGATGCAGCTGCTGTTTTTGAGTCGTTCCTGCTGCTGTGCCTCCTCACCCACACTCTTTCCAGCAACTGCAGTAAGAACTCATGAGTTCACCAAGCTGGACTTCTAGTGTGGTCACTACCTGGACCGCTCTCTTTATGGGGTGAGCAGACATGTGTTGGTCCCCACAGGAAAGATCTCTTACGCAAGCATGTGGAAATGTCTGGCTTGAAGGAATTTCCTAGGTCTAGAAGTCCTTTGCGCCATCTTGAGCGGATAGCTGTCACCAGCACACGGTAGGAGCTTCTTGTCCAGAGACCACAGCGCCCTGGGAGGGCACCTACCTCTGTGCACAAATCATGAGCTTTGGAGCCACCATTCCTACTCTGGCATGTCACTGCAGTCAAACGTAAGGTCTATGGAACTTTGACATAAATCTTTCCAATGCACTTAAAATGTATATACAATGTGTGAAAGCCCACTGACCTGAAAACATGTTTATAAAAGTGCAAAAGGCATACTGAACCTGTGTGTGTGTGACATACAGAAAGCCAGCTGTCTCTGGCTGTATGTCTACTGATTAGCTGTGGCAAGAAGTCCTGTGGACTGGAGACACGAAGGAGACTCAAGTCAAGTGTGCTCAAGCCAGCTAGCATCTGCATCTGGCACCACTGGAAGCAAAAAAGTCACTTGCTATTCTACTTCTAGTATTTACTCTCTAGAGCCATTTTAGCTCCTACACTAACAGGTTCCGGGTCATAAGGCCAAGTGGGATAGATATACAAGAAGTACTTTCTAAACAGTAAAATACCCATATCAGTCTTTATTATTACTAAGAAAAACAAGAAAATATTTTCTTTCAAAGACAATGAGGTCTTTGTGTAACTTGAATTTATGTAGCTCAGTCTCTAATCTATTCGGTTTCTTCAAGCTTGTCGTCTTGGACGCCATGTGTGTGGTGGGGCCTGGGAGCTGGACTCTCACCATCCCTTTGCATGCTGTGTGCCTATCTTGCCTGACAGGAGGACTACCCATCCACTCATGGAAAAAGAAACAGGAGTCAAGGAAAAAAAAATAAGAAGATGTATTTAAAAACAGACTTCTCCAGTTGGCATTTTGAAATAGCTAACAATTGTCTCTAACCCTCATCTGGTTTCCTTTGCTCTGGGATCCTCTGAGACTTGACTCCTTGAACCTCGGGCAGCACCAGACGTTAAATCCCCAGAGGGGGAGGTATTAGTTAACCTTCTGCTGGTCACTCTTGCTTGAATGCTTATTCGAAGCGTTCTCAGACCTCTCATTCACGTCATGATGATCATCAGAGAAAAAAGACTAAGCCAAACTTGCATATTGAAAATAATGAAACACACAATAAACCCCTGCAGATAATAAATATCGCCATTCCACCTCTGTCAAAGTCCAATTTCTTCCCTCCTAATAGCCCTGCAGTCCGTTGTATACCTTCTGCACTGGTCCTTGTTTGAGCAGCTGCTTGACCCCTGCGGAGAGAATGACTACATTAACGAAAAGGTGGCTTCCCTAGAGTCTCCAGCCTCACACGTGGGCGTCTCAAGCACACACAGGTGTGCCCACCTGTCTCTTTCTCTCAAGCCCCATCCCCAAGCATTTCCCTACGCCCCAGGAAATGAGGACAGGTAAAACAAGGGACAAAACCCCTCCAGCTAACCTTTCATCCCTTCCTGTCTTCTGTCAGCTCTCACCCCTTTAGCCGTGTTCTTATCATTTAAACGCTTACACCAGGCGCTGGTTTCAAGGCGCACAGAGAAGCTCACCAGAGCTCCGGCTCTCGCACGGCACAGCTCGTCTTCCCTTTCAGTTTGCTTTACCTTCTTCCCTTCCCTGACCCCGCTTTCCCCCCTTCAGAGCCCAGCTCACGCAGCCGTTAGTGACCGCAGCGATGGCGGGACCTCTTATGGCCCTTACTGACAAAGGCCTACGTCCAGGTCTCATGCTCCAAAGGGTTTTGCTATTCTGCTTTCAGATATTCACCCCTGCCCCCCACGTACGAACACGAGCGCGCGCACACCACACCTTCTTTTGCTTCCTCTGTCAGCTGCTCTTTTGGAAAGTCCACATCAAAAGTGATTATCAGAGAGCCCTTGATGTTGTTGTTGTCGAAGTTGGGGAGCCCTTCCCCTTTCTTCCACAGCTTGGCGCCTGGTCTGGTAATCTTATCTCGGGAAATGTGGACCTGGAAAGCAAAAAGGACTGGAGTGGAGCAGGACTGGCACACCCCAAATCTATCAGGGAACTTCTAGTGAGCACTGGTGACAAAGCTAGTGTCCCAGCTCAGCAGAGAAGATAAAGGTGAGGAAAGCCTCAGGCTGACAGGCACAGAGACTTAGGACTATAGCTGCTGCTGCTAGAGGTAGCAGAGAGAGGATAGATAGTGAGAGAGGGCCAGAAAGAAGCTTCTGGGTCCAATGACCAAGTGGCTGAGATGACTCAAAACCTTATGACTGCAAAACGCAAGGCCGGCGTGTTTACCTTGTGACCATCCAAGTGAGTTATGTCCATCTCAAAGCCAACCAGAGCCTCAACTAGGGAGATTGTCACGTTTGTGTACAGATCATCCCCTCTCCTCTCAAATATCCGGTGCCTGAAACAGAAGAAGGTAAAATGATCAGAGTTTAAAGTGCTAGAAAAAGCATCTTGGAGAAAGATGAACACCTTTCTTTCAAAGAGTAATAAGCATTTGACTTGCATCCACACATGGCATTATCTGAGATCACAGAGCTGTGTAAGTCTTATTGAACTTGATTCCCGAGGAGCTTACAATAGCAGAAGTATACAAATGTAAGGAAAACCATCAGTCACTAGGCTATAGACAAGAAAGGATGCTTGGCTGTCTTTTCTGTGCTTTCCCAAGTCTGTTGTGAGACATTCTTTCACAGGAAATGCTGTGTCTTAGTTAGGGTTTCTATTGCTGCAATGAAACCCCATGAACAAATATCAAGTTGGAGGTTCCGTGGGAGGATTTATTTGTCTTACACTTCCAGGTAGCAGTCCAGCATTGAAGAAAGTCAGGACAGGAACTGAAGCAGGGCAGGACGAGGAAAGAGTATAGGAGAGCATGAAGTTCCAAGCAGCCTGGGCTACAGAGTGAGAGTCTATCTCTCAACTCCCCACCCCGCCTTACCCAAGCTGCTAAGGATATTGGGACCAGCAACTGCTTTAGTTTCTCAGGGAAACTGATATGGAGCCAACACATGCAGGAAAACACCATCCAACACAGAGTACAGAAAGGGGGAAGTCTAAGTAGAGGGGGCTATATCTGTACAATCCATTGGGAATGATATATATTTTTAAAAAAAAAATTTATGTATCTGCATGTACACCTGCAGGCCAGAAGAGGGCATTAGATCCTATTATAGATGGTTGTGAGCCGTCATATGGTTGCTGGGAATTGAACTCAAGACCTCCAGAAGAGCAGACAGTGCTCTTAACCTGAGCCATCTCTCCAGCCCCCAGGAACACAGACCTATCACTGGTTTCCAACTAGTTAATACGAGACAATAATAAATAAGAAGGCCTGCGTCCTTGGCAAAATTGCTGTTTAAGCAGCACTCCATACTGGAGAGAAGCCAGTAGGAGAATTTGCATATTAACGTGACTGTGCGTCCTTTTTATGGAAAACAGCTGCAGCACTCCTTGATCCCTGTTGCAGACTGCCTCTCACAGCTCTTTTCTCTTCTCGTTTGGAGACAATATATCATGTATCCTAGGCTGGATGACTTTGAGCTCCTACCTGGTCTGCCTGTCTCTACCACATGGAAGGCATTACAGGCCCGTGCCATTCAGCTGGGCTTATACAGTGCCAGGGCCCAAACCCACAGCTCTGTGCATGTGAGGCAAGCTCTGCCAACGCCCAGTTCTCCTTTCAATTCTTACTGAGTCTTTCCTTTCAGCATCTTTTGAATTTTTAAGTCCTAGGTAAATAACTAACTAGGGCTCAAGGCCAGGACCTAACCTCCTATTTGCACTATTACTGCAGAGTTAGAAACAATTTCTTATGGCATTGTGGGCATGAAACAGAAGAAAAAGTGTAGATGCATTATCTCCGTCATCGTCCATGTGGAAAGCAGGGCTGAGAGGTGCCTCCCCTCAGCTGAAACTTACTTGACAACTTTGATCCGGAACCGTAAGTCTCCGGGCTCTCCATCCACGTGAGGTTCACCTGGTTAGAGTAGTCCAAAGAAGACCAGGAGTTACACAAGCTGAACACAGATCTATGTGGGACTTCAAGTAATCTCTAAATCTGCTGCCTCAGGCACTGCCTCCATCAGGTCTGCCTGGGAAAGCAGTCTCTCCACTCCCCCTACAAACAACGTAGCCATTAAGTATGGGGGGAAGGTGGAAGTGAGTTACGACAATAAACACCAGCATCTCACCTTCTCCAATGAAGGGGTACTCCATGCCATCTCTCACCCCGGGCTCTATTTCTACTTCTAGTGTTCGTTCTTCATTCACTAGTCTGAGCAAAAAGGGAATTAGAAAGGGAAAAGAAAGACAGTAACAAGCCCCTAGATCCAATCAGCTTTGCTACTGTGCTCCCCGAGAGCTTTTTCTTGGACAGCTACACTGTACTGTAGCTTCCAGGTATCAACACCCAGAATGGCGGGACCGCGCATCACACGGACATCAACATTTGCTCTCACGGTCAGAGCTGGAGGGAAACAAATGTCTGCCACACTCAGCTCAGAGATGCAGGGCACTGCCTAGCAGCTTACAGACATGCACTGCTCTCTCCTTTGGTGAAATGTGGTGGGGGAGGGGACAGTTAGGTATAGACAATCAGAGCATTTATGTGTTCCTCAAGAGACCCACAGAGGGCCTTCTACTTACTTGACATTGGGGCACTCATCACACACCACCTCCTGGGTCATTTGGAAGCGCCCAGGGCCCAGCTGTGTGGTTCGCATCTCCTGCCGACAGTTACATTTCCGTTTGCCAGGTGCCTGCCTGGCTACAGGTTTGTTTCTAACTACCTGAGAACACATAAAAGAGCCGTTAGTTTCCTTGGGGGAGCAATGTTCTTCATGCATGTCTTCTCTGTCAGCTATCCCTCACAGAAAGTGTATGTCCACAGAACTCTGGGGGTACAATCAATCCCCACACAAGAATGACGAAAACCTATACTTGTGTGACTCTAATCTCAACCCCAGGCTGTAGGAGTAGGGAGAGGGGAATAAGAGTCTCCAAAACAAAGTATTAGTACCAGCATTTCCAAGACACACCTAGGGCTCCTGGGTTAAAGCAGTTCATAGGATTGCTATGTTATTAAGAAGTCTTGAGCTGTGTAAAGCATTACCCCCAATCGCAAAGAACAGTTACAGCGGCCAATAGCTGCTGTGTAGCTATCAGTCAGTTCTATGAGCAATCTCCCCAAAGCACGTCTTTCTGTTTTAGGCAGTCCAAGGCTAATCTCCAGTGCTGTGACCACTCAGACACTGACATATAAGGAGAGGTGACAGTCATCCCTACGTTAACTGATTGTTTGCAAACACCCAACCCATCTTAGTACATGAAATTCTCTCTCTCACACACACACACACACACACACACACACACACACACACACACACACACACACACTTTCTCCTCAGTTACCTAGTGAGCATGTGGCCAGCCTGTGCTATGTGATACCTCATCCCCAAAAACCAAAACCAAAAGGCACATATTTTGGGGCTGGAGAGGGCTCAGTGGATAAGAGCACACCTTGCTCTTATGCAGCATTCAGTTCGATTTCCATTATCTACAGCTGATGCCTGGGACACCTGTGCTTGTGTGCAAACATACCCATGCAGACATGCACAAAATTAAAAATAAAATAAACGTTAAAGGAAAAACAAACAAACAAACAAACCCCCATTCTTGTATTTGTGTAATGCCATGGCATTATGCGCATGTTGAAGTGCCACAAATGTTTGGAGAAAACTCCCCGACATATCTACATATAAAGGAAACAACCTTTAGCCATGCACACACCATCTAACCACAGCTCTGTGGGCAGCGCTTAGTCTTCTCATGTACAGGTGAGGCACCAGCAGCACATATGGTTAAACAAGAAGACCAGGTTTGAAAGTATGCAGTCTAGCCGCAAAGTCCACTCCAAATGTTAAAGAAAGACCACCTCGGGTTAAAGGTGGCAAACTTCTACTAGACAGCACAGAGCAGCTTCTCACCTTAGAGCAGATTTTTAAAACGTAATACTCCAAAAGTAACAATTAAAGGCCAGATTTTTTTTTCACATTAACTAAAATCTTAAATATCATGTCAAAACAATTTGTATTATAAATGGGCAGACACACATCTGTATTATGGCTAACAAAAACTTGGTAGCAAAAATGGAGCAGGCTTACAAACCAACAAGGGAAAGACAAAGCAGGGCACACGGCCAAGGAGCACTTCACACGAGGGAACAAAGCAGGCCCATGGAAGAGATGCTCATCCTAGCTGCTAATTAAGGGGCATAAACCAAGACCACAGCGAGGGAGTAGGGGATATGTCATATGGGCAGAGTACCTGCCTAGCATAGGTGAAGCCTTAGGTTCAACTCCCACAACCGCACAGCTGGGGACTGGGGAGCAGAGCGGGGGAGCCCCATACACTGCCGTGGTATGTGGAATCTTGGCTTGGACAATTTCAAACATACCACTGCATTTCCATGTAAAGCGTGAACATGTGTTGCCCTACTGCTGATCATGTTTAAGAACATGCACAGGAATGTTTCTGTATAGGACTCTTTGGGAGTTAAAAGAAGACAAACCAAAAAACCCTATTGATGGCCACAGTAAGGTTTCAGTCAGCAGACTGACAGCTGTAAGCAACAAGGATGATTCAGAGACAAAATCTGTCTCAGAAGATAATGACATGCCAGTTTTACAAACTTAAAGACGATAAAAAACACAGTTTAGGATCATATACTGTAATAATCAGAATAGCAATGATACAGTTACCTCTGCAGCGAGGCAGGGACTGGCATACGGAGGCAGCACAGAGGCAGGTAGAGGCCTGGCACTGCTTCACTGAGGTCACAGACCAGGTAGTGAGTTCAGTTTGTGACTGTTATGAACAACGGATTCGGACTAATTCAACTGTGCATCGGTCACTCTCTTGTGGCCTCTTAAAGACAGAAAGGACACTAACACCTGACCTATGGCCAACAGCACAAGCTCTACCCGTCAGTATGAGTGGGTCCACTGTGTGAACTTACTTCCACAAAATTTCCTGAGTATACTTCTTCCAAAGTGACTTCTAGGTCTACGATAATATCACTTCCTCTTGGAATATTTCTGTCCTGCTGACGAGGAGTTCCTCCAAACATGAAGCCAAAATCTCCAAAGAAGCTGCAGATACATGGAAATTCATCAGGAGAAGGAACTCAAATCCTATGTCCCACTATATAAAACAAACATTTTTAATGTAATGGAGTAAAGTACCATAAAAATTTTAATTTACATAGCACCAGGTTGATGCCCACTACTAAAAATATGTACTTTTTAATATAGTATGTTCCATACGTAACAGCACATGAATGAATTCACAGTAGGCCAATGGATTTGATCTTGGAGTCAATGAAATAATCCATTCCAATACTGAGCAAAATCCAAGTAGGACAGACATATTGAAAAAGGGTAATATATATATAAAATCCTGTGCGTTTTGAATTTTTTAGTTAGTTTAAGGAATTTCTTTCTTTCTTTCTTTCTTTTTTTTAAAAGACAGGATTTCTTTGTATAACAGACCTCGCTGTCCTGGACTCCCTTCGTAGATCATGGTGGCCTTGAACTCATAGAGCTCTGCCAGCCTCTGCCTGAGAATAAAGGTGTGTACAGCATGCCTAGCCTAACTTATGAGTGCAGAGTCAACGTTTTTCTGCTTACAATTACACAGTGGAATTCTGGATTGCTCTCCTAGTACAAGACGCGACGATGTTGACAAGGAGGGGTTCAAAGTGCGGAGAGTATTTGTTAGCATTCCAGCTATCCTAAATCCCCAGAAAGGCAAGTGCCATAGGAGATCAAGAGACTCCATGAATTCCTCATGTGATGGTGACCATTACAGCCACCCCTCTCTTGCCCACACAACAGAACACCGGCAACTCTGCCCTCTGCTTCGAAGAATAATTCATTTAGTGTCCAAGTGGTCCAGTCTCAGAATGCAGAATTTTGCAAATGGGCAAGTTACTTACTGTGAAAAAATGTCCCCATGGGAGCTCTGATGACCATCTTTCAAGCCTTCTTCACCGTAAGTATCATACTGTTTCCGTTTTTCACTATCTGACAGGACCTAGAGATAAATGCCATACTGTGATGGTCAGTTAAAGTTCATTTATGTTAGAGCTCCTTTCTACTCTGACCCCACGTTTCTAAAGCTTTTCAGAGAGCGTGATTTTTTTTTTTTTTTTTTTTTTTTGGTTTTTCGAGACAGGGTTTCTGTGTAGCCTTGGCCATCCTGGACTCACTTTGTTGACCAGGCTGGCCTTGAACTCACAGCAATCCGCCTGCCTCTGCCTCCCGAGTGCTGGGATTAAAGGCGTGCGCCACCACGCCCGGCTCGAGAGCGTGATTTTTATTAGGCCATAAAGAGTATTTAAAGTTGGTATCTTTTTTTGCTTTGGATTTTTGAGATAAGGGCTTGCTACGTGGCTCAGGTGGTCTTACACTCAAACTCATGTGCTTCTTGCCTTTGCCTCCTGAGTAGGATTCCAGGAACGCAGCACCATGCCTGGCAAGCTGTTTTAGCAGACTGAATTCTCTGCTGCACAGCCTATTCCACATTGCCTAACACATGCTTTTAACTTGAAGTTATCATATCTGATCGGGTACTTTAAAAACTGTACTTAAGCAACTGACCGTGAAGGTCAAGAGGGTACCAGAAAAGTGGGAGATGGACTGCTCAGGGTAATTTTCTAGGTAATTTAATTGCAGGGCTCATTCTGAAAACTCTGTGCTAAACTGTAACCTAGCATAGAACTATGACAGATTAGCTAAATTAGTAGTCGTAAAAACAGTTGCCTCAAACCGGGCATGGTGACGCCACCTTTAATCCCAGTACTTGGGAGGCAGAGGCAGATGGATTGCTGTGAGTCCAGGGCAGCCAAGGCTAACACAGACAGACCCTGTCTCGAAAAACCAAAAAACAAAACCAAAAATTGCCAGTTGCCTCAGCCAGGCGTGGTGGTGCACGTCTTTAATCCCAGCACTCGGGAGGCAGAGGCAGGTGGATCTTTATGAGTCCAGGACAGCCCAGGCTACATAGAGAAACCCTGTCTCAGAAAAACAAACAAACAAAAACAAAACAACTGCTTCTACCCTGCCCCTGTAACACACACTACATGTTAGAAGATTGGCATTGGGTGCTCTGGCCATACATGTACACAGGTGCTTTTCAGCATACTTGGCCTACTTTAAGGAGGGGTAGGGGAGCAGATAGTTGATTACTGGACTAATATGCTAACAGTAACTGATCTTACCTCAGTAGAGGGGGGAAAACCCTTTTGTTTGCTAAAGAGCCTTTGTACTGTATTAATATTCTGATTTGTGCAAACTAATTTACCTGGGAGAAAGGCAAACAGGCTTGAAAGATACAAAGGAAAAAGAAAATCTACAACAACGCCACAAAGGGAGTTAGGGTCAAATAAACTTCAGTTTCACAGGCCCATATCATTGATAAAGAATGTTGTAGATTCATTAATAAGAATAACACATGAAGTCAGGCATGTGAGGCCAGCCTGGCCTCTACACACTGAGTTCCAGGACAGCCAGAGATACATAGTGAGATCTGGAGAGAGAGGGGGGCCGGGCAGGGAGGAGAGAAGCACATGTGCACTGTAAGCATCGGGGAAAAGGGGGAAGCAGCTTCCCTAGAGAGTATTTTGGAGTTCTGGGTTCCTAGCGAACAATGATACTATTGATGGGAGACAGTATAAAATATAAAATCTGTATCTCACAAAATATAAAATGTTATGGGTCATTTTAGGGGCCACCAACCCACTCAGATTCCCACATGGTCCCAGGTTAAGCATTTCTGTCAGAGGGGTTAGCACGGTGCTTCCGCCATTAAGAACACTTGCTGCTCTTGCAGAGGACCTGAGTTTGGTTCCTAGCACCCACACTAGGCAGCTCACCATCACCTGGAACTCCAGGTGAAGGAGACCTGATATCTCTTCTAGCATCTGTGGGCACCCACACATACCAGGCACCCACACATACCAGGCACCCACACATACCAGGCACCCACACATATACACATAAATAAAAACATTTTTTTTTTTTTTTTGAGATGGGGTTTCTCTGTGTAGCTTTGACTGTCCTGGACTCCTTTTGTAGACTAGACCGGTCTTGAACTCAGAAACCCACCTGCCTTTGTCTCCCCAAATGCTGGGATTAAAGGCAAGTGCCACCATGCCGAGCTTAAAAACAAATCTTTAAAAAAAAAGCAGGAAGTGGAACCCATGGATAATGACTGTACAACCTGGTAACACATGCTATTTTGATTTTTATATACCATCTATTTTTTGACAGGAATGACCTGAAAGAGGTTCCTCGGGGCCTGGTCTTTCCAAATCCACAGGTTTTGTTGCTGGCTTTGTTTCCATGACTCACCTCATAAGCAGCACCCAGATCCTGGAATTTCTCCTGAGCTTGGGGGTCATCGGGGTTCCGGTCAGGGTGAAGCTGTAGGGCCAGTTTCCTGTAGGCCTTTTTAATGTCCTTTATGGAGGCACTTCGCGGCACCCCCAAGATCTTATAGAAATCTCGCCTGCGAGGAAGGAGAGGTAAGACTTCATTAAAGAGTTCTGCACTACATTTTTCATTTACTTTTTCCTTTGTATGGACGTAATGTCCTTTGGTCATTTTCACCAGGCTCCCTCACTCCCCTGGATACCTTCCTTCTTCCCAGTAAGGCCCCCTTTCTTCTCCCTTATATTTTGTTTGTGACCTATTGAGTTTTACTAGAGAGACTTACATGAGTGTGGGCAGGGAGGTATTTAGTGGAGCCTGGAAACTTAACAGTGGCTACATCCCTAAAGAAAAATTATTCCCTCTTACCCAGCAACCATTAGCTGTCAACAGCTCTTCCCTCAGGGAAGGATGGATGAATCATGGTTTTGCTTTGTTTTGAACTCATGTATTTGTCTGAGCCATCTCTTTAGCTCCCTATTACATTAAAAACAAATAAACAAACAACCAACCATAACAAAAAACCAATCCTGTGTATGTGTGTGTGCATGTCTGTCTGTCTGTCTACCACATGCAGGTACTTGTAGGGGTGGAAGAAGACCTTGGCAGTTGTGAGCTGCAAGAGCAGCAAGTGCCCTTACCCGCTGAGCCATCTCTCCAGCCTCACCCCAGTGACTTTTGACTGTTCCTGAAGGTCAAATAATTTCAAAAGAGAGTTATCTTTATTCACAAGGATTATGTCACATAAATGCCTTAAAGGTAGCCCTTTTGGAACATTAAAGATAGACTGATTTAAGGAGCTAAGGGATAAGCAAAGTCCGAATAACAACCCTGAAGGAAGAATAGCACTCATCTTCATGTAAGGACTATGGTGTATTTTACTAAATGAGAGAAAATAGATTTCATAATTCATTGCCAGTAATTTGCTGAGATCTAGACTTTATGATAGACGGTGTCTGAAGTCCACACGCAGGAGCCTCTATATCCTGGTCGCTGAGAATATGCATATGATATAAACTGGGACACAGAACACTGCCAGGGGACTCTGCTGGAATCAGCCATAAAAGGGCTCTTTGTAAGAAGTGTTAATGGAAAGCTAGAGTAAAACTGTAAAGACACTGCAGGCAAGGGCCATAGCCGGCTCACTGAAGAGACCAGTAAAAACCTGCTGAGGGAGGTGGACACATAAGAATGTGCACAACGCCTCCTCCTTTTGCCAGAATTTTAGCCACTAGAATTTATTCTGAAAACATTATCTTAATAAGAGGGCGGGGGAATGTCACACAATAGATACTAACATAGGACGGATAGTAATTTAAAGATGTAATGGGGGAAATGAATTGGGGAACCAAGACATAAGACAGAATGTTAAAAAGATGTTTTATGGTCTGGCATGTGGCTCATTTATTACAGTGCCTGCCTCAAATTCATGGAGTCCTCAAGCCACGATGGCACATGCCTAGAATCCAGCACTTAGGAGGCTGCGGTTATTTTATAAACCCGTAGTCATGCTTTTTTTGAAAAGCCCAACTCAACTATATAATTTTCTTTTTTCAACCCAGTGTTTCCCTGTAGCCCTGCCTGCCCTGGAACTCACTCTGTAGATCAGGCTGGCCTCAGAGATCCACTTGCTTCTGCTTCCCAAGAGCTGGGAGTGGAGGTGTAGATCACTGGGCTTGTCACCCACAGGAAGTCCCCATCTCATCTATAAAGTCTTGACGTTTCATGAGAAAGGAACCAGTCATTTAATAATGAAAAAGCTAACTAGAAGGCGAGGCTCACTTAAGTAATGTTCTTAAGACTATGCTCCTGGAGAGTGGTAGGTCAAACAGAACTAAGGATGGAAAGACACTATTTTGTAAGCTAATTCAAAAAAAAAATATACCTCCCCATCCCAATGACTTTAAAGTGCTTATTACAGAGGAGCTGAGTTCAGTTTTCAGCACCCATGTTGTGTGACTTGCATCCACCTATAACTCTTGCTCCAGGAAGTTCAACACTCCTTTCTTGCTTCCATGGGCACCTGTACTTACACGTTTATACCTACACATAGACACACATATGAATGTACTGAAAAATAAAATCTTAGGGAGAGACAGATGGCTATACAAACACAGAGAGACAGAGGATTCTGAACATAGCACCTACATGAGTGGCCAATGCTTCCCTCAGAAAATCTCAGGGTCAGCTGTGGGACACCTCCTTATGAGTTCTAAGTCAAGGTGGCTCCTAAAACAATAAAGGTTATTCTTATCACTACTGGTTGCCCATTGTAAGTAGAGAGAGGGAAGACCCTATTGCTGATGACACACACACTCTGGTCACAGGGCATAGAGAAACCAAACTGGTGGTGATAGGACAACTTCCTCCCTCCTGGCCAGCTTTTGCAGTGCTGTGAAAGTGTTGTGCAGGCTACGTGGGAAGAAAAGTCACACATGCTGTACCATAGTGGCACCAAGACTACGGGGTTAGCCTACTGCTTTCTGACTGGGTTTGAAGTCTGCTCCACAGGAGGGAATTCATATCCGGTACTGTGAGTCTGTCTGAAAGCCCATGGCTGGGGAGATCTGTGAGAGGGAGGAAACTTATTACGGTTGTTCTGTTAAACAGACATGTTGCCAAACCGCCTTGTAAATATTTAGGCCATATCCATAAATTCATGGCCTGGCATGCTACAGCTTGGGCAGAGGGGTTTCTTTCTGCAGGGGACGGTAGTTAATGCATTAGCATAACTGTCCAAAATGAGACTACCCAAGTGACTGTTGAGTGGTCAGTCTTAAACGGAACAAGTATTTCAACCTTCTACCCCTTCCCCCCACTCCCCAGTGTTCAGGGAAAGGAGGAACAGAAGAAATGGAAATGGAGAGGATGAGAAGAGCATCGTAAAATCTTGTCTTCTGAAAGTGGCACCCATGTATGGTTGCCCGATCATGACCGTACACAACCGTCACACAAGCAAGCCAATACAGCTAGTCAGCATCCATCCAGCAGGCAGCACTACCTAACTAGACTCAAGTTACGTGAAGGTGGTAAGGGAACACACTGGGGTGTGCCCAGGGGAAGTACGGGGGTGCATATGTGGGTGTGGTAGGCATAATTACGTTGTGATTGTATGAAATTATCAGAGAGTAAATCAAAGCCTTAAGATGGAAAAGGTTAAATGACAGCTCGGAAAATTACAAGATAAAAATGGCTGATATAGGTCAGTGTCAACATTATACTCCCCAGAGGCCACTTTACGAGTGACTTAAGTTTAAGGCTATAATATTTAAAAACAAACAAACAAACAAACAAACTAGTATTTGCCAGGACAGGTAACTCATGCCTGCAATCCCAGCACCTGGGAAGTGGAGGCTGAGGGACTGTGAAAGAGTTCAAGGTCACCCTCAGCTACAAATTGAGTTGGAGACCAGCATCCCTCAACTCCCAACTCTAAAATTTCCTGTTGATGTTTTATTAAACATCTTGAGTACTCATGGCTCAAACTAAGAAAAAAAAAAAGCTTATGTAAGAAACTTCTAGGAATTTAAAATATTTCAGAAGGGGAAAAAAAAAGACAAAATTTAGGCATATATGCAAAGAGCAAAAACTGTAAAGAAAACAACTTTAAAAGCTATGCGAACCTATAAATTGTCAGGATCTGCTATCTACTACGTTTGGGTGTGCTTTTACGTTTGTGGTTACTTATTTATTTGCGATAGGGTGTGATATAGGCCAGGCAAACCTGGAACTTACTCTGTAGCTGAAGATGACCTTGAATTCTGAACCACCTGTTTCCACTCGCCAAAAGCTGGGATTCAGGGTGCAGGCACCAGCCTGACATACCATATCCCGAGACATCGTAACTATAGGGCCATGCATTATTACTAAGTCTGCTCTTTCTCCCTAAAGGGAGGCACAATGTTATCCACGATTTAGAGAATTCATATAGCTCCATAAGGTTGCATGATTCATAAGACTCTCAGTTTTTATCGCATGTTAGCCCTTGCGACTCATACCACCCAGTTCAAGAAGGAACTATCGAGAGATAGTGAGGCAAGATGACAGCTCGCTAGCTCAGGAAGGCGGGAAGTAGGAGGGCTCTCCAAAGGGTCCTGTTACTGTCTCAAGCCAATTTTCTTCATCTGAGTTTGGCTTCCTTACCTGAGCTCCTCGTTTGACTTGGCATCACGTCCCCACTCACTCTTAGTGCCAGCCCCTCAAAGGCTTGTGGAAAGCTAGGTCACCCACCATCCGTCCCACTCTGGAACTCAGCAGGTAGGTCAAAGACGTGGCCGTAACCTCAACCCCAGCTTGGTACTTCATTTCCATCAGAAGTCCCATTCCTCAGACTTCCGTGTCCCCACTTCTGTTCACAGTTACTTAACTCTTTCCGAGTGCCCAGATTGGGCACTGCGACCAACTCCTGCTCTTTGGGGGGGGGGGGGCGGGGAAGATCTGGCCCCTGCACGGCCAGCCTGGCCCACAGTACCCCTCCGTCCCTGGGCCCGGCAGTGCCTCTCGCTCACTGCCCCCTCCTCGATGCCACCCGCGTCCTTCTCAGCAAAGATCGCCCCTCGGGCCCGGTACCCGCGCGGGAGCCCCTTCCTCACCCGGCGAGCACAGTCCCGATGAGGTACAGCAGCAACAGGCAGAAGGTGCTCAGGTTCTGCGGGGCCATGGTGTGGCCTGGTCCCACACGCTCAGCCTCTCCTGCCGCCGCGTCGGCTGATCAGCCCTTCCGGCCCAGAGAGGCCGCCTCACGCCCGGGTCTCCTGCCGGGCCGCGGAGACAGCTAGCGCGCCCCCTCCTCAGCTGCCACTTTCCGGGAGCCCCAGAGCCGGCGAGCAGCCAGGCGTGGGCCAATCGTCGCCCGGGACATCACACGCGGCCGCCACTCCGCAGCCAATCAGCGCGGTACACTTCACCTCCGTGGCGGCGCAGGTAGCCAATCCGATAGCGGAGCTGCACCCGCAGCTGCCGACCAATGGGGAGAGGCAACGTCATAGGTCCGCGCCGCCCGGAAGCTCCTGCGAAAAGCAGAAATTTACCGGTGGCGAAGAGCGCGCTGCGAGAAAACACGAATGTCCACCAATCGGGCAGCTACTTCCCGATTCTGACCAATTGCCTGCGAGGGATCTTAACTTGGCTGCCAATCTGGAAACCCTACGTCGGGTGTGCACGTGACATGCGCGCGATCACCGGGACGCTACCCCGGAGAGGTGATACACTCTGTACACGGGGCATCTTGCCTAGGGACACGATCTCGCAGAACAGACTTATTACAAATGGTTTGATTATAAATGGTTCCTTGTAGGAAGCCGCCGTGGAGACCGACTTAAGTTCAGAATCGGCTTCCAGCACTTCGTAGCGGTGAGAGAGCCCCATCCCCCGTCCCGCTTCCGAATCTGTTAGTTTGAGAAAACTAAGGCAAAGCGTTCACTGGCAATGTTGGAAATCAACTGAAGCATTTTCTGTAAGTTGCACGTTGTAAGTATGCAATCAATAAAAGCCATTATTACTTGTAGGAGTAGAGCTTGTTCAATTGGTTATTCTTTTCTCCAGTTTACTACAGAAAACTAGCTGTTTAGGAAAGCCTCTCTGTTTAGCCTGTCCGGATCTTTATCAACGAACCGTATCTTGAATATGCCCACTATATCTCCACTTCTTCATCTCTCGCCCAAAATAATAGTTATCTCGTCCTTGCAAAGGCCTCCTAACCGATCTTCCTGCCTCCAAACTTTATATCTCGATACAATACTTTAAAATACTTCTGCGCTCCCTCCCATGACTGTGTGCATGCAGGAGCGCACTAGGGACCCGGGGATCACAGAGGAGGCTGGGGGACCTGGGAGCCCAAGGTTCTGTCTTTCTCCAGAGTGCTGACATTTCAGGCCTTTGTTCCTGCAGCTGCTATGGGTGGAATTCAAAGCCTCCTGCTTGTACAGCAAGTAAGTGGCAAGCTTTATGACCGAATTATTTCCCCAGTGCTCTTGTGACTTAAAAAAAAAAAGGCAAGTCATGTCACTCTCCTGCTTAAAAGCCTCTAATGGCTCTAATGGCTTTTCATTGCACTCAGAGTAGAATGGCAACTCTCTGCTAACTTACAAAGCTGTTTAATGATCTGTATCGTCACCCATTAACTATCTTAGTGTGTTCTAGAAGAATCGGCTTCCTCCTTTTAAAAACTTTTCGTGGTGTACATTCATTGTATATGGTACTTTCTTGTATAAGCAAATTATACAATATAATAATATTTCCTCCCTTTTACCATGTACCCTCTTACCTTTCTTTTCTCTCTGTCCTGTTATTCCTTTTGTTTCGCTAGGCAGTTTTGCTTCTGCTTTCATGCAATATATACATAAGTGATTTTAAGTACCTATATAAAACCTAGGAACCACAAATGAGAGAAAACATATATTTGTTTCTTGGAGACTGGCTTAACTCCCGTAGGGTTATCATCTCCAGTTGTATCTGTTTTTCTGTAGATAACATAACTACATTCCTAATGGCTGAAAAAAAAAAAAAACCAACACATTGTGTATGTAAATCACATTCTTTAATCCGTTGTGGAACTCCTAGGTTAGTTCTGTGACTTGGCTACTGTGAGCAGGGCTGGCATGAAGGTGTTTTGCCAAAACCCTCTCAGCATTAAAAAGACTCGCTTTGTGTGCTGTTCTGTGATCCGTTTCAGATGTTGAGAAGGTGGTGTTTGCATGCTTTGTAGATGTCTGGTAGGTCAGTTTGGCCTAGGATGCTCTTTAATGCCGGTGGTTAGTTATTGTCAGGGTCGTCTGTGTATTGTTGAGGGTGGGCTATTGAACTCCCCCATTCTGGGGCTAATCTGTGTCTGTGTCTAGTCCTGGTAGTATCTGTTTTATATAATTGGGATCACCTGGGCTTGGGGAATATATGCTTTGGAATAGTAATATCTTGATTGGTTGTTCCCTTTGTCATTGTGAGGCGACCTTATCTTTTCTGCAAAGATTCGGTTTGAGCAACGTCCATTTGCTTCCTAGGCTCATTTCCTTGGAATACCCTTTTCCATTCTTTCACCCCAACGTGGTGAGTAATGTTCTTGATGGTGAGATGCATTTTTTTGAGGGAACAAAAAAGCTCGATCTCCTACCCCTCCCCCCCCCCCCCTTTTAAATCCAATCTGCTAGCCTGTGTCTTTTGATTGGGGAATCAAGATCATTAAGATTCAAGTCTCAATATATTGTATGTATTGATTTCCCATCGTTTTGTTTAATATGTAATATTAGGTGGTATCCTGTGCTTGCTTGTTTAGTTTTAGTTCCTTGGTGGTTTTTCTTTCTGTTGGCCTTGTGGGTATGTTTACTTCTGTCTCCGTTGTGAAGGATTCCTTCTGTAGAACTAGCCTAGCGGCCATGAATTCCATTAGTCTGGTTTTTTTTTTTTTTTTTTTTATCATGAAAAGGCCTCCTTTCTTCTTCAGTTATGACAGGTAGCTTGGATATGATAGTCTGGGCTGGCAGTTGTTATCTTTCAAAGCTTAAAATGTATGGTTCCAAGCCTTGGCCCATGCGTTTGGAGTACTAGCTACAATACCCAAACTTCCCTGAGAGCAAAGATATTGTCTGTAAAAATAATCATTATCAAAGTGTAGGCTCACTATGAAAATACAGTAATAGAAAAACAAAAAGCAAGCCATCCCTTGAGCTCCAGTCATTCTGGATGCAAAGGGATACCTAAGTACTTAGGGTAGTACTTAGTACTAAGTACCCTTAAGTGCTAAGATACTAGTAAGAGCTAAGATAGTTCACTATGGCATATTTACTGTGAATATGAATGGAAAGAAAAGCAGCAGAGTAAGACTAGTGTTGTATGAACTTTACCTGTGGGCTTTTCACCCCGCCAGAGAAACAGTTCTACGTAAGCCTGGGTCCTAATTAGAATCACTTTTAGCAGCATGAGCAGTTTCGCCCCTGCAGCACTGAAGAAGCTTCTCCTACCAGCTGTTAACTGCATGCAGATGCTCGGGGAGGCACACAGCCCGGTGAGCCCCTCCACCAGCAACTGTTAACTGCCTGTACATCCTCAGAGGGGCAGCCTGCAGAACAGAACACTAGTGGGCTGGTGTCTTACAGAAAAGCACAGGGCGTGCAGATCGCCTGCAGTTAATCACAGCTGTTTAGAGTTCAAGAGCTCCACAGCTGTGTCATGCTTGGAAGATGGCAACCACGCCGGAACGGCCTTTTCCTCCCTTCTGAGTCTTCTCCATCTTCTGTGTTCTTGGAGCCTTGGGTGGGTATGTAAGTGATACAGATGATACAGGTATAGATGACGTAGATATTGGTGATATACATGGCCCATTCAGGGCTGAGCGTTCAGGAGTCACACTTTTCTACTTTGGCCATTTCTGTTTCTTCAGAACTGTTGCCCACTGCAGAAAGAAGCTTCCGTGGTTCAGAGATGACAGCAACAGTAATCTGGGCATAAACATAAGCATGTAAAAGACAAGTGGACCAGTGCATCCTGTTCACTTAGCAAACTCACAGGAGTAGCTTCCCGCCTAGGGCTATGGTCTACCCAGCCACTGGCTTTTGACCAGGTTTAAGTACTGGATTTACAGTCGCAGCCATGAATTTCTTCCATTTCTTTCTGTGGCGCAGGCCTTAAGTCTAATAGAAAAGAAGTCGGTCTTCTTTACTGCAGCCATGTGACTGCTGTACCAGAAGGCATGTGGATGGGTAAGGCTGTTAATGACAGCATTCAGCACTCTGAGAAGTAGCCCACAGGGAGAAAGCTTCCAGCTTAATCCCAGCTTGATCTCTCCATGACCTGCAACCGGAGTATGTGATGTCTTCAGTGGTAGGGGCTTTCCGTCTAGTTCTTCAGGCACTCAGTTGCTTGTATTGTTTGGGGGTGGGGGCCCAGGGGCTTCCCCCCCCCCCCTTTTTTTTCCAAGACAGGGATCTCTGTGTAGCCTTGGCTGTCCTGGACACACTCTGTAGACCAGGCTGGCCTCGAACTCACAGTGATCCACCTGCCTCTGCCTCCTTGAGTGCTGAGATTACAGGCGTGCGCCACCACGCCTGGCCAACAGCTCTTAAGGAGGTGGTCAACCCTGGGCATAGTGATGAAAGATCAGACCAAAATGTTACTAAAGTCCAGGAGAGAAAATAACAACCCCTTTACTGCCATTTCTGTTACCTGGGACTTGTTTCCAAGGCCTAACTGCCCCCCCCAGCTCTGCTGCCTGCTGGGTGGAGCGTCCCACTCTGTATGCAGCCCTTCATGCTCAATGCGCTATGATGACGACATCTCAGACATCTTGGGGACTCCATCACAACCCAGGCTTTATCTTCACAGCTTCGTACAGTGGCTTCTCAGGGACTCTCAACCTGATACACACACACACACACACACACACACACACACACACACACACACACACACACTACTAGGGCTCAGAAAGTTCAAAGGAAAACAAATCCATGACCTCTGCAGTCTTGTATCTTTCGGGTTTCCAAAGCCAGTATGGCGTGGATGATACTACCTACTTCTTCTGTCAGCTGGCGATGGAGCCTCAGCCCCCGGGACTACTGTTGGAACAGCTTCAGTGTGTAGCCGCTGGTGAAAACTTACCCAGGTATTTGCTAGGTATGAAGTGGAGACCAGAGGAGTTCTCCTCTCCCAGGTCGGGACCTAAGTTGAGGCGTTGCTCTCAGGACTCCTTCCTCTCCTTTTGTTGCTGTGCAGGGCAAGATGCTTCTCTCTAATGGTGTTAACTGTATTTTTCAGACTGTAAGACACACCTGATCATAAGACACACCCAGTTTTTAGAGCAGTAAACAAGAAAAACAGTAAGAACAGCAATCGGACCATAAGGCGCACCCTAATTTCCCCCCACCACTTTTGGGGGCGGCAAAAGTGCATCTAATGTTCTGAAAAATACGGTAATCCCTTTAGCAATTACTGCCTCTTTTCCGGGACATGCCTTGGAGGCAGATTTAAGCTTCTCACTGCTTTTTCTTCCTCTCCAAACTGCACATGTATTTCTTTCGACCCCACTTCTTTTTTTATTGTAGGCCTACATCAGAGTAACCAGTAAAAACCATGCAACAGGCTCGGTGTTAGGCTGCCTTGAAATTTTAGTCAGTTACTTTTAGACTCAGGCTTACTCAGATTCTTAGGAAAGGGGCAGGATGCAGCCAGATTCCGTGCCAAAACATTGCACTAATGCCCCAGTCCAAGTCCTAGCAGAGTCCTTGTTCCCCTCCTGAGGATCATCCAGGCTCCACTGTCTCGATCTTTCAGCATTGCTGTCTTTTGGCCTCCACAAGAATGACTCATGACATTTTGCTTCCAGCATTCAATGCTTTTCCAGCCTAGAGTTCTGAAACCTTGACATTCTACAGAACATGTGGTCAGGTTTACCACAGCAATGACTCCACTTTTGGCATCATTTCCTGTATTAGTTTTTTTTCTGTTATTGTGATTTAAAAAAAAAAAAAAGTTAGAGCAGAAAGATCTTATTTTAGCTCATAGTTCCAAAGGGATGGTTGTCCGGAGGGGAAGGCATGATAATAGTAAGAACAGAAAGGTGCCTGACCACAGTGCACCTACACTCAGGAAGCAGAGAGTGAGACAGACAGACACAGACACAGAGGCACACAGACACACACACACCCACACCCCACAATTTAAAAACTCATTCTCAAGTCATACAGTTCAGTGACAGAATATTCCCTGATTATCATAGTTTATTGGACATTAGTAAGGCCTCTGTCTGTAAGCGGTACAATGAAGTTTTCTTTCTGTATTAAAGGCTAGGCCTGATGGTTAGGTATCTTAGTCACTCCTGCCTCATCCTCATTATTCACTTATCATGGGTTTCCAGCTTTGGGATCCCAAGGGCGCAATGTGGGGACTAAGAGTGAAGTTGTTACCAGGGAGCCGAGTGTTGCTGTGATGACCTGACCATGCTTCTTTTTGGTGGAGTGGGCATTTTTGGACTTCAGATTAGGGAAGCAGTTGAATGTGCTGGTGTCTGGGCGTAATGGGCCATTCTAGTAGGAGCTTAGAAGACAGCACTGAGGGAGATTTGAACTCTTGGGGGGGGGGGGAGTCCAGCTCAAGGAGTTTCAGAGGGAAAGACTATCAGCAAGTGGCCTAGATACCATTCTCATTATATTTTGGCAAAGGATGTGTCTAAAAAAGTCTGCCTGAGGCTAAATTGAAGAGTTTTTTGATGAATGCGTTGGCAGAGGAGATTTTAAGACAGTCAAGTATTGACTCTTGTGTGGTTGTTAGTGGTTACTCTGACGCAGATCTATAACGAAAAAAGAGTAAGCTGAGCAGGGGAAAATACAAAATGAACAGTTTGAGGAGAAAAGGAGCGCCAGGCAGTGTAATGGAGCTAAGTCTAAGCTAAAGGAGATAAAAGCCTGATGCTAAATGGAATAAAGGGAGTGGTGACCTCGGGGCAAGGCCTCTGCCAGATAAGCCTCCAGCTGTGGAAAGGAATGAAAGGAAAGCTTAAGCAGTGAAGTAAACCATCTACAACAGAAAGCTGATGCAGATGTAATTGAAAGAGGGACCACGTCCCAGCCCTAGCAAGCAGCAGAACTTGGCAGCTTGGCCCTATGGGTCTGGCTTTGGAGCCAAGGATACAGGAAAGCAGTTTTCTCCCTCCATGACTGAGGAAAGGAATGTCAGGAGTGTCCCTGCATGGAGGCCCAGAGAGGCCATTACCCGAAGCTGTGAAGGCGAAGCCTGGATTGCCTTGGAGACCCCAAGATTTTTGAGATAGCAAAGTGGTGGGACACCTACTGACTGCTGTAGTCAACAAAGCTGGAAGGAGTTGGAGACTGGGAGAGCACTTTGACATCAGATATGGAGATGCGGAGTTTTTCCTGATGGTTTTCTGTCTCGCTTTGGTCCAGTATTTCCTTACCATGCTTTCTTTCCTCCTTTTTGGAGTGATACCGTACATTCGGTGCCATTGTTGTTTGGAAGCATGTGATCTGCTTTTTTATTTTTAATTTTACAGTGAAAAGGTTGCCATGAGTCTCAGGAGAGCTTTTAAACTTTGGGCTTTTAAATATGGTTGAGACTGTGATAGACTATGGGGATTTTAGAAGTTGGGCTAAATGCATTTTTGCATTATGATATGGCTACAAGCCTGTAGAGGCCAGGGAGTGGAATGTGGTGGTCTGAGTAAGAATGGTCCTTACAGGCTCAAGTGGGATGGAGTAGGAGGGAATGTCAGAGTAAGTGTGGCTTTGTTAAAGGAGGTGTGTCACTGGGTAGGTATGGTCTTTGAGGTTTCAAAATTGGTGCTTTCTCTTCCTTGTGGATCTGGAGCTCTTAGCTACGTCACCAGCACCGTATCTGCCTGTGTGGCACCATCGCCCATGATGATAGTGGGCTAAACCTGCAACTGTAAGCAAGCTCCAACTAAACGCTTTCCTTTATAGGAGTAGCCATGCTCATGCTGTCTCGTCACAGCAATACAATATGGTGAAAGTTATTTACTACAGATAGAACTTGTACTCTATCCCTTGCTCCTGACAGCACAAGAAATATCAAGTCAGTGCTTCATCTCCTTGTCTCTCACTACCCCCTCTCCTGCCAGTGCAGAGGTGAATGTGGGTATCATCTTTATGTTTCTTTCTTATAATTCTTCCTTTTTGACTTCAGTTTTTCTGGGAAGACAGCTCCACCTTAGTTGCGTACCTTACTGTCTAGCTAAGGCCCAGGCTCCAGATTGCTTGAAGACTTGTCCCCTACATGCTACTTGGGGGGAAGGTAGCATATTCTCTAATCCGCACTCAGTGGACCCATTTGTCAAGGAGGCAGGCCACTCCATAGCTTTTTGAGGAAGATGGCCACCTTGAGATCTACAGCCACCCCTCCTTCAGACACAGCAGATCCCGTGGTGTGTCTTTACCCATGGCGTGTGGACAGTAGAAGACATGCCATCCTGTCCCATATTTGGAAGGGTTGTCCCAGTCCCTGCTTCAGTGCTGTGCAAGTGCTCCTTACAAAGTCCTCTTTGGTTCCACCATGTCCCACGTTTGGGCAACAAGCATTGTGTGAGCTTTTTCTGGGAGTGTGACTAGATGTCTGTTGATGCCACATAGGTCACCATCACCACCACCACCAAAAAAAAAAAAAAAAAAAAAAAAAAAAAAAAAAAAGAAAAATCACATACAAGAAGTCTCGCACGATAACCAGTGAATTTATTGGGGTTGCTTACAGGAACATGAGTGAGAGGTTTCAACAGGAGCACGGACAACTTAAAAGTGACTGCACCTTGAGGAAAATCTCTTCCTCTCAGCATTGTGCACTGCCTATATATTATATATCTCCAGAGCAGGCTTGACTTCTTGAGTCATTCTTTCCACCCTAGCAACTATTAACTGCCTGAGTATCCTGAGGCCTCAGGAGCCTTGCACTCTCCATAAGAAGGACACCAACCTTGTGCAGGTCTTTTGCAGATGGTCACAGCTGCTGGGAGTTTAGGGCCAACAGCCACAGCATGCTTAGAGGATAACAGTCCCCTACCACAATTAGTCCATAAGGACGGCTAAGAATTAGGATTAGTGTTGGGATGATTAAAACTAGAGGTGGGAAGAGTAAATAAGAGTGAGCAGTGAGTGCCGGAGGGGAGATGGTGCTGTTCAGGCTAAAGATGGAATGAAAAGAGAGAAGGAATGCAGTCATACAACCTGAAACAGCTGGGACTCTCGGGAGACTCAGAGATCCCACCAAACAGGCCAGCCTGTGTTCTTTGAGAAAGCCTTTCAAAATGAAAGTGGGAAAGGAAGTAAATGGGGGGCGGGGATAAAAACAAAACAACACAGGCCTGTAAACTGATCCTGTGTATTAAATAAAGAGATAATTGTAAAGGGAAGAGAGCGGGGTGACTGTGGTCTCTTGATCCATCACCAGTACCAGCCTGGGTCCTATTTCCCTTCCTAGGCTCTTAGGTGCCAGGCACACCCGTAGACAGTCATTTGCAAGGTCGAGCCACAGATCCTGATCCTGGCACTTGGCTGTCCTTCCCAGGAGGGGTCCCAAGTGCTGGGCAGCCCTTCAGGGTTGTGAATACTCTTCTTGCCACAGTGCTGGGCCTGTCCTCAGGAGCCAAGCAGCAGATACTGTCAGGTCCTCCTCCACTGGGGCACTCCACTGGAAACCAGGCCAACCCTGGCTCCGAATATGTTTGCTCCTTGCTGAATAGGCTTTTTGCAAATCTGCTGTTTGGGTTCAGCATGTAGTCTTAGGGTATTTGTTTGGGGACAGGGATCTTAAATGGTTCCTGCTCCTCTCTTGTTGAATACCCAGAAGAGAGGGGGTTTCTGGTGTCTTAGTCTGCTTTCTGTTGCTGTGGTAAACACTATGACTTAACTTGGAGAGGGAAGGGCTTATTTGACCTAATAGTAACAGTCCAATTTTTTTTTTGTGTGTGTGTGTGGGGGGGAACAAGGATGACTCAAGGCAGGGACCAAATCAGAGACCATGGAGGAGTGCTGCTTACAGGCTTGCTCCCAAACGCTTGCCTGGCCTGCTTTCTTATGCCATCCAAGTCCACCTGCTCAGGGTGGCACCACCAGTGGGCTAGACTCCCACTATTAATCGAGGAAATGCCCCCATTGGACATGGCCCCAAGCAATTCTGATGGAGGAAGGCCTTAATTCAGATTCCCTCTTTCCTAGATGACTTCAGTTTTTGTCAAGATGGCAAAAAATTAACCACGCGTGGTCTCCCCTCCCCTCAAATGTTTTCTTCTAAGAGTACTTTGCGGGAAGCTCTCTTTAAGCTCTCGCCCCTCCCTCTCACTGGGAGGAGGGAACTTACCTTAAAGAACTATTACTTCTTATGTTCTATCACCCAAAGAAGCTGTGAATAGTTATTTCCTAGTTAGGAAAGCAAGAATATTGAAAGTCAGTAAGAGGAAATTTTCTTCCTTGCCCGTCTTCTTGGTGGAATCTAAAGACCCTCCTGAAGGCTGGGGCTTACTTAGCCAGGGACTTAGAATTAAGGAGCTAATGCCAAGGCTCTCCTGTCATATCCATGGCATCTGACTTTAGCGTCAACCTTAGGACTGGGTTGAGTTTGCCTTTCCACCCTCGGTTTTGTTTACTAGAGAAACTTTACAGGTACCCACCCCAAAGTAGCTATAATCGGCTGTTATCCTTGTAATTACCCGTCAGTACCAGCCGCGTGGGAGGACCACAATTATACTGAGCCATAGAAAACATCCTACTCCCAAAGGTGAAGGGCACAACACAAGAAAATTCCCAGCCCCCTGGAACCAGCTTGTCCTGGGCCGCTCTAGCCGCGGTCCGCCAGGCCTCTGTGGTGGAAGACCCGGCGCTTGCGCACTGGGCGGCGGCGCGGGGTACGGGATGCTCCGCCTGCAGCTGAAGAGATGGGTGGTGGTGAGTGCTGCGCTGCTGCTCACTGTGTTGCGGCCTCTGGGGGAGGGAGGGTTGGCTGCCCCGGAGCCCCGCCAACTCGGTCTGCGCCCTTGGCTATTTCCCCTCCACGGGGGACAGCGGCGGGGCGGCCGACCTCCGGGAAGCGCTTGGCTTACCCGCCCAAGCCAGCGCTGCCCAGGTAGCAGCCTCGGGGTGGTGCCTCACCTGCCCTTGTTGAGCTCAGTCAAAATACAGGGGTCGGCAGCATCCAGCACCTAGTGCCTCCAGGACACCTTGTCCGTTTTGGAGAAAACCGAGGGCTTCCTGACGGTGCTGGTCCAATTCCTGGATTGGACCGGACCGCCGTAGATGTTTAGTAGGGGTTTACTTCCCCACACCCCTCGTTTAAGTTGCTCATTCTTCGTCCTTTCGTCTGGTACTTAAAGGATCTCGTGTCTAAGGGTTGTCATCCTCTTACAGACCCATTCATTTAAAACTATTGTCCCTGTACGACTTCCCAAAGTACTTTTGTAGCTATGAAGTTCTCAAAGCAGTCCAGAACCCTAAATCAGAGTGTGCCAGTTAAATATATGAACTTAGACAAGTCCCCTAACTTCTCAAAGCTTCCTGTGTGAAGTGAGGGAAATACAGGAGATTGTGTGAGTAGAAGGGATGAAAGAACGAACGCTTAGGATCCTGTTGCCCACATAAGCACCCCACAGGGCGTATAAGTGCTCTGTCGATTATTTCTTTTAAAAAAATACATACTTACTTATTTTCATGTGTACGGATGTTTTGGCTGTCTGTGTGGTTATGCACGTGGATGCTGGCAATTGAACCCAGGTCCTTTGGAAGAGCAGTCGTGCTCTTAACCACTGAGCCATTTCTGCTGCCCAATTATTTCTTTTCAAAATGCAATAATAGAACATTTCTCACTGGCTATATAGAAAGTTCTTTTCAAGTGATGTTAACGCTAAGAAGTGCTTCGTGAGATGGGTTTTGAGTTAGACAATGAATGATTCAGTGTGATAGTTGTTTTGGGAATGGGGACTCCGTCAGGAGTTCCAGAAATGTCATTTTTTATTTTTTAAATTGCACGTCTAAAAATCTCTGGGAAGCAATTCATAGTGCATGATATACAGAAAGATGATAATCAGAGCGTTATAGTAATAGCTGAAACATTCAGACTTTTAAATATCGGATTTTTAAAGATAAAGGAGAGTAAGAAGTAAATAGATCCCTCTGTCCATCCTTATGAACAGTCATCAGTATTTTACCCAGCTTGTTTTTATGAAAAATTGAGTAGTATTAAGTATTGGGAAAGTAAACTGGAGTACGTTCAGAATGCCTGTGGATACCTTGAAAATAATATAGAGTTGTATATATGTACCACAGCCAAGGACATTCAAAATCAAAGTAGCATCCAGTCTAGAAAAAAGACAAAACAAACAAACAAACAAACAAACAAACAAAAACCACGAAGTAACTAATTTTCCTTTAGTGGCGGGAATATGAGTGGGGCCCCACTTGTGCTATGTTATTGTATATAACAAATCTGGAAGTTCTGTGCCAGGACTGAGCACAGGCATGTCAGCCCCTGTCAGCCTGTGCACTGCCACAGAGAACCCTTTCACTGATGCTTTCCCTCTCCTTAGCCCTGTTCACACCCATCTCTGTCTGCCTCCTGATAGGACCCCTTGGTCTTGAGCCTCAGGCTCAAATTACAAGTTCAAATCTTCAGGAACAGCTTTTCATTTTACTTTTGTTTACTTGGTTGGGGGTGGGGTGGGGAGCTGTGGGCAGTAGAAGATAGCCTACAGAAATGGCTTCCCTTCTTCAGCATGTGAGGCTGGAGGGTTGGACTCAGGTCATCAGGCTTGGTGGCAAGATCTTTATCCCTGAGCCATCTTGATTACCCTGTTTAGCCAAATCATTATTGACCATCTGTCTTCCATGTGTAATTGATACTACTGTGTAAACTTAGTCCACTTATTTCTACCAATGTTTCATAGCAGGACACAGCATAGTATCCATAGTGACAGTGTGACATCCCCTACCACTGCCACCACCTCTCCTTTTCTTCATTCTCTAGGCAGGAATATAACCTTGACCTTATGCATTTATATATTTTTAAACAACCATTTCAAACAATTTAAATAAGATAATTTCCTCATAAGTTTTTGTTTGCTTTTTCTTTCTCCAATAGATTACAATGGACTTTGACCAGAAGTCTCTATTTCGCTTTTGGTGGGGGCCATAGCTGCTGTTAAACAGAGGATACAGCACATTTAAAGGTAACTGAGGGAGGATCGCTTCTTAAGAAAATGGGTAAATGGGATTTGTTTCATGTGTGTAAAGAAACGTGTTCCTTCGTAGGTATGCGAAGAAGCCTCTTTGTCCTGATGTCTTCAGAGAGACTATGGATCAGTCCGGAGTTCTCCTCTGGGTAAAGGCGGAACCTTTTATAGTGGGTGCCTTGCAAGTCCCGCCTCCATCCAAGTTCAGTCTTCACTACATCAGGAAGATAGCCACCTATGTGCGAACTCGGGCCACAGAAGGTGCCTACCCACGTCTCTACTGGTCCACGTGGAGGCGCATTGCCTGTGGGAAGCTGCAGTTGGCTAAGGATCTCGCATGGCTTTACTTTGAAATATTTGATAATCTTTCGGTGAGGACACCGGAGGAGCGCCTGGAATGGTCTGAAATTTTGTCCAACTGCACAACTGAAGATGAAATTGAAAAGCAAAGAAATAAGGTATGGATTGAGGTATATGTAGTTACTTTGAGAAATAATCCATTCTTTTGTTGTTGTTTGTTTTTGTTCTGGTCTGTTTTTTCAAGACAAGGCTTCTCTGTGTAGCCTTGGCTGTTCTGGACTCACTTTGTGGACCAGGCTGGCCTCGAACTCACAGTGATCTCCCGAGTGCTGGAATTAAAATAATCCATCCTTAATTTTTGTACTAACAGTATAGTTTGAGGTTTTAGGTTGTTGGCCATTGTGATTCTAAAGTACCATTTGAATTTTAGCATTCCTAATTTGGAAGTGTTTTGATATGTGTGTTTGATTAATTAGTCCATACTTACTAGTCCATATTTCCCCACTCCTGAATTGGAAACTCTTCCACTGACTGTAAAAATACTTTGGGGCAAGCGAATGTTATGAACGCGTGACATGTTGCACGTAGCGGCACCCCAGTCTCTTTAGCGGCTCCCCAGTCTCTTTAGCAGTCTGCTGCCTTCACCTTACTGAGCTACCTTAGTTTAATGCTCCTTGTGAGAGATTAAGAGAGTACAGACTTAGTCTGAGCAAGGTCTCATGGCACAGGCTGTAATCCCAGCCACTAAACAGGCAGGAGACCCACAGGTTCAGGGCAGCCTGGGCTACAGAGTGAGTTTAAGTCTATCCAGGGCAACTTAGTTTTAAAATAATAAATAAATAAAATGCATATATAATTATCTGCAAAAGATCCTAGTGACTCCACCAGACAATCTCAGAAAAGTACAATAATAGGGTATAAGAACAACAAACAAAAAATCAGTAGTTTTGCTATAGAAAGAAAGACAGAGAGACAGACAGAGAGACAGAGAGACAGGAAAACACTCAAACAACCTGGGAATAAATATAACAAAGGAAACGAAAGACCTCTACAGTGAACACGTTAAGTACTGAAGGAGGAGATTGAAGAAGACATAGAAAAATAGAAATGACACCAGTGCTCACAGATTAACAGAAATAATATTATAAAAAATGGCAGTGTTACTAAAAGTGATCTACAGGTTCTATACAACTCAAAATTTTAATGACATTCTTCATGGCAACTGGGATCCAAGAGGGAGTGAGGGAGGTGGGGTCACAAACCCAGGAAATAAACTCCCCCACATCAAGGCATAGATCTATTATATTACGCAGCAACAAGCATTTTTATATAGCGTTCAGACCAATAGGGATCAGCACGAATTCTCGGGTAGCCAACTGTCCCACTGTCACTATGGGTAGGTGCCAGGCTTCCAGCACCTGAGACTTCTGTGAAGATGGGGGAGGCAGCCACCTCTCTGTTCCGGGCTCCATCTGAAGTTTGCCAGGATCCTCTATCTTGTGTTACATGGTGTGCCGGCAGACGTGGGCACATGCACTATAGAGCGATATGGGAGCCTCCCTTACAGTCCACTGTGCCCCAGCCCTAGCCCCTACAATTCTTTACAATACAAGGAAACCAATCTTAGAATTCATACAGAAGCACAGAAGACCCTGGCAAAGCAGTAATGGAGAAAGAGCAAGGCTGGAGATATCACAATACTCGATCTCAAGGAGCCATAGTAACAAAAACAGACACGTAGCCTAACAGATAGAATAGAGGACCCAGAGGAAGAACAAGCACAGCTCTAGCTGCTAATCTTCAACAGGTGTCAGAAACACATCGGAGAGATGGTGTTGTCTTCAGTGAGTGGTGCTGGGAAAGCTGGGCGTCCATATGGAGCAAAAAAAAAAAAAAAAAAAGCCAATGAAAAGTACACCAAAGACCTGAAACTCTAAAACTGTTAAGGAGACCAGCATAAGGGTCAGGCCTAGCCAAGGACTTGCTGAAAGGACTCGGAGAGCACAGGGCATCAAGAGTAGATGATACGGACTGTGTGCACTTAAAACTGCACAGTGAAGGAAATACTTGGAAGAGTGAAAAGACATCACAGACTGAGAGAAAATGCAAGCTATACATCTGATGGGATTGATCTCTAAAGAACTATGCAAATTAAACAAAATGAAACAACTCAACCAATAAATGGGCAGATGAATTGTGTAACAAGTCTCCAAACAAACAAACAAACAAACAAACAAAAAACCCAAGTGTCAACCAGGCATGAAGGCACACACCTTTAATCCAGCACTCAGGAGGCAAAGGCAAGTGCATCTCTGTGACTTTGAGGCTAACCTAGTCTGCAAAGCAGGTTCCAGGACAGCCAGGGCTGCACAGAGACAAAACAAATAAACAAAACAAATAAAAGTGGCAATAAATGTATGAGAAAAATGTTAAGTGTCTTTAGTCATTAGGGAAATAGGAATTCAAGCTGCTTTGAGAATCCAGTTTACTACAATCAGAATGATTGTTCTAGAAAACACATTGCAAAGACTACTGCTGAAGATGTGGGAGAAGAGGATCCCTCACACTGCTGATGGGGATGTAAACAGGTGCAGCCACTATGGGAATTTGCTTGAATGTGTGTACCTAAGCGTAGCATAAGTGAGCATACCAAGGACATACGTGACAACCATGTTTATTGTTACAGTGCACAGTGGCCAAAATATAGAATGAGTCTAGTTGTCCACCAACAGAGGGATGAAGAAAGAAAATGTATATGTGCCTAGTAGAACTTTATTAAGCTGTAAAAGAGAGTGAAATTAGATTACTATTACTAGCATATGTGGTTTATGTGCATGATAGTGCCATAACAAAGCCCATTGCTTCATATAGGGAGTATGTGCTATTAAAATGTTTTTAAAATCACACTCCAAAATCTAATCTAACTACAGTGTTTAGAGATAGGTGCTTTTAGAAAGTGATTAAGATTAGGTAAGGTCATTAGGGTAGACTTAATAGTGGTGGATTGTGTGTGTGTGTGTGTGTGTGTGTGTGTGTGTGTGTGTGTGTGTGAGAGAGAGAGAGAGAGAGAGAGAGACAGACAGACAGACAGACAGACAGAGACAGACAGAGACAGAGAAAGACAGAGAGAGACAGAGACAGAGAGACAGACAGGCAGGCAGGCAGACAGACAGACAACACATATACTCCCACTCTTGCTTCCACTCTTGCCTCTGATGTCCCCAGGCCGCTTGTGACTCTGCCAGCAGAAGGCTACTACCAGACGGATACCCCTTTACCTTGCCCTCCAGAACTGTGAGCCAAAACAACTTTTTTTTTTTTTTCTAAAATAGCCTTCCATGCATATTTCATTATACTAACAAAAGTAGACTGAGACAGCATGCAAAGGAAGTCATGATTAACTTTCTGTGTCTGGCTTACTAAGCATGTGCTTTGTTCCTGTCTGTGGGTAGCACTGTGTAGGTCTCTGGAAAGATGGGAATCAAACAGTTACAGACAACAGTACAGTTGCCCCAGCCCTGCAAAATAGGACCTGAGTCCTTGGCTTCACTTTCATTGGCCAGTCTTAAGAGTGACAAATATGAATTCATCTATGTCCGATGACTGTAACGCATAGCATATTAACTTCAGCAGAGCCTGGAAATGAATGCCACCTGGATGTGTGCCCTAGGAGAAGAGGAGGACTTAACATCTACCTTGTGTTTGTAACACTGACCTAATAGCTAAAGATTTTGGAAACCTAAAAGCAGTTTGTCCCACAACTAAGCGGGGAGGACAGGGCCATTAGTCACATGTATCTTCCAGTAGCTGTTATACGCTAGGGGCAGTAGCAGTGCCTGGACGCGGAGATGTGTAGAATGTTAAGACACTTCCAAGCTTCTTGACTGTTTGTTTTGTACCACAGTTCTTGCTAGTTACTGTGGATATAAAGTAGAAAAAGCAAGACTCCTTACAGGGAGACTGCCTGAAGTAGTAATGACACTATAACACCTATTAAAATAGAGATAAAATTAAGAGATTCATCCTGTGAAAGCGAATCCCTCAAAATAAATGTTAGTTACCCAGTTGTTACTGGTGATCAGGGCCCAGCTTGTGTGTTTCCAGTTTCTTGGTATTTTACCCAAGAATTGAAAACAAGAGGATGCACAGATTTATGAAAGAAGCAAGGTGATTTTATTTGGCACAAAGTGACAGTACAGATTAAAGAGAGATGCGCTGTCAAGACTCATAGCAGGCACGTGACTGAAGACACTCACGGGCCTTGGGCTGCGGCCTGGGTCTTTCTGTGGAATTTAGGGAAGAAAGGGCTGGTTATTAAGGGGAAGAGGGTGCTTCTTTATTTTGATTGATAGATTGGATCATATGTTCATTTTTTGTACTGTACATGTACCTCCCATGATGCATCTGATTTTAATCATCCTTGCCCAACTACGCGTAGGCATAGGATGGTAAATAGGGGATTCTCCTTAAAATGTTGCTAGGGAACACAATTTCCCCCTGTTCTGCATACATCCAAAAGCAGTTCTGCCTGGGTCTGTCCTTCTAGTCTTCACCGAGGGCATGCTTGAATGGAAACTGTAAATGTTACCAGGGGCAGGGAAACAACAAGCATTGTCCAGACGTGGGAGCAGGAGTGACCTGGTGCTGGTGGGGAGTTGAGTCCTGGGGTTGCTAGGTACACTGTTTGAAGAGGGTTGTGTGTGTGTGTGTTATGTGCCGGGAGGGAATTAAGGTGCTAAGGGCGTAATAGGGGTGTGTGTAACCCAAAACCTAGTGGAGGGCCCAAACTTGCCTGCCTCAGTGTGGCCCTTTTGTGTAACACTCTTAAAACACCAAGAAGAGGAGTTGGTAAGTGGATGCCAAGGGCCGGGGGAGGGGTGAAGGAAAAAGGGAAGGGGTCCTCTTGTTGATGGGGACGTTCTTTTTCTGGAGATATCCTAGCTGTGATACTGCTCTGGTTTAAAGGTGGAAAGCTGGGTGAAGAGTATGTGAGATTTATGTCATTTTTACATCTCTGCCAAAAGTTTAAGAAAGTAAACAGTGCTTGCCTTGAGTTGCCTCATTGAATAAGCTGAATGGGGTGGGGCATGCCTGTGGCCCCAGAACTAAGGAGGTGGAAGCAGAAGGATCAGAAGTTCAGGGTCACATGAAACCCTGTCTTACTTTTTTAAATACATGTATTCACAGTTGACATTGGTTGAGTGGATTTGGGTGATCATGGGAACCTGTGTTTTTCAGCTTCTTGGGTATGCTTGCTCTCTATTGCTGTGATAAAACACTGACCAAAACCAGCATGGACTGGAAAGGGTTTATTAAAGGTTCTAGTCCCTCCAGGGAAGCCAGGGCACGAACTCAAGCAGGAACTAGAGACAGGAACTGAAGCGAGACCAGAGAGGAGCGCGGCTTACTGGCTTGCCTCCTGTGGCATGTTCACTGTGCTTTCCTTATACAACCCAGGACCACCGTCCAGAGTTGGCATGGCTCACGGGGCTGGATGTTCCTACATCAATCACTAATCAAGATGTCCCACAGACATGGGCCCCAGGCCGCGCTGATGGAGCCCGCTCCCCAGTCAGGGTCCCTCTTCCCAGGGGACTTAAGTTTGCGTCAAGTCGACAAACACTAGCCAGTATGTTGGGTTAGAAATGCTCACGATTCAAGGTTGGCGTGGATCTAAGTGTAGCCCCGGATGCATTGCTTGCCTGGAAGTGTGACAGTCATGGTCTTGAAACCGCACCCTTCCTCAAATAAGATGGCGATGGCAGAGCAGCAGTGGTGGTTTTGTTTATTTTAAAAGCACCTCACTGTGTAGCCCGGGATGTACTCAGACTTACGGTACGTCCACCTTAGCTTGCTCAGTTCTGGGGTTACAGCTGTGAGCTACCACAACGGCATTTTCTTTAAGTCAGACAAGCTTTTGAGAATTTTACAGGAGCCTGAGGTCCATTCCCCTCCAGAATGCACGTGCATGAAGAAACGGTATCGTTCCAGTTGCCACACTGATACCAGGGCAGTTAGACTGCCCCGGGTGTTCTTGGTCAGCCTGTGAATCCAGGTTAAACCTCTGTGCTCGGTTGAACTCTTTTTTTTCTTCCTTCTGTCTGGTCACTTACTCAAATTGCCACGCACGGCTGCTTTTTCACCTGTAGTGTAATTTTGGAAAGTACATTGGTTTTCAGAAGTGACTCTAGTTAACATAGTTAAGAAATTCCTCTGCCAATAAATGCATGAATTAATTAAAAAAAATCCCTCTGCCCAGGCATCAAATGATAGCCGTTTCTAAACTTGTCGTTTTTAAGATGGGGAAGCTGTGTAACCCTGGTTTATTGTACACTGAATTGAACACTAGTGGTCGGTGGTGTTTTAAGGCGTGGTCGTCTCTTGTTTCCCGAACAGCTTTCAGTGGACACACTGCAGTTTCTGCTCTTCCTGTATATCCAGCAGTTAAACAAGCTCTCACTGAGGACATCGTTGATTGGGGAGGAGTGGCCCAGCCCCAGAGGCAGACCTCAGTCTCCGAGCCTGGCTGAGAGGCCCAGCTGTCACAGTAAGGTATTGCTGTAGCTTGTAAGGAAAGGCTTCCCCTTCACTGAACAACGGATGTTGGGATGGCCACAGACATTGTAGAGCATGCTGGAAACCTCCAGTTCCTGGGAGGCTGAGCCAGGAGGGTAACGAGTTCAAGCCCAACTTGGCCTATAGAGTGAGCCTCAAAACGAAAGAAAAAGAAAGCTTTCTTTCTCCTTAAATTGCTTAAGTAATTATATGTGTTTTAACAACCTGTCGCAAATAACTAACTGTCAAACAGTGAGTCTTGAAAAAGGTCTTACTGCTTTTTCTTTTCTATTTTAAAGAAAAGTAAATATTTTATGCTTTGTGTGTGTGTAAAGTATGTTGAAAAACTTCAAAATGTAAATCGTAGTACTATATGAAAGCTCTGTTTTAGTGTGGGCATGTACACTAGTGGGTGTGCCATAGCGTGTATGCGGAGGTCAGCGGGTAGCCTGGAAATGTGTTTCTTCTCTTTTGTCCTGTGGGGCCGAGGGACTGAACTCAGGTCCCCAGGCTTGGCAGCAAGCACCTCTATTGGTGGAGCCATCTAGCTGGCCCCAAGCACATCTAGCTTGGCTAATCAGTATTTTCG
Organism: Acomys russatus; assembly: GCF_903995435.1. Taxonomy (NCBI): domain Eukaryota; kingdom Metazoa; phylum Chordata; class Mammalia; order Rodentia; family Muridae; genus Acomys; species Acomys russatus. Next base: position 7,883,762 of record NC_067144.1, on the reverse strand, counting down.
TATTTTATGGTCTGGTTCAGTGCAATCTTTATGTCCCTAGTTTCTTTGCTTCCACTCAAGCTCCAAGTTACACACAGAAAGAAAAGGCTTGCAGCTAGGATCGACTGTGAGAGAGGGCATGTGGGGAGGGCATCTTTCTGGACCTAGGTTACCTCACTCAGTATAGTTTTTTCCATTTCCGTCCATTTATCTGCAATTTTCAAGATTCTATTTTCTTAACAGCTGACTGGAATCCCATTGAGTCTGTGTGCCACATTACCTTATCCGTTCATCTGTTGGTGGACATCTAGGTTGATTCCTCTTCCTGACTATTGTGAGTAGAGCAGCTAAGCTCATGGATGTGCAGGCGTCTAGCAGGACATGAAGCTCTTTGGGTGTACGCCCAGGAGCAGTATACGTTTCTTCACCTGCTTCTTATTTTTTTTTTTTTTTTTTTGGAATAGGGTTTCACTTTGTAGCCTCAGCTGCCCTGGAACTCGCCATGTAGACCAGGCTGGCCTCCAACTCGGCAAGATCTGCCTGCCCTTCCTTCCCAAGTGCCGGGATTGAAGGCATGTACCATGATACCTGACCCTCTTTCTAGTTTTTTTTTTTTTTTCTGAGAAACCTTCCTTAGTCTGCAAGTCTATACTCCCACCAACAGTGTATAAGGAAAGGGCTCTTTTGCCACATTCACACCTGCTTTTGTTGCTGTTTGTGTCCTGATGATGGCCCTTCAGACTGGGGTGACGTGGAATCTTACTGTAGTTTTCATCTGTATTTCTTATGACTAGGGTGTTGAGCACTTTTAAAGTGTTTCCTAGCCATTTGCATATCTCCTTTTGGGAATATTTTGTTGATTCTCATTGCCCATTTTTAGTTATTTTCTTTAATTTTTTGAGTTCTTAGTATATTGTCGATGTTAATCCTTTGTTAGATAAGTAGTTGGGAAAGATTTCCTCTCATTCTGTTTCCTGGTAATTTCCCTCGTTAGTCCCCTTGTTAGTCCCCTCTTCTCACTTTTTAGGTCCCATTTGTTGATTATTGGTCTTATTTCCTACACTATGGGAGTAGTATGCATATATGATTTAATCTTTAATAAATGGTAAAATTATATGTATTCTGAAGAATTCTTGTAATTTTTTTTTATCAGTACAAGTCAACCCCCCCCCCTTTTGTTTTTTATGAGACAGGGTTTCTCTGTGTGTATCCCTGGCTGTCCTGGATTCATTTTGTAGACCAGGCTAGCCTGGAACTCACCTGCCTCTGCCTCCCGAGTGCTGGGATTAAAGGCGTGCGGCACCATGCCCGGCTGAACCCATTTTTTTTTTATAACAATAAAAAATTATATTTGCATCAAGCCAAAAAGACCTTAATTTTTAGTTTTGATAGTTCCTTAAAAATAAGCATTTTGCAAGCATTTCTTCTACTCTTCTGTGTTCTCCAGCAAGGCAAGTACAGACTGGCTGTGCTGGCTCAACGTGTACAACCTGGAGGTCTGGGGATCGCACAAGCTAGCCGTCTTTAAGCTCTACAGAGTGTGGCCTAGTAGCTAGCTTTTCAGAAACACAGCTGTTATTATTCCTCTTGGGCCACAAAACTCTAGAAAATAGAAAGAAAGGAACGAAAATTGTCATATAAGCACAAAGAAAATCAGGGCCCAGCATTTGTCTTCTGAGCCCTCTGGCTCCTTTTATCCTTAACGCCATGGTAATAACATGTGAAATAAAAGTCTCTTTCTCCTCTCTCCTCCTCCCCTCTCTTTCCTCCTCAACTCTCCCCTCCCTTTACTCTCCTTCTTCTCTCTTTTCCTTTCCCTCCTCTCTCTTCCCCTCTCCTCCTCCCCCACCTCTCCCCTTCCCTTCCCCTTTCCCTGTCCCTGTCCCTCTCCTCTCTCCTCCCCTCCCCTCCCCTCTTCCACCCCTCTCCTATCTCCTCCCCTTCCCTCCTCTCCTCTTCCCTTCTCCTCTCCACGTCACTCTCCTTTCCCCTCCCCTCCTCGCCCCTCCCCTCCCCTCCCCAGTATACGGAGGTTCTCATTGAGCCTGGAGCTCACTGTTTTGGGACTAGGCCAGCAGGCAGCAAGCTTCAGTGATTCTTCTGTCTACCCTGCTCACCCTTCCCAGTGGCTCCCCACTTTACACCCAGTGCTGGGGATCTATTTTGTAAAGGGGTCTGTTTTGTAAAGCAGGCCTTTTACACCCTGGGCCATCTCCATGGTCCTCTTTCTAGTTCTCGCATGTGTCTGTAGTTGAGCATCTGTAGCTCCTGCACTAAACAGTACTTTATTCTCTCTTTTGCTTTCTTGATACTGATTTTTTTTTTTTTTCCAAACTCCCATTTCTAAAGCACGAAGCCCCAGTACGGTCATCCTGGCTTCCTATGGCTTTTGGTCAGGGTGAAAGATACTTGCATACATTTTGATGAAGATTTTTCTCAGTATTAATTTTATAGTTTCAATTTACTCAGCAATTTCATCTGGTTTAAACCTGCCCTACCACTCCACTTTCCCAGAAAACCTGCAAGATTTTCTCTGTACTTAAGTTTGGAATTTCTTAATGTAGTTAGGATTTCTCAAGTTATCTTAAGGGAAACGTAGCAGCCGCTGGAGCATGCAGTAACCCATCTTGATGGGCCATGCCGTTGTGTGCAGCAGCATCACTGGTGAATGCCACAGTGCATCCCAGCATCTTTGTGTTCTCTGTGGACTTCATCTGGACAGTACCAGCAACCAAGGCTGTACTGTACCAAGTAGACCTGGCCAAGGCTCTTCGCGTTCAGAAGGTTTGAGGCCCTGTTGTCCCTTGGCACACACCCAAGGCTTCTGGAGATATCCCAGGATACCTAGAATTCTTAGGCCTAATTGAAAGGTGGTTCTGAAAAAAAAAAACTTTTGATATTTGCTTCATATATTTTCTGAAGATCATTTGTAAAGGGATCCTTTGTTATAAACCTGTACCTTTCCCCATTTTTAGTGTAGGCCAGACCCTCTAATGGTTAAGATCAAAATACTATTTTATGGGAATGAATCCATTTCTGATTTTTTTTTTTTTCTGGTTGAGCAGCTCATTGTTAGAACTTTAATTCAGTAGAAGCAAATCTACTGTTCCTAGATTCCACTTTACAGCACAAGATGTACGTATTAGTCAAGTGTTCTCAAGGAACAGTCCCACAGTAAAAGGGACTATATTACAGGATGTAGTATTACGGGATGCCTTACAGGCAATTGCTATCTCACAGGGGAAAGGCCGAGAACCTAGTAGTTGCTCAGTCCATGATGCTGGATGTCTCTTCCCTCCCAATCTGGATCTGGTGCTGAAGGGCTGGGGCATCCCTGGAGATCTGCCAGTCTTCAGTCTCTGTTGGAATTCTGAAGAAGTTAAGACATAAGACCACCGCCTCAGCCAGGGTAGATGAACTTGCCAGCAGCAAGTGTAGCGGCAAGCAGGCACAAAGCAAAGCTTCCTTCTTCCAGGTCCTATATGTAGACTGCTGCGAGAAGGTGTGGCCCAGTTGTTGTTTTTTTTTTTTTTTTCTGGGGTGGGGTGGGGTCATTCTACCTCAAGTAATTAGATTAAGAAAATCTCTTGGAGGTGTGTCCAACATCTTGAGTTTTAGTTGATTCTGGATGTAGTCAGGTTGATTCCAGATAGTGTCAAGTAGCTATGGTAGTGTGTCATTGCCGCGCAATTTGAGAGAGTTTCCGTCAGATGTATATACCTTGGCCACCTTGGCCAGTAGGCAACCTTTGTTTCTCTTCCATTTTTGACATGTTGTTTATTCTCTAGTTGCAAATTGTTCTGCAAGATGTCTGCTTGATGAGCATTCTTTCAGCTTGGGCTACCTTTAAAGAGGCGTTTTTCACTCAGGGTAGCCAACCCTCCACCTCTGCCAGGAGCAAACTTCTGCTTTCACCTTAAAGTGAATTTCTTAGTGCTTTATTGTCAGCACATGTTTCAGTTTGACTCTCTGCCGGGTTTATAGACCCGCACATCTAGGATTATGTAAAAATTTCTCAGGCAAAAAAGTAAGAGTAGAAAAAGTTTAATAAGTCCTTATTAGCAGCTGGACAGATGACTCAGTGTCCTGGCCCACGGGACAAATCGAATCAGGGTTCCCCTGAAAGAGGGAGTAGGGATTGAAAGTGGGGGACAGAGACATAAAAAATAATGAGCCAAGTCTGGAAATTTCTGATCAAGACTTCCTTCAATGCAGGTGAGTAAGACTTTATAAAGCAAGGTCAACAGGATCTATTCTAAGCCCACTTTCCCTAGCCCCCAGGCAAGAATACAGTCACCTGAATATCTCCCTGTAAGAACTTCCTTATTCCTCTGGGTAGTTCCTTGTAAGGACTTCCCTATTTCTTTCAAAGGTAAAATAATCCAAAGATAGCCTAGAACACAAGACCTTCTTCAGCAAGAGTCAACAACTCTCAGTGTGCAGCCTAAGCATGGGATTTCTATCATGGCTGAATTTAGCATGGATCCCCACAGCGCAACAGTTAGCACTGGTGCTCCTGCAGAAGACCCAGATTGTATTTCTAGTACACACACCATCACTGTTCATAACTCAAGCTCTGTGGCATCTATCTTAGTCAGGGTTTTATTATTATAAAGAGATAGCATGGCCATGGCAACTTTTATAAGGAAAGCATTGCACTGGGGCTGGCTTACAGTTTCAGAGGTTCAGTCCGTTATCAGTGTGGTCATGGCGGGAAGCAAGGCAGTGCTCAGGCAGACATGGTGCTAGAGCAGGAGCTGAGAGTTCTACATCTTGAACCACAGGCAGTGGAAGGAGACTGTGGGCCACACTGGCTGTAGCTTGAGCGTTGGAGACCTCACAGGGACACACTTCCTCCCACAAGGCCATAGTTCGTAACAGGACCGCTCCCTGTGGGCCAAGCCTTCAAACACACGAGTCTCGGGGCCATTCCTCGTCAACCCACCACAGTGTCCAACACCCTCTTCTGGCCTCCACTGGCACAAGGCGTGCTGCACAGACATGCCTGCAGACAAAATACCCATGCACACAAGATAAAAAATTTTTTAACTAGAAAGAAAAAGGTTTTTTGTTGATTTGTTAGGACTTGCTGGCTTCTAGCCTGAGAAAATGTAAGCTCCAGGTTCAGGGAAAGATGCTCTCTCAAAAGTAACAGTTAGAAAGTGCTGGAGGATTCCTGACATGCTCTCTGTGGAGCAGCGCACACATGCGCATACCTTCATGCACAGAGACACATGCACATGAATAAACTAAAGTCCTGGGTTATAACATGAATGGGCTCTTTGAATTTAATTATCCTTCTTGAGAATTTTATACACAAGTACTAAAGTTCCATCATTGCTGCCTCTCCCTCTTGTCTCCCAGCTCCTCCCTTGCCCCCCACCGTACCCCCTTAGAGTTAGCCTCTTCCATAGTTATTATTGTTACTTATGTTAGTGTTGCTCACACACATACATGCATACATACATGTGTGTTCAGACGTGTGTGTGCGCGCGCGCTGAATTCTTGTAATTGGATCACCTCTCAGAGGGCTTGTCTGTAGAGAAAAATGATCAGCAGCTGATGATCACCTAGGAGGGAGGCCTTGTGAAGTCTCCACCCTCCACATTGTCATGTCAACTGGTATCATTTCACAGGTCCTTTTTTAATGCAACCATATTGTTAAGATTTGATAGATACAACTTTTCTGTCATGCTTGAAGATAATATGTTAGAGCAGGCATTCTGGTCTTCGCCCAGGCTGCCACAGTGTAAAACCTACCAACCACAGCAGTGACTGGCCTGGCAGGGTACCTCCAGTGGTGCAGGAGTGGCACTTAAATCTTAGAGGTAACCAGCAACTGTCTAGCTGTAGTTAAGGGAGGGAATTCATGCTTGGTACTGTAAACCCAGCCAGCTAACTTCCTGTGTCTGGAGAGGTCCTGGAGCTTAGAGAAGAAGCGACTGCTGCCATTATCCTAGCCCAGTGCAGTCGAACTGTGTTCTTATCTTTGCATTCACAGAGGCATGCATCTTGCACCCCTCCTCAAAGTAGCTTTTTGCAGCAAATGCAGGCTGTTTGCAGGGACTCAAAAAGGGCCAAAATACAGGAAATAAGTAATTGTGGAGTGCCCAGCGCCAAATAATACATCTAGAGCATAGTCTTTATGGCTAAGGCTCGAGGAAAATTGAGAAACGGACTCTTGAGGAGTAACTTATTCACTGTCAGACCTTTGCTTTGTTGTCGGGACAGAATCTCGTTGTATTAGCAAAGCTGGTCCCACACTCCCTGGCACACATGTTCTTGCGGCCTGAGCGTCCCAAGTAATTGAAATGGACTGCCCTCCGTGCCTCTCGGCAGCTGATTTGAAACGAAGACCTAGAGATGTCAGTCCTTCAGACTGAAGAGCTCACTAGCTAACAGTGGGTACTTACGTGCCTCTGTAGCCCATTAGAGTAGCCGCAAGTCTCGCGAGTGACCTTCAGTTATGGGAGACACAGAGGAGCAGATGGCTTTCCAGTCCCTGCTCTATAGTGAGCCCTGATGGCTTTAGCTTGGAAGAGGAATATGTGTCCCCGAGGTACAGTCTACCTTTATCTGTACCCCACATGCCAGGGAAGCTTCCACCTGCCCTGTGTGTACTCCTCAGTCTAGCCATAGCTAGTAGTTGTCAGTTCTCACTGACTGCCTCAAAAGAACACTTTAAATATTGCTCCTTTCCTCTCTTAGCTAGACTTCTTGGCTTTGATTCCCATCATTAGATCCTAGCTGGTCTCCCTACTTTTAGTCTACAGTCGGCCCCTACTCTACTGGACTTTGTAAAGTACGGGTGTGTTGTAATCACCTACTTAAATGCTGTTGATGATTCCTTACTGTCGTGCTTGTTTTCATATTGCTCGCCAGGGTATAACAAGAATGAATAATACCAGATTGAGGCTAAACACGGTTCCTCCTTGGCCTGTTTTCATCAGAATACAAATGAGATTTTATTTAAAAGAAAAGAAAGTATAGATCGAGTGCCTCTGACATGGCAGATGCAGAGCTGTTGAAGTCGGCCATGATTGGCCCTGCCTACTTCCCAGTGTGCTTCCTGTACCCCACCCAGAACTTCTTTTTCTTGACAGAGTTGTGTGCTTGCTCCTATGAGGCTTTGCTCTTCTCTGTAACTTCACTGCCCTTTTTCTTAGTGGTTCACTTCACTCCCAGCGTCAATCAAGAATTTACTTAAATAGCACTGCGTCATGATGCCCCTTGGAGGAGGTAGTTTTCTCAGGCTTGTAGAATCTCATCTCAGGCTTGTAGAATGCCCTTACAGATCTCTCCTCTAGGCTGTCTTCTCACTGTGGACTCTGGAGTGCTTTACTCAGTTTGCATACCACCCTGTAGCACAGTCCGGGCCAGCTGGCAAGTCTAAACTGATAGCTTTCATATTGAGGCAAGTAGCCATGGCACTCACCTACTCAAACCGTATACCGAAGGTACTAATTCCTATAAATGTAGGTAGCATGAAACTGTCTTACTCATCAGAATTCAAAATTGTCACTAGACACTGTAAATTGAAAAGCCCAGTGCTTGTTGAATGAGTTCCTACAATGCTTACTTTTGTATTTAATCAGATTGCAGTCAAGCAAGTATACAAAAAAAAAAAAAAAAAAAAAAAATTGACTAGAACTCCCTTTAGGCTGTGTGTGTAAGGTGTGATGGCATGGTCCCATCCTTAAGATAGCTCCTTGGGTAAAAATGTAAAATTTGCAAAATCTGAAAAAAATGCAGAACAGTTTCGGTCTCAACATATTTGATAAGGGCCCTGTGCCTGTAGAGCTTTTGAGTTAGTTTACAAACGTTACATACATAAAGGCCAGTTTTACATAGCTGCCTACTTTCTTTTGAGGGACTGAGATAGCATAAAAATGCTATAGTTGAAATGTAAGAGTTTTCTCTTGCAGCGTCTCTTCATTCTGTTGAGTGTTGCTTCCTTGCTTGTTTTAGAACTGGAATGACTACAGTCACCGGGCTTTCGTCTGTGACCACCTGCCGGATCTGCTCGAGCTGCTTCTAGCTCCAGAGCAGCTCACTGCGTCCTTTCATTCATCCCACAGTAGTCTGCTCTCCCTCGAGGCTGTCATGGCGCTCAGCTTCCTCATCGAGGGCACTGTGAGCGGAGCCAGGAAGGTTTACCCGCTTCATGAGCTCGCACTGTGGCAACCGCTGCACGCAGCAAGCGGCTTCTCAAAACTCTCTAAGGCTTTCTCTTTCTTCAAGCTGGAAGCCTGGTTGAGAGCCTGTTTGACTGCAAATCCATTTGGTCCATCTGCTTGCCTCAAGACTGGAAGGAAATTGGCCTGGGCTCGCCAAGGTATTTTTAAAACATCCTTTACCTAATCTTAAGTTGAGCAACAAGGACACCTCCTATTTCTTGCTGTATTAATGGTCAGGTGTCTATCAGCCCAGTGCAGTGCCATATACTTGTAATCTCACACTTGGAGGACAGGGCAGAAGAATCACTGGCTCAAGGCCAAATTGGGCTACAGAGACCCTTTCTCTGTACTTCATACATGTGGTACACAGCATACATGCAGGCAAAACACCCATACACATAAGGTAAAAATAAAAGAGGGAAAAATCAAGTCATTATCTTAGAGTTTTATTGCTGTGAATAGACACCATGATCATGGTAGCTCTTATATAAAGGAAAACATTTCACTAGGGCTGGCCTAGAGTTCAGAGGTTTAGTCTGTTATCGTCATGGTGGGTAGCATGGTGGGATGCAGACAGACATGGTGTGCGAGAGGTACCTGTGAGATCTACACTTGATCCGCAGGCAGCAGGAAGAAAATCTGGCTTGAGCTTCTGGGACCTCAAAGCCCATCCCTTAGTGACACACCTCCTCCTGTGAGGCCACACCTCCTAATAGTGCCCCTCCCAGTGGGCCATGCATTCACACACATGAGTGTGCGGGCCGTTCCTATTCCAACCACCACAGTATGTAAGGAAAAAAAATCCACAAAACCTCCAGTATAAAAGAGGCTCCATTTTCTGTGATTCGCACATTGGAGCAGTTCTGAGTTAACTTGGGTGTTTTGTTAGAAGTCACAGAAACTATAGTCCATCCTCCCTGCAGACTCTCTCCCCTTGCTGTGAGGTACTTGCCTGAGGCGTTTTAATTTCTGTTGAGCGGCAGAATTTGGCAAACCAATAGACGTCACCTCAGAGTTGGTGTAGAGACCAGTGGCTTTTAGCTGCATAGCACAAGCAAAGAGCTGTAGACTCCTGGGCCCATGGAGAAATTTCAAAAGAAGAACCAGGAAAACATGTCTGCAGATGTTTGTGCTACCTTATAAGCTAGGTGCCACGCCAAGTTGTTGAGAGAAAATATAGTAGACTGTGTTTCCACAGTCACAGAATCTCAAACGTAGACACACAGAAAGCTTCCATATATACGTTTAAAAATATACTGGTTTAGCTGGACATGGTGTCACATGCCTTTAATCCCAGCACTCATAGAGGCAGAGGGCTGTGGATCTCAGGCCAACCTGGTCTCTGAGAGTGAGTTCCAGGACAGCCTGGTCTGTATAGTGAGACCCTGCCTTAGTGCCCCTCCCCCCAAATTTAATCTTTTCCAGTTTTTTTTTTTTTTTTTTTTTGGCATTCTAGGGGATCAAACCCAGGGCTCAGAATGCATTCTGCCACTGAGCAACGCTTCCAGAAAGAATCACACTTTTTCGTATTTTTACATTATGAAACAGAGTGATTGCACATTATCTACAGAATCTGAAGGGTTTTTTGTTTTGTTTTTAAAAAGGGATCAGGAAGTCTGTGTCCAACCCAGCTCTTCTGCTATGCATCGGACTCCCCTTGGGATCCAGGGCTCCTTTAGTTCTGTAGGTGAAACCATGTAGTCTTTAGCTTTGTAAAAACACTTAGGCTTAAGTGAGCTTTTTCACCTTGATGGGGTAGGCAGCACTAGGAAAATTAGGACTATTCAGTCTCATAAGATTATAATAAATGCTCATACTTTGGGAACATACTTTTCACTATTATTTTTATACATAATCATGTATTGTGCATATGGTGTATGTGCAATTTAAAACTAAGTCTTTTGAAAAGAAGGATTTTGGCATATTTGTGTATCCTATCCACGTTGGGCCAGTCTAGACTGTTTGCATGGCTTGTGGGGGAGTGCAGGCAGAGAAGCAGGTCTCAGCCTGACAGGGCTGATTCAGGAGGAAACCTTTTGTAGTTATGTTGGACCCTGTGCGGGGAAGTTGTGCTCCCAAGTAGTATTGATGTTGGGGGTGAAGGCATGGGTTCAGGAATGACGCTGTTGGTAAGTTGAGAGGGCTGCAGAATTTACATTATGGCAGCGTGAGAGGTCCATATGATTGGGACGACACAGTGAGAATCCTGTAGGAAGAGCTGTTTGGATCTCACACTAGTCGAGGACCCTAGGCACACAGGTAAACAAACAAACAAATCACATCTTAGCTCTATCAGAAATCGTGACTATATTACAGGTTTACATTTCTTAATAATAGTTTTGAAAGATTACAGATGTGTAGAAAAGAACTGTAAACACTTCTTTATCATTAACTCAAATCTGTTTTCTTCACGTATATTTGAGTTTAGACATGGTTACATGCAGACACGTATGATCTCATGGTCACATGTTTTCCTTTGAATTGAAGCTATCTTATTATTTGCTTGTTTTCATAAATAGTTGAAGGAATGACCAAGAGAGCTAAGATTGCTTGCAATACTCACGTGGCCCCTCGGAAGCACCGCATTGTGGTGATGAGCCAGGTTTACAAGCAGACACTGGCCAAGAGCTCGGATACTTTAGTTGGAGCCCATGTCAGGGTTCATCGCTGCAACAAGTCTTTTATATATCTGCTCTCCCCGTTACGGTAAGCTCAGCATCCTGATACTATGATTCTTTTTTATTTTACTTTTTTAAGGAAAGCATTTTATTCTAGGTAATTCATTCAGAAGAATTTAATTCATTTAAACTTTTTCAGATCTGTGACAATTGAAAAATGCAGGAATAGCACATTTGTGTTGGGTCCTGTGGAGACGGCTCTTCACCTACATGACTGTGAGAATCTGAAAGTCATTGCTGTTTGCCATCGCCTGTCCATCTCCTCAACAACAGGCTGCACCTTTCATGTTATGACGCCTTCCCGCCCACTCATTCTCTCTGGGAACCAGAGAGTGACGTTTGCCCCATATCATACCTATTACCCAACATTGGAGGACCATATGGCCAGGGCTGGCCTTGCCACAGTGCCTAACCTTTGGGATAACCCAATGGTTGTGTGCAGAGAGAGCAGTGACACCAGAGTCTTCCAGCTTCTGCCGCCTTGTGAATTCTACGTATTTATTACTCCCTTTGAGATGGAAGGGGACACAGTGGAGATACCAGGGGGTCTCCCCTCTGCTTACCAGAAAGCGCTGGCTCAAAGGGAGCAGAGGATACAGATCTGGCAGAAAACTGTGAAGGAGGCCTGTTTGACCAAGTAAGTGTTTTCTAGAGCCAGTGTTTTGTTAGTCTTTTTTTACCCCCAAGTTAGTATTCTAGGCTCCCTTACTTGAAGAAGTTGAAATTGCTCTGTGGCATAAACCTGTAATCCCAGCCTCGAAAGGCTCGAGGCAGGAGGATCACAAATTCAAAGTTAGTGGGAGCTGTATGGTCAGACCCTGCCTCAAAATAAAAGTAAGCATATTTAGTTGGCGGAGGTAAGGCTTGCATGGGTTAAAGCAGCGTTGTCTAGAAGATGGCACATGATTCAGTCTTAAATGATTTAGCTATTCACGTCCTCTCGCTTACTGTTCTATACTGGTGGCTGCCTGAGAGCTCCCTGCATCAGAATCCTCCAGAAACCTTGTGTAAAATACAGCACAGACTTACAAGTCACATTTTTGAGGGGTGTTTTTCCAAGGCTGACCTATGGATTATTGCTAGTTCTTGTCACTTAATTTCTTTTTTTAAAAAAATTTTTTTAAAATTAATTTATTCTTGTTACATCTCAATGTTTATCCCATCCCTTGTATCCTCCCATTCTTCTCTCCCTCCCATTTTCCCCTTATTCCCCTCCCCTATGACTGTTTCTGAGGGGGATTACCTCCCCCTGTATATGCTCATAGGGTATCAAGTCTCTTCTCGGTAACCTGCTGTCCTTCCTCTGAGTGCCACCAGGTCTCCCCCTCCAGGAGACATGGTCAAATATGAGGCACAAGAGTACGTGAGAAAGTCATATCCCACTCTCCACTCAACTGTGGAGAATATTCTGACCATTGGCTAGATCTGGGTAGGGGCTTAAAGTTTACCGCCTGTATTGTCCTTGGCTGGTGCCTTAGTTTGAGCGGGACCCCTGGGCCCGAATCTGCCTATCATAATGTTCCACTTGTAGGTTTCTATCACTTAATTTCTTAAGCCATGCTAAAATGAGAGAAATAAGTAAAGTGGTTTTTGTTGTTGTAAAGTGTTTTTTTTTTTTTTTTTTTTAAGCTAGATTTGCAGTATAAAATGTTGGGTTTCATTCTACTTAGGGGGCACTGAAATAGCTTATTTTTAATTACATGCATAGGGTAACAGATAATAGCTGTAGATACTATGTTATGCACAACCCTTTACTTAAGGGATCCTGGTCTTGAACTCCAGAAGCTGGGGACGTGGCCTGCAGTTCCCAGAGAGTCAGAAGACAGCAGAGTGTACAGTTAAGGGAGGTGTATCAAGGCTGTAGACTTTGTGACGAGTCCTGAAGAATGAAATATTTGCATAGCAAGTGAGGGCTAGTCTGAGTCTCTGGGAAGTGCTGGAGGAACAGATGTCTGAGGAGCAGAGACTAAGGTGCTTATTGGTCCTTAAGCCTGATGCGTGACCTGAGTCAGATTACGTCACCTGCTGACAATCTGGCCGGGAAGATTCCATTGGAATCAGGCAGTAGGAGCCTTTCAGTGTTTACTTTAAGCAGTGGAATGCATTCCTGAAAGGTATTATTTATTTCGGAACATCCGTAAGCCGCACAGCACACGGACTACTCACTAGAGGCCGTGGGGCTGGCACATGTGCAGTCAGAAAGCAAACTGAAGGAGGAGATGGTGGCTCAGTGTCTGGGTGAAGCAGAAAGGAGGAGGGTCGAGGGCGGAAGGGCTCAGGCTGGAGGCAGGGCTCAGGGTGTGATTTTGTGAAGACAAGGAAGTAAAAAAGTTGGGCCTTGGCTTAGTAAGTTTTCATTAACCAATTTTTCTCTGAGCAGACAACTGTATGTAACTTAAAATTACCAATGCTCAGAGTAAGTAATTGTTTTTACAAATTTGTTGTTGGACAGATTTTATTTGTTGGAGATGCTAATGGGGGGCGGGGAGAAAAAGGAAATACTACAGTACCAAAACATTGTGGCTTCTTTATCTCTCCATTTAAGTAGAGGGCCCAAGTTCTTTTTGTAAATCTCAATCTATTCTCTCTCTCTCTCTCTGTACATATATATACCACACACACAGACACACACACACACACACACACACACACACAGACACACACACACACACACACACACTCAACTACAGTCACAGCTTCTGCTTTAATTGGGAATCCATGTTATATAATACTACAGGTACCTTTATAAAACTGAACGTGGCTCTTGTCACTAGACTGGTCATCTCATCGTACTCAGAGCCTTCTGATAAAAAGTACTCTCTACCAGTAATGGCGCAGCTGAGTTCTTATGATGTTCCAAATACTGATCTAAACAGCTGTGCTGGCTCGCTGATTATTTTTATCACCTATACCCAGTTGTAGAGGGAAAACTAAGATTAAGTACCCTGCTTAGCCACAAACGACTCAGTACTGCCTTGTTGGCCTTGTTCTAGAGGTGGTTTTCGTGTGTCTGCTGGCTTTATTATTCCTTTCATTTGTTATTACACTATATAGGGCAGTAGTAAAATTATACTGTATAAAAACAGGTCTTCATTGAAAAAAACCCCTTTAGAACACTTGCTGTTTAAATGTTTCTTTTTTTTTTAATTAAACATTTATTTATTATGTATACAGTGTTCTGCCTGCATGTACACCTGTATGCCAGAAGAGGGCACCAGATCTCATTATAGGTGGTTGTGAGCCACCATGTTGTTGCTGGGAATTGAACTCAGGACCTTTGGAAGCACAGCCAGTGCTCTTAACCTCTGAGCCATCTCTCCAGCCCCCTGTTTAAATGTTTCTACCATTTAAATGCCTAAACTTTATTACACACGTGAAAAGCCTAGGGAGATTGGTAGAATCTGGAATGTGGTGAGCACTTATAACCCATGCTAGAAATGGTGAAAAAGGAGCCAGTGTAATTTTAGGAATGAAGGTGAACTTCAGCTTATACAAGGGTTATGTCCAGAGCAAAACTTATTGTAAGCCAACAATTCCTTTACTGTTCCTAAGTGACAGAGCTGATTGCGCAGTGTGGGAGCACAGTGTGCTGTAGTGCATCCGCTCTCCTGACCTGTGGCTGGCTTGTACTTCACTGCCGCTGCCCAGCATTTAAAGGAGGATCGTTGCGGAATATGAGTGTGAGAAAATACACACATGGAAGAAGAGTTTCCTGCAGAGTAAACATGTTGTTTTTATCCTGTCATGAAGTTAAATTTCTAACTTAAACATGACCTCAGTGGGGTTGTGGAGTGTCCTGTTCTTGATGGGCTGTAGTCACCCCAAAGTGCCCTGTCTGCTGTCGGTGTCGTGTGGGGCCAGTGGAATGTGTGCTGCACTGTAAGGCCAGACTGGTGTGCGAGCTGTCCCCAGCTGTGGGGCTACTCTTCTCTTTCTTGCCTACACCATGCTGTCACGTTGTGGCCTTTATCATTTCTGTTTCTTCTGCCTGGCCCGCATTCCACATCATCCTTTTGCTGCTTTCATCGTTTCCTGTAGACGTCTGTTCAAGCGCCATGTTAGAGAGCATCTTCTGTCCATTCCTAGTGACGCTGTGTCCTCACCTGATGCGCCATTGTTTTCTTATTAGTACTTAACTTGGTGCTGCATACTCTTCCTGCTTCTTTCCTGGCTTCCCTGTAAGGGTATACAGCTCACAGGGACACACACACAGATCACTGTGTGCTGACGCGCACAACAGGGCAGTCTCTCTCCTTATGTATTTCTGCCCATCAAGCAGAACCCTACCTCATTCATTTTGTCCTTAGTAAGAATCTGGCAATGGGCAGGCTGTAGCCATTGTGTCTCACTGTGCCGCGAATACAGTGAGAACTGAAGGGAGGCCAGGAATAGTCATTCTGTTGTGTTGAGGTTTTAGGTAATCGTGGGAGTAAAATCCGCTGGGCTTTGTCATCTTTAATTCTTCTGCTCTCCATCCCAACTCCAGGGAGCAGAGGAAGCAGTTCCAGGGCCTTGTGGAGAACAAGTTCTATGAATGGTTGATTAACACAGGACATCGACAGCAGCTGGACAGCCTTGTTCCGCCCACAGCAGCCTCCATGCAAGCAGCCGGATAAGAGCCCACGTGGGACCACTGGTGGGAATTTAGAACACACAGCAGCACTTAAAGGGACTCTTTGGGGAACTCTTTGATGGCATACAAAACAGAAAAGAATGCGTTATATTCTTGCCAGTGTTCTCATCTGCGCCTACCCATGTGCACACACATGCCCACATATTTTTCAATGAAAAAAAAAAACTAAAATATTCAAGGGGTGCCTATAGAAATTTGGGCAAATATAATGGCCAAATTTTATCTTTTTTTTTTCTTTAATTTGTGAAGCACCAAAACATTTCCCCAATAATTGTGCTTTTGTTTTGTTTCTTAATATTTGTTTTATTTTCAGTTATGGATATGTTTGTATGTCTGTGTGTGGGTGTGCACACCTGAGTGAGGATGCCCAGAGTAGGTGAAAGATGTCCAGATCCTTGCCTGGAGTTAGAGCTATGGGTGGTTGTGGGCTGACTGGTGATGCTGCTGGAAATTGAACTCTGGGAAATCAGTGGACACACTTAATTGCTGAACTCTCTCCAGCCCAGGCATTAAGTTCTTGTCCTCTCTAATGCACCTTTCTCCTGTCCCCTAAAACTATTTAATAATCACACATAGAGCATTATTAATAGTTAGTTAGAATTAATCGAAATAAATATTTTGTTACTGAACAGTAGGAGAAACTCATGAATATATTTGTAGATGAGAATATATAAACAGAGATAAATTTACTGAGAATTACTTAATCAGAATGCTGTTTTTTTTTTCAGATTTAAAAAAAAATTAATTTTATGTGTATGCGTGATTTGCCTTCATGTATGTCTGTGCACCACATGCATTCCTAGTGCCCAGAGAGCAGAGGGCATCAGATCTCCTGGGGCTGGAGTAACAGACAGTTGTGAGGCACCACATGGCTGCTAGGAATCAAACCTGGGCCCTCTACCAGAGCAACTAGTGCTCTTAACTGTTGAGCCAACCCTCCAGCCCACAAAGCATTTTTCGGATAGAAATTAATTTGCTTTCAAGTTTTTAAGGACTAAAGGAAAAGTAGACACAGGATATGAGGAAATAGTTCACAGGAAAAATTATAGAAATGGAAATGCTCACCTAAAAATGGAAAGGTGTGGCTGCTGAGGTGGTTCAGAAGGAAAGGGCAGCTGCCTCATAAGTCCAGTGCCCTGATTTTGGTCCCTAGGACTTACATAAAGGTGACAGGAGAGAAGCGACTCCACAGAGTTGTCCTCTGTCCTCCCACAGGCACAGTTTGGCGCGTGTGCGCGCACGCGCGCACACACACACACACACACACACACACACACACACCATGAACCCATGTGTGGCAATAAACAATAAACACTTATCACCCATCCCTCTCAGCAGGCCTGTGGGGAGTTAATGGCTGCTGGGGAAGGGTGTGATTTTCCTCTGTGCCCTTCGCTGCTCCAGATAAAGAGTGCAGATCCCCTGCAGAGTGCAGTGGCTGGTAAAATTGGGTGTTGGGTGCTGACTTAGGTCATCGTTCGCATTAGGAAGTCAGCTGAGCAGTGAGATTTTCATATTCATGCTGGCTATGTGCTTGAAGAATTTCCGAAAGAGTAGAAAAAACCATAAGCAGCACTTGTCTTTCAGAGACGAGACTGGGGATCCAACATAGGAGAAAGCTTATCCAGGTAGATCCAACTCACATAGCATGAAATTCACCTTTCTGCTGTTTCGAGCCTTTTTTCTCTTTTCATTTTTTCCCCCTCATTCTTGGTACAGAGGGTGGAACCTAGGGCCTCAGGTGGGCTAGGTAGGCATTCCATCATTGAATGGGCTGGATCTGTGGCCTTCCATTTTGGTGTTTTTTGAGATCAAATCTTGCTAACTTTCGTAAATTGGCCTTGAGCTTGACCTACAACTGAAACAGACCTTGAGTTTGCAATTGTCCTGTCTCACCTTCCAAGGAGCTGGGAGTACAGGCGTGTGCCATCAAGCCTGGCAAATCACCTTTCTAGGCTGGAGAATTCACTGTATTTTATTACGTCCACACACTTATGCAACTGCCACCTTGTAGAAGCAGAATATCTCATATCACATAGTTAAAGCCCACCCCACCCACCAGCAGTGGCCATTTTCTATTCGTTAATCTCCTTCAGCTTTACCTCCAGGCCCTGGCAACAGACGTTTACCTTGTTTATTCTGGATAGTCTTGTGAATGGGACAAGTCAGGTGGCTTAAAGCAGTCAGCTTGTCAATGTTCATCCCTGCTGCATTGAGACTATCCCTCCTTCCAGCTGGGGACATGTGACTACTCGTAAGGTTCCTTGCATTTTGCAGCTGTTTCAGATAATACTGCCCTGTTTTTCTAACAGGGCTCTGCACAGCGTGTGCTCTTACCTCGAGATGCGTTTATACCCAGGAGTGGCCTACACTGACATATGCTTACCTCGCTTAGGGAACTGCAGTTTTCCAAATCTGCAAACAAAAGTGATTACCTTTCTAAAGTGTGTATTCCTTTGCTTTAGCGTGTTCATGACAAGGGTCTTCCTAGGTAGGCCAGGCTGGCCTTGAACTTACAGCAGCCCTCCTGCCTCAGTGCCAACTGCTGGGTCTGTAGGTATGTGCCACCATGCACATGTATACTGTACTTTTTAAGAAATATAATTTGGGTGGCTGGAAAGCTGCCTCACTGGTTAGAGCACTTGCTCTTTTAGAGGACCCAGATTCGATTCCTAACACCCACATGTTAGCCTACAAGTGTCTATAGCTCCAATTCCAAAGGACCTGACGCACTCTTTTGTTCTCCATGGATACTGTGTGTGTGGTGCACCTACATGCGTACAGGCAAAATATGAAAAAATAATCCTTAAAAATAAGCATACTTTTATAATATGTAGTTAATAAATGCTGGGTTGGGGTTGGAAATATGGAGATTGTACAAAGAAGCAGACACTGTAAGGGGTAGGGACTGATGCTCCTGGTAGTTGCCAGTCTACTAACTTCGAGTTCATATTAATTTCTCCCTCTTAAGTAATCACTGATACCAAAAAGAACACAAAGACTGTTGTCACTCTTAATGTCATGATCTTCATAATTTATATGAGTTTATAAAGTAGTTTTCTTATTTTCATGGAGCATGAAAATTAATTAATCTACAGTAAAGTCTCCTTGCTCATCTGTAGGGCCTGGGAAACGTGAGGACGAATGGAGGATGGTACCCACGGAAGCCTGTACTGGAAAGGCACCCTTGCTGCCCGAGAGACCTCTAGACTTTTCTCTCTGTTCAAGACCTTTTGTTGGTTCCTGTTCTGTACTCACTTAGGGAATTTTAGCTAGGCTTCTGACTCTCATAAAAGTGTCTTACTATAGAATGTCAGAAGACTCACACGTGCTGTCCTGAAATGGAACACTGGCTAAAGCAGGTTTATGTATAATGCGTTAGTGTCTTAAGTGACCGAGGAGTACAGCTTACAAGCCTTCAGATTTAATTTGTAGAACTAAAGGGCTTTGTCTAGCTAAAATATTAACTTGGTGTGGTGGTGCATGCCTGTAATCCTGGGACTCAGGAGGCAGAGGCAGGTGGATCTGTTAGTTCCAGGCCAGTCTGGTCTACATGGTGAGGACCCTGAGGCTAAAAAAAAAAGGAGGAGGAAGAAGAAGGAGAGGAAAAGAAAGTTGTATGGTTCTTTGTAACTATTTAAAAGGAAATTGCTACTCCTGTTTTCAAAGGAGTGACAGAGTACGGTACCGTCTTTGTATAAATATAGCAGAGATAGTTTTATAAAATGGTATTTTAGGTCTTAAAGTATAAAACATGAAATTGTGTACAATTTTTTTATTTTTATTTTTTGTTTACTTTTTCAAATTTCAGTAAGCAGTTCCTATAAAGTAATTTTTCTCCTTTTGTTAAAAAGATGTTTCACTTTTAATTTTAATAAAAGTCTTCTGTTGTTACTCTGTTGCCATATCAAAACTGGTTTATATGTGGCTGGGAGGCCCTGTTCTTTAAGACAAGTGCAATGACCCCAGTCCCACACAGGGTATTTAAATAGCTTGTAGCTATCACCACAGAGCAGCGTGCTTACAGTCCTTAGTAAAATTAATGCTTAATGCTTGCTAATCCTTTGAAGCTTTGAGAGTGTCTACTTTAACATGAGTCTGGAGTAAGCAAAGCCTGACTAAAGGAAGAACCACAAGGGATGACTGTGGAGGAATGTCTTGAGTGGATGTAACAACTGTCAGTAAAGCGCTGTTTAGCCAATCGGCTAGGTGGAAGGACAGGAAGTGGAAGGTGGGACTTCCTGGAGTGGGAGAGAAGCCAGGAGTTGAGAGGAGAGAGGGGAGGAGGAGAGGAGTCTCCAAGGATCAGATAGGCAAGTGCTTGGAATATATGTATGTTATGAGGCTTAGAGTAGCTTATTTTAGTTTACTAGTAAATTAGTATCAGTTTAGATTCTGCCCGGCATAGTGCTTGCAGCTTTAAAGTACATTTCAGTCTCTGTGTCAATTATTGGCATCCTAGGCCAAACAGATAAATTTATTGTAATACTGAACTATATAATATGTAGCACAGAATGTAATTCATTTACTATAAAAACTGAAAAACAACCCAGTTTATAACAAAGCCAACTTGCTATTATGTCACTATAGAGAACACATATTGTCTACTAGGTTATAAATCTTTTTCTTACTTACACAAAGATATTACATTCATGAGTAGGCTTGTGTTAAATGAATGTTAAATGTGTTTCAGATGATAGGTTTGGGGATTTGAAATTTCATAGAAATATTTTAACTGACTCTGAATTTTTAAGGTGTTAAGAAGCAAATTAAGAAAGACTATAACGAACATGTAGGAAAAAAAAAAGACTATAACTACATTTATATTGATTTCCTTGGTTCCTGTTAGCAGGGGCAAAACTATTTACTCTTTTTTAAGTTGGGTAGAATCAGTAGAATATTCACTATTAATCTTACCTGTATTGATCTGGACAGGCTCTTTCTTAAGTATTGGTTTTTGCTCTCCTGGAGGTCTGTCTTCACTGTGAAATATTTTAAAAGTGGTAATTTAATATCCATATGAAAATCATTTATCAAATGCTTTAAACTCATTGCTGTTTGAGTTCTTAACATACCTTATATTATAAATTTGCAAACAACTAATAATTTGTTCTTTAACAGGTTGACTATGTTGGGTGACTCCTTCCTTTCAGCTTTTACTAGTGTTAAATTTTGCCCACAAAGAAGTGGTTATTTCCTGTGGAACTATAGAATTCCAAGTAGAATTTACATGTCATTTTGGCAAGGTGTGCCTTTGAACATTTGTAGCTATCAGAAAATTATGAAGCTTCACTCTGAGCATTAGTTGTGATGATTTAGGGATCTTGTAACTTGGAATAAATCAGCTATTTAATAATGTATAAGAAACATTTTATTGGCACATAGCCCCAGTAAAGAAGATAAAATAACTGTTCTTAATTATGGAACTAATTAACCATAAAGAGGTCAGAACTGGCTTGAAATACAACTTTCAATTGTATACCTAGCCAGTGTCTGAGCTTAAGATCATAGACAGAAATGGCCCTTCATTTTTATGTTTATGTCCAAATAACATGTCAGAAAAACCTGCTTTCTAGAGAGATAACTAACAGTCATGTTGCAATATGTGTCTCTTCCATGAAGATAGGGAATTCACTGAGGGGATGATTCATGGTTGGAGTGCTTCTGGTATAAGGATGAGGTGTGGGCGTTCCACCACTTATAAAAATGTGCTACACACGATACAAAGGGAATTTGAGTGTAAAGCTGTTGTCAAAGAAGAAAAGCAAAATTTTGGCTGCCTGTGATCCTGTCTGGTAACTCAGAGCGTCAGGTCATGTGTGCGCTCACAAAGAAGTTAATGCCTCAAAGGGTAACTGCTAATGAAGGAATAGATCCACATCCTGACTGCAGAGAGTTTATGAAAATGTGGAGTCAGTTTGACATCAGTAACTGCAATGCCTGAGGGTTTCTTTTCCAAAGCAGAGAGCTAGTATTTCAGATAGAATGAAGGATAAAATTCATATATTTTTTTTTTTGAGACAGGGTTTTTCTGTGTATCCTTGGTTGTCCTGGACTTGCTTTGTAGACCAGGCTGGCCTCGAACTCACAGCGATCCTCCTGCCTCTGCCTCCCGAGTGCTGGGATTAAAGGTGTGCACCACCACACCTGGCTAAAATTCCTGTTTATACAAACAAAAAAAGGAGCACGTTTTCAGTCTAAAATTACATCCCATAACACTAGGCTAGAAAAGGTATATGGTTGTGGGCAGTCCCCTGTCTCCATCTCCAATACCCCTTTATGCTTGGCTGGCTGGGGTTACAGTTGCACACCAGAAAGCACGTGAAGCCTTAGATGAGATCTGGGGATGTGAACTCGGAATTCTTATACTTGTCTGGTAATGCCTTGGGAATGGTGCAATTATCAGAAAATTATGAATTCCCACTTCGGGTATTACCTGTTATATACCTGAGATCATTTAATTTGAAGTAAATCAATTTTAATAAACTATTAGTACAAAGATGTTGTCATGATATTCTTGTGGACTGTGTAGTTTACCCTTGTACATTCCATTGCTGATTTCTCTACCGCACTCTCTGGATCCATCTAGACATTACATTGTGATGTTTATTCCAAGTAAATGTGTCACCATTTGTTCTCTGTCCTGCCAATAAATAAACTACCCAATGCTGTGCAATAACAGGGAACAGGATGGAATATCCTGATCTGGTAAGGGGAGGAGAAAGAAGAGCATGAGCGGATGAAGCCATGAGAAGAGACCAGGAAACATCAAGAGAAGTGAACCGGGCCTAGGAGACGATTTAAAAGCAAGTATAATATGGGAAATCTGAATGGGAAGAAGTTATACTAGCATGGAGGTTTAGGATGGAGTAATTATTGTGGAGCATTGTGCTATAGGCTAATTAGATAGATCCTGGTCTCTCTGTGTGGTTAGTTGGGTATAAAGCTGGTTAAGGAGTAACCCCTGATATTACTAAAATAATAATTTAATATTATATATTAATAATCCTTCAATACATAGACCTATTAAATTAGGTAACATAATTGTTCCTGCTGTTGGAACTAACATTCAATGAGGACTGAAAATTCATGTAAAGACCTTGATATTCCTACTCTTCTTACTTCCTGACCAAACCAATTGGTCCATGCAGGTGCATTACAATAACCAAGGGGCTCTTGCCTCTATGTTTATTTCTAGTTGACATGAGAGATAAAACCACCCCTAAACATACGATGAAGAGTCATGACACAATTTGAATCTTAAATCTGCACTCTACTGGGATTGAGAGAATTCACTACCTGACAAAACAGACCACTTGAGGGCGCAGTGGAAAGTTGGCACCCATCTGGGGGACGAGCAGCATCACCACATCAGCACAGATGCTCACAAGGCATAAAGGGCCTTGTCATGAAGATCTGAGGCCAAAGAAGGAAAACAACTCTGGCGTCTTTCTCTAAACTTGATTTGGTTACTGAGAATAGTCCCAGTTCATGTATTCTGCCTTAAAAGACAAAACAAAACAAACAAACAAAAAAAAAGCGCTCCAGGATGGTAACTCCCTGTGGAGAACCAGCTCACACTGGACTCCACAGAAGGTTGTGAGTATGACGCTGCTGGAATGATCTTTTGCAAAGAATTCCCAGCTGTCAGTGCAGCAAAGCTCAGTGTGCTCACTGTCCCTCCCTTTCTGGTACAAATACTAAAATGGAAACTACTAGAAAGACATCTTATTTAGTAGTTCTGCAACCTGTGCTGTATCTTCAGTGAGAGAAAAGAGCATCAGCCCTGGGGACAGAGAAGAAAAATCCTAGAGGAGAACTGTGGGGCACAAAAGACATTTTTATACGCATGTAGATAAACTATTCATTTACTCAAGTTTTCAATAAATGCATCCAATTTGCTCTCCATAAAGTACAAAAACAACTGGTTTTTGGTTTTTAAAAAATTCATTTAAAGTGTCTAAAAGGCCAGTGAGAACTTAGCATTTCCTATGACAGGATAAAGCATTTGAGTCCTCAAAACGAATGGAATGGGATGGTGGCTTAGTAACAAAACTCCTTCTCAGAACCCCCGACTCCTTGATTCAATACTCATTCACACAAATAAAAATCTAGTAATATTCATAATGAAATAAGGCAAAAGAAACTCCTCCATGTTACAGTAAGTCTGACACTATTCTTTTCGTCTCTTTTGGGAACAGGATCATTTGCACGGATCTTCCCTATTTCCTCCCAGATACAGTTTTCAAGACAAGGTAGAAAGATGCTGTGACGACAGGTGCTGGAAGCACAAACTCCTGGCAATGTTCTTTCCATTGTTGACAGAAGCTACTAAGACTCAGTGGAGTCCTTTTGCTGTGGGAAATTACTGTGGAAATCCTGTTTTGGAGCTTGTATACCATGGGTGAGTATATCCCATATTGTAAATAAAGAATAGGAAATGAGGTTCTAGAGGCATAGATCATATGGAGAATGCTTTTCTAGAACACTGCCAAATCCCTGTGTCCAGTCCTTAGTACTGCCAAAAATGAAAGAGAGAGAAAAATAAAATGGAAGGTTAGTCTTTAACCATTTCATTGAGTCTATTATATTATGCTCTGACAAAACAGTCATCTTTAAGTGGAGACGCTTAGAGGTAACAGTGAGAGACAGGAAAAACTGTCTAAATAGACATTTTAAAAAGATAATAGTTTAGTTATATATTGGGCAAGAAATTAGTATGATTGAATATTGTATATTACTTTGTGACATAAGGACATTTTAGTTAAGTGAAATTATGCAATAATACATAGATACTGAATGTTATATATTCATTATAAACCTGAAAGAGGGAAGAATACGTAACAAGTCCAAATTGCTATAATGTATATATATATAGAGAGAGAGTACATACAATGTACTATCTTAACACTCTGTTTTCTTTTGTATTACGAGATACTTCATATCCAGGGCCCCAAATTAACTCATCTTTTTTGGGGCAATATGGTTTGATATATGAACTTTCTTAGAAATAATCTCTGAATTTCTATTTGATTTCTTTACTTCTTTCTGGGGCACACACATTTTTTACTCTTTTTATTATATTTATTTATGGTAGAGCCGTGGTTCTCAACCATCCTAATGCTTTAATACAGTTCCTCACATTGGGCTGGTTCCCAAACATAAACATTTCTCTACTAGTTCATAATTGTAACTTAGCTATTCATAATCTAAAGTTTCTGATATGCATGATGGTCTTAGGTGACTCCTTTGATATGGTCATTTGGCCACTAAAAAGGTCATGACCTACAGGTTGAGAACTCTGATTTAGAGTTAAGCAGTATCAAAAATCTTACCTGTGTTGATCTGTGTAGACATATGAAGCATGGACTTTGACTCTTCCCCACGTGCAGCTTCACTGTGGTGTAGTAAGAAAGTGATAATTATTTTAATATGCACATAGCAAACATTTTCCAAATATTTTGGCATGCTACTTTTTTGCATTCCTAACATAACTTTCATTAGGTATTTATTTATAAATAACTTAATCTATGCTTTGACACTTAATTGTGAGTCCAATATTTTCCCCCAAGACATGTGTTGGTGGAATGGGAAATCAATCCTGGCCTTTCAGCATCAATCTGCCACCACTTTAACAAAACACCATATTTGTAGCATCATAACCAGTGGTATTGTTTTGTTACCTTACGTGTTTATTAATAAATGCCAAAACATCACCATATGTTGCTGTGTGGTGTGGAGTCACATCCTGTTCAAGGATAATTCCAGAGCTTGCTTTGCTGCAGGTCTGGGTGCATCAGTAAGCTCCAACACAGTAAATCAAACAGTGGGGATGTGGGTGAGTGAAAGAACCTGCCTGAAAAACTGAGGTCCAGGGACCACAGGGAAGCTGAGCAAGGAACCACAAGGAGACCTGACTTTTTGAGGTTGATCTGCGGAACCAACAACATGGCAGAATACACCTGCCATGTGGAGTTGCCCAGCGACCTCCATGCACTTACTTGTACATGCCTGGGGCACGCAGTCACAGAGTTGTGCACATGCTCACATGCACATGAAGATTTTTTTTAGATGAGTTGGAAAGCAATAAAAACTTCGACCTCTAAACTTCATACCTGTACCCACACATGCACAAACAACATGTACACTGAAGGGTTTGTGGTAAACAGAGCCACCTTCCCTGTTTAAAATTACCTAAGACACTTAGCAAACATAGGTGACACTGACATAAGATTGTTTTTGGTAACTTTTCTTTGTAGACTTAACATTGGTATCATGAAAAATTTTATCTCATGATACATTTTTCTGCAGTGTATGTAAATTAGTATTAAAACATATATATTAAGAGCTGGAGAGATCGCTTTGTGGTCAAGAGCTCTAGTTTTTCTTGTAGAGGATCTGTGTTTGATTCTGGCCACCCACATGGCAGGTCACAACCATCCATAACTCTAGAGGATCCAGCACCTTCTTCTGACACATGTGGTACATAGAAATTACATGCAAACAAAACACATACAAAAATCTAAAAAAATCTTAGATATATACTTTATAATAAAGTACATATTAATATATAAAATAAAATATATGCCATCGAATTAGCTAAATCACTTTAAAGCATCCAATAAACTGTAAAATGGGCAATGTATAAGGATTCAGAAATGAGCTAGGATTTATTGTTTTGCTTCCTCTAATGAAAGTCAAAGAACCAGATCCTACCAGCGTGTAGGTCCCAGATGCTTAGGGGTCTAAGGCCAGCAGAAAACACAGCAGGCCCCGTGAAAGCAGAAGCAAACCCTCCCTCTACCCCCAGCTCCCCACCCCTGATCCCAGTCTTAGGAAGAGGCACTGAAAGGTGGTGCATCTCCCTGATTGTCCCTAGCAATCTCTGTCCCTGCTGCTCATCTCTCTCCCAGGCCCTATTAGCTGTTTCTCTAATCAGCTTTGTGCACATCATAACCACAGGAGTTGATGAAGTACTCTATTGTACAGGAATCACCCCTGCTGGCCGCTCTTTGGAACTGATCCACAGGTTGGGGGAGGTAGTCAGTAGAATGGTCTACTTGGTAATCAATGCATCTATAGCCCAGGCAGAAATCTCAAAAGCAGGAATACCAGTGTGGCTGCTCTGTGGCCCTCGGTGTCTGAGCAACATGTTTGGTGCCCTCCTGCATGATAGAAGCCCAAGGCCACTCAAGTCCGTGTTGCCTTCCCTGCCCTCCCCTTACGCCACCCACTTCCTCCCAAACCCAACACTAATACTTAGAAACACAGGCAAATATCTTCACCAAACCACAGCCACAGGAGCAAGTGTCCTGCCTGGGCAAGTCTGTGATTCAGTTTGACCAGAAACTCGGAACTAGAAACTAGGAAGCATGGTTGCATGTGAGTGCAGGGGCTCACAATGCCATGCCACACATGCCTACCTTAGACTCCAGTGACAGGAATCCAGAGAGCCCTGTCAATTGCAGCTCTGAAGCAGACTTTTCATGTCTGGCCTCCAAAGGCCAAACCCTGAGGGGAGCTGTATGACGGTTCAGATGCTGTATTCACAACCTCGGGAGACCCAGTCATCATATTCCCTGAGGCCCTGAGGTTGGACCCTGGGAAGGGCCCTTTGCCTGACGTAAGTAGACATGTTACTCAGACCACTTGCATTCTTTTCTTTCCATCTTTTAGCATTTTAGAGTTGTTGCCCATCAGTCAGACTCTCAAGTCATTCCTATCCCCTAAAGCTAAAGTGTGTCTGGTTCCTTGTTTAATTTGATTTTCTTAGATTCCTAGAAAGATGAAGATGACAAAACCCGATTTTGATATCCCTAGTCTTTTCTAGTGCTTAAGTAAAATTTTGTGTTCTGAAACTCTTGGATGTGTCCGTGCTTTTTAAAATTCTGCAAGCACAGACATGACACTTCTGCCTTAAATTCTCCCCTAATGCATTCTCTCTTTGTGGGTGATGTTTTAAATGGTATTTAAAATTAGGCAGTATACAGAAATACAATTGACATTACTTCCCTGATCTCATATCTGGAACCACTGCCGAGGAAGTTTCTGAAGAGTAGGTTCAAAGCCCAGTCTTCCAGATCCTCCACAGCCATGACTCAAAATGGAAGAGAGGAAAACACGGCTGTTGTCTCAGAGTTTACTATCCACAACTCTTGGAGTCTGAAGCTCTTGGCCATAGTCAGGAAATTGGTGAGCTGAGTAAAGAATTACCTTTCTGTGAGTTTGTCACAGCTTGTGAGTTATAAGGACTCAGTGTTACACAGAAATACTTCTTGAGCACAAAACCTTCCAGGCAGTGGTTTCAGCATGAATTTATGAATAAATTATTCAAAAAGAAGATTGAAATAAAAAAAATGGTGGCTTCTGAGAGTGCTGGAGAGGGATGGTTAGAGGCAGAAATCAACTTCATGTTCTACCAAACCAAACTCTTGGGAGAGAGTATCTGTCTGAAGCCAATGCCAACAACTTGTTATAACAGAGACAAGGTTAAGTTGCCCTAAGAGTGTGGAGGATAAATGAAGGAGGAATACTAAATCCATGAGCATGTAATTAAAACACCATCAATTACTGCAGCCACCAGAACCAAGCATGTGGGAGAAACACAGCATCCCTTTTCCCTCTGTGTGGGGAGTGGGAGCTGTAGTTTTAACTGGGATAAACTCTCTCCATCTCTTCAACATAAGAAAAGAGTTTCAAGAAAATCAGTGACCAATCACGATCAACTCTTGAAACACAAATGTAATTTTTACAAAAACTTCCAAGTAAGGTACATTAGGAAGTCTTAATAAAATTCAGAATATTTACTAAATGCGTTTTCATTTGAGTGTTAAAAGGTTTTTCTATTTCACAGTGAAGCAACACCTGAAAAAAAGAGCTAAGACCAAATGCTGAAGAATCCGTCCAGGGCGTCGCAGGTGAGATGCTGGATGGGTATTTACTGCAGGTGTTCCGTCCCTCATGACAAAAGAAGAGTTAGATGTTGCTTTGTACCCAAAATGGTCCTTAGCCAGATGAAGGGTAAACAACAGTTATTTTCTTCCTTAATTTGTGTCTTAACATATCTGGAATGCAGACTTAGTTAAGAAACTTCAAATCTGAAGCAACGTAGTCTAGAAAAACTTGATCTTAATTAATTTTATATGTGAAGCATTTGTGTAGATTAGATGAAGACCTTTTGCCTCTCACCTTCTATGTGTCCTCTGCCATTGCAAATTGCATTTCCTAGAGAATGGACTTTTCTTTCAGTTTTCTAACAGTGCTTCATATTTTGCATATGAATATCATCTATAGTCCAATGTCACTAAAGAGCTTTATGATAAAAAAAAATCATTCTTTTATTCATAATAATGTAACCAACACCTTCCTACATTTAGTATACTTTAGGCAATATTTTCAATCTCAGTTACCTCTTTCCTTAATTCTCTTTATTTAATGTTTGCTGTGCTAAAAGATTTTATGCTAGACTCACCAATATTACCTAAATAATTAATCCTTTTTATTCAGTTTTTCTAGGGGTTGAACACAGGGCTTTGTGACCATTCTAAGCAACTGCTTTCTCCCTCTTAAATGTGCCTGCAACACAGTTGACATATTTAATTTATTAGTTAACAGATGATCTGATGAAATATGTTTTACATGCAACAAAAGTGATATCCAGAGCAATATGCCTCAGCAGGAGGAAGGTTGAGATACTAACTGTATTCTGTTTTACACAGAACTAAGTGTACCATGTTGGTCCCTTGAGTTTTGGTACATTCTAGAAGAGTGGAAGCAACAGTCTCAAGAGGTAAAATAGTCAGATAAGGTCTTCAAAAACCTCAGAGACTTGCAATATATGGCACTTAAAGATGTTTTTTTTTATTATTATTATTTTAAAGAATCATTGGCAATAAGACAGGTTAATTCCCAGCAATGCCCAGCCTACCTCAAAGAAGATGATGAGTATCAAAGAACCTCTTTGTGGACATGGATTCAAATGTGGCAAACCAGCCATTGGGCAAAATGTCCTTGCTTCAGCCACAGACAGAATCTGCCTTATAATAGACAAGCTTCGATATGGGTAGAGTCAAGAGCCAAACGTTGCAAGACAGGGTAAGCAAGTCCTCAATAGCTCTTGCCTCACAAATGTGTCTGTCAGATATATTGAGCCAGCAGACTGAAGATGATACGCCAGTGTTATAGGGTTTTGCATGAGTGTTCAGGCAGCCAACTGTCTCTGTCATGTCTTTTTTTTTTCCACTCTGGAAGCTGCTAACCTGCACTTTCTGTTTACTCAGGTCATTAATTTTATGCCTTCTCAAGTTTAGTGGCATCGAGACCAGAGAGTTTAGTTTTACAATTGAGCTTAGTTGTTTAGGGGTTAAGATGTTTTTAGACCTAAGTAGATGTTTTAAGTTGATAGAGATGAGATATGATAGATATTGATTTACATTCAAAACTTTAGACTCACCCATATAGGAAAGATGTTTTTTTCAAGGTTGCCAAATACATATAGCCAAAACACTGTGACTGTAACATGGATATAATTCCTGATTGTTTTGTGGTACTTTCTGTATGTAGTTTATTGTATCTGTGTGTAATGGTATAAACGTGTATGTAAAAATGTAAAAAATAAAAATATTTTTAAAAGAGAGTTTATATTTTAAGAAACTCTTATCACAGTGTCTTTTATCCATACAAGGCCCCTGGAAACCATACTAGGTAGTGAATATTCAAGAACCTAGATGAATCCAAATGATCCTCTTCCCGTTAGAGATGAGTCAGAAAATAGTCAATTTTACTGTAAAATGGGTGGATTCCTTTTGGATATTTTATTTGTGAATATTTTACAGTTTCTACCTGTGGTAATGAATAGTGACCAAGGGCCTCATATAAGTTTGGCATATACTCTACCAACAACCAGTCTTAGCCCATTTTTTATGTGGAAGAAATGGTCTATTCCTGTCATAGAAAAACCCAACATGACCCAGTAGGTTTTGTGCCACACAAATGAAGCAACACATAACTGATCCTGCACTCTCCAAAAGACAGAACCTAACTTGATCAGCTCCCACAGGCCTGGCAGGATTGCCCATGCTATCGGGAGAGGTTGGAAGCTTCTGCAGTGTTTAGAGGCGGAGCTAAAAGAGAGCTACAGCCCAGAAGATCTGATCCAGCTGGGGTCTTGGCTACAAAACGACAGGAAGGACAGGTAGCTGAGACCAACCTACCCAACCAGAGCGCTTGTGTGCTGACTTTGTTCTAGGTCCCAAAACAGCTGATCTGAATTACAGCAGTAAGGTGAAAGGGTCCAGACAGAAACCTACTTCTGCTGACTCAGTCTGGAGACTAAGATGCAGAGAAAAATCTCCAGGAGTGGAAACTGGATCACCTGCCTGTTCCAGGGAACTACTCCCTGATCCCCACAGGAAAGGGCACCTGACCTATTATCATTCACAAACTATCTACTCTCAACCAGTGAAGGACACCAGAAGCTATCCCCCAACATCAGAGACACCAAAATGACAAGAGGACCATGAAAGAACACAAACAAAACCCAAAATAGTTTGGCATCTCCAGATCCCAGCAATCCCAATGAAAGCAACCCGGAGAATCCAAACACAATTGAAATATAAGAAAATGACCTCAAGTCCTTAGTAAGGAAGATGATAATGGAAGAAATGAATAAAATCTGTAAACAACTGCAGGAGGAGGCAAATAAGATGGTTGAAAACATAAAAGAGTCATATAAAGAGGCACGGGAAGAATTTTAGAAAAATACAAACAACCAGATAAAGGAAACCATTAAAACAATTCAAGATCTGAAGATAAAAATGGAAGCTATGATAAAGGAACACACAGAAGAAAAACTTGGTCAATAGGCCTCAGAAAAGAAAGCAAGCATCACAGAGGGGACCTTATCTAACAGAATCCAAGATAAGGAGGAATGAATATCGGAATGTGAAGACACAATCGTAGAACTTGAAACAACCATCAAAGAAAATGCTAAATCTGAAGAGTTCCCGACACAGAACATCCAAGAAATCAAGGACACCATGAAAAGATGAAACTTGAGACTAATAGGTATTGAGGAAAGAGAGGACACCAGACTCCACAGCCCAGAAATATCTTTAACAAAATCACAGAAGAAAATTTCCCCAACCTGAAGAAGGCGATGCATATGAGCATATAAGAGGCCTACAGAACACCAAATAGAATAGACCAGAAAAGAAAATCTTCCCGCCACATAATAATAAAAACACAAAATATACAGAACAAGGAAAAATATTAAAAGCAGCAAGAGAAAAAGGCTGAGTAACATACGATGGCAAACCTATTAGAATTACACACGACTTCTCAGCAGGGACCATGAAAGCCAGAAGGGCCTGGACAGAGGTCCTGTAATCCTAAGAGAACACAGATGCCAGGCCAGACTACTATATCCAGTGAAATTATGAATAACTATTGACGGAGAAAACAAGATACTTCATGACAAAAACAAATTCAAACAGTACCTATTCCTCAAATCTGGCTTTACAGAAGTTACTAGAAGGAAAGCTCCACCCCAAAGGGTCAAATTACAACCAAACTACATAGAAAATAGATAACTACACCATCACAAAATCACAACCTCACAAACTCTTGACTGTAACAAACAGCAAAAATGAAGGGACTTAACAGTCACTGGTCATATAATCCTTTGTGTTTGGGTGAAAAGTTCTGTAGATATCTGTTAGATCCATTTGATTCATGGTGTTGGTTAATGACGTTATTTCCTGGCTTAGTTTCTGTTTCAATGACCTATCCTTTGGTGAAAGTAGGGTGTTGAAGTCTCCCACTGTTAATGTGTGGAATTGATGCATGGTTTAAGCTTTCTTAATAGTTCTTTTACAAATGGGGATGCCCTTGTATTTGGAGCATAGATGATCAAAATTGTGATGTGTTCTTGGTTGACTTTACCTTTGATGAATATGAAGTGTCCTTCCTCATACCTTTTGATTAATTTTGGTTGAAAGTCTATTTTATTAGATATTAGAATGGCTACACCAGCTTGTTTCTTGTGACCATTTCCTTGGAATATTTTTCCCCAACCTTTTACTCTGAGGTAATGTCTGTCCTTGTGGGTGAGGTGTGTTTCTTGAATGTAGAAGAATGTTGGGTCATGTTTATGCATCCACTCAGTTAGTCTCTGTCTTTTTATTGGAGAATGGAGACCATTCATGTTGAGAGATATTAATGACCAGTACACCAAGTTTTCCTGAAACAAGAAAAAAAGGAATAATATTCATTTATGGAAAGGTAACTGTTGACGTACAGTGAAAACTTGATGAGCTCAGAATTTATGCTTGCAAATGTGTAAATTAATTGCATGTAAGACAGTGGCCCATGAAATATACTACACAATTACCATAGGTGCTTCTTTGTTGCTGTCTAACTGTGAGGTTGAGCTCAGGATGCATAACTACCAATGGAGGAATATGTTGAGTAATGCTTTCCATGAGAGATGATGGGCACTGTCGTGGGCATGTTTGAAGCTGCACATAAAATTGGGAACAGCGCTGGGACGAAGGGTGTTCTTCCCCAAAGAGCATGAGGAGATTAAGCACATTGTTCTCTCTCCAGTGTTTTTGTAGAGACTGTTGTCCCTGGTCTGTTTCTGACTGTTATGCTTCAACGTGCTGCAAATGACAGTCACCTTACATATAGCTTCCTATGCTAGAGATTTCCACCATAAACTGAACAATTTCAATTAAATGGCTGAGCAAGCATATTTGTTTTTCTGAAGAGTAAAAAAGATTATATGGTCTAAGATGTTCTCTTTTTCGGTCTTTTGGTGTATGACAATTTTTTCTCTCTTATGTACTACTGGCTGCCCTGGAGTTCGCAGAGATCCACCAGCCTCTGCTGACTTCCAAGTGCTGTGATTAAAGATGTTCATGACGGTGCCAAATCTAGAATTCTTTCTAGTACTATTAAGTCAGAGCAAGCAACAACCCCAAGAAGCTACTTTGTTACACAGTCAATTTGTGATCCTGATCTGGTTACCATGCCACTTTATCTGAGTGTTTAATTTCCTAGGGCCCTGTATACAAGTTTATTTTTAAACATTAATGCTTTTTAGATTTCTCTGTCTTTGATTAAAACATAGAGAGAATGTAACTGTTTTCCATGAATTCATTGGATAAAAAATACTTACCCTATAATCATCACCAGATTTGATTCAAATGAATCAATACCAACAAAGCAATGAGTCTGATCATTTATACATACCTTTCTCTAGATATAATAAAATGCATTTTGGCTTTCTTTTTAGAAGTGCACTGCAGTACTGATCCAAAGCCCATCAGAAGGTAAGATTTAATCAGTTTAACAATACATTAACATGAGGGAAATTGACAGATAAGAAGCCAATTCTTGTTGGATGTGTTCTCAGAAAAATACTGCATCATATACTTAATGCTGGCTTAATATTCCCACACTGTTATGTGATACAATTTTAGAC
Source organism: Acomys russatus (assembly GCF_903995435.1). Lineage (NCBI taxonomy): Eukaryota > Metazoa > Chordata > Mammalia > Rodentia > Muridae > Acomys > Acomys russatus. Next base: position 7,849,811 of record NC_067144.1, on the reverse strand, counting down.
TGAAAACTTGTTCCTTTTTGTTTGTATAAACATGCATTTTCTTTTCAACTATGATTTCTGAAGCACTAACTCTCTGCTTTGGAATAGCAACCCTCTAGTGTCAGAGTTATTAATGTCAAACTGACTCTCCTTACAGGATGTGGATCTATTCTTTCATTCATAGTTACCTTTTGAGGTGACTACTGAGAGCATGCATGACTTGGGAACATTCTGAGTTATCACACAGTATCCCTGGCAGCTAGATTTTGCTTTTCTTCTTTGACAACAACTTTACACTCAGATTCCTTTTGTATCATGTGTAGCACATTTTTATAAGTGGTGGAACCCCCACACCTCATCCTTATACCAGAAGCACTCCAACCATGAATCATCCCCTCAATCAATTCCCTATCTTAATGGAAGAGTCACAAAATGCAATGTGACATAGTTATCTCTCTATCATGTCGGTTTTCTTGCATGCTATTTGGACATAAGCATAAATATGAAGTCCCATTTCTGTCCATGATCTGTAAGCTCAGACACTGGCCAGGTATAATATGGAAAGTTGTGTTTCAAGTCAGCTCTACCCTCTTTATATTGAGTTAGTGCCATAATAGAGGACAGTTTATTTTATATTCTTTAATGGGGCTTGTATCAATAAAATGTTTGGATACATTATTAAATAGCTGATTTATTCCAAGTTAAAATATCCCTAAATCATCACAACTTATGGTCAAAGTAGAGATCCACAATTTTCTGGTAGTTACTAATGTTCAAAGGCATACCTTGTCACAACCACATGTTACATCTTATTTGGAATGCTACAGTTCCACAGGAAATAACCAAACTTATCCACTACATTTTAGTCTTGTGTTTTCATGTTATTGTTAAGTCATAATAGAAAAACTTGTTTAGCATAGAAAGAGCCAGTTTGTGGTTCTGCATTAATTAATAAATGGGCTACCAAGGAAGAGTTTGAACAAATACAAAAACAAGCTGGGAAATTAAGTGTGCTAGTAGAAGCAAGAATCCAGTCCATGGTCTAGAATTCAATCTCTTGGGAGGGAAAATACCAAGAAAGTATCATGACAGAGATTGTCCTTTGGTACTCTAGGGCACAGAGTGATGAGTGGAGGCAGGATACTAATTGTGTTGAGCACGTGCATATGAAACCATCAGTTACTGTAGCTAACAAAGGCTGGAAAAGAAGCACTTCTCTCCCCGTACCTCTCTCTCCCTCTCTCTCTCTCTCTCTCTCTCTCTCTCTCTCTCTCTCTGTGTGTGTGTGTGTGTGTGTGTGTGTGTGTGTGTGTGTGTGTGTGTGTGTCTGTGTGCTTTTTTCAGTTATTTTATTATGGTATAAACTCTTTTTAAAAAGTTAAACGAAAGAGTCATTGAATATAGCCAACCTGTTGAAAAACAACTTAATAGTTGTTTGTAAATTTATAACATAAGGTATGCTAAGAACTCAAACAGCAATGAATTTAAAGCATTTGGCAAATGATTTTCATATGGATATTAAATGATCACTTTTCAAAATATTCCACAGTGAAGCAAGACCTCCACGACAGCTAAAACCAGGACTTACAAAGCCTGTCCAGATCAGTACAGGTAAGATCAATAGTGAATATTCTATTGGACCTATCCGAATCAAAGAAGAGTAAATAGCTTTCCCCTGCTAACAGGAAGCCACGAAATCACACATAAATATAGTTACAGTCTTTCTTTATTTGCTTCTTCACATTTTAAAAATTCAGATTTTTAAGAAATCTCAAATCTCAAAACCCATCATCTGAAACCTGCTTGTTCATTTCAAATGAACTACTCATGAATGCAATGTCTTTGTATAACAAGACAAAGATTGGTAACCTAGTACACAGTATGTGTCCTCTTAAATACACAACAGTAAGTTGGTTTGTTAGAAAATGCATTCTTTTTTCAGTTTTTATAATAAACAAGTTAAAATTTGTGCTAAATATTATATAGTTCAGTGTCACTAAAATGTGGTTATCTCAAAAACAAAGAACAATTTTCAATTATATTCACTAATATTTCCATGACTAAATGGAATTAAGATTATTTGGGTATGTTTTCCTTTCTGTAGATTCTTCATTCAAATAGATTAGACAATACATATATTGTCTTACATCTTTAAATATCTGCCACATAATGTGACTGTTTCATGAAAGAATATGTCATTGGCTTACTGAATAATTTTTTAAATGTCAATAGATTTTGGCTCTTGTAGACAAAGCCAGAGATTGAACACCGCCGCTACAAACATTGTAGGGAAGTGAGTTGTTATTGGCTACATGCCGGCATCTTTTTTCCTTTAGTAAGATTAATTAGCGATTGATATGAGGACACTTGCTTAATATGTTCCAAGACACAATTTCTAGAAAAAAAATGCCGTATGAGGAAAAACATGAGAAGACACCATTATCTAGTAGGCAGCACTGACTCTAGGATCCTGGCTCCTTGAGTCTGGATAAGAGTGGAAGAGAGAAAGGAACACGACAGAGTTTGTGCTTTCAGCAACTCCAATCACAGCATCTCTCAGACCTGCTTTGCCTTTGGAAAGCACATCAGGGAGTGAATAGTGTAGATGAATCTGAAAGACACTCTTTACGTCAGAGGTGGAGTAAAAAGAGTCGGGAGTACTGTAATATGGTGACTTTCTTTCATATTATTTCAGCATATTATTGGATTTTTCACTGTGCTGATGAGGATAGACTTGAGGCCTCCTACATGCTGAGAGTAGGCTGTACCTTTGAGACACAGTCTCAGTCCACTTACTGGTAGGACAAAGGATCTGACATGGCCATAGGTAACGGAAATAAGTTTACACTGTAGTTTTACATACTGCAAGTGAAATAAAGGAGACTTGCTTTTCTTCCTTTCTGGAGAGCAGGCTGTTGGCAGTCAGTGAAAGCTTGACTCACTCAATGATGGTTTATATGTAGAAAGAAGTAAAAATGTTTTTTGAGAGGTACTACTCCTTGGAATTGTTCTTCCATCCCCATCTTGGTTCCATGCTTCTCTCCCTGAAGATAGACTTCAGGTGCACAACTCCTAAGGGACAATCCTCCAGTCTTCTTACCATAGGAGGCAATGGAAGTGAGTGTAAATGGCCATTATATTGTTTCTTATATTGGTTTGATTAATACAAATTAATACTTTAAAGAAATTATTCTCAAATTTCAAATTAACATTGTTTTAAAGAAAAGTGATTTGCAGTTAAATTAAATTAAATTAAATATGCAGTTGCTAGTCAATATTTGTCCTCCAGTTTATTAGTGGCAAGACTCTCATGGGGTATCCAAAAGTTCTCTTGATTATATTTGAGGACTCTTCCAGATGGACTTAAGTTTTTGTTTTCCAAGAAATTTGAGTCTGTTTGCATTTTCTACATGCAGACAGCCAGTTTCAATGGAGCCTTTTTAGATGCTACTGCCATTTTCCCCAGTGTGTGTTTCTGGCTTCTTTGCAAATACTCATATGTTTCCATTTGCTTGTATTTATATCTGGTCAATTCAATTTCATTGATCAATGTGTCTGTTTTCATTGCAAGACCATGTGGTTTTTATTACCAGAGCTCTGTAGTATCTTGAAAGTCATGGATGGTTATATATTTTACAGTTCTTATATAGCACAGGATTGTTGTACCTATGCTAGCTGTCATGATTTTCTTGTCTTCCCATATAAAATTCAGTGTTTCCATTTCAAGATATATAAGGAATTGTACTGGAATTTTGATGAGCATTGCATTGAATCTCTCATTTTGTTTTTAACTTATATCAATCTTACTGATCCAACAGTATGTGTCATCTTTTCTTATTCTGTTATCTTCCTCAATTTCTTTCTTCAAAGACTTGAAGTTTTTATCAGAGATGTCCTGCAACATGCTTAGAGTTGCCCCACAATATTTTATATTATTTGTGGCTAAATAGAAAAGTGTTATTTTCCTGATTTCTTCCTCAGTTCATTTGTCATTTGTCATTGTTTGTTTGTGTTTTGTAGGATGTTTAATGAGGTTTTTAGTTAATCTTGCAGCCAGCCATTTCCCTGAGTGTGTTGATGAGGTGTAAGAGTTCTACTCTCAATGTATATAGGTCACTGATGCATTCTTTCATATCATCTGCAAATAACAACATTTAAACGTTTTCCTTTCTGATTTTTATCCCCATGGTCTCTTTCAGTTGTCTTTTTGCTTTAACTAGAACTTCAAGTACTATAGAAAATAGATATGAAGAGTTCACAACCTTGTACTGCTTTTTCATTTTAATGGGTGTGCTTTGAGCTGTTCTCCATTTACTTTGATCGTGGCTATAGGCTTGCTGTAAAATGACTTTATTATGTTTAGGTATGTTCCTTGTATCCCTACATTCTCCAGGACCTTTACCATGAAGGTGTGCTGGATTTTTGTCAAAAGCATTTATTACTTCCAATGAGATGATCATGTGGGTTTTTTTTTTTTTTTTTTGCCTGTTTGTCTATACAGAGGACGTCATTTACTGATTTTCATATGTTCAAACACTCCTTCAACTCTGCGTTGAAGCCTACTTGATTTAACATTATGATTTTTGATGTGTTCTTGGAGTTGGTTTGCCCATATTTTATTTAATATATTTTGCATCTATGTTTATAGAGAAAATTGGTCTGTACTTCTCTTTCTTTGTTGAGTCTTTGTTTGGGTTGGCTATCAGGTAATTAGAGTGTTCTTTTTATTTCTATTTTGTGGAACAGTTTGAGGAGTAAAAGCATTAATTCTTCTTTGATGTCATATATTTTGCATGAAAACGATCTGCCCAGGACTTGTTTTGTTTGCAAGACTTTTGACAACTGTTTCTATTTCATTAATTTTTATGATTTGATTAACAATGCTTTATCTGATCCTGATTTAACTTTGGTAAGTGGGTTTTATTGATCAATGTAGCTCTTCCTCTTTTAAACTATTATTTTATTAAGGAATTTAGACCACTGATATGGAGAGATATCAAAGCTCAATGTTTGCTGATTCCTTTCTATGTTGTTTGGGATGGTGGTGGTGGAGGTACTGGTGGTAGTGGAGGTGTTTTTGCTGGTGTAGGATTATTTATTCGCTTGTTTTCAAGGGTGGATTTAACCTCTTTAGATTGGAGTTTTTCTTCTAAAACCTTCAGTGTGGCTGGATTTGTAGATATTGATTCAATTTGACTTTATCATGGAATATCTTATTTTCTCCATCTATTGAAAATTGTGTGGGAGAGAATAGTCTTGGCTGGCATCTGTTGTCTCTTAGAGTCTGTAAGACATCTACCCATGCCTTTCTGACTTTCAGAGACTCCATTGATAATTCAGGTATGTGTTCTATATTACTTAGTATTTTTCCATTGAAATTTGTGTTATTTTTCTTTATTCTGTAAATTTCATGTTTTGATTATTATGTAGCAAGAGGACCTTCATTTTTTTCTGATCGATATGATATTCTGTACGCTTTCACCCATTTATAGGCATCTCTTTGTTTATTTTAAAAATTTCTTCCATTGTTTTGTGGAACACATTTTCTAGGCCTGTGCACTGGGATTATTCTCCTTTATTCATATGCTTCGTAGGTTTGGTATTTTCCAAGTGTCCTAGATTTCCGGGGTGTTTTATGTCAGGATTATTAGATTAATATTTCTGAGTGTTGTTTCCATATCTTTTATTGTGTCATTAACGCCCGAGATTCTCTATTTCATCTATTATATTCTGTTGGTAGAGCTTCCTTCTATAGAGTCTGTTGGAATTACTAAAATTTTCATTTCCAGAAATCCTTCATTTTGTATTTTCTTTATTGCTTCTATTTCAATTTTGAGATCTTGAATAGTTTTGTTTCCTTCAGTTATTTGGTTTTTTTTTCTCTGACTGCTGACATTTTAAGGGAATTAATAATTCATCTTTTCAGATTGTTTGTTTGTGTTTTCCTGTATTTGTTCAAGGAATTTATTCATGCCCTCTTTAAGGACCTCTATCATCTTCATATATTTGGTTTCAAGGTCTTTCCTTGTGCTTCGGTTTTGTTGGACTAGTCAGCAGCTGTTGTGGTAGGATGGATGGTCTCAGTGAAGACATTTTACTCTAGATGTTATAGATTATGGTCTTACACTGCCAACCAGGCATCTGGGGTTGGAATGAGTGTATGTCTATGTGCGTGTTTGTGGGTTTGTTTATGTTGGGCACATGTTTTGTTCCAGGGCTTCTGTTTGCCCTCTAGCTTTTTGTAAAGTGTGATGGCTGTGTATTGCTTGTCTTACTGGACATCTCAGCTGGTTTACCCACAGGAAATAACTGATAATGTTACAGGCTGGAATGTAATGATGGAGCGATAGGTTAGTAGGGAGGATGGTATATGTTACCAATAGAAGATATGGGCAGAGGGCAGGGTGTACGCAGTATGCAGGCAATGATCCATTGCTGCCCTTCTAGGGATGAGACTGAATGATTGTGCCCATGTGAAGATGCGTAGATAGATAGAAAAATAGATAGGCGACAGATGAACATTTTAGGGCAACCTGCCTGGTTTACTGGCAGGTCAAGTCTGCATGTGAGCAGAAGATGGCTGATTGAGGTGGGGGCTAGGGTACAGCAACGAGTGTAGGGTGGGAAGTTAGGAGTGGATGATCTGTGGGATCTACAGACATGTGGAAGGGAGACTCAAGCTGGTGTTCTGTTATAGCAGTAGGAATGAGACTTAGGGATCAGATATGGAGAAACGGAGGTAAGAAAAGGTCTGCAAGCAACGTACTTAGTTGTTATAAAATACGTTTTTCATTTACTTTTAGAAGTGGATAACAAACCTGAAGAGAAGTCTTTATCCAGGTAAGAGTGGATAACTTAAAAGTCTCTGAAGTAATTGGTAATTCCAAACATAAGGAAGTGTTATTGCTGAATGTATTTTGAAATAGAAGCCATAGTAGAAATTCAAAGCTTTCTGTGTCTTAGAGAAACCACAGCCACTTGGCTAAAGATGTAGGTTGTTACAACTTCTTTAGAACTAGTTAGAAAACTTACCTCAAGAGTTTGAATATTTATCCGACGATCCTGGCTCTACAATGGATCTTTTCCCCTCTGTACAGATTGATTCATGACATGTATTTACTGGCCATAGGCCAAAGGTGCAAATCCACCTCATATCAATTCAGAAACTTCAGATGTATGATTTGCCTCAGATGTATATTTTTCCCAGAAGCTAGATTATATACCCATCATCCTATGTGAGTAATGTTGGCAACTACAGTTGGATTTCCTACCCCATATTTATCACTGAAGGTTTTAAGGCAACTCCCAGATGTGGTAGACATCGATAGCTTTACAGAAACAGGGTCAGATGATCTTTGTAGACAAATGAAGAGTATAAACATGCAGATCATGGCCTATGAATATTAGGTAGCATTTTCTTAGATAGTTCTTTGATTTTTATTTTGTTTTGGGAAAGACAGAGCGGAGGTAGTGAGAGAGAGGAAGTGGGAGAAACAGTGAGGGAGAGACAGAGGGAAGAAAGGAGGGGAATGCAGAAAGGAAGAGATAGGGGAGGATTCCCTAAATATCCTTCGACGGCCTAGTATTGGTTTTGCAGCCCAGGATGCCTTCAAAGTCAATCGGATATACTTGGTTTTCCTTCTAGTGCTTGTATTAAAGGCTTCAAGTACTAACTCCTGTCTTAAAGAATATTTGTAATTGATAATTATTCATATCCTAGTCAAATTCTTTTTCTAGGTCTATATCTCATATTTAACATTTTTTCTTCATTTTATTTTTATTTTTAAAAATATAAGTGTTCATGTTCTTTTGTAGACATATTACAAACATCCAGAATGTCAAGATTTTAAGGACACTTAGAAATGCAGCATAGCAACTGTTAGTCCTTATTGTGTTTAGCTTCCTGCCAAAATAGTTGTTCTCTAGAGGGGCACTGAATTTCAAACACATGAAAGAAACATGTCGATACAGCAAGTATCAGAAATGGATTTTCTGGTAGTGAGTGTTTAGTAATAAAATGGAAGACCATAGTAGCAAGGCCCATGGAAGAGGATGAGTGAAGACTTAACGAATTAACCCAGCAAAAGAAGACTGGAATGAGAGTTTACAGCGAATAGTGGGGATTGAAGAATGTTAGTGTGCTTAGTAGTGTGGGTTTTAGGAAAGTCAAAAATGGGGCATTTGACAGTTTTGGCAGTGATCATATTAAAATTCATATCTAGAAATATTCAATAATCACAAGACATTAAAATCATTAGTTGAATAGAGTCCTGAAAATGCTGTTTCTGTTTAGACTGGCTAGTTGGAGGAACTGAAAATGTCAAGGTATCCGTTGAAGGGTAGTAGTTTTGGGTTGAGGAGAGAGCTGTTAATGAAGTGCAGTGTCTGTAAACGGGAGGTACTGAGTTTGATGCCACAACACACATAAATCCAGGCATGGTTGCACATGCACATGCACATGACTGAGGAGGCAGAATTTTCATTGTCAGTTTAAGAATTGCTGAAAAAACAACCTTGAAGGACATATTTGTCTATTTCAGTGAGATACTCTTCTGTGGTGGACAGACTCCAAGGAGGAGGAACACTGATATCCTCTGTTCTACAAATACAGAGAGAGAGGGGGAGAGACAGAGAGAGAGAGAGAGAGAGAGAGAGCTATTAAAGGCGTCTGTAGCAGATGTGTTGCTTGCGGTGCTTACATAAATAAATCAAACTTTCCACAGGTGTGAATAATAGATAGAACACACAGTGCTTTGTCTTCAGCTTCAGTCAGCCATTGGAGAAAGATATACCCAATTTTCTACTTGTTCTAGGCAGTGGATTTATTTCAATTCAGATAACAAAAGAATGTACTTGCTACTGATCTCTCTCTCTCTCTCTCTCTCTCTCTCTCTCTCTCTCTCTCTCTCTCTCTCTGTGTGTGTGTGTGTTTGTGTGTATGTTTGTGTGTCTGTGTATGTGTGTCTGTCTGTGTGTGTGTGGACACACCCTGCCTATTCCTGTGTGCAAGTTTGAAGGAAAAAGGAAAATATTGGGGTCTTATTCTATCCCTCCCTACACTGTCCAGTTGATGTAAGGTGTCTCACTGAACCTGAGGTTAGACTTGAAGTCAACAAGCCACCACCTTGCCCTGTCTCTGCCACCCACAGTACTTAGGTTACAAATGCATGGCCAGGTTTTTATGTGTAGGTTGAGAATTCAAACTTAGGTCATTGAGTGTGGGCAGCATGCACTCTTATTGTCTTAGCCACTTCTGAAGCTGCTGACTTTTTAAGAAAATAGAACTAGGAATTAGTCTTCTTGAATGTTTTATAGATTGGGAAATGTGAAGCTCACAAAGACAACCAAACTCTTAAAACAATCTGTTGACTTTGAGTTACATAAACGCAGAAATGTCACTGAATATATAGGTAATGGATATTTCACCAGAGTTTCTGAAATAAACAAACCCACCCATTACTGAATGGTTTTATTCTAAAGGATCACTGACAAACCTGACCCTGATGTTCCTGGGCCTACAAGAGATGACAGTGACAGTATTTCTGTTATCGAGGTAAAATACTCATTTGTGTAATATTTTTTCTAATAAATTTTCTTAAAATGCCAAGTAGTCTACCTCTCTCAATTTTGTGTGGAAACCGTTATATAGATGTGGAACTTGGGGCAAATCCCAAGTGAGCAGTAAATCCTTGAAGGTAGTGGTGGCCAAATAAGAGAATGGAGTGAAAACTCATAGTGAGTGGAAGATTGAGCACAGCTCTTTTTCACTGAATATAGTTGATGTCTGGCTGAGGATGCTTTGCCTGAATAAATTCACATTAGTATGATTTTGAAACATGACTTGATAATAGACCTGAATATATTTTATGGGTCCAGTTATTTTAGTGATTCAAGAATTTCTCAGGTGCTTCTACCACCAGCATAAACACAGGTAGGTTGTATCTTGCCTTGGGCACTCCTATTTAAGGATTATATTACAAGAGCACGTCCTCTGTTTCCTTCTTGGCCTCTGTATTTAGACTAAAAAGAAACCGTGGATCTTTAGCCATTTGTAGTCTGTCCATCAACATTTGCATTATGAAGAGCTTGCACTATGTTTTCTATTTGATTCCACTAAGATTACATTTAAAATTCCTCATCCATTAAACACTATGTGGGTTTCTCCAATTAGTCATCAGTTTGGAAGGGATGATTCATACTACATAGTAACATTTTAATTTTTAATATGATTTCCATTTTAAAAACATACACTGATACCACTTGTGCCACATCCTAGGATTAGAAATATTAGAAGAATTTTGTTTAGAAAGTACACATTCATTTCAAAGCTACTTCATAACCATGAGCTGCTAGAGGTTGTTCCTGGATCCTGAAAGTGAGTGTGTGTATAAACTGTAAGTTGTGTTGTAATGATTTTGGAGTGTGACTAGTGGACAAATAGGTTACTAAAGCAGTTTCCCAGGTGCTATGATAAGGATGTCACTAGTAATTAGTTCAGTGTTTATTATTTAAAGGAAAATATAAATGGAAAATAATGTTCATTTTCACATGAAAGGAGACACAGATTGATGAAAGTGTGGCTACTAATATTAATAATCAATCTTATAGACGGTCTAGAAATGTTAAAGCAGAGTGAATTAAGCTTAGTCCAAACCACAAAGACAAAGCCAAGCTTCTTAGTTCATCATTTTCTTCAATTCTAGCCTAGTGTAAATATTTTTACTTTGTAATGATGGATGTTCTAGTAATATGTGAATAGATAAGTATATTTGAAGATTTCACTGTTAACTTTTTCTTTACTATTCTATTGTCCATACCCCATGACTACTAAAAAATAAAGTAGCTTTGAAATCATGCCCCCTACCCATCAAAAGTAAGTTAATTACAGAACAAAACAAAAGAAGTTAATTTTCTATTTTCCCACTACAGAAAATATCTGAAGACCCAGAAATGAAGACAAACAGCAGTGAGTGTGTGTCTGTGAAACCTCCATCAACGTTTTCACATCACAGCAAGCTATCCAGAAGAAGTCTAAAGAAAAGGTTTAAAAATCTTTTTGGCACACATTCAGCTAATGTTTGTCCCCAGAAAGAACCACTACCTATTCCCTCTGAAAGACAAACACCCATAAAGGTAATTACCACTCATGGAAAAGTACATATTTGTGTGTGTGTGTGTGTGTGTGTGTGTACTCTGTGTGTGTGTGTGTGTGTGTACTCTATGTGTGAGTGTGATGGTCTCAGAAGTGTGTAGCCCAACCTCAAACATGCTCTGCACCTCATTAAAACAAGCCAGTTGTCATGAAAATACAGGGAATAAATAATAGAGATTCCTAGAGTAGTTCCCTGGAAATAAATGTTTATGTTATATATACATGTATACATACATACATACACAGTCACACACATAGATACAGCTGAAATGTGGAGGTAAAAAGGATGACTTATGTGTCAGGTCTCTCCTCACACCATGCCAGTCTCTGGCATCAAACAAATTTGGGTTGTCAATCTTGTTGACAAGTGCCTTTATCCACTTATCCATCTCATGGACCTCTGATTTACACTTTCTCTAAAAACATTTTAGCATTTGCACACACACACAAACACACACATACAAACACCAGACAAACAGAGACCTGTGTGTTTAAATATTTGGTTCCCTTCTTTGGTGATTTTTTAATCTTTGGGATGTGTCCTACCTAGAAGAATAAAATTTCTTGTGATGAGTCTTATGTTCGTCACCACTTCTGGTACCTTTCTGAGTTATCTGCTTCCTGATATGCCCTAGTGTGAAAAGAGTGTAAATGAATATAAAGGATACATTATGGGTTCTGTTTCACTTCTCATTCCTAATTTGACATTTATCTCAAATTTCTAATAGACGTAAGGATTTTACTTACTTTAGCTTAAAAAAGACCTATAGCATAGAAATATTGACAAACATAAACTGTTGTATTCTATGGTAACTTCAAGGTAAATTTTATTTTCAGAAACAGCTTAATACTCAAGGCACCTTTGTTGGTTTGAGTTCCCTTTCTGCCTTCATGTGTATAATTTCCTGATAAGATGAGGATGTGCTCAACTTTGAGGCAACCTCAATGGTTGCACATATGAGCAATGTGACACTGATGGCAGGTAGGCTAGATCTGAGGAAAAGGACTACCTTACTGGGGCCTGAAATCTGTAGTTTCATGTTGGGATGGACTCCTGCCAGGTTCTTAGAGCTACATCTGCCTTGTAGTTTCAATTGTCTTAAGTCAGTTTTCAACATTTCAGTAGAGTTGTGCAAAATCTTTTAATGGAAGGATCTCTTTGACATGCTAAAAACCATAGAATTCATTGTTTTACAAACTTAATGTATACTTATGTTTATTCATTCCAATCCATACTGTTATATTTTTGGCTTGTGTTTTGCTTCTATTCTAGGCTAATATAATTTATTATCATTTCTCCATGAGAGTCTTTTGTGAGTACCTAAGCATACACAGAGACATTTTACTTTCAAACACTAATTTGTTAATATTTTTGCTGTGCCCATGCCACATGACTCCGAAGAACTAAGTCATTTTGAAAACAAGTATTCCTAAATGAAAACAACCGCAGAATACTTGGCAATGATATCAAGGACACTAACCATACACCTTCTCATCAGCAGAATGCATCTCCAGACTCAGCAATAAAGACACTTGACAGAGAGACTGTGCCTCCGGAACTTCCTCCTGAGGACACTCGTGGTGACATGTTGATGGAGCAAAAGAAAACTCAGGAAGACCGGCCCATCAAAGAAGAAACAACAAAGATGGTTTGTGGTCTCTCTAAGAATACTGAAGTTAATGTTCTTGTGGAAGAGCAGCTACCTAGGACCGCTGAAGGAGAAACACACTCCACGGTAATCCTCACAAATTAGAAAACTACTGTTCTATGGTAATAACCACAAATATTTAGGAAGCCATTTAACAACATCTGCACTTAGCAAGACCACACCATTAGCTTCCTCCCTAGAGCCTGTCACTTCCCCAGCCATTGTCTTTTGTCGTGCTTTTCCGTGCTAAGAATGAAGTCTTGCCTGGGGAACAGGGCTCAGATCCAATTCAAAACTGGTTGATTAGTCCCTTAAACTTTGTGCAACTTTTACAACAATGTGTAATTTTGGTGTCTTGGTTAAAAAGCATGTGGTTTCTATTGCAGGCCTTATGATCAGGATCTCTATTCTAGTCCAGTGATCGCTGAGTTTGCCTCTGTGTCAGTACCATGCTGCTTTTATTACTATGGCTGTATAGCATAACTTGGAATCATATGTGGTGACACCCTCAGTATTGTTCTTATTACTTGGGATTATGTTGGGTATCCAGACTCTTTTGTGCCTCTATATGAATATTAAAATTCTTTCCCCAGTCTCTCTGAGGATGCCACTGAAATTTGAACTAAAATTGCATTGAGTCTCTAGATTACAACATTTGTCATAATGTTGATATCTGCCAATCCAAGACTATGTAAGATATTTGCATCTTCTAATATTGTTCTCATATTTTTTCCCAGTATCTCAATTCTTTCATTGATGAGGCCTCATCGACATGGATGCTAGTTTTATTCCTAGATATGTTTTTTGAAACTATTTGTAATGGAGATGTTTCCACAATATCTTTCTCAGCACACTTGTAATTGGTACATAAATAGGCTATTCATTTTCTAAGATTATTATTATTGTATTTGCATTATCTTTGCTCTTTCTATAGTATTATTTTTGTTGTGTCTTTTGTTTTTTTGTATTAGTGTATATTTGGATTCACAGAAGGAATTTAGAAAGGCTTCGTCTGTTACTTCTTTTTTGGGTATTTCAGTACTGTAACAAGGACTGATTATAAGTCTTAACATGTCAGGTGGAAATCAGCTGTAAAACCATCTGAGCATGGCTGGGTTTTTTTTCTCCAGTCAGAAGGCTTTTTGATAGTCTTTAATCTTCCCATTTTCAATCCAAAGTTTAGCCTGTTGATCTTGGTTTGGTTTAATTTTTAGTGATTTGGTGAATCTGGAAATTGGTGCAATTTTTTAGATTTTCCAGCTTAACAGATACTTTTTTAAAAAAATTCATTCATTATGTATACAGTATGATCAGATCCCATTACAGATGGTTATGAGCCACCATTCGGTTGCTGGGATTTGAACTCAGAACCTCTGGAAGAGCAGTCAGTGATCTTAACCGCTGAGCCATCTCTCCATCCTCCAATACATGTTTTTAAAATAACTTTAACCACCTAAGTTCTTAGTTATCCTTATGTGTATTGGTCTTTTGCCTGCATGTGTTTATACACCTTGTCATATAGTGCACATGGAGGCCAGAAGATGATACTGGACCCCTGGGACTGCAATTATAGGCTGTGCAAGCCACCATGTGGATGCTGTGAATAGCATCAAAGCCCAGATCTTCTGCAGGAGCAGCCAGTGCTCTTGACTTCTGTGCTACTTCTCCATGCACAGAGCACATGAACTGAAAGCATTCCTTGATTATTTTCTGAATTTGATATCCCATGTAATGTTTCCCCTATTCACCTCTGTCCTTCTTTTAGTTTGATGGGAAAAGGTATGTTGACTTCTCTTTTCAAAGACCATCTCTGGCCAATTGGTGGTGGTGCATGCCTTTAATCCAGCCCTGGGGAGGTAGAGGCAGGAGGAGTCAGGGTTTGAGGGCAGCCTGGTGTACAGAGTGAATTCCAGAACAGCCAAGGCCACATAAACAAACCCTGTCTTGAAAACCCAAAAAATAAAATAAAACGAACCACACTTTATATCCAATCTTTCTTTCTACTGTTTTACTTATTTCTATTTCAAGAATCTCCTTCTTTAGTTATGCAACTGATGTCAGATTGTTGTCTGCCGTTTTTGTTTGCTTGTTTGTTTGTTTGTATGTCTGATATGAGATTGTAGCCAGCCTTACTTAGTAGGGCCAATACCAGAGCTATAGACTGGAGCTAGCCAGGTAAAGCTGGGGCATGAACTGCTTGGCTGGACCTTCACCAGGTAAAAGCAATGTGAACCACGATTTGGACCTAGGCCTTCTGGGTGTGGATATGACAGAGATGGGAGGTAGGAGTAGGGGAGGGACTCAGCTGCTAATGTTGGAGACTGGGGGTCTAGGGTATGTCTTTTAGTGTTGAGATGTCATAGTGACTATTTTCACTTCTTAATGATAGGCTGTTAATGTGTGAGTAGCTAAGCATTCATAAGGACATGTTATTATTAAATGATTAGCAATTTCTTTTTTTCGTATTAATCCCTGGTTGCTATTAAGAAAAGAGGCATTTAAAGACACCTACCCCAAATCAGATAAATTGGGTGTATAAACAAGGGAAGGTATATTCTATTTTTCTCATATGCAGAAAAGACGTCAAGACCAAGACAAAACTGAATGTGACAGGAAATATACAGCTGTCCATTTCCAGCTTCCTTGTTCTCTTAGTCTCAGGGATACTCTTGTGAGTGATCTTCCAGGCTTTATATGCAAGTAAATTAAACTATGAAAGTGACAAACATTAAACCTGTCAAGGTTTAAGCGCAATTGAGAATTGCAGGACTGACCCAAAAATGACTGACAAGATGACGACAGTGAGGGCACTGGGGTTTGTTACAGCTGCATTGATGTTGGATGTGTGGAAACAACCTGGAGTTCACTCTGTAGACCATGCTGCCCGCCAACTCTGAGATCCTCCTGCCTCTACCTCCCCAGGGCTAGGTTAAAGGCAGGCACCACCACCACCTGGCCAGAGATGGTCTTTGAAAAGAGAAGTCAACATACCTTTGCTTTTTTCTACATTAAACATCCAGTTAGACCAACACCATTTGTTGAAGATGCTATCCTTTTTCCATTGTATGCCTTTGGCTTCTATGTCAAGAATCAAGTGCCCTTAGGTGTATGGATTTATTTCTGAGTCTTTAGAAGGATCCCATTGATCAACCATCCTATTGCAATTCCAGTACTATACTGTTTTAATTACTGTTCCTCTATAGTACAGCTTGAGATCAGCGATGGAAATTCCTCTGAAGGATCTTTTCTTGTACAGGATTGTTTTAGCTATTCTAGGTTTTTTGGTTTTCCATATGAAGTTGAGAATTGAACTTTCAACATTGTTAAAATTCGTGTAGATATTTTGATAAGGATTGCATTGAATCTGTAAATTGTTTTTGGTAAAATGACCACTTTTACTTTGTTAATTCTCCTGATCCACATACAAGGGAGATCCTTCCGTCTTCTGATATTATCTTCACTTTCCTTCTGAAGAGATGAGTTCTTTTCATACAAGTCTTTCCCTGGCTTGGTTAGAGTTACTCCTCGATACTTTATATTACTTGTGGCTATTGTAAAGTGAGTAGTTTCCCTAATTTCTTTCTCAGCACACTTGCCATTTGTGTACAGGATGGCTACTGCCTTTTTTGAGTTATTCTTATGTGTTTGTTCTTGTTGGTTTTTTAGTCATTCCTGCCTTTTATAGCAATATATTCTACAAAGGAATAGAATATAGAAGGTATAAAGAACTTTTATGAAAGCAGACATCTACAAAATACATATATCAATTAAAAGTGGGGAATGGAATTCAACATCAATAAAAACCTGTTTCTTTTTGTGGGGTGACAATTATCCTCTCTCTCTCTCTCTCTCTCTCTCTCTCTCTCTCTCTCTCTCTCTCTCTCAATGTCTCTCTCTTTCTTTGGGTTTTGGTTTTTTGGGAAAAGATTTCTCAGTGACATAGGCCTGGCTGTCCTGAAACGCTCTTTGTAGAACAGGCTGGCCTCAAACTCACAGTGGTCTGACTATCTCTGCCTCCTGAGTGCTGGGATTAGAGGCATACCCCATCATGCCTTGCCTATGTCATTGTTTATATCTCTTCTTCCGAAACTATTCTTTGGTACATTAAGCTTTCCTAAGAAGTGTGCTCTGGGTCTGTATTGCTTAGACTTATAGAGGTGAAGAATCAAACATAAGCTAACTAGTTTACACTTCTGGACCTCACCTCATCAGCTATAAAATGACGATAACTTATGTCCCCACATTAATGGATTCTTATTTAACTATTTTATTTTTGCACATATACTTGAGTTGGTTTTTATCCAGCCACTTTGATGAAATTGTATATCAGCTGCAGGAGTTCTCTGGTGGGATTTAGGGAGTCACTTATGTGCATCATTATACCATCTGTGAATAGGGATCATTTGACTTCCTCCTCTCTGAGGTGATCATTTCATCTCCTTTAGTTGTCTTATTGCTCTAGCTAGAACTACAAGAACTATACTGAAGAGATATGAAGAGAGTGGGCAGCCTTGTCTACTCCCTGATTTTAGTGATATTTCTTGAATTTCTCTCCATTAGTTTGAGGTTGGCTATTGGCTTTCTCTATATATCCTTTATTATCTTTAGGACTGTGCCTTGTATCCCTGATCTGACCTCTCCAAGACTTTAAACATGAATGGGTGTTCTTAATCACAGCATCAGAAAGCAAACTGAGAAGTCTTTTGAGCTGTCATTCCAACTTTATCTTACAGTTCTTTTGAGAAATCAGAGCTCCTCGGAGATTGGAACAAGAAAAGATTTCAGCCTCACATATTTCTTTTTTACACACTAATTCAAAACAAATCACCAAAGAAGAAATAGTTGCTTACACAAACTGAATTTGTCATCAAGATTCCATAGATATCTTCAACTAATAGATTTCCAGTGTTTTATAAGGAATTGAACTCAGTGTGTTTTAAGCTATGTCACTGAATTGTGTCTATTCGTGTTCTTATACAAATTTCTCCTTCTATATCAGGCACACATGGGTATCTGTTTGCTAAGGATTTAATTTGTGCTTTCTCTTCTAATTAATATTTTTCAAATAATGATATAATCGCATCATTGCTTCACTTCCCTTCTCTCCTCCCAAGTCCTCAGTGTTGCAATCTTTTCCTAGAATAAAACACTGGGTTTATGTCCAACACTAAAACATTCTTGGACTTCATTTGTACTATAAAAATATTTCCCTAGAGCATATAGAACTTGTGTTTAGGTAGGTCATACATGACTGTCAAACATATTATATCTGTCTCTTTATTCTCATGTCTGAAATGTCTACATGACATGGTATATTTATGATTCTGTACGCAATCCATATCAGTCCCATCATAAACCTTTGTATATTTATTTCTGACTAATAATTTGCATAGAATGTATCTAGAAATAGTTTATGAGGCAGAAACACTTACTTGTGAAATATAAAACTTCTCTTTTATAGGAAATGTGAGATAGCTCAGAAGTTAAACTCATTACTGTTCTTTCCATAGCACCTTGGTTTAGTTTCCAGCACCCACATGGTGATGACCAGGCAACTGTACTTGCAATCGCAAGGGATATGATGCCTCCTTATTGACTCTAAGTGTTCCAACACATACATGGTCTGCATGAAGACAACCAGGCATACATGTACAAAGCCACAAACTCTTTTGTCTTCTTTCCTATTTTTATTGATGATATTCATATTATATCTCAGTTGTTATCCTATCCCTTGTATCCTCCCATTCTTCCTTCTGTCCCACTTTCACCCTATTCCCTTCCGCTATGACTGCAACTGAGGGGGACCTCCTCCCCTGCATTTGATCCTATTGTATCAAGTCTCTTCTTGGTAGCCTGCTATCCTCCTCTAAGTACCACCAGGCCTCCTCATCAAGGTGAGGATGACAACAAACTCTTAGAATCTAGTAATTTCCTCATAAACATTATCTTCAGACTAGCTACAATTGAGAGAAATTACATTCTGAATGTTTAACACTTTCTCCATTTTACAGTGTCCCTTGAAGATATATGTATGGTGAGATTAAGCCTCTTGATTAACTGACTGACATTATGAACAGCGTGTCTGTAATAGCTAGCACATGAGAGTAAGTTAAAAAGCGTTCATTCCTTGGGACTAAAATTTGTAGTCTTATTCTCGTCACACACACACACACACACACACACACACTAGATTTATGAAATTAGTTCTTTCTTAGTTTCTAATTGTCTTCACCATGTGTACAAGAAATAAAATCAACACAGATACACTTACCTTGGTGGCTCTGCAAAAAGAGCGTCTAAATATTTACATATATTATGCATACATATTTATATATGATGTGTGTATGTATATATGCATTCATATATATGCATACATATGAATTAAAATGGAGTTCTCTAAAGCAGGGCAACAAGGACCCTTATTAGACACCACAGGTTAACAAATACATATCCTATTTTCAACACTGGGCTAGCTTAGAGTTGTTGCTCCATGAGGTACCATAGACTCTCTAAAGTTATAGGCTACTGCCCACAAAGAAAATTGTCTATCTCCTCTCTCTACTAGAATTAGAACAGTTTATAAACTGAACTTGGTACACATATGTCCTTGAAATTAAATTTAGGAGTTCATTTTGCTTTTTGAATGTATTTACTGATTTGGATTCTTATTCAGTTACATAATTTAAATTTGACTGCTTTCCTGAAAGATATTCACATGTACAGTCTAATTTTTAGGTAGGGGTGTGTGTGAAATCTCTGGTATCAAGAACTGGGTTCTAACCATAAAATTATGCAATTCATTATTCTTGGCAAATTTACCATATCTTACTCTAAGTGTATCTCAAGCAGCACCGAGAAAGTTTGTCAATTCAACATTTCCCCCTATGTTAGATAATGCAAATCATTTTCAGCCTAGTCATTTGTGACTAGATAAATAACGAAGAAGCAGGACTGTTAAAATGTGCTTCCTACTTTCCCTATCTGCTTTCTACAACCTTTAAGGAGAAAACCATTTTGAAAACATGTTGTCCAAACAAGAACAACAACAAATCTTAGAATCAAGCCAAGCAAATTAATCTTTTTTCTCTTCTTCAGCAAATGACTGAAGAAAAGAAGAAAAATGAAAGCAAAGATGCATATTTGTATTCTTCAAGACATTTTTCTGTGAAGAGGAACGAGGACAAGAAGGAGGAAGCTGATAGACACCATGCAGAACAGACGGAACTCCTCAGAAATGACATAAAGGACATCTTGAAGGAGCATAAATTGTGCAAGGATGAGGGAACTCCTCAGAGAGGATATAAAGGAAATCCTGAAGGAGGAATCGGCCATAGAGAATGCAAGGAAGAGGGAACTCCTCAGAAAGGAAGTAAAGGAAATCCTGAAGGAGCAGTTGGCCACAGAGCATGGAAGGATGAGGGAACTCCTCAGCAAGGTTATAAAGGAAATTCTGGGACAACTCAGGAATGAATTAAGGCAAATCTTACTGGAGCATGTGGCTCTACTGCTAGAGCCAGTGAAGGAGACACTGCAGGAGCACAGGAATCAGCAGGACTTACAGCTGAAGGAACTTCTCAGAAACGAATTGAAAGAGCTGGTTCATGAACAGATTAAAAATTACAAGGATACCATATGTCCTAAAGAAGCACCACGACTTAGCACTTCCAATGGAACCTCAGACTTACAGGTAGGTCCCCCTCATCGGAAAGGCCTGTGTTTCATTGACAGGGGAAAGATGTATCCTTGTGCCTGAGTCTGCAGTCAATTGCACAGAGATACTGAAGCTGGCAAAGTCTGGGCGCCAAGCATCCTGCAAAGTGGAACAACTGGTAACTTAGTTCTGTTATTTTAACTTTTCTCTGCTGACAGACATAGCAGGCCCCTGAATCAGTGCCAATGCTTAGAAAGAGAACCTCACTTTCATCAATGGTACCTTTGGAGTTAGGGTGTCAGTCTATTTACTCCTTACCTGGCCACGAGTAGACAGCAGACTGCATCAGGACTTGAAGTAGCACAGGCAGGCCAATGATGTGCACAACACAGTCATAGCTTGTAGTCTGAATTAAACTTGTGTGTGTGTGTGTGTGTGTGTGTGTGTGAGTGTGTGTTGTGTCTGTTGCTCGAGTCCTTTGGACAGAGAGTTATATTTGTGTATCTCTCCTCCCTGGTCTTTTTAAAAACACTTTACACTGATGCAGAGCTATTTCGTTTAACAGGCTTGATCTCTCTGCCAGTTTCTGTTCCTATTGTTTGTTAATTTACCTATATCTCACTGAGTAATGGGCCTATATGGCTTTATTCAACAATTATAGTCCACAAAGCTTTTTAAATAGACTCCTTTCCTTTTTGAAGCATCTGAAATCAGATAATTAAGTGTCTCTAGCTGTTGAACACACTAAATAGAACCCTGCGGCCTTAACATCTGGTGTGCAATCTCACACCCATTTTATATGTACTATTAAGAATAATGTACAACTTTCCCCAAAAAATAATATTCATGAGAAGAAACAATTTGTTAACTTGCTAAACTTATTAAAATAGTAAGCTAAATTTTAAATGAAGTAAAAAATCCTTCATAGTACTTAAAAGTCATTTATGCTGTTTATGTGTATAGTTAAGAGAGTCATCAATTGGAGACATAAAATTTATTAACTTGAGAAAGAGAATTATTGTTTAATAAATACTCCTAAAGAGCAATGTTACAAGCTCTTTGATCAAGAGGAAGGTGAGGTCAGATCTTTAGATGTGAGAATTGTTCTTTCATGTGAGAACCCATCTAATTTGGTTTTTGGATATGTGACACATTATGACATAGTTTCTTCCAAACAACACTGACGCAATTAAGGTCATGTTCCTGATTTTTAGTTCATTGAAGAAGATAAGGCATTTTCAGATCTTAATCATAGCCTAGTGATTTAAGACATAATGAACAACATAAAGAGTTTAATGTTAAATGTTAAGTGCCTTTTCCCTTCTCTGTGTCTATACCCTGTGACTTCTGAAGAGAGTAATTTTAAAAACAATCATATCAAGAATGAACTTCTGCTGGGAAACCAAGCAACTTAACCCTCCATCTTCTATACTGCAGAGAACATCTCTAGAAGAAGAAATGAAGAAAGACTATGAAGTTGGCCATGACAGTAGCCCTCCATATGCACCAGAGTCCTTCCTGCAAACTGAGGAGCAAATTGTGGGCAGGCAGAGGGACTCCTACTGTGAACCTATAAAGGAAGGCATCAAAGAAGCACTTAGTGAGTCTTTTGAAAACAATGAATGTGATACAAATTTGAAGAAAGAACTGCCTTATATCCCGAAAGGAAAAAAACAGCTAAAGGTAATTACCTCTAATTTTAAAAGCAATGTATTTCTTGTGCATGGGAAGATGCTTCTGTGAGCGTCAGTCTGCAGAGCTGCAGAGAGCATCTAGACAACAGGACTGTAGTCTTGCACATGGTCTGCATTTCCCTGGTCCAAGGACCTTTTCCACTCACCTTGTAGAGCTTCAGTGAAAAATGTTAGGTTGTAATGAATAGGACAAATGTGAAGATAACATAAATGAAATGACTGCTTTTATAATACTAATACAAGAAATAATAATAAATGCCTGTACAAGATTTACAGTTTAATAAAAGAAACTGTTATGTGTTCCAGAGAAATAACACCATAACCTTAGATATTGGATTTTAGGCATCTGCACCAAAACGGTCATGATTTCCATAATTCAAAGATGGGATTCATGTGACTTTTAAAAAAGCATTTGATTATCATGGAAACCCCTATCTAACAAGGTGACTGGATCCCTTGACTTTACTGCCTCTGGTGTTCATATTTAAAATATTTCCCTTCACTTTTTTTTCTGTTTCCTCCTCTCTATACTCTTTACCAATTGGTTCCATGGTGAAAGGCAGAAGCAGCTGTGTGTTTACAGCATTGCTCCATGTCTGCAGTGATTGGTCAGCATCCTTTCCCTAACCCAGCCCTGGCTTCCGTTGACACAATACAGTTAGGGACTATCATTTGAAACCGTGTTCTGCAGAGCACCGTCCTCTGCAGAAACACCCTTGCCTCTTTCCAATAAAGGCTCATTTAACACCAAACATATTCCTAATTCAGCATAAGCTTGCATTTTAACGGTAAATTATATTTACAAATGTTTTGCTCTTTGAATCCACATGCTCTTGCACAGGCCACGTCCTCCTGTCATACACATGCAGTTGTTTCTTCAAGGCCTCTGTCAGATGTTGTCCCCATGGTAAACTGCATGAAACACAGAAGGAGGGGACAACCTGGCCTCCAGCCCTCCTCCAAAACATCTACAGTCACCCTGTTGTAGTTTTAACATGTCACTCCTTCTGGGGAAAACAGATTCATTGAATGATGTTAGGAATCACACTATAGCATTTTACTTATTTGATTATACTGAGGGAAACTGGTAAAGGTCATCAGATACCGTGTTCATTATCTCATGTGCATGTTAGACCATGTTAGAAGCTGACACAGTGCAGATACCCTACATGCATGCAGGACACTGTCATGGTGTCTAATCTAAAGTATACTTTAGTCTGTGTTCTGCCTACCAGTTAGTCTCCCTTGGGAGAACAGTCTTGTTTCTTTCTCTCCTCTCTTTAAACCCATAAAAGCGATTGGCTTCTGCCCTGAGCTTTTTCTTAGTTTAATTTTGCTCTTTTGTTCCATTTCTGGCTCCATGGGTATCTAATTTACTTACAGCTTTCTATGAAGCAGTTTTCTATGGACATTTCCTTCATGCATTTCCCAAAACATTTACCACTACCTGCCTCTTCTCTTAGAAGAAGCAAATACATCTTGTAATTTATGATTGGTGAATGTAAACTATACACTGTATCTATTAACTGTATACTATATAGTTTATAATATAAAGCAAAATTTAGTAAATTGTTTTGCTTTTTGATGTTGATTTGGTGATTTGAGTCCTGAATAACTTAGACTTGCCTACTACCAAGTCTTTATTTATAAACAGAAAAAGGGATTGACTGTACTGTAAAGGATCAACATTTTTAGGCAAAGTAAGGCAATATCTTTTACATGTGGTGTCCTTTGTGATGTGAAAATCAAGTAACTTAGTTTTGGAATATTTAACAACTAAAGTATTTTTATTTTAAACACTATTATCAATACTAAGTTTAAAATGCTGGTTCGTGTTTTTTTCTTACTCTAGATGAAAATAAATTGTTTTCACTCCTTATTAATAAGCAGTGATGGTGTGAGTAGCAGAGCACTTATGAAGGTCTTCAACTGATAAATATGAAGTAGGGGCTCCTTTTCCTTCAGACACACACTACAATATGTAGGGACAGAGTCATTTAAAAACATCCCCCAAACAGGAAAGGATGTATCTTCTCATTTTCAGAAAACACATGAAAAACATAAACTAAAGAAGACACGTGATGACAAGTCCGTACAGTCAGAGAAGCCTGCTGCCAAGACAGCAAAGGAAGTAGAGCAGGAGGACAGAGAATCGCAGTGTGCACATCTCAAGGAAACCAGTAAAAAGGATTTCAAGGAGAAAATCTGTGAAGTGATTGGAAAACAGGAAAATACTGTTTGTCCCAAGGAAGAAAGTCAACTTCATATCTCTAAGGGAAAGACAAGATCAAAGGTAATTTTAAAAAAACAGTACATCTTATTTGAGGGCGAAATGCATCTGCTCGCCCTCGTCTGTAGTGCTGGAGAGTGCCCAGGACACAGCTTTGTGCATGGCCTGATCTCATTCACACCCACAGTCACAGCTGCATTCTTCTAACTTAGGCTTAAAACGGTAAGTGAAAAAAAACTATGAATATAAAAAACAAAATTTTACAAGCTGTTCATACAATTGAGGGAAATTCTTATAAAATAAACACCAACGATGACAATAGCAATGACGAGAAAAGACTTATCGAGTAGTTACACTGGAAATGAAAGGAACTAACATGCCTAGATGAAGGTGAGTACATTATAAACCACAAAATAATCACCTAGCTAGAAATTCCACATTGGCTATGTTCCATGGTGTAGTAAACCATAGAAGCAATGGTTTCCATAACTCAAAGACTGGGAAGCAGCATATGATTCTACTGGAAAGCCCTGCAACGCTTCATAAATGAATCTGTGGCTCTTCTGCCTCTGGAATTTCACATGCTATAGTTCACAATTCTGTGTAGACATGCATTTAAGTATCAATTTACAGATACATAGATTCTTGTATTGATGTCATTTTTCTATGTAAGGCCATCTCCCTCTACTCTACTGATTTGGTTCTTTATTCCAGGTCCTCTGACTCCCACAAATTTCACATATCAAAGTAGAGACAATGCTCTTACTCTTGTCTGGCTCTTACTCAATCCTGTCTGCTCTTGTCTCCATCTTTTCAATAACATCATATGTCATCAAATATCATCATACAAATTATTTTGAAATACTGAAACATAGCTAGTCACCAATAGCTCCAACTATTCTGCATAACCCAGCCACCAGGTTCTGCGTTTGTATCCTGTCTTTATTGATGAGGAATACATATTTCTAAAATTTATTTAATTTAATGTTTGAGAATGTTATATATGTAAATAATAAATTTTGATCAGATCTAACCACACTTTAATATCCCCTCCAAATCTTCCTTGTTTGCCACCAAATCTATTTTTTCCCAAAAGCATGTTTTCTTTACAAAAACAATCAGGACACTTAGTGTGCAGGGAGTAGGAAAATGACTGGGTCATGTGTACCTTCATAGGGCTTTATTCCTGGAGAAACTGACTCCTCTTCCCTCAGCAGCTATAAGTAATCTAAAGCTCTTCACCTAAGGGTGGGACTTCATGAGCCTCTCCTTCAATAATGTTGTAATGTTGGTTGGCCTGATGATGTGAATGTCTTAGGCATGCGGTCATAGTTACTGTGAGTTGCTGTGTGCAACAGCCCTGTCATAGGCAGCAAAAACTCTTTTTTGTTGTTGTTGCTGTTTCCGGACAGCTGCTGCCAGTGGCTCTTACACTATTTTCTTCCCTTTCTTCTAATATGATCTATAAACCCATAGATTTCAGACTGTGATATATAGAGCTGGGTCATGAAGAGGTGAGCACTTCATAGAATCTTATCCTATGTATACTGACAAACTGGTGTCGTGAGTCTCTGATGGTGGTTGAGAGATGCACTACACAATGTGCCTAAGGGTAAAAGTTAGACAACAGTTTAATAGTATTTCCATACAGGAGGATGATAATAGTAGGACATCCCTAGGGACTGTGCTCTACTCAGCCATGAGTGGTTGGCTCAGTCATCACAACGAGCTATGAATGCTTGTGTAACACTTCATTCCAACTTTTATTATATATTTTGTGCTTTTGCATATAAATTTATATTATTAACATATATACAATAAACTACAAACAGCAAGAAGGACCATGAAACAATTAGGAATTGTACAAATATTACATTCATAGTGTTTGTCAACCCTGCAGTAAACATCTTTTCTTTCTTCATGAGTCTACAACTCTGAATGCCAATCAGTATTTGTCGAATCTCATCCCTATCAACTTAAAAACTTCTGTCTAGACCTAAATACATCTTAAATCCTTAGCAAATAAGATTAATTGTAAAACTAAATTATCTGTTCTGCAGCCCCATCAGAAACTAGAGAAGGAATAAAATGAATTATCTGAATATATAGGAAGTATAGTTTAGCAGTATCCAAATTGAGAAAATGACAGAGGCTGTTCACTGCCTAGACAGTCACCCAAACTCCCAATAACATTGGAGCATCATCTTTAGCCTACTGGCCCATTTTATCTGGAAGACATATTTGTGAAGCCGGAAAGTTGTGTACTTCCTTACTCTGTCTTGGCAGTATTTGGGCACTGACTCTGCCTCCAGGCAAGCTTGCCCATTTTTAGTCCGAATTCTGTCTGTGGTAGAAATGAGAACATATTCCCCAGTGGCTGGTTTGCCACATTGGAAGCCATCTCCATAGGAGGTTCTTTGATGTTCATCATCTTCTCTGAGGAAGGCTTGGTGTTGTCTTATTCTCAAAGGATCCTTAGGATCATAGAAACATCTTTAAATGCCATATTCTGTAGGTCTCTGGGGTTTTGGAGGTTCTTATCCAACTTTACTTTGTCTATCTATAGAATTGTATCTCTTTGTCAAACCTAGGGTGTGTATTCTTGTGAAGAAAATAGACTAGTAATTGATATGTCCATGAGTTGATCAACTAACAATTTGTATTACTTAATCATCCTAAACAGTCTGCAATAGCGCCTTCAAAGTACTGGAAATAAACTTTGTCTTATAATGGAGTTGTATAGGTATACTAACTCCTATTAGAGCTGAAAATATTTAAATCTATGTAAAGAAGAATTGTGAATTTGAATTCTATATCAGTTAAAGTTGCAGAACCCTCATCAATGAGAATTTCTAGTCATAGTTAAAGAATTTAACCATGTGCTTTTTCAGCCAGTGTTACAGACTTTCACCCTGTCAGTGAGGCTTACATGTGTGTCAGTGTGCAAAGGACCCAGTGTTACCTCTTTATATCACTTACTTTGCCTCTATAAATACGTACAGACACTTTGTTGTAGAACATGACAAAGACTTTAGTATTTACAATATTACTAGTACTGACTTAATTGATAGTATTTCTTGGAAACTCAAGTTTAGGATTCAGGATGTCACTCAGCTTTAGAGAACTTTGCCCATGAACATGAAATGTGGCTTAAAGTCCTACCTCTACAACAAAGTTCTACTGAATTTGTACTATAAAAGTGCTATTTCTACAAGAGAATTTGTAAGCTTAAATAGGGGAATACTGGCTACAGTTCAGTATGCTATACCTAGTGTCAAAGAAATGTACAAAACAAAGGATTTGTCGTAACTTCTAGCTAAACTTGATCTTTAGAATATATTTATATTGTTAGTTAGTCTTACTCTGTATATGTTTTTGTAACCCATTTGTGTATTGTCTCTAAATGATACATGTATCTTCATATTAAATATTGCTGTGTAAGGAATAGTATTGTGGGCAAGGTGTCAGTAACAGACATCAAGTTATGTGGAAGTAAAAAGATCAGTCACTGGGGTTAGATACGTAGTTTCTTCTTTCCAGTCATTCAGGCCAATTTTAGAGAATTCCTTCTGCCACATGGTCTCCAGGTGTCTTCAGTGTCTATACTGAGAGATGTAAAAGGAGCAGAAATTCAACACAGTGATTCTTAATATACTTTATAGACTTAGAATTTACTGTTGCTGTGAGAAGACACTATGCCAAGCCAACTTGTCAGGGAAAACATTTGATTTGCGGATTGCTTTCAGTTTCCATGGCTCATGCCTAGGACCTCAGCAGCAAGTAGGCAGGCATGGTACTGAGCATCAGCTAAGTGGTTGCATCTGATCCAGAAGCATGAGGCAGAGTTGGATATGGGAAGACCGTCAGTGACACACCTCCTTGAACAAGGCCACACCTCTGAATTGTTAGCAAAAAAGACTGATTCAGCATGGACCAAGCATTCAAAACTATGAGCCTATAGGTCCCATTCATTCAAACTTCTGTTGATATTTACACATAGCAAATAGACATTGTTATGAAAGTTGTATGCAATATGTTCAATGGGACTAGACCATGGAAGACCTGCACTGTATACACCATTTTTCGCTAATATCCTGTAAAATGTGAGAACAAAAAAAAAAGTTTAAAATAGGTACAACTAAACATAAGACTCATGAGGTTGAATCAGTTGAAGTAACTGTTCACTCCCTCACCTACAGAAAATCACTCAAGAAGAAAAAATAAAGAAGAAGCGCAATGCTGAACGCACATCTTTACAGCCACAGTCTTCTTTGAAAAGAGATGAGGCAACAATAGGTGAGCAGAGTGAACTGCAGCATGAACTTCGGAAAGGGCACATCAGAAGAGACTTAAAGGAGATTGTTCATGAACAACTTGAGAATTCTGAAAACATCATTTATCCTGAGAAAGAGCCCCCATCTGATGGCTCTGGAAGAACATTAAAGGTAAAGGTAATCCCACTACGTTGAAGAGTAAGGGTTTTTGTTTAAGATATGAGATGTTTCTGGAGGGCCTCCCTCTGCAAAGCTGTATATTGCTCAAGACAAAAGGAACCCAGCCTTATAAATGTTCCTGCGTTTTTCTTACATTCTTTATCACAGAAGTTCCTTTGCCAGTGATCTTCTAAGAGTTAAATGAAAATTTATTAGAATGTAAGAATAACAACATGCTTAATACACAAAGGAGAATATTTTATTATATTAAAATGTTATGATGATACAGAAAATAAATGATAACGGGTTGAATATGATGACCATGGAATAGTTCGAGTGCTCAGGAAAAGACCCAACATTTTTGATCTGCAAATGATGAGAATGCAGACTTCAATGTCACTAATTACAAATAGATATTAGACATTCCTGAATCTACCAAACCAAAAGGGTTGTAGATTCCATACTGCAGAGAAATAAATCGTGGGTCTGAAATACAAAGGGTGTCACTTTTCTGCTATTGAAGACAATGAAAACCAATAGCAAAGCTTTCCCAGAAGCCATTGCATCTTTTTTTATTTTTATTTTTTTATTAATTTATTCTTGTTACATCTCAATGTTTATCCCATCCCTGTATCCTCCCATTCCTCCCCCCCCCCCCATTTTCCCATTATTCCCCTCCCCTATGACTGTTCCTGGGGGGGATTACCTCCCCCTGTATATTCTCATAGGGTATCAAGTCTCTTCTTGGCTACCTGCTGTCCTTCCTCTTGCAGTGTAAAAAGTACAAAGTCATAGACCTGAGCGAGATGATGTCAGTTTTCCATCACATGCTAACAGATTACCCAACAGAGGACTTCATAAAGAGGCACAGTCAGACAAGGGTTACAATGGCACAGGGATGATGCAAGGATTATGTGTGGCTTTCCAAAAATGAGAAAGCTCACATCCAAAGTAGGAGCTACAACTCATGTTTTCTCTTGAGCTGCTAAGAAACAAACTCATATTCATGGGTGGGCCAGGGAGATGATTCAGTGAGTCAGAGCACTTCCCTTGCAAGCCTAACACTCTGAACTCCATCCTGGAGACCACAACAAGCAGCAAGTGTCTCACACATGTAGCCCTGGCACTTGTAAACTCAGGTTGGAAGGTGACAAAGCACAACAGCCCTGAAATTCACAATCCACCCAGACTGGAACATACAGATCAGGGAAACATTAGGAGACCCTGCTTCACCAGGGAGGGAGAGAGCCAGCTCCTGAAATTTGTCCTCTGGCCTTCCCACACAGAACAGCACAGCATAAACATGAATATGAATACACACCCATATTTGCACACCCCAATAATACATTTTAGAATATGTCATATAAAATTATTTATTCTGATGAATAAGTAATGTCTAGATATTTATTAGCACTCCTGTGTGTAAATCATGGTTCAGGAAAATATCTTCAGAGTCTTTTCTGTCATCTTCAGTGTTTTTATTTTACATGTAGCATGTGTCCTGAAACAAAAACTGCATAAATTTAATAAATGGTTTAAAATTACTTAATGAGGAGAAGGTGTGACTGAGAAAGCATGTGCCATGAGAAAATGTGCCCGAGTGTGGCAAATGTGTCTGAGTCACATACAAACTCAGCTTCTCATTGTGCTTTCATGTGTCCCAGGTCATCTTTCTCAGCTAAAGAAATAAACTGAAAATTGTCACGCGAACACATTAGAGTTTTTAGACACATGGAGCATGTATCTTTCTTTATTTTTTTCCTTTGACCAGCAATGCTCCTTAAGCTATTCTGTTCAGTCTCCTCGGTGCTGCATTATTTGATGGTGCTTGATGCGTTTTAGAATGTGTGAGGTTTTCATTGAAGTGACATATTCCATCAGCACTTTCGACACTGAAGGAAAGAGTAGGCAGCTGTATTTCAAGTTCTGCTGTGTTGTAAAGAATGGCAAAGGCCTCTGGACATTAATTGCTATCAAATGTACCTTAAATTGTTTTCAAAACTTTCACTTGTTAAATTTATCTGATTAACTCAGCGGATATTCTGAGTCTCCTGTGTGAGCCAGCATTATGGAATTGTCTCATCTCTTTGTGACACTGGGCAACATCTCTTAAGATGTTTAAATAAAATCTTTGGGCTTTTGCCACGTTACTCCTAGTGAAAGTGGTCAATGGTTGTATTAGTAACAGTCTATTGCTTGCATAAAACATCATGACCAAGGCACCTTATAGACAGAAGAGTGTGTTTGGGGCAAGGCTTATGGTTCCAAAGGGATACATACAGTTCCATCACCAGCATGGCCTCATACAGAGAGGCGTGAGGCTGCAGAAGCTGAGAGCTCATATCCTTATCCACAAACTGGAAGCAAATAGCTCAGTGGAAATGGCACTAGTCTTTGGAAAACTCAAAGCCTACCTGCCCTGAAACATCTCCTCCAACAAGGTCACACCTCCTACTCTTTCCCAAAATAGCTTCATCCAGTGGGGACCAAGCATTCAAATGTGTGTGTGTATGGGAGCTGTTCTCCTTTAGCTGCCACAGTGGTGCTGGAACAGACCACTGCTCACACATGTAACAGTTATGGTTAAGTAGTGAGAGGCTGGAAGGCATCTTCAGATTCTGTACATGCAGCTCAGCAGCTCCCTCTGCTGTGGGTAGTTGCACTCTTTCTTCATGTATTTCAGAGTGCACCTTCATTATTTTGCTATCTCCGGATCCCAGCGGGCAATTTTGAAAGGCCCTGGGGAAAGGACTGATGCAGTACAGAGGAGAAAGGTTTCTCTCCTTCCTGAAGCTCCTCATTGTCACAGCCTCTTAATCTGCTCAGAATGTTAAATCCAGGTCACGACGTCTGGAAAGAACACATTTGTCCTTTGCTTTGGATCTATTGCCATTACACAGAGGATGATGACTTTAGGTAGCAAAGAGCAAAGAAGAGTGAGGCATAACCCTGAGCAGGTCCCCTTTTGAGGATTCTGAAAACTCTGGACCATGTACTTAAGCAGAAAAGAAGCAGAGGTTATAGGATATCAGTGGCTGTAATGACTAAATTACACTGAGCAACAAGTATTTTGGGACTAATATTAAGACTGATATTAACAAAACCATGCTAAAATGAATGAAAGTCATAATTTTAATGAAATGTAACATCTCTTTATTTCTTTAAAGGTTGAAGAAAAGTCGACTTATCTGTATGAACCCCATTTTAGATCCTTTCAGCGTAGACTTCCTGTCTTGAGGGCTACTGCACACAGGAAGATAGCTCCTGCTGCCTCTGCTGGTGATGCAGGTAACACAGATACTATGGACAAGGCTCAAAAGCCTGAATTGGTTTGCCCAGTTGCTTTAGATCTTTGCACTGAACACGAAAGATGCCAGCCACACACTGACTATGAGCCTGCTGCTGGTCACCTCACAGGTGACACCATGGACCCTGCTCACAGTGCTGACCTGGCTCTCGACTCTTGTCTTCTTGCTCATGGCAGTAGTAACAGGCTCAGCACTTGTGCTGAATCTGCTGCTCTTTGTGGCCCCCAAGCCACTGAGGACGCTGCTAGCGATGCTGACCTAGCTGTTGATGCTGCACATTCAACTCATCTCTCCAGAAAAAGCATGGGCACCAGCACCACCGTTGCTCCAGTTGGTGGCACAGGGTTCACCACTCTTCATGTTAATGACACAGATCTGGATTCTGGGCTTCCTCCTGTCTCCATGTGAGGACATGAGCGCTGGACAGAATTCCACACAGATTCTCATCATTATCAGCTTAAAACATCTATCTTGACCTAAAAACACCTTAACCCCTAAACAACTAAGCTTAATTGTGAAACTAAACTATTTGGTTTAGTCTTCAAGAATTTTAGAGGCACCAAGATAGGAAAGATGTTTTCTTCAAGGCTGTCAAATACAAATAGGCAAAAAACATTAAGAGAGTAACATTTATAATCCCTGATTGTGTCATGGTTCTTCTTGCTATAGGCAGGTTATTGTGTATATGTCTAATAATAGACACATATATGTAAAAAAATTAAATGTCTAATAAAATGAGAAAAAAAACTTCCCTTAACCTAGAACTTTTCTATTGTCAATAAACGATCAGTATGGGCTTCCATAAACACATCACTTAAATGGTACTTCTGCACATTAGCTCTTCAGTTTTTACAACAACACCAAGTATGTAGACATTGCCCTGCTCAGTTTCTAAATGATGCTATGGAAACTTAGAACAATTGAAGGTACTTCCTCCTGATTATAAAGACGATAAAACAGAGGCCAGATGTCAATATAGGTGTGTATATGATGTAAAGCACCATGTACTTTGTTTCCTTTTGATTTTGTCATAGTTGTTTTTAATTCTTTCATACATCACATTCTTGCTGCAGTATACCCTCCCTTCACCCCTCCCAGTCTACCCCTCACCTCTCCCCCAGATCCCTACTTTTCCTTTCAGTATCCTTCCTGTGGCTTCTTCCTGCTTTTCCCTTCAGAAAAGAGCAGGCCTCCCATGGATATCAACAGAACACTCCATAACAAGTTGCATTAAGACTAGGTTTAAACACCAAACTCCAGGCTTGATGAGGCAACTCAGTAGGAGAAAAAGTGTGCCAAGAGTGAGCAAAGAGTCAGAAATAGGCAGTAGTAAGAGTCATCACGGACGTGTGCCAGCAAGATCTGGATGCCACACCCCGCTTTCCATCGTACAGGATCCTGGTCTACCAGAGCACCAGAGAGCGGAGGCACCAGAGGACCCGCCCAAGCCCGTCCATGTTCTCCCCAGGAAGCTGGACTCTATGGAATG
This sequence comes from Acomys russatus, assembly GCF_903995435.1. Lineage (NCBI taxonomy): Eukaryota > Metazoa > Chordata > Mammalia > Rodentia > Muridae > Acomys > Acomys russatus. Next base: position 7,816,226 of record NC_067144.1, on the reverse strand, counting down.
GAAACCCAAGAGAGACTGAGCAGATCCTGGAGCCAGCCCCTGACCCCTGCACTTCCCATTAGGGTGCCCCAAGAGCACTCCGCTTGGGTGCACCGCCTGCCGTCAGCACAGCCACGAACTAGATGGTTACCTGTCCCAGCAAGGCTATTATGATGCTTTATGATGACAGCAACAAACGATGGCTTGCTGCTGGCACTGGTCCCCAGGCCTTCAGCCGCGTCCAGAACTGTCACAACCCCACTGCCAACTCCTTCTGAGTTGTGGGCAGCAAGCTGCACGCTGACCAGCAGGTGGTTATTAACTGTGTCATCATCTGGTGTGTCAAGTACAATCAGGCCACTCCCATCTTCCATCAGTAGTGATGCCCGCCAGGTCTGGGGCCTCAACTTTGGCAGCAAAAAGGATGCAGCACAATTTGCAACCAGCATGGCCAGCGCCCTAGAAGCGTTGGAAGGAGGTGGGCCTCCCCTGGCCCCTGCACCCCCTGCCTGGTCTGCCCAGAATGGGCCCTCCCCAGAGGAGCTGGGAGAACAGAAAAGGTGGCCTGAGCACATGGAAGGCCTCATCTCCAATGCAGGAAGCCCACCTGCTCCCCCAACTTGGGGGAACCACCTCCCCCTCAGGGACCTCCCTCTCCTCTGGGTCCGCCCAACCCCCAGGTCTGCCTCCTTCAGGGTATCTGCTGCAGGTCATGGATCAGGGGGTGCCTCACCTCCTGCACCCCCTCTCACTACAGCCCAGGGCCATAGCGGTGGGAGTTCCTGGGCCCCAGGCCTGGCTGCTGCCATTGCTGGAGCCAAACTCAGGAAACTGAGCAAGCAGGAGAAGGGTCTAGGGAGCCCTCGGCCCCCAAAGCTGAGAGTAGTCGAAGCATTGGCAGGGGGCTTCTGGAAGAGATGTCATGCTGGCCCACAGAAGGAAAGCCACACAGGTTAAGAAGCCCCCCAAAGACGAGTCTGCCAGTCAGGAGGAGACAGAGGCCCAAGTCCCCACCCAGAGTGAACCTGTGCGGAGACCCTGGGAAAAGAACAGCACAGCCTTGCCAAGGATGAAGTCATCCTCTTCTGTGACTACCTCTCAGCCCCACCCCTCTACACCCAGCTCCAGGGATGATCCTGACTTGGAGAGGGTGAAGCAGGAGGAGCTTCTGGGGGAGGTGCAGACGGAGCTGCAGAAAATGAAAGAGGAAATAGTCGAAGCCTTTGTCCAGGAGCTGAGAAAGTGGGTTCTCCTTGACCACAGGGACCCAGAAGACCCATTTCTCTTCTCTGCACTTTCCGCCTGGCACCTGCTTTCCCTGTCTCACCTTGAGCTAGAGTACACAAGAATACATTCTCCCCCATGGGCTCCCTCATGGAAGATTCCATAGGGGGTGAGGCTTCGTGGTGCTGTGGCCACACCTACGCTGGTTGCTGATTGGATAAGGAGGTCCCACTTCTCTGTTCCCTTTGGTCCTTTCCCTTGCCATCCCCTTGGGGCTAGTTCCTCTACTGGGGGATATACTGAGTAACCCCACAAAAAAAGAAGGAAGGAGGGAATCCCACCTGCACTTGTTCTGGATTCACTTTAAAGCTTTAATGCCTTGGAAATTTTTTAAAAAGAAAGATGTACGTGTGTGTGTGTGTGTGTGTGTGTGTGTGTGTGTGTGTGTGTGTGTGTGTTATTTGTGTTTGGGGAAGGGAATTTTTTTCTTTTATTTTGATAAAAAGGGGTGTGGGAGTTTTTAAATACTATACCCCAGGCTTGCCCTACCGGAGGCAGCTATGTCAGAGCGAAGTATCCCACCCAGTGGTGGGGGAGGGGGGGGTACTTCCCCCACCCCTGAGACACCTCCCCTTTTCCATTGGCTCCTCTCTCTTTTCTAGGAGGAAGTAAGCTTATTTTACTCTTTTGAGACCTGTGTTTTGTGGGTTTTCAAAAGTTGGATTAGGATTTCTGGTCCAGACCTTCTCTCTCTCTCTCTCTCTCTCTCTCTCTCTCTCTCTCTCTCTCTCTCTCTCTCAGGGAAGATGAAGTGAAGGAGAGAAGAGGAAAAAATAGGTTCTCCGACTTCCACACCTTAGCTTCTTGGACACGAGCCATCGCTGAATAAGTCTGCGGTTTTTTTTTTGTTCGTTTGTTTTGTTTTGTTTTTTTAAGTGTCAGAAATATCCCCAACTTTCACTGATGGGAGTCCCAGAAGACCATCAAATTACACAAGCATAACATATATGCAGAGGACACAGTTCTGACCCACACAGTAGGCTTTATAATTGTCTCTTCAGTCTCTGCTAGCCCCTGTGATCCCTGCCGTGCTTTGCTACTGTACTCCTCCCCCATACTCCTCCTTCTAAAATTCTTCCTCCTCCCCTTCCACAGAGTTCCATGAATTTCTGCTAGTGCCTGTGGGTCTCTGTATCTGTTCCCATCAATTGATGGATGAAGTCTCCCTGCTGATGACTGAACTAGGCACTAATCTAGGAGTATAGCAAAATATCATTAGGAATTATTTCATTGACTTTTTTTCTCTCGCCAGTTCTATTTGGCTTTATCCTGGGTTTCTGTGCCATTCAGTCTCTTATTCCTGGTCATACAGGCAGTGTCAGGAGTGGAAATCAAGTTGGACTAGTCATGGGCTGGCCATTCCCTCAGGTTCTGCACCACCATTACTGCAGCACATCTTGGAGGCAGGGCAAATTGTAGGTCAAAGTTTTTGTGGCTGAGTTGGTGTCCCAGTCCCACCACTGGAAGTTTTGTCCAGTTACAGGAGATGACTGCTTGATGTTAGGGGGCTCTCTCTTAGTTTCTACTGTGTTAGGTTTCCACATTGCCCCCCAATTACACCCCCAATTCTGGTCATTGCTCCCAATGTTTTCACCCTCCACCAACCAATTCCTCCTGTTCTCATCCCTACCTGTCTCCAATCCAGTGCTACTGATAATAGATGGTCCATATTAACAACAATAAAAAAATAACCATTTGTATATCCAAACAAAAAATATGTAGATAGTTCCACTTCATAACTAAATTAAGTTATAAAAAACTTACCTAAACAGATATAATTCTTCCTTCAGTTAAGCAGTCTTGGAGTAACATATAACAATAAAATCATGCTTTATACACTGCTGCATATGGTAGGGCAACTTGACTTCTAATGAAAACACTTTTAATAGATTTAGCAAGTTTTGTTCCCATTGAGTCAACAGTTTGGTTGAGGAAACAAAACTATTCAAGATCTCAAAATCCAAATAGAAGCAACAAAGAAAACACAAAATGAGAGAATTCTGAAAATGAAAATGTTAGGAATTCCAATGGCAGATTACAGAGGCAAGCTTCAGCAACGGGATACAAGAGATGAAATAGAGAATTTCATGCTGAGATGGGAATGTAAAATGACTGAATAAATAAATACATTTCATTTAAAAAGAAAAGAAATTGGTGCTACTTGAAAGTTCACACCACAAAGTACCTACACTAAAAATTGGAAAAATGTAATACTAGTAACTTAACAGCATACCTCAAAACTCTAGCATAAAAAGAAGCAAATACACCTATAGGAGTAGACCACAAGGAATAATCAAACTGTGGACTGAAATTAGTGATATAGAAACAAATAGAACAATACAAACAATCAAGAAAACAAAGAATTGGTTCTCTGAGAAAAGCAACATGATAGACAAACCCTTGTCTAAAGTAACTAAAACATGGTGAGAAAATTCAAATGAATAAAAACAAAGGAAATAGGGGACGTAACATCAGGCACAGAGGAAATCCAGAGAAGCATGAGGATGTACTTTTAGGACCAGTCCTCCAGTGAATTTAAAATTCCAAAAGAAGAGTTAATTCTAATACTCCTCAAACTATTCTACAATATAGAAATGGAAGGAACATTCTTCAATAACCCTGCTACCCAAACCAAATAAAGACTCAACAAAGAAAGAGCAGTACAGAACACAGATGAACATAGATGAAAAAACCCACTCAATAAAATATTTGAAGACCAAATGCAAGAACACATCAAAAAATCATACTGTGAAATTAAGTAGACTTCAACTCAGAGTTGCAGGTATGTTTGAACACATGAATATCAGTAAATGTAATTCACTGTATACACAAACTGACAAGAAAAAAAAACCCACATGGTCATCTCAATTGCCTTTGACAAAAATCCAACACACCATCATGGTAAAAGTCCTGGAGAATGTAGGGATACAAGGAACAGATCTAAACATAATAAAGTCATTTTACAGCAAGCCTATAGCCACCATCAAAGTAAATGGAGGGAAACTCAAAACACATCCACTAAAATAAAAAACAGCATAAGGTTGTTAACGCTCTCCATATCTATTTTATTAGTACTTGAAGTTCTAGCTAGAGAAAAAAGACAACTGAAGGAGACCACAGGGGTAAAAATCAGAGGGGAAAAGGTTGATATATTGTTATTTGCAGATGATATGATGGAATATATTAGTGGCCCTATATAAATTCCACAATGGAACTCTTACACCTGATAAACACTCTCAGGGAAATGACTAGTTATAAGATTAACTAAAAATATCATTAGCCCTGCTATATACAAATGACAAATGAACCAAGAAAGAAATCAGGAAAATAGCACTCTTCAGAAGAGCCACAAATAATATAAAATATTTGGTGCAACTCTAACGAAGCAAGTTCAAAGACTTACTATGACAATAACTTCAAGTCTTTGAAGAAAGAAATTGAAGAAAATATCAGAATGAGAAAAGATCCCCCATGCTCTTGAATCAGTAGAATTAACATGTTTTTAAAAATCTAAAGATTCCATGCAATTCCCATCAAAATGCCAATACAATTCTTTCCAGATATTGAAATGATAATACTCAACTACATATGAAAAAATAAGGAAACCAGGACAGCTAGGATAGCTAAAATAATCCTGTGCAATAAAAAAAAAATAAATAAAACTTCTATAGGTATAACCACAGCTGATTTTTAAGCTAGTACAGAGCTACAGTAATAAAAAAACACATGGCACTATAATAAAAATAGACACATTGATAAATGAAATTGAATTGAACACTAGATATCAATACAAACAAATGGGAATATATGATTATTTACACAGATGCCAGAAACATACACTGGAAAAAAAAAGAAGACAGCATATTCTAAAAAGTAACAGGCACACTGTCTGCATGTAGAAAAGTGCAAATAGATTCAAGTTCATTTGAAAAACTCAATTCTAACTGGAAGTGTCCCCCAGCATAATCAAAAGAATATTTGCCTACCCCAAGAGAGTCTTGCCACTATTACACCAGAGGGCACATATTGCCTGGCAGCTGGATGTTTAATTTAACTTAAATGGAAATCATTTTTCTTGAAATATGGCTTTCAATTTGAAATTTCTTGAGACTAACCTCTTTAATGTCTTAATTTGAATTAATAAAAACAGGATAAGAAACAATATAATGGCCATTTACACTCACTTCCATTGCCTCCCATGGTAAGAAGACTGGAGTATTTTTCCCTTAGGAGTTATGCACCTGAACTCTATCTTCAGGGAGAGAAGCATGGAGCCAAGATGGGGATGGAACAGGAATTCCAAGAAAGTAGTACCTCTCCACAAACATTTTTACTTGTTTCTACATATAAACCAAACTATCACTGACTGCTAACAGCCTGCTTTCCACAAAGGAAGAAAAGCAAATCTCCTTTATTTCATTTGTGGTATATAAAACTACAGTGTAACCTCATTTCCCTTGCTTATGACCATGTCAAAGCATTTGTCCTACCAGTAAGTGGACTGAGACTGTGTCTCAAAGGTACAGCCTACTCTCAGCATGTAGGAGGCCTCAAGTCTATCCTCATCAGCACAGTGAAAAATCCAATAATATGCTGAAATAATATGAAAGAAAGTCACCATATTACAGTACTCCCGACTCTTTTTACTCCACCTCTGACGTAAAGAGTGTCTTTCAGATTCATCTACACTATTCACTCCCTGATGTGCTTTCCAAAGGCAAAGCAGGTCTGAGAGATGCTGTGATTGGAGTTGCTGAAAGCACAAACTCTGTCGTGTTCCTTTCTCTCTTCCACTCTTATCCAGACTCAAGGAGCCAGGATCCTAGAGTCAGTGCTGCCTACTAGATAATGGTGTCTTCTCATGTTTCTCCTCCTATGGCAATTTTTTTCTACTAATTATTTCTTTTAACATATAAACCAAGTGTCACCATAACATATGCTAAATAATAAAAGTAAAAGAAAAAGGAGCTAGCTATGTAGCAAATGAGAAAGTGCTTGCCAACAATGCTCATAAAGGCAGTGTTTAATCTCTAGTATTACCTACAAAAACCAAAATCCATTAACTTTTAAAAAAATTATTCAGTAAGCCAATTACATATTATATCAAGACAGTCACATTAAGTGACATATATTTAAAGATGGAACACAATATGTGAATTATCTAATATGTCTAAATTGACAAATTATAGAAAGGGGAAAATCCAGATAATCTTAATTAAATTTAGTCATGGAAAAAATTAATGAAAGTAATTGAAATTTGTATTTCTGTTTTTTGAGTTAATCACATTTTAGCAACACTGAACTGTTAAAATAAATTTATCTGTTTGGCCTAGGAAGCCAATAACTGACACAGAGGCTGAAATGTACTTTAAAGCTGCAAGCACTATGCTGGGCAGAATCTAAACTGATACTAATCTACTCATAAACTAAAATAAACTACTCTAAACCTCATAACGTACATATATCCCAAGCACTAGCCAATCTGAGCCTCAGAGGCTTCTCTCCTCTCCCTGTCAACTGTCTTCTTTCCTCTCTACTCCCAGCTCCTCTCCCTCTCCAGTAAGTTCTGCCTCCCATTTCCTGTCCTTCTGCCCAGCTGATTAGCTAAACAGCACTTTATTGACAGTTGTTACATGCACTCAAGACAGTCCTCCACAGATGACATTAGTGGTTTCTGTGGGCTAATCTGATACTTTACAGTGTGTAAAATTGAGGAAGCAGATACATTGTAGTTTGTTATCTGCTTCTCAGTAATCTGAGAGGCACATTTTAAAAGATTTATTATTGTTGTTGTTGTTGTGTATATATGTGTCTCTGTGGGTGTGTACTTGTGAATGAGGTGCTGGAGGAAGCCAGGTTCCCCTAGCTATAGCTGTGAGGTACTCTGTACAGCTGCTACAGACTGAAGTCAATCCTCGGCAAAAGCAGCACGTTCCCCTTACTGCTGAGCCACTCCAGGCCCCACGGTTGTCCTCCTCAGACTGAACACTCCTGTGGGTACCCCACTTACAAAGAGATTTGTTGGAGATTCGTTGGTGGAAAGGTGGAGTTGGGCTGGAGAGGTCAAAAGGAGGAAGAACTGACTTAGTGTGTCTCTGGGTTTGCATGAAGTCTTCATCTCGTTCCTAAGGCTAGAGACAGTGTTCTCTAGGGCAGATCCCAGTAGAGCACGTGGCCAGAGCATCTGGCTTGGAAAGTTCTCGAATCTCAAGGCAGCTTTCTGTCCATGTGCACTTGACACTTCCCTTGTGGAAAAAAAAAAAAAAATCAAACCCAAATGGCATTGACGAGAATAGGTGAGCTGACCTTGGTGAGGCAAGCCTCAACTCCTGAACGTGGGAAACAGGAGGATTGCCATGACCTTGACATTTTGCCGCATTCACACTTCTACCCTCTTGTTAGTTGTAAAGCTTGGGAGATGATTGCTGATGCCATCTTATCCCTAGACACATTAACATGTATCTGCCAAAAACAAAGACATTATCCTACCTAGTTACTTATATGGCAGGAATCAAATTCAAGAGCCAAACATTGCTCTACATAGCATATGATCTATACTAAAAACTTTCAATTTTTCCCAAGAATGTTTTCTGGTAGTGACACCCTAGGCACCCCCCGCAAAGATGAGCATCCGTGACTGTTGGCCAGTAGTGATTATGTTTGCCCTTTGCCCAGGGGTAGAGGGTGGTCTTCCGATTCTTCTGCCAGCTCTCTGTTATGCGTCAATAAAAAGATATTAGGAATGTCCAAGAGGTCATTGGCTGAAAAAACAAACCACACAGAGAAAAAAAAACTTGTTTTGAGTTTTTAAAACTTTGGCTGGGTTTTGGTGCCTTGATTCAGCAGTCTACAGTGCAGCTGGGTGAGCATTAGAGGAGCCATGAAGCCTGCCTTTATTTCATAATCCCAGTTGTTTTTCTAGCAACCATCAATAGGCTCGAAATGACTGACTCAAATTTTGGATCCAATTCTCATGACTAAGCAAATGTTTGATTTGAAGCCTGCCCCGTATAAATGTCCCCCTGCCTGTAGGCCCGGAGCTGGCCTGGGTTTCTTTCAGTAGTTGCGGGGAATTCAGCCTCAGCGCTTACAATGTCTAAAACGGGAGCCAAGGTAAGTAAATGCCATACAGACAGTTTAGCTTACCTGCTGTCCATCTCATGGTACAGCGAACGCAGACTGCAGAAAGGCTTTTGTTTCTGTGTGCAGAAGTGAGTGAGCTAGGGGATGGGGAAGAGAAGACAGAAAGGGGCTTCTTTTCTGGTCTAACAGAGCCATCTAACACTATGGTAAAGAGTCACCTTGAGTGAAGGTACTTCACTAAGTATCATATGGGCAAATAATACCTAAAAGTACCGCGGCGCCTTCCTTCCAGCAACTGATGATGTCACTTTTCACGCTAAAGACTTCAATAGGAAGCTTCCGTAGTCGGCACTCTGTTGTGTATAATTCAGCCATAATTCAGCCTTAACCGTTATGGTTCCTAAAGGCCAGTGGGTAGGCCAGGCCAGTGAACCGAATCTTACAATACTTCTTCATTCAAGCCGTTCCTGTTTCCGGGCAGAGTGCTCACCTTTTGACTCAACTGCTTGTCTGAAGGTGGTGGCTCCGGCCCCTCCCTGTGCCTTTGTCCTTGTCAAGGAATCTAAAGGGCAGAGTCACTGCAGTGCAGTTGCCTGTCTTTCAACTGAGGCTGGCAAGAAGTTAGGCAGGTGATATTGTAGGCTTTTCAGTGCACAGTGTCAGGAGGTAGCTGTTAACTCTTCTGTGGTTGGCTAGTGCCTGAGCACTTTTCCCTCATTTGACAAATAGAACAAACAACCATGCAGACATTGCTGGGGGAAAGACAGTACTGTGTTGCGAAGTGCCCCCACGCAGATCCCACTGAAAATCTCAAGAGATTAGGCAACAGATTTTATTAAGCATTTCTTCTTTAACTTCTGGGATAATCAAGATATTTTTCTTTCTGCTTTGGATTGGTAGGCTACTTCTCAAAAAACAAACATGACAGGAGTTTTGTAGTAATTTCTAGGAAAACCAGCACTTTAAAAAAAAAAAAATTCTTCGAGTTTTATGTCAAAGGCCACAATCTCTCCATTAGCAATAGAATGGCTAGTGTTCACGTTTCCTTTACAGTAGGGGGTGTGCAGAGATGGAGCACTGAACTGGATGGAGCCCAGACGTGAGCCCATTAAGAACTGATGAGCTCTTGGTTCCACAATGTGGAATGACTGGCTGACCTAGGAGGGTGGACAACATGGTGACCCGATGTGTATTTCACTTCTCAGATTCTGATCTAAGGCAAATGTGCAGAGGACAGTAAGTGTTAGAATTAATGAATTAAAATACGCAAACCACGTTTCCCATAGCATAGCTCCCACAGCGTCATTGTTGGTAAGTCAACTCCAGCTTATAAACGACGGCATGCAGAACCTGTCCACTCTTGGAGAAGTTACTGGGGTTTCCTGAAGATCTCTTTATCGGGCTCGTGGGTTCAGAGTCAGTCCTGCTGAGTATGTAAAGTGTAAATGCTGCCATGTTCAGTCACGTGGGGGTAGGAAGATGGAAGAGAAAGAAAACAGCCTACATGACAAGCCAGAGGCTTGTACCACAGTCCACAGGCTTACAGTTCTCCTTGAATAGCTGGTGGCCTTTGGAAGTCATCTCTTTGTCCATAGCAACGAAAACAGCTTAATGACTTTTAAAATATTTATCCCTGGCTGCCTAGATGTGACCTGCACAAGGACAACAATAACAGACATGCTTACGAGCCCTACACAGATAATTAGAGGCAACTAAGGAGTTCTGAGATGGGGAGAAACAGTCTTCCCCAGGGAAGATCACACCAAGTGGTTATCGAATACCAAATGGTCAGCCTTGAAAGCACAAGTAACACAGACTGAGCCAGACATATTTTAGACAGTTTTAAATGTGTTTTTACCGTCTTGCACATGCATATAAAGTACTTTGATCACATTCATCTCCTGCTACTCTTCCGCTGCCATCAAGCCCCGCCCCTTCCTAGTGTTGTGTAAAGTGTGTATAGGCGTGTGGTTGCTTGCTTGAGCCTGGATGTGGGTTATTTATTTGAGCAGGACAACTTAGAGCAATGGTTCTCAACCTGTGGGTCTCGGCCCTTTGGTGGTTACCTATTAGATACCCTGTGATCAGATATTTGCATTACAATCCACAATGAAAAGCCTATGAAGTAGCAACGAAATAATTTGATGGCTGGGGGTCATGACAACATGAGTAGCAGTAGTAAAGGGTCACGGCATTAGGAAGGCTGAGAGCCACTGGTCTGCACAACCCAAGAATGTGACTCTCTCTTTCCCGGCAACCATTTAATTGCAGATAGCTGCTCAAGCAGGGACGAGCCCCTTCTTCACTGGCAATTTTGGGTCAAGTATTCAACTTTATACGTGGTTACGATTTACCCTTAGGCCACCCCTCTGTAGAAAGACACTCTTACCTTGTCTTACAGGTTAGGACCTTTACGAGAAGGCTCAATGCTCTGCTCAAAGTCACATAGCTAGTAATCTGTGCTGGAATTTTTTGCCCCCTCTCATCTGTAAACAGGTCCTATATTTCTCTAAATCTGTTATGCTAAAATGAGAGCAGAAAAACAAATTTGAAGAAGGGAAATGAAATACATGATTTCATATGGGAAAGGAGTTATTATTATTATTATTATTATTGTTGTTGTTGTTGTTGTTATTACTATTACTATTATTATTACTATTACTATTATTCAGGAAATAGAGGTGAGGGAATTGGAACAAGAAGGGAAAAGGGAAGATTAAGGCAGAATGAAAAGGTTCTGGGTGGTCACCTGGGGAAGAATCGCTCAGGACGAAAGAGAAAGGCTCTTGTGCCCTTTGGGAATCTGTCCACTCTCTTTCTAATGAGCCGCCAGCCCACTGCAGCTACCCACATCCTCCCCTGGCTCTCGGCGTGTACAGACACCGAGGGAACTCCACACGCTCGCTATTCACTAGTTCCTGTGGGGGGCTGTGTTCCTCATGTATTTTATTCGTTTGAACAGGCTTGTCCCCTTTTCTTTGTTTCTGGAAAACTATTCACCTTTCTACTCTCTCAACAATCGAGGACTACCCGCCTCTACTCCTTTAAGACAGTGCTTTTTGGACAAATCAATAAATCAAATCAGACACAAGGTGGCAGCATAGTACCGAGAAATAAGCCACTGGCCGCACAACTCACTTTTCTTATCACCCAGTATTTTTCTGATTGTGGCATTATTGAGCAACAACGGAGTGGGGGTGGGGGGTAAACCAATTTTTGGATTTCACAGTGGTATTCAGAAACTATTCATCAACTCCCAGAGTTCCTATCAGGTGTGTCCCATTTCAACGAGAAAAATCTCCGTGCTGTTTTGCGTCAGCACTTCCAGTGTGTTTGAGTCATGCCATTGGACGAGGGGGAAGCCAAAGCCCAGAGGGGTGCCTCGTCTAAGGTCATAGGGCTGATTGAACAGGAATTCCAGAGCACAGCCTTATGTCTGGCTTTCTGTGACAACATGTGGCCAGTGCCACAAGACACGGCAGGTACCGTGGTAGAAACTGGTACGACTGACTTGGAGACAAAGAACACTTTTGCCTCCCTCTCTTGGCGCCCGCCACAGTTGCCACAGACTAGGTCGGAGTATGAGGTGTTTTCGTCTGTCCCTGTGATCTGTACCCATCCGTGACGTATTCATCTTCATCCAACGTCTGTTGTGGGTTTGTCAGCTGTGGCTGGCACAGGAGATCTGTAGGCTAAGAGGGCTTGCTCTTTACCTTCAGGAGAATCTAGTAGGAGTTTAGTGGGAGGGTCAGCCGCATAAATGGCCTCCCCTGCCGCCCCCAGGGCTTCTCTGTGTAGTCTTGCCTGTCCTGGACTCGCTTTGTAGACCAGGCTGGCCTCGAACTCACAGTGATCAGCCTGCCTCTGCCTCCCGAGTGCTGGGATTAAAGGCGTGAGCCACCACGCCCAGCTATAAATGGCCATCTATAATATAATGTCGTAAGTAGAGGGCTGTGGGAACTTAAATATCTCATTTGGTCAGAGACTACTGGCTTCTATCAGGGCACTCTTTTATTCAGCTCCATTTTAAGAAAGTTCCTATGCACTTATTGACAACAAAACTCCCAGAAAAAAAAACGGGAGGTAAGGTAGAAATGTGCGTTTCTTCCCAGTAGAAGGGAAAGCCGTTCTGATGTGACAGTATGTTTCCTTTTTCCCACTTTTATCTGTGTGCAAAGCTGCCCAGCCCCTCACCTCCCTAACTGCTCTGTGCTTCAGATTAGTTTCTACGAAGACAAAAATTTTCAAGGCCGCCGCTATGACTGCGACTGCGACTGCGCAGACTTCCGCTCCTACCTAAGCCGCTGCAACTCCATTAGAGTAGAAGGAGGCACCTGGGCTGTGTACGAAAGGCCCAACTTCTCCGGGCACATGTACATCTTACCGCAGGGCGAGTACCCGGAGTACCAGCGTTGGATGGGCCTCAATGACCGCCTGGGCTCTTGCAGAGCTGTTCACCTGGTGGGTCTGGGAGCTGGGTGTGTGTGTGTGTGTGTGTGTGTGTGTGTGTGTGTGTGTGTGTGTGTGTGTGTGTGTGTGTGTGTGTGTGTGTGTGTGTGTGTGTGTGTGTGTGTGTGTGTGTGTGTGTGTGTGTGTGTGTGTGTGTGTGTGTGTGTGTGTGTGTGTGTGTGTGTGTGTGTGTGTGTGTGTGTGTGTGTGTGTGCGCGCGCGTGCGCGTGCGTGCGTGTGTGTGTGCGCGTGCGCGCGCACGTGTGTATACGCATGCGCAGGTGCTCTCAGAGGCCAAAAAAAAAAAAAAAAAGCGCGTTGGATCCTCTAGAGCTGGAATTAACCGGGTGGATTAGGTATGAGCTGCCTGGTGTCGTTTTTGATGTAGTTCTCTCTCCAGCTCCCTCTCCCCACACACCCTTTCCCAAGTCTCTCTCTGCTGCTTCATGCATAGTACTAAGTACTAGGTTTTGTTCACTGAAATAAAAGTCTTCAGTTTACCTCATCTTTAGACTCAATGGCGTTACTTCCCAACCTTGTGACTGAGATCAAGTGCAGACTAACACTAATTGTGCTATGACTCTTTCGACCTCATAGATGTTTATAGAAACTGTACTTTTCTTAACACAAGTCAGCTTTTTCAGTGTTTCATGGCGGGGACTGGAGCCCGGATGACCCTCCTTTCAGTAGGATAGGCTGTGCACCAAGCTATCCTCTGAGTTCCAGAAGAGCAAATGATTTCTGTAATAACGGCTGTTCATTTCTTTTTGTCGTTATTGTTGTTGTTTTTCAGTCCAGTGGAGGCCAGTATAAGATTCAGATCTTTGAAAAGGGTGACTTTAGCGGCCAGATGTATGAAACCACGGAAGACTGCCCTTCAATCATGGAGCAGTTTCACATGCGAGAGATCCACTCCTGTAAAGTACTAGAAGGCACCTGGATTTTCTATGAGCTACCCAGCTACCGTGGCAGACAGTATCTCCTGGACAAGAGGGAGTACCGGAAGCCCATCGATTGGGGTGCAGCATCCCCCTCGGTCCAGTCATTCCGCCGCCTTGTAGAGTGATGACGTGAACGGGGCCATAGAGTTCTCCCTGAGGGCTGAATGCTGGCTGGCTTGTGGTCCAAATAAGCATCATAAATAAAAGAATTGGAATGCATCCCACAGCTGACTGTAGTGCCTCTTCTTAATCGCTTTTAGGGACTAGCAATCTAGAACCCATCACAGTGGGCAGTTACGCGAAACAGTTCATCTTTCAGCTAATCAGTCTGGATCTTTTTGTACAAAACAAAGTAAGAATGCATTGGTGGTTAGGAAAAATCACGCTTTCAAGTATTGGCTCTTTTTTTGTTTGTGTTTTGCATTAATTCAGCCAAAACCAGATAATCAGAGCTGCCAGTTATGTAATGCCTATACTAGTGATTTGTTTCTTCTGAACCCACCACATAAGAGCAGTGGTCTGTCTACACTTTACAAATAAGAAAATTGAGACTTAAAGATTTTTAAATGTACCACATTCACCATACGTTAAATAAAAGTAGAGTTCTATTGAGAACATGCATGTTTCTGAGGCCACTGTTTCATTTCCAGCTCATCCGTTCAACTCATAATAGCTGGAGACCTGTGTGCAATGTGAGCGCGGGACCCTGAAAGATGTAAAAAGTGGGGAGGGTGGGGTTCCACTGCAGGCTCTCTCCAGAGACAGGATCCCTACTGAGAACAAGCAGTGAAACCCCACAGCTATAATTTTCAAGTAGCTGAACTGCTTGTAGCCTGATGTTCCTCACTTAAGATCCAGATGTTTTGGGTTTGCAGTAAAAAGGACACCTTGCAACTTGCTCCTATTCTATGCTATTTGAAAGGAAGCTGAACAGACTCTGGATGCTCTGGGTAGCCCAAGGCCTCCCTTAGCCCTGATGCAGACGCAGCATCACCGGGAGTCAAGAATTCGGGGAGATGCTGAAGGCATCATCTTTAAAAGAGGTGGCAAAGCTCATGTCCTCTAGGGAGTTTCCCCCAAAATGGCACATGAGAGCACTAAATGCCAGTGCATACCACTCACCAAAGATAACACTTTGCTATCTTTCTTTTTTAAAAAGAATGTTGTCAGTGAGGACTTTGAGAAAGTGAGTGAAAGCAAGGGAGGCAACACTGAGGAGAAAGGACGGGGCACTGGACAGTGAGCTGCAGAGGGCCATGGCCCCTGAGTTGACTGGACTGTCAGTTCTGGACCTTTCCACACTGGCAAGAAGCTAACTAACATCCTCTGCATTATAAGAGCCCCAAACCAAGTGTTCTCCATTGAACGTACAGAATTCCTCAGGGGCTAGAAAGGACACTGAAAAATACCCAATAGTTTGCCTCTACCCAAGACTCCTGACGTGGTGTTTAGAAGAGCAGCTTCTGCAAAGGACATCAGTCATGTTCCACTAGGGAAACTGAGGCTACGGTAACAGGAAGCTAGTGATAGCTTCTCTCCTAGCAACCACGGCTCTGTTCCTGGGCCGTTCACTGCTGTGTGTTCCAAGCCACCAGAAAAGCAATTCTGGCAGCAATACAAGACGGCAGTGTGACGGCAGCTGTGTGCCGTCTGAGAGACGCCAAGGATGGCTGCTGAAAGGTAAAACAATGCCCATAAAACAACAGGCCTGTCAGTGCATGTCCTGTCTCAGAGAGTCTGCTGTGACGTCCCAAGCTTAAAGGGAATTTTACAAGCATTTGATACTAAAGATCAAAACTGCTCTGTCCTCCACTCATAAATCCAAGATGGTTTTGGGTAGAGATCATCGTCTCTGCTGTTAGAACCAAGGGCTGGCGCTCACCCATCAACCATACTCCAAACAGCGAGGTGATGGTCCTGAACTTACTCCCCCTACTTTTAGTTATTTCCTCTGAGACAGTGTCACAGGAAAGCAAAGGCCAAGCTATACTAAAACCATGTTAGCCTTTTTCTATCCCAAGCATTCCTCTGAGATTAGACTCTGGGTACGTCTCAAATATTGGAGGCCTCTTCCTCAACATGCATTGTCAAGGACTTCTCCTCCCCTCCACTGCCAGACTAAGTACAGAATAGTATTACTAAACACTGAATATATATATATATATATATATATATATATATATATATATATATATATATATATATATATATATATATATATGACCTAAGTTCTGTATGGGGTGGCTAGAAATTATCATTCGTCTGATACCGTGACTTCATTCTTATCTGCATGTGCTGTATCCAGCCACCCTATTGCAAAAGTAAGGCAAGTCATAACAAACGACGTGGAGCTATAAGCACATGGGACACTGCAGGCTTAGGGAACGGGAGGGGAGGGCCCCACAGAAGACATTTAAATGCACTGTTTTAAAAAAGAATTATAAGCATGTGTCTCCCACGGATGGACCCGTGGACCACTAGTTTTCAGTGTTGGCTGTCAGAGAGCTCTGAAACCACAAAATCTTGCTTACACAAAGCCAGCATCTGCCCCTCTAACCCATAGTCGGCACTCTTAGCTCTATCCATCTGGGCCTCCATCCCTAAGCCTTACGGATGCCTCTGTTCCCCCTTCACAGTATTGTTTCCATGCTCAGCAACTCCTTTGCTCCCACTATTCTCTTGGTGTGTGCCAATTGCAGTTTGTGTCTTCCCTGTGGTCTGACCCATGCAAACTACATCTAGATGACTGTGCTTTTTTCTTTTGGGTTTGGGTTTGGGTTTGGCGTGTGTGGTGGTGGTTAGATAGCCTTTGTTTTGACTGAGTGTCTTAATTACTTTTCTGCTGCTGTGATAAGTCACCACGATCAAGACAATTTATAGAAGGAAGGGTCTCCTTGCCCTTACAGTTCCAGAGGGTTAGACTCCATGATGGTACAGTAAGGACATGGTGATGGAAAAGGGAAGCTGAAAATACGCCCTTGAACCACAGTCACAAAGCTGAGAGAGTGAACTAGAAATATTAGCATCTTTAAAGTCTTAAAGCCTGCTGCTAGTGACACACCTCCTCCAGCAAGGCCACACCTCCTAAACCTACCCAAACAGCGACACCAACTGGGGACCAGGTGTTCAAACACCTGAACTATGAGGGACATTTATCATTTGAACCAGCATACTAAGCTCATCTGTCCTGTCAGAGAGCTCCAAATACCACAATATCCGCCTCACACTAAGTTGACAGCTGCCCCTCCAGCTTCCAGTCGGCTGTCTTAACTCTGACCTACCCATAAGACTTAGTGATACCTCTTATCGGTCTACCAGTTCTACTATGGGATCGTCTACATTTTCCTGAGAACCAGCAGTCCGGTACAAAAGCTAGGGTTCTATTCCTCTCTGCGAATGGATCAAATCCTTCCAAGCAACACCCATTAGTTTGGAGTCACATACTCTAACATGGATAGTTGCCACTCTCTCTGCACAGGACAAGGATAGCTCCCACTCTGTGGGCATTCAAGTGAGGCAATATATAACGACATGTAATATGTGCACTTTGCAATCAGCATCTTCAGTAATTACAAAGGTACCACAGACAATGAATGGACATTCAGTGCTAAATTGCTGCTCTGAGAGAAGATGAAAGATCAGGTTACCGTGATCCTCTGGCATCAGTGTTTTTGTCAGTGAACAACACAAGCCCTCTTCCCTTGTGTGCTTCTGTCTCAAGACGCTTTGACTATGTTGTTGATTTGGTAACATGGAACTCACAGCCAGTGGCACTAGGACTCACAGCGGATGAACAGTTATTGAGTACATACTTTCTCTGGGATGGTCTGTCACAGCTTTCTTGTGCCTTGCACACTTGATAACGTGTTGGTACACAGAGAGCATGGCACTGGGCGGGCCTGGAACAATGTGTGAGAGCTGAGATAAAAAGCCATGGGTTTGTTCCACTCCGACTGGGTCACCAATCTCTTGGCTCTTCTTTGCTCACTCTCACAAGTAGCCTCGAACCCACCATGATTAGTGGCTTGAGGCTTACAGAGTGACAAGGGGTTAGAACTTGCAAATACAGGCTCTGACATAGTGAGGATCCACTGGACTGCATTGGCTGCTGCGACTTAGGCTATTTCCTACTACTAAGTATCTATTGCTTGTTTGCATTTCTTTTATACTCTCTTATGTACTTAGCCAGTTTTATACCCTTCTGATTTATCCCATAATGTTTTTTCAGAAATGTGCATATGACATGTACAAAATGTGGGTGCATATATAGATGTGTATTCATATATAGGGGTGTAAATATACATGTATGTGCATGCTTAGGGGGTTCTAGACTGTGATCCAGTATCCTCTTTCATTCTCTCTCAACATTATATGTGTGTGTGTATAGTATTGTATATAAATATAGATATAGATGATATAGAAATAGATATGAAAGATCAGGCTCCCATGAGCTTCTGGCATATTCATATTATATATATATATATGAACATGGTCTATGCTGAGATTACAAGTAAGCTGCCCAAACCACCTGATTTTTTACATGGGTTCTGGGGACCCAAACTCAGGTTTTCAGGCTTGCACAGCAAGCACGTTACCTACCAAGCTACATCCACAGTCCATGTTTGTAATTTTAGCAGAAGCTTCATAATTGGGGGCAAATGTGAGAATCTTCTAACTTATTCCATAGCCTCGAAAAACGTCACATTTAACTGTCAGCGGGGTCTGGCTTTCCCCTGCCTGTCCCCTCAGTCTCTTCCCTGGTTCTAGCTCCCAGCAGTGTCCAAAGTCGATAAGGTTGTCTCTAGGATTCACACAGGTCGGAGGTTTTCAGACCTGCATGTTACCCTCATATTCAACACAACACAGGCAGCTGTGTTGTTATTAGGTGAGACAATAAGGAAAAAGCCTTAGCCTTGCCTATAACTCAAAGGGGCGTGGACTGAATAAAGGGGGCTGCCCTAAAACCTGAAACCTTCCGAACGCGAGATCCCCGAAGGACAGTCACAGGAGCGACCCTTTAGTAGAGAATGGACTCAGAACCCAAGGTCGGTCTTCAGCGTCTACCGTGCTGGTGATGCTATGAGATGCTTTCCGGACTGTAGGTGGAAGAGGAGGAGTCAAGAGCGGAAAGGAGGGGGCGCTGGTGAGAAGGAGGGGCCAGAGAAGTAGAAGAGAGGAAAGTATTTGGGCCACCTGTACAGAAAGGGCAAGTTAATCTCCCTCGTTTTTATCCTGCCAGGATCGGAAGCCACCCCCTTGATCCCATGTCAGTTCTTTCTAATTTTGTCCGGTTTTCCCAGTACCTGCGGCCCCCCTTTGTGCGCCGACAGCCATAACACAGTCGGATGACTGTGGAATGACTAGCTTTCTGGGGAAATCCTGCCAGCATTTGCCTCTTGGGAGTAAAGTCTGCAGCGGGCAGGGATTTGTCCCCATTGTTCACGGGAACGGCCACATCAGCCTGCGCACTGAACCATGGGACCGGAACAATGGTGGGACCTGATGGCAGTGCTGACCAGGATGGTTTCCCAGTACACACTGGCTGGCTTGCCCAAGCTCACAGTAAGCCTGATGGCCCTAGCCGAGCTGGTACTGCAGCCCCCTCCCCGCCCCACCCCGTACAGAAAGACAGAGCTTCAAACTACGTTCCTATGAGCAGGAGTTGGCAAAAAAAAAAAAAAAAAAAAAAAAAAAAGCCAGGAGGGGAGCTGCCTCAGGAGGGGAGCTGCCTGTGGGGGATTATGGGGCAGCATTGTGGATGAGCCCCGGAAGGTTCCTCTACAGGCCAGGCACTCTTGTGGTCCTGAGGTTGCCACATGTTCCCGCCCACTCAGTGTCTCACGGCTCCTTGGCAACAGCTTCATCTACATGGTCTCAGTGATGCTCTCGACATGCAGGGTTTTGACTCTCACAGTGACTTTGTGAAGAGCACGAGAGCTACGTTCCCCATTTGATGTGTGCCTGTAGGAGCAACTTCAGACCCCTTAGGCCCTAGAGTCAAGAAGAGCCCTTGGAAGTTCCCAGTGTCGGCGCCGAACGTTTCTCTGTGTGTGAGACTCTTAAGAAGAGAACTGTTTAGCCTCATGTTTCTTACATGCACAGTCATGCTTCCGTGTCATGACCCTTGTGACGTAAGTGAATGCACGTGGGAAGTGGGGTGCTGGCGTGGAGGGACGTAGGAGAGTTAGCATGTACTGGACAGACAAACTGATTAGCTCAAACCATTGTCACTAGTGTTATGGCTCCTCCTGCCCACTGACCTCCACTTGTCTGGTTTCTAGTCACATGCTTCTCTAATAAAGAAACACATCAGATATGTCCAACAAAGAAAGGCCTCGATGGCCTGGCTTTTGGGGTGTATCCTCTTTTCAAAAAAAAAAAAAATCTAATCTATGAAAAGAAATCTTATAATTGGAAAACAAGAAAAGTAGGAGAAAATACTTACTTTGAAATGACTGCCTATAGGACCCTTTAAAAGGTAACACTTAAAATTTGAACAAAAAATTCAACACTCCTAAAACTCTCATTGTATCAAGGAGCTATAAAAGCGAGAGAACAGAGCCGGGTGCCACAGCACAGGGCTGTAATCCCAGCACTCAGGCAGATCTCTGTGAGTTCAAGGCCAGCCTGGTCTACAGAGTGAGTCCAGGACAGCCAAGGCCTCCCAGAGAAACCCTGCCTCGTTGGGGGAGGAGGAGCAAGGGGGGATGGTAATCAAGAGGACAGTTCCAGAGTGCCAGAGCTTGGTGTCCCCTCAGACTTGTCATATCAGATGTCCAGATGTCTGTCTCTGTCCTTTAGGTCCTGGAAAGAAGGACCCTTTGCTCGCAAGGAGTCCTGTACTATCATGAGCCAAGACAGGAAAACAGCCCCACCCTCACCCCACGCTGTGCCCCTCTCCCCACCCCCAGCTCAACTGAGTAAAGTAAAATAAGGAATTAGAGCGGATTATGCCTTTCCCCTCTGAAGATTTATTTGATAGTCTATGGAGGAAATTTACCATAGGCAGGTACCAGGAAAAGGACAGACATTTCAAAGCATGCCTAAGGCGTAGGAATATTTGGCTTAAAGGGATAGAGACCGGAAGTTAGGCAGGATGTGCCTAGTAAGTGTTGCCTCAGCCACATGAGGTCCCCCAGGCAACAGGCACATGCTGTAATCTCTGCTTATGTGTCAGACACCCTTCCCCCCCCCCCCCCCCGCCCCCAAGGCCCACCTCGTTCGTCTTCCTGTTCAAAGTTTCTCTCAGGCAGAGAGGGAGGAAACAGAAACACCCTGGTCAGTTACTAACAAAGAAAGAAAGATACTGGCTTTCTTGTTTAAAAAAAAAAAATAGCTTTCAGAGTCATTCTCAGGTCTACAGAGTTGCAGACTAGCCAACTCAAAATATGCCAGGGAAATGTCTGGGGTGGGCTATTCTACTCCCCGACACAGGCAGCTTCTGCAGGAACAGCCTGGAGCTAGTGACTATGGGAGGGTGGGGTCAGGGAGAAAGTTGCCAGCTTTGCCTAGGAGTCAAGGACGTTCTGGCCAGTTGCTTGGGAGGGTAAGTTCACTGAGACACCCTTCAAGCATCCTACAACCCATTTTTGAAAGCGTCTGTATAAAATGGCTTATTACAAACATGCTTTGGGTAAACATCAACAAATTCAAGATTGAACACTGTCTCTCTTGCCCCCCCCTCAGATGTCTCTGCCTGAAGTCTGTCCTGACATACCCCTCCTGGGCTGGAGCCACTGTCTTTCCCTTGGGTCACTGTCTCCCAATGTCCTAAGTGGGATCGAGCAGTGTAGCAGTTTGTGCCTGGCTTCTTCCTCACAGACACTTAGGAACACATCTGTGTGGTCGCACATATCAGTAGATCCTTTCTGTTCTTGAGTAACAATCTCTGTTACAGATATACCCTTTTTATTTTTAATAATTCAAGAGTGAAGGAAATGGGGTTGCTTTCAGACACTCTGTTTTTCTTTATAGTGTCTTTAAAGTCTCAGTGTCTAGCCAGTATGAATGCCACAAAATAACTGTCTTTCCCTTCACCCTTTTAGGGTGCTATGCTTAGACCTGCCTGGAAATCCTGAGTTGAGAGCTGACACATACACGCCTGCCTGCCTTGTTTTATGAAGACCTTGAGGGCAGCAGTGGGGAGTCCTCACCAAGATCCAGCCTCTCACCCTATCTTGTCCCAGCAGGTGGCCAGGCTAGCAAGAGAGAGAGATGAGGGGAGGAGAGAGAGAGAGAGAGAGAGAGAGAGAGAGAGAGAGAGAGAGAGAGAGACTGGGAGAGAGAGAGAGAGACTGGGAGAGAGAGAGAGACTGGGAGAGAGGGAGGGGGAGAGAGAGAGGCTGAGAGAGAGGAGAGAAAGGGGGAGGAGGAATCAAGTCTTTGAGCCCTGGGTGTGAGGTGATCCTGGAAGTGGCCAGTAGGACACGAGCTGGGAATATAGGCTGCCAGTGAAAGTGGCTTAATTCACAGTGTGCAAATATGCTCAGTCATCTGATACATGGGCCTCCAATTTTACTCCTGATCCACGTCCACAGTTATAAAGAGAGGACTTGCTCTGGCAGCCCCAGGTCCACAGTTATAGAAAGGAGACTTGCCCTGGCTGCCGCTGGGGAAGGCATCCTAGTTTCTTTTCATGCTTTCATGAGCAAATAACTCCATCAGCACCAATGGCCCTCTGCTGGCTCGAAAGAACTATTCTGTATCTCGAAGTACCTGAGTCACTAATGGGGTATATTCTCTGCTCTGGGAGTCTTACCTCATCTTTCCATCTGGTCCCCTCACTGATGACAGCTGTCAGGGCAGGAGAAAACAATCTGTGCTTGGCAGTCCTTCTCTGTGTCCCCCAGTCAACTCCTTCATGCACTCCCCCAAAAACAACTATGTCCTCCTCAAAACCCTATCTATCACATGACCTGGTCTCTTCAGATATCGCCACCTCCTACTGAACAGAAAAGACAGAGGGCAGTGTCTGTCTGTTCAGCTTCCCCCCATTCCTCTCCCTAAGGCATCAGGGTTCGCCCATTCTGTTCTTGGTTCTCTTCATATTGCATTCTCCCTGGACTAAATTCTATAGCTCCAGAAAATTCCAGCTCCTCTCCTCTTCTTTCCTTTCCTCTCCTCTCCCCTTTCTTCCCCTTCCCCTTCCCTTCCTTCCATCCCCCTCCCCTCCCCTCCCTTCCATCCCCTTCCCCTCCCCTCCTCTCCTCTCCTCTCTTCCCTTCCCCCTCCTCTCCTCTCTTATCCTTTCCTCGTTTTCCTTCCCCTCTCCTTTCCTTTCTCTTCTCTCTCTTCTCTTTCCTTTCTTTTCTCCTCCCCTCCCCTCTTCCCCCTCCTCTTCTCTCCTCTCTCTGCCTTCTCCTTTCTACCCCCCTCTGCCTCCCCTTCTGGATGATCTGAGCACTTGCAGGGATATAAGTGACATGGCTAGGCTCCCCCCTTCCTCCTCCACCCTCCCTTTCTTTCCCTCTTCCCCCACCTTTCTCTCGCCCCCCCCTCCCCCACTGCTCTCTCCTCTTACCATTAACATGCAGCCATCGTCTTTTTTTCCTCCTATACTCTACTGGTTACAAAACTCTGTCCATTCCACCCTGCAAGGATATCACAAAGCTGTCCTTTGGCCCCATTTCCCTGACTTTTGCATCTGCTGCAGACTTGGATGTGGCACCTCAGCCTGCTCTTTTGCTTTTACTAATCTGTCAGGCTCAAGCACTCTGTTCTAAAACATGTGGTATGTCATCTCATCAGTAAACCCTTCCGATCTTTTGGGTTCATGCGTGTGCAGAAAAGAATTGCAACTCTCACACCCTTCATGATGTTGTTGTGGAGTTCAAGACCACCAGGAGAAGACCCCCAGGCTCAATTCAGACGATAATTAAGCAAATCTATTAAAGCTGCTAGCAGGACCACAGTCTCCAACCCAAATTAGAGATATGTGCCCAAAGGTGAGTGAAGAAGGGGCCTTTAAAGTGAAAAAACCACAAGTGCTGTTATGCTTTGCCAAGATTGGATGGTCAAGACAACTTCAAAATAGTCCTTGACTATCTGCACAAGCAAGTTACAGAAGCCAAAATCAGTAGTTAGTCCTATCATAACAAGCAGATGGTCACGCCTGTCCATTTCTGCATGGGGTCAAGGAGTCAGGGTTTCTGGGACTTGTCTTCCAGGAACTTGGATCAGAGACATTTAAATGACTATTAGCTACCAAAAATGGATGCCCAGTACAAAATGGAGTGCCTTTAGCCACCACAGTGTAAGAGATTATACCAGCACCACAGTTCACAGCATGTACACAGAATAATCCATCCAAAGGGAACACTACGAAAGAAGAAGGATTCTGGAAGCCCAGCTCCAAATGGCACACCTTCACTCTAATTGGCCCAGGGACTCATCTCACCCACCACTGCCACCCCCTCCTCCAATATCCTGCGCTCGGGGAATTGTTGGTCATTTTTCAAGGGAGTTGTGGTAGGAGCTATCTCTTGTTTTCTTTAGGTGGTAAGGGAAAAGTCCCTTGGTGAAAACCACTACCTCGCCACACAAATACGAAAAGCAGTGAAAGCAGCTGAGCAGATAGCAAGGCACTAACCAGGGTCGGAGCCCAGAATACCTGAAGGGTCATCCACTAGCTAGTTAGTGGACAGCAGGGAGCCAAGGCCAGCAGTTATCAAAGCAGGAATTAGAGGTGGACAGAGGGGCACTTCCACCACCCTAGTGAACAGCCTGCAACCATCTCTCTGGTCAGGCCAGAGGAGCATGCAGAGTCAAGGACAGTCTGATTGAGTCTACCAATGGTGTGTTCCAAAACCTGACCAATCTCCTAGGAGTTACTTCAGTCTTTGCCCAATCCCAAACAAAGTCCTTGTAAACATTCTCCTCAGAGGTAGCAAGATGGCTTAGTGAGTATAGGCAGTTGCCAGGAGGTCTGATACCATGAGTTCGACCTCCAAAACTCACGGAGTAGAAAAAGATACCAGCTCCTGCAAGTTGCTTCCTGACTGCCATGTGTGCATTCACAAATAAATATAATTCTAAAAGTTTTTTGAAAACACTGTACAAGACCCCCTCATGGCAACCCTCTTGGGAGTCCACCCCACTGATGCTGGTCTTGTGCCTTTTCTTCATTTCCTTCATAAAGCCTACTTTATTTAGCTCACTCCCACGTGTCCACATCTTTTAATCATCATTGGTGAGACACCATGTCTTAGTTGGGGTTCCTATTGCTGTGATAAAATATTGGGACTAAAACTAACTTGGGTGGGGAAGGGTTTATTTCACCTTACAGCTCTCAGTGTACACTCCACCGTGGAGGGAAGCCGGGGCAGAAACTAAAGCAGAAATCTAGAGGCAAGAACTGACACAGAGGCCACAGAGGAACATCACTTACCGCCTTGCTCCCCATGGCTTGCTCAGCACCTAGGATCACCAGCCTAGGGGTAGCACCTCTCTCTAGGAGCCGGGGCTGTCCCACAGAATCACCAGTCCAGGAAAAAAAAATGCATCACCAGCTTGCCCACAGGCCAATATGGTAGGGACATTTTCTCAACTGAGATTATGTCTTCCAAAAATGACTAGCTTGTGTCAAATTAACATAAAGCTAGCCAGCACAGGTGGTCTTAGGCTGATTTCTGATGCCCATTGAGAATCCAGCATCCTAAGTGCCTGGGTTACACACATGTCTGAGGTGAGAAAGCTCTCACTTTTCTCAAGGATTCACAGCAGAGTCACACTGCTGCCTGTGGTGAATACCCTCTCTAACTTATTGCTATGAGTCTTCTCGTTTGCAGCCACTTTAAGGTTCCCTCAGGAGCCCACTACCCAACTTTCTTCCATACCCCGAGACATTTCACCTTCACACACCTGTGTTTCGTGTCTAGAAACACAGTTATCCAGCTATAGCTCTCTCTTCCCCTCAGAATATGAGCTGGCAGAAGTCAAGGGCTGCGTCACTTCCATTGCTGGAACGATGCCGGTGCCACAGACACTCATCTTGAACCTGTGACGGTGTCATCGCTGTAAGTGGCCAGGCTTGGTGGACCAAGCTTCCTGGTGACCTAAATTTTCTCAAGGCTTGCAGTCGAGTCCCAGGTCATTGTAGGGAGACAGAAAGACCCTTTGTCCTCCCAATATCCCTGCATCCTTGCTGAGAGCAGAGCACTACTTCTTCAAGAAAGACAGTAGCGAGCAGAAGCAGCTTACCTAGCCATAGGTGTGAGGAAAGCTGAGTCCCAGGCCCAAATTTTGAGTGAGGAGAGAATATGAGCAAAAGCTGGCTCCAGAGTCTCCAGATGTCATTAGCCTCCTGTGGCTGGGGTGGAGCTCCCAGCTGTGATGCTTGAGACTGTGGAACTGTGCCTCCTAAGTCCATGTTTCTAGGCAGCTTTAATGATTTTGGACTTCCTGAAACTAAGACAGAGTCACCGAAACAAGGAAAGACAGGATTCAGGAAATCAGCCACAGATGAGAGGAGCTGCCGCCACCATCGCCATCACCACCGCCTCCTCCTCCTCCTCTTCTTCTTCTCCTTCTTCCCCTCTCCTCCTCCCCTCCTCCCTCTTCTCCTCTTTCGCCCTCCTCCTCCTCCTCCTTCTTTCTCTTTTATTTTTATTCAAAAAACCATTCTAGTATAGTGGTTATCCAAGGCCAGACAACCTGGATACAAAGCCTGCTTTTACCACTTACTATAGGCTAACTTAAGTGAGTTACTCTTTCTGGGCCTTGAAGCAGTAATGGGAAAACAACTTATTTTCTCAAAACCCGGTGGCCAAGAGTGCTAAGCAATCCTGGACCAGTAATGATGCAAGTTAGCAGACACAAGACCTTTCTTCACAACAGGAGGACTGAGCCCCCACAGCATGCCGTGGTGGCCTTCTGAGTGACAGCTTTCTCCTGTCCTCTTTCCCTACTCTCCTACCAGGACTCCCTATAGGATCATCTCCCAGTATTTCTTTATATTCAAAACCTTTGTCTTTGAATGTGCTTCCAGAGGCTGAGAGACACAGAGAGACAGAGAGAGAGACAGCGAGACAGAGAGGCCCGATCAGATCACACTGCCTCTTCAACAAAGCCCATAGCCAATCTCAGCCTATGCGCACCTTACAAGCCCTTGTGGCTTCCTTCTCCAGCTGTGTGAGTGTCTACTCACATCTGTCTGAAGCTGCTGCTTTCATTGGCTTGGCAGCACCTCCCACTAGCAAATGGGTGCTTCTCAAAGGCAAAAGGCAGCCAGAAAGCCCCTAGTCTCCCCTTCCCCCCCCCCCCAGTGGTTCCTGTTAGCCCTGGGAAGCTCAGAGCAGTAAATGGTGACCAGTGGCCTTTTCTACCTTTGCATAGGCATGGCCTAGAGTTCCCTGATTTTAAACAGAGAGTCAATATTTCAATAAACTTAAACACGAGTTTTAAAAAAAAATCTCATGAAAGGCAGATGACAGTGTGAGGTGTAAACCCCCCAGGGTGCTATTAGCATTTGGCATGTCCTGTCCAATGGGAACGTTAATGGGACTCTTGCCAGTGTGATTAGGAAACTGTAACTGGGCGAGTGTAGTAGAGACAGGGGTGTGAAGGGCATCACATGAACAGATGTCCCAGCAGGCCTGCTGTGTTACCTTCCCCTGGCAACTACTTGTAACTAGCCTCCTGGCCTCCCCAGGAGGAAGGTAGCCCGCTTGCTAGAATCATATGGTCCTTGAGCTGCTGGGTGTATAAATCCATCTGCTCAGCTCCTCCTGTGGATAAGGAAACCTGAGAAGAGAGGACGCAAGGCCTGGTCAGGGAGGGTAGAGACAGGAGTAAGATCCAGGTCTCTCGGCTCCCGGACAAGTGTTTCTTTCCTAGACCACGGTGGCGCTGTGTCCCATCTCTGAGCCTGAGTTTTCACCTCTGTAAAATGGCAGCTTAGTGGAATTGATGGATGTCAAGGGTCTGAGGACTAGATGAGATCACGTGTGGAAGTGTTGTCCACTGGAAATGTGTGCATCTAAGAGAGTAGACTGGAGAGGGCCCCACAGCTTCTAAAGCCTCCACCTTCCTAAGGCTGCAACCCTTTAACACAGTTCCTCATGTTGTGGTGACCCCCAATCATAAAATTACTTTCACTGCTACTCTATAACTAATTTTTCTGCTGTTATAAGTAATGCAAATACCTATATTTTCTGATGGTCTTAGCTGACCCCTGTGAAAGGATCATGCTACCCCTGCCCCCCGAGGGGTCACATCCTGCAGGCCGAGAACCACTGCTCTATAAAGACAAATCCGGAGGGACCCTTCCTTTGCATTTTGCTTAGCTGAGCACCAGTTTCTTCTGTCGCCTTTCTGCCCAGTCGGCCTCAGTTCTAGATTCTGCTACCTTAACCTCCAGTGTCGCAGTGCTAGAAGCCAGAGCCTTGCATGCAGGATGCAAGTACTTGACCCATGAGCTACATTTCCAGCTCTTTGTCTCCTTCTCCTGAAACTTTTGAAGGGAACTTTGAAACTGAACCTTGAAAATAAAATGTTTTTTAATAACAGGAATTGGTTCAGATTAAATGTCAAAGGCCTTTCCTTTTCAAAGGCAGCCTATCATATCCAAGGGTGTCAGCAACCGCACACACCTTAGCACCATGGGCTGGCAGGAATGACTTCCCACGTGGTTGACAGAATGTCAAGAGCTGTCAAGAGTAAACCCCAGTTGCTCCAGTGCTCAAAGCAAATGCACTGTGCTATTTATGGGGCCTTGTTTACTGATGGAAAGGAAACTCCAGGGTTGCCAACCTTACAGCCAGGAGCGGAGCAGATTAGCCGTGCACGGCTTCTGGCCAACGGCAATGAGAGCCAGGCTCTGCCAAGGCTCTGCTCACTTGCTTAGCTCTGTCCCTTCATGTTGCGTCAAGATATTATTGCCAGCTGGGCCAGGTGTGGTGGCGCACACCTTTAATCCCAGCACTCGGGAGGCAGAGACAGGCAGATCGCTGTGAGTTCGAGGCCAGCCTGGTCTACAAAACGAGTCCAGGACAGCCAAGGCTACACACACACACACACACACACACACACACACACACACACACGGAGGGAGCAACTGAAAGTCAGACAGAGAGACAGAGACAGATGGAGAGAGAGACAGACAGAGCCAGAGAGATTCTTGTTTCCCATAGTGATCCTCCACAGCATGTAGGAGTGAGCTGTGTAGTCACAGCCCTGTCCCACAAGTGGCATCAAAGTATGGGCACAATAGTGACAAGTAAATCAACTTCTCCTGCCTCTGGATCCCCAACCACTGCCTGGAAAAGGATACAATAGGCCAGTACACCTCTGGGGTCTGTCGAGAAGGATGTCAGCTCTCTCCGTTTGTCTGTGGTTGCAAATTCTCTCTTCCTAGCCCTCTCTAGACAACTGCATACAACTGGGCTCAGCAAAACTATATGCTCCTTCCAGAATTAGAAATGCTGCTGGTGGTTATAGAACCCAGGACAGCCAGATAAATAATGGAGGCTGCGAACTTCCACTTCTTCCTCCTGACCCAAGACAAAGGCCTTTTGGGCTTTTCTCTCACCAGCAGAAAAGCCCTCCCCTTTGGGAGGTCTGACTAGTCCAGACCGGTCAGATGTGTGTAAGGTCTGTGCTAAACATGTTTCAGCTTATATGAAGCTATGGGCTTATCAGTGTCACTTTCTTTAAGTTAACTAAGCCAAAATTAGGGAAGGGGGTCCATCTTATCTGCACGTCAAAACGCTCGAAAGACTCAGGCCCTCCCAGCAGAGTTAGTAGGTGTTTCAGAATCCCCTCTCTACTTTGTGGGAAATCTTTTTCTCAGTGTGCCTGTTGCCCCCCTCCTTTGCACTGCCCCACCCCCACCCCCGTGTTTCTTCATTTTAATAGTTTGTTATCTGTTACTTCCTGCTGTCTGAGTTTTTGTTTTGTTTTGTTTTGTTCCCCTGCCTTTTAATTTCGTTTTTTAAAAGAAAGAAGAAAAGAAAGCACTACGCTGTTCTGGGCTCCTGAGAAGCTGTTTCTGTGAGACAGTGAGCAAATGTTTCCCAGTGTGCCTCTCCTGATAAAGGGAGGGAAGGGGGGTGGGCTCAGCCCTTCCTGCTCACCTCACTGTCCCTGCAGATCCACCTCTGCATCCACCCACAGGGCATTTTCCAGTTTGCCAACTTCCCTCCGTGTGATCCCCGTCGCCCACTCAACTTCAGGCCTCCTTCCGGACCGCCCCTCACCATGAGTAGTTTGTCAGCTACTATACATCAAGCTGCCACCATGCAACAACACAGAAAGCCCATCTGTTCTCTGGAACATTTCAACAAGAGCCTCCACCTGTCCACCCAACCACCGCCCGCAACCGCCAGCAACAGGCACACTAACTATCCAAGGGTCCTCCCTCCAGGCTCTTGAGGAGTCTTGAGAAGGCTCAAGACTCAGCGGGTTTTCCAGGGCTTCAGGGAACCTGACACAGCACTACTGGCTGGGGGCTGCGCTCTTGGAGCAGGTCTACCCTGGCAAGACCAGAGTGGCGAGCACACGGTCCTGGGAAAGAACTGTACAATCAATGTAGATCTAGGGGCCGGTGGAAAGTCAGGGGTAGAGGGCTTTCCGTGTGTGTGTGTGTGTGTGTGTGTGTGTGTGTGTGTGTGTGTGTGTCTGTGTCTGTGTGTGTGTGGCTCTTGGTTCAAAGCCTGGGACTTCTAGGCTTGGAGGTAGTTGATGGGGGCAGGGCACAGAAAAAGTATGTATCTTTTTTCCAGATCAGAACCATCCTGCCGTTACTGGTGTTATCTCAGGTTCTGTTCTGCACAGCACTAATTGGCAGGTGCTGTTATGAATTAGACAAGTTAGACATCCCCCCCCAAGCCCCATCTCCCACGAAATCCACAGACAAGAGGTGGGGGGGCAGTGTGCAGGATCCTAAGCTCCAGCTGCTTGGATGAGAATTCACTCACAGGTACATGTGTGCACACACGCATGAGCACACACACACACACACACACACACAAAATGTATTTTGATATCCCCATTACCCTGTCTTGTCCATCCCCCATACTGAATTCCTACCAAATAAGCCTTCCTTCTACTTTCACATATTTGTTGTTGTAGTATATTGTTCCCGCCCCACCCCCACCCCCCATGTTTTGTTTGGTGGAGGGCATTTACTTTGAGCACCATGAACATGTCAGTGGCTGTACCGATAAGTGACTCTACCTCCCAAGTATCACTAACCGTCTAACCTCATCAGACCTTCTTAGCCAACCTCCACCATTTATGAGGGATGGTTGCGAGGCCCGGTCTTGTTCAGGTAATCATCACTGCTGTTAGTTCCTGGGTATGACAGCCATCCTGCCTAGATGGCTGTTGGATAGCATTCTGCTCTGTCCCCTCGGTGTTCCTTGGACCATGGAGGAGGGTAAGACAGATATCCTGTCTAGGGCTAAGTACTCAACAGTCACTTATTCTCAGCACTTTGACCAGTTGTGAGTCTCTCTGCATTAACCATTGGCCATTGCAAAGAGGAGCTGCTTTAACTAGACCGAGAGCAATACCAATCTATGGGGACATACATAACTATTCAGGAGGTAGTTTTACACTATTTCCTGCTGCCGAACCAATACCAGTAGGTTCCCTGTTAGGGTCCACGATCTCCCCAGCCAGGGGCTTTTGACTAGGTTTACAGTGCTGGGTATGAAGCTCTTCTGTGAAGTGGGCTCAACCCCAATCAGAAAATGGTTGGTTATCCCCACAACCGTTGTACCACTCTTGCACCACCAGGCACACATATTTCAGGACTCTTTTGCTGCAAGCTTGAAACATGAAACTGAGGACCAGCAATCAGTGCTAAAGTCAGTCTTTATATAAATTCAAGTAATCAGGCTTTATTTTTCCTTTTTAAAAATAAAAATGAAAGGTGCCAATTCACACAAAGTTTTGCAACAGAACATCGCATAATAACATAGTTGTAATCATCTCTAGCTTGTATTTCATGCCGTAAAGATATATTTATGCAACTGAAATCACAGAGAATTGACTGCCTGCCTTCTTACTAGCATGACCTTTTCTCAGGTGGAGCCTTCAAGGCTGTCACACCACACCACACCACATTGTTAGAGCGTAAATTGATAGTCTCAACTGAATTAACGGAATATGGCCAAGTCTGAGTTTACTCAAGACTCTCTTGGAGATAGCTTCATATTTGTTTGATGTTCTTTTGTCAAGTCAGTAGGGGCCATATTTCATAAGATAATTTGTGATCAAAAGGAGAAACAGGACAGAGCAAGGCTGGACTTGCCCGCTTCTTCAGACAGCAACAGTGTCGGTCCACCAGAAGAATCGTGAGGCTTTTTACAATCTGCTTGGTGAGTAATGCAATGTCCAGTCCGTGGAACTTTCTCTAGCTGTAGATGTACTCTAGAGGCCTGATTAGGGTGAGTTTATGGGATGATTTGAATCCCATGCGGCAGTTGCCTCAACCTTGCCTGTTCATTAGATTTGTATAGAGGCACATTACGCTATCTTTATGTCCAGCTTGTACCCTTGGCCCTTAAAAATGATGATTCGTGTGATGGATCCCAGACATCAGTAGTTGGTAAAGTTTCCTAGCGATCCCAGGACAAAGGTAAGACTACTGTATGTTTCCCCTCATCGGCAGTTCTCTATCATTGGCCGTGCGTTGTCAGTGATTGTGGTAAGACTGAGCAGGGGATCCTGGTGACCACCCACCCTCTCTAGCAATCTGTGAGCTCATTGGCTCATCCGTTCGTGATTTTTCACTCAAACCAAATAGGCTTTCTAAAAAACAGAGGTGATTTTTCTTTTCTTTTTTTTTAGAGGTGATTTTTCTAACTCTGCATTCCATTCACATTTGTATCTAGAATTCTATTTTTAAAAAAGAGAGAGAGAGAGAGAGAGAGAGAGAGCGCTTATCACCCCAGTCTGAAGTTCCTCAGCAATACGATCCAGGCAGGCAGGATGGATGCCTGATCTCCTTCTGGGAGTCATTTTACTCAAGAATGAGTCTCTCTTCTGTTCTGGACCACTAAAGGAGATGGCTGCGGAGGCTAATGTTCTCTGAGGCACAGAAGGAGTTAGGAGTCCCGCTATATTACAAGGTCAGGTCTCAGGAAGAACACCAGAGTCCAGAGAATGTTCTTTTGAGAATGTGATATTAATTATCGAGGAAAGCAGAATCATACAGTGGTCAAAGGCTCAGCTGAGATTACACGTGACTTTATTTTGGAGTCAAGGACGGCAGATTTTTGCACCAGTCAGTATTCAGCAGGAGAATAGGTTTTGCCCAGTCTGGCTGTAGGAGTTGGTCCGGTAGGTCCTGAAGGACAGGTGGCTGAGGACACCACGACCGTGGTGGCTTCAGAGCACTGATCGCTCTACCATGTGCTTGGCTCCTCTGGTCCTAGCCAACCCCTCCTTAGCATTCGATTCTTGAGTTCAACTTTCCATGCCTGTACGAGCAGCCCTCTTTTTTTTTTAATGCTCACAGGACCCCAATGCTGCCTCACCACAATTTCACAGCATCAGCACGTCACCTGTTCATTCAGTTGTGTCTCTTATTCGGCTACAACTTCCGTTTAAAGCCAGTTGACGACACGAGGCACATAGGGAGGGCTGTCTCTGCTATTTTTGTATTGTTGTGATGAGACACCATGACCAAGGCAACTTAGTGTAAGCAGCGTTTAATTTGGGCTCATGGCTCCAGAGGCTTACAGTTTGCTATGGCAGAGCAAAAGCATGCTGGTAGGAGCAGCTGAACGCTTACAGTGTGACCCACAAATATGAACCAGGTGGGACAGAAGGGGGGGTGGCTGTGAATAGTGCCAGTGTTCTAAAACCTCACAGACACCATGCCTTCCAGAGTCAGGGGTTTTGGAGATCGGGAGCTTTTGAGAAATAACCAAAGAGCTAGAAGGACCCACTTGTTGAGCGTCACTGAAAACACTGCTCTTTGAGCTTGGAAACTGAGGGAGATGCCACAATCAAACTCATGTTCTCGGGCTTCTTAAACATGGGTCAGGTGGTGCCACTTTCATGTACGATCTCCTTTAGGGGTTCTCAGTACCCCTGGAATAAGTTCCCACAAGCCCATCATGGCAGACCTGCATCATGAGCATCGCCCTTGCTCATCCTGATGCTGACCAATGACTCCTTGTTCATCTTCATCCTCTGTGGGAGCCCACAGCAGAGCCTTGGGTGTGGCTGACGCCTCTGCCTGGAGCCCTCTTTCCTAGACGGCAGCCCATTTCTCTCCCTCTCGTCATCATGTCTCTGCCCCTGTGTCACATTCGTAGCGAAGGCTTCCCTGGTAAGCTCACTCTCTCCTTTCCTCCCTCTTTCCCATTCCTGACACTGGCTATCACAGTGGCTCCACTTGTCCACACAGTTACTATTTACTTATGTGTTGCTATTCCCAGGCCCAGCAACAAGCAGCAATTTCCTGTGAGTTGGAACATTCCATCCTGCAGGGCATCTCCTTCCTTCAGGCTTAGGATATGCTAAGAGAGGAAAACATTCTATCCTGCTGGCAAGTGCATTGACACGCGGGAAGTAAGCAACTCAGAAGTTTCTCGAAGTCCCTGAAACTGACCAGACACAGTACTGTCTTCCCTCCCGAAGTGTATATAAGCAGTGAAGACTGTTTGAGAGATAGTTTCAGAGAAGCCAAGCTCCTGAAAGAGAGAGACAGACCATCTGCCTACAAGAGATTCAGGCCACTTGAGCTATCTAAATGGTTCTTGTCCTGGCTAGTTGTTTGTCCACTTGACACAAGCTAGAATCATCTTAAGGAGGGAACCTCAATTAAGAAAATGCCTCCATATAAGATCAGGATGTAGGCGAGCTTGTAGGGAATTTTCTTAATTTGTGATTAATGTGGTGCCATCCCTGGGCTGGCGGTCCTGGGTTCTATAAGAAAACAGGCTGAGCACGCCATGGGGAGCAAGCCAGTAAGCAGCACCCCTCCATGGCCTCTGCATCAACTCCTGCCTCCAAGTTCCTGCGCTGTTTGAGTTCCTGCCCTGACTTCCTTCAGTGACGAGACTGTTACCTAGAAGTGTAAACTGCAATAAACCCCTTCCTTCCCAAGCTGCTTTGGTCATGGCGTCTCATCATAGCAAGAGCAGTCCTAACTAGAACAGTTGTACAGCATGCTCCAGAGTTCCAGCTTCTCTGAGTTGTCACCCATGCTGGGGTGGGATTCCGAGCAGAATCCCACAGGTGGATGTCTCTGAGTCATGTATGCTTCTACAAGTAGCCCCTCCCCCCCACACCAGTAAGTAACACCAATATAATTCATTGGATCGCCACGTTGGACTTGGGTGACATCTTTACTTTGGTCAGTAACCAATGCCTTATCTGGGCTGAGTAGATATTTAGTCATCTCTCCCCAGGAAAAGGATCGCACAGTTCCTGTATAGAACTGTTGTGGTGGTCTGAAAGGAAAATGTCCTCAATAGATTTGTGCATTTGAATGCATGGCTCCCAATTGGTGGTGCTATAAGGAGAGTTAAAAAATATTGTCACAAGGGCCGGGCTTTGAGAGTCTAAAGACTCCCAGCTCACTCTTTCTGCTTTCTGTTTGCTGATGAGGATGTGATCTCTCAGCTTCATGATCTGGCCACCGTGCCTGCCACTTGCTGCCAGGCCTCCCTGTATTGACGGACTGTGGTTACTCTTCTGGAATCATTACTCAAATAAACCTTTCTCCTATAAGCAGCCTTGGTCACGTGATCTTACCACAGCAGCAGCCAAGGATAACATAGACATGCAGACAGTGGGGACACAAAGCAAGGAGGGGACATCACTGTCTGGGATATGGAGTAGGCACAGGAGGCTCGCAGACCTGAAGAACTGTGGCACGAGAAATGTGTAGCTTTGCTACCTGGAGCAAGTAGGGCCATGTTGCAGTGTTGAGGGGCTTCCGGGATTCATGAGCACGTGTGGAACGTTAGTTGAGAGGAGACAAGGGGGATAAAGAGTGACTTGTAAGAACAGAGGAGAAATCTTAGTGAGAGGGCGGGGCGGGGTGGGGCGCGGTTGTCTTCTCATTCTTGGGGATCCAATGACAGCTTTCTGGACTGTCCAGGGAAATGGTCCAGGATGGCCCTGTGTCACCTGGATAAACCAGAGTCTTCTGATGGCTGACTGTAATGTTTCTTAAAGGAAGATACACAATTTTATGGAGGTACAAAAGACATGAATTTTAGTCTGTGCACTGAAAGAGTCACCCAGGACTGAAGCCAGGAATGGCGGTCCCTTCTCCCTAGCCTTCTGTATGTCACTCTGTCCTCATCCAGGGTTGCCACTGTTTCGGGACACCTCTCTGGAAGTGCTCCATGCTGAGTCCCTGTGAGCTGAAGTGTCCTAGACCTCCAGGGTCCACACCAAGTCCCCAAAGGAGATTTTGTAAGCCATAAAGAAAGTGGAAGGAAACTGCCTGCCTTTTTCCACTTTGGAGTGGGATTTTAGAGACAAGGAGGAGCATGTTCTCATCCTGGCTACGTTGCTTCTATGACCCTGGGCACTTTTCCTGACTCCTCAGTTTACCCAGGTTCCCAATGGAACATGAGGTACTGGACCCTCTTGCTGGGGCAGTTTCGAGGATGGCATGAGAGGCCACAATACCTAGATGAATGTCTACAGAGGTCATGGTCAGCAAATCTGGGTCTGGCTCTCCCGGTCGTTGTGGAGCATGGAGGACACAAAATCCCATCTTGGCTCCACCCTCCCAACGTCATCCTCTTCCCTTCTCTGAACCTCTCTGTGGGGGTCTGTAAGAAGAGGTCCTTGAACTTGTTTGTCTCACAGCACTTGATCATCTTCCAGGACTGATAATCCAAAACCCCACAGCTGAGGACAAACTCGCCTTGAGGAAACAAAGGAATGAGTATGTGCTCAGCACCTCAGAGCCCATGGGTTCTCAATGGTGCATCACTGAGTTATGCCCCTTAGCAGGTGCTAATTGAATCTGGGTGTGTGGTTTCAAAGGACAGGCAATATGACTTGGGTTGAAAACAAAGCTTTTTTTTTTTTTTTTTTTTTTTTTAGGGTTGGAGCTCAGGGGTAGGTGGGAGAGCAAGCAGCATAGGCGGCCCCTTCCAATATGCAGTCTGACTTTACCAGTTTCGTTGGACAGAGCCGGAAGGGCGTTGGCTTCATTATGTAGTAGGCAGTTTGTAGCCGTCCAGAAGCAAGGAGGAAAGCCCCCGTCTCAGAGCTGCTAGGCAAGATTCCGACTTTATTTCAGGTCCAAGCAAATTCAGCCGCCTCCAGGAAACAGGAAGCCGGGCTTTCTTGTAGGTGAGGGAGAACCCCACAAACACCTTGTTTGGGGACTGGAAATCTTCCCCGATGCTCTCTGCTCTGTCAACAGAATTTAGGTTAAGTTATTTAACTGTTCAGAATCCCACTCTCATCACCTGCAAAGCGGGAGTACTGATTGGATGCCTCAGAGAGTTCTGATACAGTTCAACGGGCTTCTGCAAAATTTGTTCTAGCCCTGTCTTGTTGGCTTGCCTCTTCCCTTTGTTGCCGTGACAGTTGCTCGGTGCCCTGGTGGAGTCAGGGACTGTTCAGGGATCTCCTGACACTTGCTGTTGAGCTCCGCACACCTAAGGATCAAGGATTGCTTCAAATCCTGCTTGATCCCCCAGTGTGCCTGGCACGGAGGAGGTGTACAATTAAAGCATATTCTGAATTAAAAGGAGTATGGACTCCAAGAGAAGAAACAGCATGTTTTCTTGCCAGCCGCTCTCACCAGCCTAGCTTCCTGGCTCCTGCCAGTCACCCAGATGCCAGAGAGTGGGTGTGAATGTACAGGCCTGGCTCTCGGGACTGAATATGCCTTGCTGGGCATATTTGTCAGGGACAAAGCTGGGCACAGGGAGGAAGACGGTCTGGCATGGGGCTCATTTTCTGTCTCTTTGGTAGTAGCTCTCAAGGTCACGCTATCCAGCCTGCCAGACCCCACTTAGGCCAAAGTGGCTGTTCTCATCGTCTCTAATGGAAGCCTCCAGCAGAACATCGCAGTTAATTGGAAAGAAGGGTGAGTCACACAAAAGCGTCCAGAAAGGAGCTGGCACTCATCGTGAAAGGACAAAAAGACCAGCCAGAAAGCTGCAAGGCCCAACTCTGGTATCCAGGGAGCTGCGGGGTACCGAGGGAGGCAGGCAGGGAGTGATGCACCCACTCTGCCCACTAATGAGCCAGGAATCATGCATGTGGGCGACCAGTCCACAGATGCTGTATTTTGCCTTTTGAGATTTCAAAAACACGAAATGCACACAGATAATATAGCTAGGTTCTGTACATGCAATTGTGGAGTTCTTATGGCAGTTCTGTAGAGTGAAAGGGAGCCCCCAATTCATCTGTGAAAACGGGGACTCTGGCGTGTGTGCCGTACTCGAGGTCACCGTGGTAGCTCTGTGATGCGAAACCAGAGCCATCTGCACCCGAAGCCCATGCCTGGTGCCGTTTTTCTGTTTTGTTTTGTTTTGATTTTTTTTTTTTTTTTTACAACCAGTATGGGAACTGCTTCTGGTATCACTGACACCTGTCACACATCCCAGGTTCCATCTCTTTGGGCATTAGGGGCCCCACTCACAAACAGAAGCCGAGTTAATATCCAG
The DNA here is from genome assembly GCF_903995435.1 of Acomys russatus. Lineage (NCBI taxonomy): Eukaryota > Metazoa > Chordata > Mammalia > Rodentia > Muridae > Acomys > Acomys russatus. The sequence goes on along the minus strand of NC_067144.1, from coordinate 7,777,888 downwards.
CATAAACACACGGCAAATACGGGTGTCCATCAGACTCCGCTCAGTGTCCGGTACGAGTGTGAATTCACTGGTCCTTAGGAAGCGCTGCAGGCTGGAGCTATCTCTTTGTTCCCTTTAATGGTGGACAAAGTCTCTGTGACTTGCCACAGTGTGACAACTGACCCTACAACTAGGCTCTTGTCCCTTCTCCTCTCAGCCTCCTCCTGTAAGTAACCCACTTTGTGCTGTATTTCCCTGCCTAGAAGATTTGCCCCATTCTGAGCCAAAGCTGCTATGCTGAAACTTGTCACCATTGATTTTAGTTATGTTCCCAAGGCAAGAAAGTTCTGGTCCGCATCAGATGTGACAGAGATTGCCCCCCGTTTCTATCTTCCACTTCACAAGGGTTTTCTTTTTCAGGTCCTGATTTTCCTCTCTCTTTTGATGTTGGAGTGTCTCAGGGTTGGGGTGGGCAGAGCACGTTGTCAGTATTCCTTACAGTGTTGGAAGGGACCCCCAGCTTGAATAAACTTCATTGGAGGTCGCATCACCTTGCTACTTCTTAGGCCACTTAAACTCTCAGGTCATCTTAGGCTGGACATGGCAAGTCTGAGGTACCTCACCTCAGGGTTTGCATCAGCTGTAGGCAGAGGGCGCACGGCCCCTGTTGATTTGGATTTCCTCTAATAGTTCCCTCCTAGCTGACGTTGAATGAAAACAGAGACGCAGCCTGGCCAAGAGCTATGGTTTGGTGGCAGCAAATGCAATGAAGCTCTCCCTCAACTCAAGGCCAAGCGGGTCTCAGCTTGTAATCCCATAGCCTGGAAGATTGGAGAAGGATTGTGAGTTCAAGGCCAGCTTGGGCTGCAAGCAAGATTCTGTCAAAATGAGCAGGGAAATCAGAGGAGGAGAGGGAGAAAGCTGATTCTTTGAAGGCAGGGTTGGCATTCAGATAAAGCCATCTTATCACCACTCCTCCTGTGTGGGCAGATGTTTTATTCGCATCCCAGGGAAAACTTAATGATCCCTTCCAGCATAGCAAAGAAAGGGATCAAGCAAATTGAGCTCTAAACAAAACAAACTCAGTGTTTACATCCTTTTCCAGGTCTAAATTGCCATGGCCACAAAGTTCAGAAAAGCACTTTTGGTGAGGACAGAAAGATGTGACATGCCCAGCACAAGCCACGTTTGTTTGCCCCTGGTAGTTGCTGCGTTTTCATGTTTCCTGCTCAGAAACAGACTGGTTCTCCCCATGTCTGCTCCAAAACACATTGACGCAAGAGGTCTTCTTGTTGGTGACAAGGGACAGATATGGAAGCGTTCGACAGGTTGTGCTTGGGACCCATTTTCTACGTTGTAAGATGGTAAGTCTCCATCAAGAGGCAAGGACAAGCAGTGACGGCCCACAAAGAGAATGAAGCTGCAGCCATCTGGGGTGGCCCCTCATGGTATTCCTATTATATACAGTCAGGGTTTCCAGCAGGGACTTCATAAATAATGTCCATACAGGCAAGATGAGTGTGGGGGAGGCTGGACCCACTGGGCCAGGGCCTGATTTAAAATGATGACGATGACGATGATGATGATGACAATGATGGAGAAAGGCCCCTTACTCATTCTGGCAGAATAAACCAGTCTCTATCATGTGTTGGATCACGTGGCTGCACTCCATGGGCTCCACCAGCACAGTCCCTATCCATGGAGAGTCCATGCAGGGCACCCAGTCAGCCACTGACCAGAAGGAGAAACTTAGAAGCTAAGAAGGAGATCCACTCAGGACAAATGGGGAACGTTGAAAGAGGGTTCCCTCTGGTTGGAAGTCTGCCTGTCACCACCTCACATTTGCAAGCAAGTCATGAGACCCTTTTATCGCTCGTGCCTGGTGCGAGGCTCACCAGCATACCGCACACGCTCTGTGGATCTTCCAGACCTTCAACGCCATGCTTGCTCTGAGCTAGCCAGCCTAGACAACACAAGTTCTCTCTGTGCTGCTGGCATTCTGGATCTTGTTCCTGCCAGAATTAGAACAAATTCCTCTCTCACAGATGGGCCTACACATGTAGACCCCAGGAGCTTCCAAAGCCTCTTTGCCCTGCTAAACACCTACAGCTTCTTAAATCACCCCTGGGGTAAGGAGGGGTGCCACACACCCATAGCCCCAGAATTCAGGAGGTAAGGAGGTTTTTAAGTTCAAGGCCCGTTTGGGACCCTACCCTGGCTCACCATCAAAGAACTCACTGGCAGGGCTTCCCTCATCATGCCTAAAGCTGTGTTGGCAAAGGCAACTTGTATTTCGATACTGCCTTTGTCTGACTCACCTAGAAGCCTTGGGAAGTTGAGGACACTGTGCTTTCTCCAGTCGTAGAGAGCTGTGGGTTGGAGCTCTCTTTGGTTTGTCTGAAGTTCAAGTAGAACCTGTTTTATTCGGCTCTCCCCTCAAGGTGGTAGTCGTACAAGATCTGTCCTCTAAAGTCCCAACCCTGAAGGGCTAGGTATGGGGCGGTGGTGGTGATCTGTGGAGTCCCAGGATTGGGTCTCACTATTTTTGTTTTCTGCCCACCCCTCAAGAGCCCCACACACAGACAAGAGCTTCTCACACAGCGCCTTATAACAGCGCGCAGTGGGCTGGGATGCTAGCCTCTTCTGTTTGTCCAACGCCCGCCTACTTTAGAGGAAGTCAATCTCTTGCGGGTGGGGGGGGGGCGGGCCTGAGTCACATGACAGGTAGGGACGTGTACCATGCTTTGTAGGGACCACTCCTGGTTAGGCATGTGGGAAGAAAGGAGTGAGGAGGCATTAGATGAGAATTTTTGGGGAGATACAATGCTTACCGATAAAGTTAGAGTGCTTTGCGCCTTCAGCTCATGAGCGCTTGCCCTCCTTAAGCTAAGAAAACAGCCTAGAGGCCTGCAGGAGGGTTGAGGCTTGCACTGGGGACAGCCCCCAGCTCCAGTTGACACCATTGTCCCTGAAAACTGTGGGAGGTTTGACAAAGGCCCATGCAGGAGCTGTAATCTGCATTTCACTTTATGGATTTATTTTTTTTTCCTTTGTTCACTTCCCTTTGTTTCCCCGGAGTTGCTTTGGATATAAATGCTTCTTTTCAGTATTTTTCAGTAACACTAAAGAGAGGAATTCACTCCTCCAGTCCTTCTAGCTGCATGATTCCTAAGGCTGCAGCTACTCACCCCCCCTTTACCCCCACCCCCACCCCCCCCCCCGGGCCAGCAGAAGCCACACAAGAGAGGGCTGGAGGCAGAGGGAAGGATGGGGGATTACTACCCCATTCTAAGTGCCTTGCCCATGCTTTCATGTCTGTAGTCAGCTTCAATTCTCAACGTAGTCCTGCAAGCAAGCTTCACTATTCCTTTGTCTTTTCAGACTAAGAAACTCTACAGAGGCCCAAGGAAGTTAAGTCTGGAGTTCCCCAGGGTACTAAGTGACAGAGCTGACAGTAGGCCTCAGGTCCAACCCCTAAGGGACCCCAAGAGGGAAGGCAAATCTGTTTCATCTTTCCAATGGGAGCTAGAGCCCCTTTCTTTTCTCACCCCTTGAAGGGTCACTTGTTTTATGTCTGTGGGCTGATCTTTTCTCCACCATGTAAAAGGACATCCTCAGAGATCAGACATGTCAGTGAAGGACAGAGAATTCAAACAGTTGTGACTGGAGTACCTGATCCACCCATACAGACCCCGGTGGTGCCCAGTATCAACATTTGCAGCCGATGGGAAACCACAGGCTGTCATGAAGTGCTCTAACTAGGCCAGGGACTCAGCCTTAGGAGAGCATTGGCCTGAAAAACACACGCAGGTGGGTAATTGTGGCCAGAGCACAGACCTCTCTGTGTCTTTCTGCTCGCCCAAGAATTCAAGAGATTGAGTATATGACAGCAGTCAAATGGCACCAGTCTCAGATGTCAGAACTGGAGGGCCGAGTGGCATTATCCCATACTGCTCCCTGAGGTTACGTGGGGGAAATACTAGGTCTGTCCGAGTGTCACTGTGGGTGTACCTAGCGAGGTCCAAATCCCAAGTCTTAGGAGCCATCCCAGTGCTCAACTCCTCCACACCATTTTTCTCCAGGCTTCATCTTGGAATCTCCAGAGCAGACCCACAAACCCGTACTTGACTTTCCAGGCAACTCTTCTGTCCATTGAAGTTAAGCCTAGTGGTTAAGTCATGTAAATAAAGCTGTGCAACCCTCAATTAATTAATTAATTAAACAAACCATACAGAGAGAAGAGGCTGGACTTTTTGCACTTCCTCTGTCTCTATGGAGAGCAGGCTGTTACAGATTAAGTACAACAGGCCATGAAGAAAGAACTGCAGTGAGCAAATGAGCTTCCTGACGATAGCCTGCTGTTTTGCGTGGTTACGATGGGTGTACCTTGGAGAGGCATGGCCTCAGGGCCTTTACCTCTGGAATGCTTCTTGCTGCTTACGTGCCTTCCCATGCTTGCCAACTGCTATATTCTTCATGTCTGGCATGGTGTGACCGACTGGGCATGGGGAGACCCTCACTGCCTATAGTCTGGTGTGCTGGTTTCCTGGGTGACAGACCACTCATTTGGACAAATTTCCTGCAGATCAATAAGAAGATGAACTTTCATGAACTAATGCTGCTTAGAAGAATTTGTGATTTTTGTAATTCCAAATAATGATTTTTATAGAATTCCTGATTTGATTCAAGTAATTTTAAGCCCTCCTACAGAATATCAAACGCTGCATAGCAAGTTCTGTGAGCCTTCTGTGTCATAAGCATGTAGATTATACTAGGAAGAACAGGCTTGGAACAAATGTACGATCTAGGAAAACATTCATTCTAGGTTAGATCCATGCATGAGGTCACAAATCTCAGTGTGCACCATGATAAAAAAAAAAAAAAAAAAAAAAAAAACAAGGCCATAAGCATGGATGAGCAGCTAATCTAACTATACAAGACTTCAAAAATAAGATGTAAGATAGGCCAGCTATTTCTTGGTCTTAAAAAAAAAAAACTTGTTAACCCAGGATGTAAAAAAAAAAACAACAAACTATTGCTTTGAACTTATAATGAGCTTGTGGAATGAAAGACAGACAAAATAGTACTTTGAACTTATAATGAACTTATGGAAGGTACTAAGAGATAGATAAAGAAATGTTTAGTCAGGTTTGAGTCTTAATGGTAAGACATGTAAACACTTACCCTGCTGTAACTGTTCAAAACACGTTAATCTATGACAAGAAGAGCTATTGCTTTGAACTTACACTGAATGTATAAAATGAGGTGATTTTTCTTCTGATGTAGAGGAGAGAGCATTGATTTAGAGGGTATATAAGCCTAGGACAAAAGTAAACAGGCATTAGAGCCTTTTGGAGCCTGCTCATTGAAGCTCACTCTTTAGAGTTTGCTCAATCTACCCAATGTATGAATGTGTATATGTCTGTCTGTCTGTCTGCATGTTTTTATGTATGTATGTATGAATGTGTATATGTGTATATGTACGTGTGAAGTTGTTGAGGATTGTTAGAACTTGTTTGTTGGAGCCTGCTTTGCCCCATCCACCCCAGTATGTGTATGTATATGTGTATGTGTGTAAAGTTGTTGGGGCTTTGCTCCAACCTTCCACTAAATAAAGTTGTTGGATCTTCTTAGAGTCAGCTCATCAGAACCTTGCTCCATCCACCATCCACCAAACATATGTCTGTCTGTCTACATGTATATATGTATTATGTAAGTACGTATATGTATGAAGTTCTTAGATCTTGCCTTGCTCCATATACCCGGTGTGTGTGTGTGTGTGTGTGTGTGTGTGTGTGCGCGCGTGCGCACAAATATGTGAGTCTTCCCTCTTTTCTCTTTTCTTTCTCACCGGCCCCAGATAATTAACTTTTGTACCCTGAGAGAAAAGTCTGTTGAGTGATTAATTGCCAGCTCTACTCACACCTTCCCAGTCTTCCCTGGCCTTCAACATACAAGAGTAGACACCAAATAGTCTATACATTCCCATTTAACACAGTTTCTACTGCTCCTACTGAACTGTTGTGTGTCACCTGCCTGGAAACCTGAAGTTTGTCCTTCAACTCTGTCTTCTTCATAATAAAATGCCATAAGTGTGTAAGAGCTGTGCCCTGGGTATAGGTCTGACTGACTAACTCTGGAGCCATAAGGGATAATGGAAAACAGACCTTATGATTCATTAGGAGTGATGACCAACAAGGGTAGAACGTTAGAGGTCATGAAGGGTGAGGCAGATCCTTCAGTTCCACAAACAAAGGGGTTCTTAACCCATAGATGTTTCAGGAAATGGGGAATTCCATACCATGTGACCCAGTCTAAGATGTGTGCATGCCAAAGTCATAGAAGCAGGCACCAGGTAGGATGATAAAGGCATCCTACAGCTGGATGTGGAGCAACGAGCTGTAAAGCCCAGGGTTTGATTACCTGTTGACTCTGTTTCTTAGCAATAAAACTTTATTATGCAACCCAACTAGCTTATACAAGAAGGAAAAAGGTTAAAGGACAAAAGAGTGAACCTTCCGGTAGCCGTTCCACGGGATGGGTCCCTAGATGTCTCTCTGGCCTGTATGCTGATGCAGCTAGTCCGCCGCCCCCACACGCTCTCTCTGCAGCCAACTTTGTTATTCTCTCTTCCCCAACTCCTTCAGTCACGTGGGAAGGACCGCTCCTTCTCCCGGTGAGGGTCCATTAGAAAGACAATAGTCCAGGTGGGGTTCCCAGGTCTGCTTCCTGAATTCCAGACCCAGAATGGCTCCACTCAGTCTGTCACAAGGTATTCATGGGGTGCCCCAAGGGTAAAGGCCTCCAAGACTGCTTCCACCTGTGACAAAGCTTACTCCTTCCCACAATTACCCACTGTCCAATTGGGCATGAGTGAGCATCTGTAATGGCACTGTTCACTTGTGAGGACAGTTGCTTGTTGTGTGTCTTGGTTAAGGTAATGTCTGTGGTGCTTTGAATGTGAAATGTGCATAGTATCATGTGTTAGAACACTGGGTCCTTAGCTGGTATCTTCAGGAAGTCAGGGAACCTTTAGGAGGCAGAACCTTGCTGGAGGAAATAGGTCACTAGGAAGAGCATAGCTAGAGAGCTTTCTGTTTTCTCAGATGCCACATCTTCCAATCTATCCAAGATGGATTGTGTTCCTGATGGAACCAGGGGCCAAAATAAACTCTTCTGTGAGTGTCTTTTGTCAGAGTGTTTTAGCACGGTAACTGAAATGAAACCAACTCTAGTCTCCTAACCCTGTCTTACCATTTGATACCCGATAGTCATGTGTAAACGTTAGCCAAATCAGCACCCTCGTTTGGAAATGCTCAGTTAGAGAGCATAGACAGAAAAGACAATAAGAAATCCTGAAGTCTCCCCAGAAGAACATGGGAATAGACCTTAGTGAGCTGGGATGGAGGAAGTCAACTGGCCACAGAATTGAACTGACTTTAGACACACAATGGGGGCCTTATGATTTTAAAAGTCATCGAATTTGAGAGCTTATTGTATAAAACAACAGAGAAGAAATGAATTAAATCTTCCTTTTGAGGAATGTAGTAGTGGCTTCCTGAAAGGATATACTTGACTTAAAGCAATGTTTTAATGCTGGACGACTAGCCAGTTCTTTAGTTTTCTAAGAGACAGCCATTACCACCGTTAGGAGTGGCAGCTGTGACCATGGAGCTTAGGACAGAAGAAGGTCATGGATGATGCTAGTGGATGCTCACAGGTTAAAGTAAGTCAGTGAAGTCTGCAGCTGCCATCACAGGGCAAAGACACACACTTGCTTTCATCTGAGGCTGAACTCCATATGTCTCTAAATCTACAGCTCCAAGTCTGACTGGAGCAGTGCCCACAAAAAGCCTGGTACTACGAAGTGTTTTAACATTACACAGCAGCATTACCATTTACTTTAATATTTTCAACTCCCTGCCTTGAAAGTAACATTATTTTAGACTCAAAAGATACGAAATTTATTTTATATGTAAATTTTCTTTTCAATGGCGAAAAATACAACTTGGTACAGGAGGGGGTATGTACGTATCTAATTATGGAAAGCATCAAGAAAACAATCCTGTTTTATTACTTTCTCAGGTAGCCATGACTTTTACCTCAGATGTTCATTTTAAATTTGATGGGCCTGAGGTTTTCCTCTTTATCAAAGTATGTCTCTCTTTAGGTCCAGACTAGGTCAGTCCTACATTCCAGCTGCACTGGCAGATATGTGTATAATTTAATCTTTCTGTTGAATGTCATTTTGGCGTAGTGAAAATTTTGTAATTTTGGCTTCTTTTAAAAACACGAAAATTTTGTGGGAATATGTTTTGTTTTAATCCCAATTGTGGAGATATGGGGCTGATTCACAGAAGATGATTATTGTGCTCTAGCAGGGAAGTAATTTTGCCAACTGCAGATAACTTCTGCAAGTGTGTGAATTCTGGAACTTTGCAGAGGACATACAAATGCTATATTCCCAACAGGATTTGCTGGCTGCTTGGTTGGTTGTTGTTGGTCCTAGTTTGTTAAGCAGTTGTGTGAAAAGAAGAAACAAGAAGAAAAAAAGTATATATCCTAAAGGCAAAGATCAAACTTGCCCTAAGGATCTAGATGCCCCTAATGAGCAGAAATTGTTTAAGGATAGCAACATCCCCTTTCCTCTCTACTCTTTTTTCTCTTCTATCTATTTTTAGGAGGTTAAAGGGGGAAAAGAGGAAAAAGTGGAGAAGGGTGGAGGAAAAAGGAAACCACAAATAGCAAATGCAGGCTACCTTTTGGTCCTTTTTTATTTTCATAATTTCTTTGAGTTGTCCATATTTTTCTTGAGGTTTGCTAAACTTCCTTAAAACAATTTTTAAAAATTCTTTGTCAGACAGGTCCTACTTCTCTGTTTCTTTAGGTTACTGGTACTTTACTTGGTGCTGGTTGCTCCCATAATTGCATCAACTTGAAATAAGGACTTAATTCCAGTCTTTCCAGGTTGACGTTGCCTGAGAAAGCTCTCCAGCAGTGTGATAGCATTGATTGTCAATCCAGCCAGATCAGATCTAGAGGCACATAGAAAACAAGCCTATCCTGTGAGAGATAATTTAGCCTCTGGAAACACCTGACAGGATTATGTTGGGTAGGCTAATTAAGATGGAAAGGCTTACACTAGAAGCAGTAATGCTATTTTCCTGGACTTTGGTCCAAGCCTGTATAAAAAGGAGAAAGTTTTGTGAGTGTGATGATCATCTGCTTCAGGTATCTGCCACCTTGACCTCTCTGCCTCAGTGAGATACTACACTCATAAACTATGAACTCTTGTAAACCCTTCCTCCCTTGAGTTGTTTTACAGGGTATTTTATCATTAGCAATAAAGAAAGAAAGACAGCCAATCTTCTCATGCTGGGATTTTGGGCTGCCTGTCTTCCACGAGGCCTGTGCAGAACTGGCCCCACCCCTTACCTGGGCTTCATGGGAGAGCTAGCCCTGGGGGGTATGAGAGCAGGAGAGCTGACCCTGTCCCTAGCCAGCTGTGCAACTTGGGAGAGCTGCTCCCCCCCCCCCCCACACACACACACATAGGCCAGGAAGCATAGCAGAGCTGGCCCTGGTTACAGAAGTTGCACGTGAGCTGGCACAAGGGTCTGAGTATGGGAGAGCTGGCCCTATCGCTCATCTCTTGTACAGTAGCATGGATTAGGGAGTGTTACCCTCCTCCCACCTTTCCCTTCACCACCTACAGCAGATGGGAGACCTGGTCCTGAGGTTATAAGAGCAGGAGAGCTGCCCCTGTCCTCCTACTGCAGTATTTGGGAGAACAGGCCCTTCATGTTGCCTGGGCAACCCAGTAGAGCTGACTTTGATGACATGGGTGCAGCTAAGGGATAGATGCCCTTCTCCCCTCCTTCATTCCTTGCTACCTACGGAAGGTGGGAGAGCTGGCCCCAGGATCATAGATTAGGAGAACTGGCCCTGTCCCTCACCAGCTGCAACACATAGGAGAATGGGCCCTGTGCCCTGTGATAGAACTGGTTTGGTTGCAGGGGTTGTGGCCTAGCCATCCCTGAGGGCATGGGAGCAGGAAAGATGGCCCCTCCCTTTGCTGCTACAGTACTTGGGAGAGTAGGCCCTGAACCCAGCCTGGGCCACATAGTAGAGATGTGCCTGATGACATGGGTGCAGATAAGCCAGCCCCGGGGCATGAGAGTGGGAGAGCTAGCTCTGCCCAGTGCTGACTGTGGCATTGGATAAGTAGGCTAGGAGAGCTCTCTCCAGTGATACGGGGGTGGTGTGGGAGCAGGAGAGCTGGCGGGCAGATCAGTTCAGATAGATACTCCTCAAGCCCAGGGCTTTGAGTTGGCCCATCCCAACATCTACCCTGTTGATGAACTGCTGGGGTATGTGAGGGCCTAGTCCCATAGATCAAAATTACAGGATCTCCATGACACAGGGTAACAACAGGATGTTGGAGAGGAGTCCCACTGAGGATCCAGTATTGATAGAGTAGCAGAAGCCAGAGGCCTCGTACCAGACCAATGAGTCATTGCAATGAACATTGGCAAGCAAAGAAGAGTGGACAAAAGGGTGTACTGTGGGGCACACTGAAACACTACAGCTTCCACAGTAAGATCCCCCCTCTTTTTGGGAAGAGATAGTAAGGGTGGAGGGTGGGTACAAGGGGTGGGGGAGATGAGTGGGATTTGAGGTACATGATGTGAAATTCACAAAGAACCAATAAAAAAATGTAAAAAGAATTGGGAACATTTTACCCAGCAACCCATTTGTGTCTCCTCTCATCAGTGCTGTCTTAGTCACTGTTCTATTGCTGTGAGGAGACACCATGACCACAGCAACTCCTATAAGGGAAAATAGTTTTGATTCATGTTGGCTTACAGTTTTAGAGGTTCAGTTCATTATTATCCTGGTGGGGAGCATGGTGGCCCATAGATAGACACAGCGCTAGAGAAGTAGCTGAGGAGTCTACATCCAGATCTGCGGGCCCCAGGGTCAGGTGGGGGGAGTGGGGGGGGAGAGGGGGGAGAGGGAGAGGGAGAGAGAGAGAGAGAGGAGAGGGAGAGGGAGGGAGAGGGAGAGGGGGGAGAGGGAGAGGGAGAGGGAGAGAGAGAGAGAGAGAGGGAGAGGGAGAGAGAGAGAGGGAGGGGGGGGGAGAGAGAGAGAAAGAGGGAGAGGGAGAGGGAGAGGCTGGACATGGCTTGAGCTTTTGAAACCTCAAAGCCCACCCCACTCCTCTTACAAGACTATACCTACTCTGACAAAGACACACCTCTTAATCCTTCTCAAGTAGTGCAACTCTCTGATGACTAAGCATTCAATTACAAGAGCCTATGGGGGCCATTCTTACTCACACTCTACAGGTGATGAGGGCTTTACCTTCTTGAACAAATATTTATATCTCTGGATATAATCTCCAATATTTTTTCCTATGTTTCTTGCTTTTGTCTAAACATCCTTAGTAGAGTTTGTCTTGCCCCACCCACTCTTAACAGGTATCTTTAATTGTCATTGGCATATCAGCATAAGGTCAGAACCATTGTCCCAAGTTGACCTTTGGCCACCATTGAGTGTTCAGCACCTTAGGAACCCTGGATCAAGCACGACTGGCACATGCAAGGCCCCGTTGCCGTCAAACCTCTGCGGTTGTGCTAAGGTAGAGGTAGGATGCTGGTGATGGTACAGTCATTGCCCCTGGGCCCATAGATTCTGGCTGACACCTAAAGCCATGGGGTTAAGCCTGGAGGCTCTGTAGACAGGGGTTGACCTTTGTTCTGTGGCCTCAGGGTCTGGCTTAGAAACTAGGTACATAGAGGTGGTACTGGGGTGTGAGTCCACAGTGCATAGCCCAGTGTTGGTGTCTGATAGGTCCTGTGCTTGGGTAGAGCTGTGTGTAACAGCATGGATCTGGGATGGCCTGGAACTGGAGGTTCTATCCATCAGAGACAGCCTGAATGGATGAATCCAAAGGTACTGGTCTGGCTACTAAGTAAGCTAGCATAGTGTTGTGGGTTTTTTGTTTGTTTGTTTGTTTGGTTGGTTGGTTTTTTTGTCTTTGTTTTGTTTTTCTAAAGAGACAGGAACGAAAGTCCTTTCATTACAATTGGGGCATCCAGGACAAGTGAAAGAAATTATTTCACACAAGAGAACCTGTTAGTTTATTGTGGCTACTTGTAGGAGCACAAATGACTCTAGCATGCGACTCCTCCTCCAGCATGTGACACCTTAAAGCCACATATCCCACCCCCACCCCCACCTCTCTGCACAGCTTATGGGCAGCTCCATCTCCCGGCAACTGTTAGAGGACAGGCCTTGTGATATTTGGATTGTCAGGAGTTTGCCCGAGACTTGAGTTTTGTCTACTTCCTGGGCCTTGCTTTACCTCCTGAGTCTTAGTGTGTCTCCTTTCCAGAAAGATTGCTTCCGTTTTGAGGAAACAGCTACAGGACACACTGTTGACTCTGTTTCTTAGCAATTAAACTTTATTATACAACCCAACTAGCTTATACAAGAAGGAAAAAGGTTAAAGGGACAAAAGAGTGAACCTTCCGGTAGCCGTTCCACAGGACGGGTCCTTAGGTATCTCTCTGGCCCACGTGCTGGTCCAGCTGGTCCGCTGGTCTGCACGCTCTCTCCGCGCTCCCCCGCCCAGCTGACTTTGTTGTTCTCTCTTCCCCAACTCCCTGAGTCACGTGGGAAGGACCATCTCCTTCTCCAGGTGAGGGTCAATTAGAAAGACAATAGTCTAGGTGGGGTTCCCAGGTCTGCTTCCTGAATTCCAGACCCAGGATGGCTCCACTCAGTCTGTCACAAGGTATTCATGGGGTGCCCCAAGGGTAAAGCCCGCCAAGACTGCTCCCACCTGTGACAAGGCTTATTCTTTCCCACAACACACAGTACTAGGGCAAACCTGAAACCTGGGGGACTAGCATGGGGCTGAGTCTGATCCAGAGACTTGCTGAAGCCAGGCCAGAGTGGAGAAACAGTGCGGTCTGTGGTCACTGAGGTCAGCCAGGCAGTGGTGCAAGCCTGCTGTCATTCCCAGCTCAGGGATGAGCCTGGAAATTCACATGACGCCCCCTCAGAATCCCACAGTGCCCTCATAGTCCCCATAGTGCCCCATAGCACTGCACTAACGGCAACCAGGTAGCGAGGCCCTGCTACCGTGGGTATTCACTTTGAGTTAAAGTCACAGGTTCAACCATACGCATAATAACATACGGCTTACATTTCCATACTGGTAGGTAAATTGCCTCTTCTACATGTCATACAAATGACTGCTCCAGCTGCCTTGGAATCACCAAAGGCCAGAGCTAAAGTTCTGTTTGGCTGTGTGATCAGCTTCCTGACAGATCTGTGGGACTCTGCACTCGGCCCTCCCAGGTATTCTGGAATATCAATCTTTCCCTTGCCCAAAGCCAGGAGAATCCCAGCTGGGAGCCTGCAGTAACGACTGCACTTCGTGCTTACAAGGCAGACTGCTGCAGCTCATATCCCCACACCGGGCAGAGTTAGCCTGATCCTGGCTCCTGGATTGCACAGGACTCTGCCTCCTCCAAACACCAGCTCTTGGCTCCCACACACAGCAGCTTACTGTACAAACTACAGTCTCAGAGAACCTTAGAAGGAGGAGAGGCTCTTCTTCATGACCGTTTGTCTATAAGGATTTTCTTACTGCAGGGAACAAAGACCCACTCCAGTTAGCTCAGCAGAGAGGATTTTGTATGGATCCATGTGGAAGGATAAAGAGACCCTCAAGAAAATCTGGGAGCAGAGATCATGCTAAGGTTGGTGTCCACAGTGGCTCTGGCTTGAACTTAAATCTAGTTTCTGAGGAGCATCATTGTACCCCCCGCCCCCGCTCCCCAGTTCAGGGTTGCAAGCACCAACACTTGCATCAACATAGACCAGTGCCCCCATGAGCCTGGCATGTCACCTAACTGTGAGCCCCAAGCACTGGGACATAACAGAGTTGGAGGGTTTTTCAGAGAGCCAGGATCTTAGCCTAGTTGTGCATGACTCAAGGACCCAAGATGCTAAACATAAGATGCTTAACACAATAAACGTGCTACTCTGAAAATACTGATTGTTTCGTTCACAGATAAACAGACCGAGAAAGGTCAAATTACCTGGCATGTGAATAGGTTGACATGTACCAGAGCCAGGCTCCCAAATCCACCTTCAGCTCCTGCACCATCTTGTTGTTCAGGTCAGATGTCTAAATATGTAAGAAATGACCCTTGGAGGTGCTCTGCTCTTTAAGAAGGGTGTTCTGATCAGTTTTTATTAAATTGACATAAGGTGGCACCACTTGGGAAGATGGAACCACAACTGAGAAAATGCCTTCATCAGACTGGCATTGTAGTCAAGCCTGTTGGTGACTGCATTATTATTATTATTATTATTATTATTATTATTATTATTATTATTATTATTACTGATTGATCTGGGAAGGAAGGCCTAGGCCACTGGGGGCAGTTCCATTCCTGGCTAGGTAGTCCTGGATGATCACTTGGCACTGGATAACCAACTGGGAGGGGGGCTCTTCCCTGCAGAAAATTATTTCTCTTGCTCTCAGCATTCCTTAGTTTCCTGTAGTTCTTTGTCTGGGAATGGTTAGCCTTGAAATCAATACATGCAAATAAGATTATATGGGCTGCGAAGACTGTATGTATGTATATACACACATGTGTGTATAAGTACACATATGGAGATATGAGTGCATATATACACATTCATATATATGTATACACATATAAACAAACATATTTTTAAATTTTTTTTTTTTTTTTAAGAAAAAGAGGCAGAGGCCATGAATTTGAAAGAACAAGGTGGGGTACATAGAAAGGGTTGGAGGAGGAAAATGAAGGAAGAAAACAGTACTATTACATTTTAATTTAAAAAATATATTTCAAAAGAAAGTAGAATGAGCCATTAGGAGAAAGCCAGTAAGCAGCATTCCTCTATGGCCTCTGCTTTACTTTCTGCCTTCAGCTTCCTGCCCTGACTTCTCTTCATGGTGGATTGTGAAGGGGGCATGGAAGACAAATAAACCCTTTCCTCCCCAAGTTGGTGTTTGATTTTGATGACGATGATGATGATGATGATGATGATGATGATTACGATTATTATTTTGGTTTTTCAAGACAGGGTTTCTCTGTGTAACCTTGGCTGTTCTGGATTCACTTTGTAGACCAGGCCGGACTCGAACTCACAGTGATCAGCCTGCCTCTGCCTCCCAGAGTGCCGGGATTTCAAGAGTACAGCACCACACCCGGCTTTGGTCAGCGTTCTATCATAGCAATAGAAAGCAAACAAGGACAAAGGGTTTGGCTACGTGTTTCAGCTTCCTTCTGAAGCAAACATTTTATTCTGGTTTTTTTTTTTTAATTTGACTTATCCTTTTGAAAATGGCTGGTTCAGACATTCGACAGGCATGGCAGGATGGCCAGGAATTGAAGCCGTGCTGGTTGACAAATACCGCTCTACAGACATGACAGGCAGATTAGATTGACTTCTCTAATCCCCAATTAGTCTGAAAAAGGAGACAAGCAATATATTTTTTTTAATTTATCCCCGCCCCTGCTCCATAATTTTCTGCATTTCTCCTAGTCTCCACACCAAATGGGCTTTCCTAGTGTTTACTAAGTGTTTCTCCAGCCTACTAGTAAAATGACTGAAATGGCACTTTGCCTCTCTTAAAAAAGCTTCCTCTGTCAGAAGTGGGAGAAAAATGAAAGAAAACAGGTCACCACTCCTCACTTTCCAAGTTGCTCTTCAGTGAGGAAAGGGGAAAGCAAACTCCAGAGCTGGCTCTGAAGTGCATTGAGCTGGTTCCTTGGGCTCCATCACATGCAGTCCGTGCTTCCCAGAAAGGACCATTTATTTTTGTAACCAGCTCACTGGGGTCCCTTTAGCAGGGGTGAGTGTGTGGCTTACATGGGAAGGTGGCCTGAAAGATTGCATCCTCTTGTCTCAGTGTTCTTTGTACAGTTCCTGCGGGTAAGGTAAGGGAACTCCCTGGTGACACCAGGAGAGACGGTGATAAATTTTGTTTCATAAGAAAATTCCTGAGTGTAAGATCCACACTGTATAGATGCAGAAACCAAGGCCTGAAAAGGAGACTTGCCAACATGCGATGACATTCTGCCATCTCAGGGCAGATTGGTCTGGTAAAACTTTCTCCTCAGAGATGCTTTTGAGCTGAGAGTGAAGACGTGTGCATTGCTCTCCAGGGCTTTGCTGCAGGCCTTTCTATAAAAGGGACAGTGCCTCAGTGTCTTTCTCCTGCTGTGTTTGGCATGGTTTTGGATGCCAGTGTTTAACCCTTTGCTTCCTCCCCTGAGGGCCTGAATGGTGGGCTTGAGAAAAGCTGCCATAAAGAGGGCTCAGAAGGGCAGGAGGGGCCCATGCCAGAGGAGGAGGAGCCAGAAGGGTAACTAGGCAGTGGGTGAAGAAATTTCTTCCAGGGCTTCCCTGACACCAGCCACACTTTTGAAAGATTTTCCTTATTTGTCTATGAAGGGGATTTCGACTCATTCAAGACAGATTCAACCAGTTGCTAAGGCAATAGTGTTGTAGTCATCGCTGCCATGGAAACCCTTTCAGTGGCATAATATAAATATTTTCTTTTAAGAATAAGACAGAGAGCTGAGTGGGTGATAAGTTATTTTCTAATGCTCACAGCCAGTGGACGCAGCCTCCAAATGGATGGAGAGAGGACAGGACCAAATTAGCTCACATTCTATAGAGTTCACAGAACAGGCTGTTTTTATTTGTTTTAGATACAAAAGTAAAAAAAAAAAAAATGTGAGGAGGCAAAAATACCAACCAAAATAGTCCATAGTTGTGCAGCAGAGAGAAAGATTGTCCTGTTTTCTCTCATTTCTCTCATGGATTGTCTGTAAGATGGAATCCTTCAGACAGATGCAAAAGCATAGAGTTTCCAAGTTATGTTCCTCCTTTTTCCTTCCTCTTCCTCCTTCTCTTTATCCTTCAAAACCTTTTCAGATAAAAGTACGGAGCTTTCTGAGATGCCAAAAATGTTACCGAGTTCCAGGAGCAGTAGGAAAAGCAATGCTTAGGAAGAGGCTTTTTCTTGTCTCCCTTGTGGTTTCAGAGGTGGGAGGAAGCCACAGAGAGGCATCTCGCAGTTGCTAAGCTAGCACATCGACAGGGTGGCATGGGCCTATTGTCGCTGTGCTCGCTCGGCATCCTCATGAGAAATCCCCATCACTTAGGTGAGGGAGACAGAACTTCAGTGATACCCACCGAAATGTCTCCTGACACTGAGACTCCCTGGCTTCCTGGTTTCTGCTCCCAAGGAGGATGAGTGGTGTTCAGGAGGGCATAGGAGAGATAGGAAGACATATAGGACATAATGGCTCACTTTAAATGACAGCTTGTCATAACTTACAGTCACCTAGGAGGAAAGTAAGGGAGAAATGTATCTAGATCAGGTCGACCTGTGGACATGCCCTGATTGTCATTTGGCCAATCGTGGGTAGCATCATTCCAGGCATGGCATCCTGAAATAAGAGAGGAGAGAGCAAGCAAGCAAGGATCCAAGAATTTACTCTCTCCCTGCTCTTGACTATAGATGTGATGCTTTAAGTATTTGACTTCTTCACAATAACAGACTATAGCATGGGATTATAAATCAAATGTTTTTTTTTTTTTTTTTTTTTTTTCTCCCCTAAGTTGCTTTGCGTCAGGGTATTTGTCACAGCAACTGGAAAAGAAACTAGGTCTGGGAATAGCAACAGCAACGCAGCGTGAGTGAGGTCTAGTGTTCTGTTAGGAAGTTGTCTGTAGTTAACAAGAATTCGCTGTAGGGGGCCAGACAAGATGGCTCAGTGAGTAGAGGCACTTGCCGCCAAGCCTGAGGACCCGAATTCAATCCCTGGAACCTACTTGGTGCGAGGAGAGAGCTGGCATGTGCAAGTTGTCCTCTGACCTCCCCACACGCTCTGTGCCACACAAGTACAAACCACCACTCCTACCTCATGCCCACAAACACAATAAATAAATGTAAAAGCTTAAAAGAATTTAGTGTGCATTCCAAATCAGCTGGAAGAGAGGATTCCAAGTGCCATCAATATACGGGGATGATAAATACTAGATGTGATAGTTCTGTCAGCTCCTAAGTCACCACACATGGTCACATGAACTAAACTATCAGTCTTGGCCCAGGAGTATGTACAGTTATTATGTGCCAAGTTAAAAAGAAGTTGGTTCCAAGTCTAATTTTGTCATCCCGAGAGCCCAGTGTGGAGCAGTATGCACCCTGGAGGACACAGTCACTGCTCTGCTGCCACCATGGCCTCTAGAACATCTATGTCAACACTTCCGCCTACTTTTCCTGTTGTGAGAATTTTGCCAGCCCAGAGCATCTGATGAAATAGTTTCACAGAAGGAACAGGCAGGCTGCGTGATGACCAGATCTGGAAGCAGTGAGCAGCGAGCCGTCATTTGCTCTTGAAAGGTTTTCCTAGGCTCCTGGGAGGAAGGGAGTAACAGTGCTCTCCCCTTCAGGTGCCATTTGTCACCGAGCTGGCCCTACCAAGATGCAAATAGCCCTGAGAGATGAAGAAGGGCTCTGTTTGTTCCTGTTCATCTACATGCTCCGGGGGCTGGCCCGAGAGAGCTCCGGATCATGTAAGGAGGGTTAGAAGCTTCTGCTCCTCCCGGTCCCTGGTCTGTAATGGCAGAACAGCACTAATGAATGGAAAGTAGACAATAAGCAAATTTGGGAAATGGGTTCAGGAATGCAAGGCTTGGATTGCAGTTCTATAGACTTACAAAGCCGGCCTTACTTTTTATTTTGAGACAGGGTCGGGAGGTTGCCGGGCTGGGCTAACCCTGGTCTAGTTTACGTGGGCCTTTGGGTTGTGGTCCTCCTGTCTCAGCCTCCCGAGCAGCTAGGGTGACAGTCTCTAGACTTAGCTCTGAGGGCTATCCTTTTTTTTTGTTTTAAGTGCAGCCCTAGCTATTTCACCTCCTGGCTTCCACTCTCTGTAATCCCCAATAACCGACCCCCCCCCACCCCCACCCCGCGATCACCATCATGGCTCTACCACCGTGGCTAGAAACATAGGAAGCGGGAGAAGACAAGACCTTAAGAAGCACATCCGAGAAACATCGTCAGCCTTTCGCTGCAAATCTAATTCCTTTTATTAACTTACTCTCTGATGGTTTGTTCCTTTCTGCTCATTTGTCATCCCCTTTCCCAAAATTTCTAAAGGAGATTTTACTTTTTTTTTTTTTTCATGTGTATGAGCGTTTTGCCTACATGCATGTATGTGCACCGTCTGCATGCCCGGTGGAGGGCAGAAATTAGAATCAGATCCCTCGGAGCTGCAGTTATAGATGGTTGTGAGCCGTCGTGTGGGTGCTGGGAATTGAACCCAGTGCTCTTAACCACAGAGCCATCTCTCCAGTCCATTTCCCAGATTTTAATTATCTGTTTGGTCAACTAATTGCCATGAATATCAATGCGTATGTATGTCTGTATATTTCTCCTGGGTCTTCTGTCCCAAGAGAAAAAGATTCCAAGGAGAGGGGCTTGTGAGTGGGACAATATATAGGTTTTCACTTAAAAGATGAAGCAACTCGGCAGGCAAAGGGTCACTACTAGACATCTCTTTTTGACTTCAGCTGAACCACAGTGCCCTACTTTTAAGCCAAATCTAAATAGTGTAGCTGACACATGAGAAATCCTGCTCAGTTGTAGACAAAGGCCAACTCCAAGCAAACAGTGATCTCACAAAGCCTGCTGAATTCTCTGACCACAATAATAGTGATGCTTTCTGACATGTTTTGAATGCGTGCTTGTACGCCATGGGAAGCTTATGTTATCTTGTGTTTTGTTCATAGACTTTCAGCAAGTCGGTCTCAAATTTTAATAGTAGTTGTTGTAGCTTCCTTCCTGTTACCGTGATAAAAACCCTTGGGCAAAAAGGTAAAGCAGGCGAGGAGTGAGTGTACTAGGTTTACACACTTGAAACAGAAACCACAGAGTAACACTGCTTGCTGGCTCCCTCTGAGGCCCATGACTATCTGGCTTTCTTTTACAACCGAAGGCTATCTGCATAAGGAATGGCGCTGCCCACAGTGGGCTGGCTTCTCCTAAATCATTAACCATCAATATAATTCTTCGCAGGCATACCCCTAGGGCAATCTGCTCTGGAGAATTCTTTTGAGACTTCCCCCTCAGCTTGTCCTATTGGCAAGTAAAGCTAACGAGGACATTAGCTTCCTGAATTAGTAATTTTTTTAAAAACCAAAATGACACACATTCAAGCCTGAAAGCCGAATGACCCTAAAATGCCCATGTCGACAACACCTATCTTCTCCTCACATCCTTAACTTTCTGTTCTTCACACCTGTTCCTTAGAGATAATGACCCTCACTCTTTACCCAGCTCTTCTAGACTTGATCTCCAACTCTTCTTTAACTCTCAACCTGTTATTGTCAGCCATTATTTATTTCTTCTGTGGTAGACGAGGGTTTAGCAGTCCTATATCGATGTTCCTTCTTTCCCCACCCCCCCCCCCAACCCCTGAAGCTCCCAGACAGGATTATATCACATCATGTAGTCACCACCCCCCCAACCCCTGAAGCTCCCAGACAGACAGGATTATATCACATCATGTAGTTAAAGTAACACTGCATTTCATCTTCACTCTTCAATCAAGCTTATGCTTCATTTCTTATGTAAACATTGCAGTTTCCAAAGGTTTCTGCTTTTACTTTTTTTTTTTTTCTTTTTTTTCTTTTTTTACACATTTCTCTACTATTTTGTTCCCCAAATGCTCCATTGCCTTATCTTTTGCGTGGCTCCAGGAATTGACCTTATGGGTAGTAAGGGAATGGGGGGAAAAAAAGACAAACAATGGACACACAGACTCAACAAGTCTGGGATTGGGTTGTCTGGGCTCTCAGGTGGAGAAGCCAGGACTGTGGAAGCTCAGCATGTTTATTAAATATAGTTGAATATGGAGGCCTGGTTATTACACACAGCTAAACAAAGATGTGGGGCCATTGCAGGCAGCCAAGTAGGAGGTGGGCTTAACTAATCTCATAGGAGCAGTCTCTGTGAGGAGCAGTCTTCAGGCTGAGAGCCTATGAGTAGAGAAAGCTATAGTGAATGTTTCTGTGCACCATCAACATTCAACGTGGACCTGAGGAAGGCTTTGCCAACTTGTTGATGGCAAAAGAAGAGGACTTGTCACTCTCATGGGGTCCCCGGCATGGTCATGCCCAGGTCAACAGCATACACATTTGCTCAGGGGCTCGCTCACTTAAGGTTTCCTCTGCTCTCCCCACATTCCACCACCCATTATCCCTAACTCATTCTAACCAATTAGATTTCTCATAGGCTTAACCACATTTATTTTTTTCCTAGTAATTCTTTATTTTATTATTGGTTCATTTCAAAATACCATTCTCTTGTGTTATGAAGCAATATAATTTCTTATGCTTCCTATACTGTTTATTTTCTCTAATCCTTCTTTATGGATATTTTTTCTCTCTCATGCTGGAAACTGTCTTCCTCTAGCATGTTGCTGGCTAGGTACAGTGAGGGGCTACTGGGAAGCACTGCACCGTATGCACAGATGTATCACGTGATTGGCCATACTACTTCAGAATTCCCAAGCTGCAAGCTACTGTTTCACAAGGAACAGATCCACTCATCAGCTTCTCAGAAATTGCTATTTCATCTTTTGAGAAATCTCTGTTCAGTTCTACACTCAAGTTTTAAGGTGGGTTGTTTGTTTTCTTGATGTTTAGTTTTTTTGGTTTTTTTTTGCGGAGGAGAGGGGGTTGGTTTTTTGTTTGTTTTAGTTCTTTGCATAACTTAGATACTCAGTTTGAGTAAAAATGGTCCCCATAGGCCCATAGGAAGTGGCACTACCAACAGATGTGGCCTTGTTGGAGTATGTGTGGTCTTGTTGGAGTGGGTGTGGCCATGTTGGAGTGGGTGTGGTCTTGTTGGAGGACATATGCCACTAGGAATTGGACTTCGAGGTCTCAGAAGTTCAAGCCAGGCCTAGCAGCTCACAGCTCATTTCTGCTGGCTATGGATCAAGATGCAGAACTCTCAGCTCCTTCTCCAGCACCGTGTCTGCCTGTGTACCGCCATGCTTCCTGCCATGATGATAATGGACTAAACCTCTGAAATTATAAGGCAGCCGCAGTTAAGTGTTTTCCTTTATAAAAGTTGCCATGGTGATGGAGTCTCTTCACAGGAGCAGAAACCCTAACTACTGTCTTAGTGTTCTATGTTGTGAAGAGACACCATGACCATGGCAATTCTTATCAAAGAAAGCACTTAATTGGGGCTGGCTTGCACTTTCAGAGGTTTAGTCCATAATTGTCGTGGGGTAGGGGTAGCATGGTGGCACGCAGACAAACATGGCACTGGAGAAGCAACTGGGAGGTCTACATCTGGATCCACAGGCAGCAGGGAGAGAGAGAAAGAGAGAGAGAGAGAGAGAGAGAGAGAGAGAGAGAGAGAGAGAGAGAGAGAGAGAGAGAGAGAGAGAGAGAGAGAGAGACTGGGTCTGGCTTGAGCTTCTGAAAATATCACACACTCTCCAACTAGGCCACACCTCCTAATCCTTTCAAATAGTGCTACTTCCTGATGGCCAAGCATTTAAATACATGGGCCTATGAAGACCAATGCACCACATTCTACTTCCTGGCCCCCATAGACTTACAGTCATATCATGATGCAAAGTGCATTTAGTCTGCTTTCCAAAGCCCCCATCCATAGTCTATCACAATCGCAACACTCTAAAACCCCAAAGTTCAAAGTCTCTTCTGAGACTCATGGCAGTCTCTTAAACTGTAACCCCCTGCAAAGTCAAAATCACAAAGCAGATCGCATATTTCCAATATACAATAGCACAGGGTATACATTACCATTTTAAAATGTGCCTTGGCAGGCATCCCACGACTCCGGCACTTCCAAAATCTTGGGGTTTCCAACACAATGCAGGCTTCACCTATACAGCCTAACACAATGGCTTCTCTGGGCCTCCACACAGGGACACCCCTGATACATGCCGGGCCCCAGTTGCTTCCATTAGCCTTGGAGGGTGATTCTAAAACCGTTTTTCTTGTATCCTTGACTCTAAAGCCAGAACCATGTGGCTGAGGCTGCCAAGTTCCATTGCTTGACGGTGCTGGAACGTGGCCTCTCCTTCAATTACACCTGCACCAGCTTTCTCTCAAGGGTGGTTTCCTTCACTGTGTAAGCTTTCCTTTCATTCCTTTTTCCTAAGCTGGAAGCTTCGCTGCATGTGGTCTTTCCCTGAGGTCACCAGTCCCTTTATCCCACTTAGCATCAGGCTTTTCTGTTGCCCTTAGCTTAAAGATATGGCCTAACAGAGTTGATTATTAGGCTTATAATTATTACGGCAGTATTACTTAACCTGCTCTCACAATCCATAAAGACACAGACACCTGAAATCGTTTAGAATAGCCTTATCACCTGGGGCCTGGCAAGCATTACCTCCTAAGCTACCCAGCCTCCATCCCATGCCATCTGCTTCTAATAATTTCTATTTGGGCTTCCTCCCATCTGTAATCGCAACATGCTCGCTAAGGTTGTTCATCTGGGCCGTTTCTTTCTTTGTGGGACTTCAGAGCTCCTCCGCTTTGCCCATGTGGCTCTTTCCCATCCCATGGTGAGTCTCCTCCTCCTCCTTCCTCCAGCTCATCTGCTTCTCCTTCCTGAGATCCTCCTCTCCTCAAAGCCCTGGAACCTTCACTCTACCCCTTCCTTCTGCTTTACCCAGGTGCAGGACTTCTACTTAGCCAATCAGGGAGGCAAAGGTACAAAGAAACACTTGGAGTGTGTGAGAATTGTGCTTGTCAGGGCAGCAACTAGATCTTGGGAGCCAGCAATTAGTACCACAGTACACCGCACCGACCAACCTTCAACACTCGTCTTTAAACGTTTTGTCTCCTTGAGTGCTGGACTCGGCTCCATTACACTGCCTGGGGCTCCCTTTCTCCTCAAACTGTGAATTTTTGTGCTTTTCCTCGCTTAGCTTTCTCCTTTTCATTATAGATCTGCATGAGAGTGACCACTAACACCACAGGTTAGAGTCAGCAGTAGGCTGTCTTGAAGTCACTTCTCTGCCAACGCCATTAAGTCAAAACACTTCAATTCAGTCTCAGGAAGAATTTTTGGACAAGGACAGAAAGCAGCCACATTCTTGACAAAACATCGCAAGAATGGTCTCTAGGTTACTTATGAATATGCTTCTCCTCTGAAACCTCTTGAGCCAGGGCATCATTATCTACACTGTTCTTAACACCACTGTCTTCCACGCTCCTACTGGTATGGCCCATTAAGCCCCACTTAAGGCACTCAACTGCTTTCTTTCTTTCTTTCTTTCTTTCTTTCTTTCTTTCTTTCCTTCCTTCCTTCTTTCTTTCTTTCCTTCCTTCTTTCTTTCCTTCTTTCCTTCTTTTTTTCTGAGACAAGGTTTCTCTTTGTAGCCTTGGCTATCTTAGATTCACTTTGTAAACCAGGCTGGCCTTGAACTCACACAGCCCTGCCTGCCTCTGCCTCCCGAGTGCTGGGATTACAGGCATGGGTCACTGTGCCTGGCTCAACTCCTTTCTTAATTCTAAATCCCAAAGTCCACACTCACCACAAATATCATGGACCAGCTTCTCACAGCAATACCCAGCTCCCTGGCACCGACTACTGTCCTGGTCAGTGTTCTCTTGTGAAGGGACGCCGTGACCATGGCAACTCTCATAAAGGAAAGCATTTAATTTGGGCTCACAGCTTCAGGGGTTTCGTCCATTACTGTCCTTGCCAGAAGCATGGCAGCGTGCATGCAGACAGGCATGGTGCTGGAGACGTTGCTGAGAGAATTCTATACCCAGAGCTGCATGCATCACGAAGAGAGCCATCTGACCTGGCTTAGACATTTGAAACCCCAAAGCCCACCTCCACTTCCTCCAAAGACTATATCTCCTAATCCTTTCAAATAGCGGCACTCCCTGGTATCCAAGCATTCAAATACATGAGCCTATGAGGGTATTCTTATTCAATCCACCACAATGGTTTCCTGTCAGATCTATAGCTGATAAAGGGCTTAATTTTGTTTTCTTGTTCTGTGGGCTGCCTGCAGCTTCACTTTACCTAGGTTTCCTCTCCCTGTTCTAGACCCATAAATTGTAGGTTCAGTCTTTTTAAATAGTGTCCCAGATTTCCTGGACATTCTACTCCCAGAAGTTTTCAGATTTAACACTTTCTTTGGCTGAGTGATCCATTCCCTCCACCTTGTCTTGGAGAGTTGATAGCTGATGTTTGACCACATCGTCTACTTGACCTAATCTGCTGTGAGCTCTGGGCTTACTGCTTGGTTTCCTGGGTTTTCATTTTGAGTTTACTCCACTGTGGCTTTCCATCAGAGATTCCATCTATTAAGTTCCGTGTTATCTTGAGTTGTCTTTTTCATCTCATTCAGCTGTTTGTGTGTCTGCAGCCTCACTCAGGCCTCCGGTCCCCCTCCACTTCCTGTTCTTGAACACAACTGCTGGGAGTCACTGTTATTAATAACAGCTGCATTAGCTAATTACTTTTCTCAGGAACCGTTACAATGAGGTGCTAGTCTCTGAAGGACACAGATCTTAGTTATTCATGTTGCTTGTGGGGTGTGTGTGTGTGTGTGTGTGTGTGTGTGTTGGAACCTAGGCATCTGGAGCTAATTTTTCTGGTGTTAATATGTGGTCTTGCCTTTGTTTTGTGTATTTTTGCATCAGGGTGTGGGCCAGGTGAATGGTGCTTGGCCTTTGGGTCTTGGGACCAGTTGGTGCTGAGGTGTGAATGGGATGTCAGGAGTGCTCGCTCTCATGCTAGCGAGAGACAGGTGCCACATTTGATCCTAGGAGTAAGTCTTCTGTAGGCTTACACAAGTCTTGCTGCTTGTTCTCAGGAGTTTGTGGTGATCTCATGACAGACGGTCCTTGAGTAGCAGGGGCCAGGGTCAGGGTGGGAATGAGCAATGTTCTGTGGGCATGGGAGGAAGGATGTCGTGTGGTCCTAAAGTGAGGATGGGTGGAGTGGAGGCCAGATTGGGGTTTCTCATTTGGGGTCAGAGGTACAGGGTACTACAGTGCCAAGGCATTTTGGTAGGTGGGATGGTGGGTTGGTTCTCAGTCCCTCCCTGGAGTTCTGGGTCAGACTCCATTGGGTGTCAGGGTGGCATGGCGAGCAGGGTGGCTGCTAGGCAGGCAGGTGGGTGGAATGCATCTTGGAGAGTAGCCTAGAGTCCCTGCTCTTATTACATTTCTTCTGATTGTTTACCTGACGGCAGCCAGAATAACTGATCACAATCATCATTTAGAGGTTTGCTGTTGTTTTGGTTTGGTTTGTATTGCTACTTTGTTTTGATTTTGGTTTTTATTCTTTACTTTGGTTTTGCTGGTGGTGGTTTTTCTAAGGAATCCCAGAGTAGAATTTCTTTCAATTTTTCATTTTTTCCCATGTCTATGGCTTTTGTCTGCATGCACATCTGTCTGTGCAGCACTTGCATGTCTAGTGCCTGTGGAGGCCAGATGAGAGCATTGGATTCTCTAGAATGGGAATTACAAACCGCTGTGAGCTGCCATGTGGGTGCTGGGCATTGATCCTGAATGCCCTAAAAGACCAGCAAGAGTGAGAGCACTAGAGCACGCTCTTAACTGCCGAGTCATCTCGGTAGCCCCCAGATCAGATTTTTAAAGGGCTAGGCAATCAACCTAAGATCTTCCCACCAGACTTGATCTGCATGAGCTATAGATTCGGGTTTGTCTCTCTCCTCCTGCAGTTCACCACTGGTCCCATTTCCTGGCCAGGAGCTGTCCCTTTCCTCACTCGTTTGTAAGGCTGCAAACCCTGCATGCCAGCGGGTGCTAAGGGAGGTGACTCTCCTATCTTGTTCTACTCCCCACCCACAAGATTGAATGGGCTGACAGCGGAGGCCTCTCACTCACCTCGTGTGGCAGAGACAATCCAAACAGCAAGGCACAAGCTTTGAGCGCCCAAGTGACAGCAGGATGCTACCCAGAAGGCCCCCCCCCCACCCCGTGCATGCTGTGACTCTAAGCTCTCTGCAGGACTGAAGGGTGTCAAGCAAAAAGGGACTGCTATTTATTGCAGCTCCCAGCACTCAGCAGTGGGGGGTTGCCAATCTCGAGTGGGCCCCAGAGACTGACTCTGTGAACAGAGAAGTGCAGGTAGTAAAAGAAAGCAGTAAAGCAGAGGCCAAAAGTGGTGAATTTGTCCTGGAGGTAGGAAATGAATACCCCTCCCGGAGGCAGAAGCCCAGGGATTAGATAGACCCAGGTGGGCCCTGATGGACTATTGGGTGCAGGCAGAGGTACAAAATAAGGAACAACCGGTAGAGATCCCTCCAGACCTGAGGAAGGCTCTTGATACGGTAAACTGTTTCAACTCTCCCTCCCTTGATGCTGCAGCAGGACGGAGGAAGGAAACCATCATGGCATTCTGCATTCATTCCTAGGCAGCTGGGAGTTTTGCGTGGGCTTCATCTGTTCGTACTCCAGTCACAGATGTGGCCCCGCCTACACCTCTATCAGTACCAGGTAAGAATTTCCAGCTACATAGAGTCAGCCTGGCTCTCTTAAGTCTGTGTGGTCACATCTGGTACTATCCATCACTGCCAACGTGGCGTTCCAGCCAACGCCTTGCTCACAGGGCCAGTTCTTCCAAATTTGTCCTGTTACAAGGAAGACAAATAAATATTAGACCCAGGCAAATAACTTTAATCCCATATAAATACAGTCACAGTCAGAAGTAGGGTTTAGCATATGGATTGGTGGCTGTTACATATGAATATTCAGCCTACAAGCTATATAGGTCAGTGCTTTATGAATCTATCAGCTGTTCCATTTGAGCTCTGGAAAGCCCAAGCCCAGTGCTGTGGCCTCTATGTGATATAAGCAATGTTATCAGAAGTATTCAAGGAGAACCTGGCTCAGTCCATCCCATGGGTCCCCAGGAGAGTCCCTTTTTGTTTCTAGTCAGTGGGTGACTACAAATACCTTCAGAGAAGACACCAAAAAAAAACAGAACAATGTGTGCATTATAGAGAAAAAAAAAATTAAGTGGCTACGATTAAAGATGTGACGAGAATTCATCAATGAAAATATAAAATTGTGCCAGGCCTTTAATTGTGCATGCCTTTAATCCCAGCAATCAGGAGGCAGAGGCAGAAGAGTCTCTGTGAGTTCGAGGCCAGGCTGGACAGCCAGGGCTACACAGAGAAACTCAGTCTTGATAAACTTTTTAAAAAAGAAAGAAAGAAAAGATAAAATTGTTAACCAGGTGTGGTGTGCATGCCTTTAATTTCAGCACTCAGAGAGGCAGAGGCAGGTAGATCACTGTGAGTTCAAGGCCAGCCTGTTCTACAAAGCAAGTCCAGGACAGCCAAGGCTACATAGATAAACCCTGTCTCAAAAAACAAAACAACAACAACAGCAACAAAAGGAAAGAAAGAAAATATAAAATTGTTAAGAAAATTTCATTGTTTCTGCGTCAAAGCCCACTTTAAATGTCAAAATCATGCAAGTATCAGGGTGATAGATTTTATGACTGATAATATTTTGCCAGGACATATTACACAGACAGCAAGGGCAATGGGGGTTTCTATGTGATCCCTATAGCCTGCAGAATAGTCATGTTAATGGTGTTCACCCGCACTAAAGTAACACGGGGCGAGAGCCCATTTGTGATCATGTTCTTCATGTGAGTCAGCACACACAAAAGACTTGTTTGTTTGTTTGTTTGTTTTAACATTTCTCTTTTTACAAGGTAAAAGAACAAATTCTTGGAAGTTTTTCATGGGTTCTACGGGAAATCTCAGGGTCACTTCGTGGTCAAGATTTTCTTTGGGATGTGATTTGTGGGAAAGCGATTTCTCAAAAGCACCAAACAGTTTGAATGCTTAAATAAGCAAGCTTCTAGGTCACTGCAAAATAATACTTAGCTGACAAGTTAGTGAGAGTGACAGTCAAAGCATTCAGAGAAAATATAGGAGGTGATGCAACTGAAAAGGCTGGCCCTCTCACTAAAGCCCATCTCCATTTATTGTATTTAAAATGTTTTGATGTGTGTGTGTTTGTGTGAGTGTGCATGTTATGCATGTGTGTATGTGTGTGAGTGTGTGTGTGTGAGAGAGTGTGTGTGCGCACATGTGCACTATATATGTGCAGGTGCAAGGGATGGGAGAGAACGTTAGGACACATGGATGCTGGGTGGTCAACCTGGGTCCTCTGCATAAGCAATACTCACCCTTAAGCACTGACAGTTCACTCTAGCCCCAAGCTCACTTTAAACTCACTTTAAAGAGGAATTTTCCTGTTCCCTCATTATTGCTAGTGTTTTATTTAAATATCTTGAACAGTTCTAACCATGGTGCTATCTTTTTAAAAAAGAAAGAAACTGGTAATCAGGCAATGAGAATTGCAGCGTGCCAGCACTCTATGAGATGAGCACATCTTACAACATTTCACAATTTTCATGGGTAATTGTTTCCTCATAGTATAATTTGTCACTGTAGCAGAAATGTGTTTCCTAATAGGCCTAAATATATCTAATCTAGCCAAACGATGTAAAAATAAGTGAAAAGTAAAAACACTAAAAACTATGCATTGCAATGAATTTTCAGTATTTTTCTTCCTAGGTGATTAATACTAGCTACTACTTGGTATAATGTTAAGGTCACAAACTATTAGAAGATTTTTAAAAAGCATTTTAGACAGATATGGTAAAGGCAAAATTATTGTTGAAAAGCCTGTTAACAAAACGTTTGTTTCATTTCTGCGTAGCACAAGAGGTGACTCAGAAAACAAGCTGCGTTAATGGCCCTAGAGGACCAGTGCTATTTGTCAAAATTTCCCCGAAGTTACAAACTTGGAAAAAAAAAAAAACACACACACACACTTGGGGAATTCCTAATGCTAATGGGCTCTGTACATGCCTCATCACCACAAGGATTTCTCTCTAAGCCAATCAGAGTGGAGCTCCTTCGTAGGATTTTACAAGTTAATTTAGGAGTCCCATCTGGGGTAAGAGACTGTCACATATGCTTAGTGTGCGTGGATCTGAGAGGAGGTGGTGAGCAGAGAACCTATAGCTCCCACTCTGAAATGCTAATCCTACGTGAGCACAGTCGTGTGAAAGCTGCCGCTTCATATAAAGTGCCACAGTTGGCTCTTTTTCTTTGCTACTACAAATATATATATGTATATATATATAGATATATACATGCATACATATATTAACTAAATTGGGTTTTTAGTGGATGAACCAAGTTACAAATCTGCTTAATAAGAGGACTAATACTTTTTACCACCACAACCCCCCCCCCAAAAGAACCAGCTTAGATATCCATCCGTACAGAAATGGGTAATGAAAATGTGGCATAGACACAGTAGAATCTTACTCAGCTGCAAAGAACAGTGAAATTCTGAAATGGAGGGAACAAGTGAAGTGCTGAATGAACCTGTACTGCTTGACACAGCACCTTCATGTCAAGGGCCCCAGTACCTCAGCCTCTTAGGTTGCCAAGCCTTCCGTAGGTGAGGCTCAGAGGGGCGGCAAAGCCTTTCCCTGACCCGAGTGGGAATGTTGGCCGTGGGTGTAGACAATGTCCACGGCAGCTCCCTCCACCATGCTTACGGCATGAAGACTGCTCCCCTGCAGAGACTGCTTCACCTTTAACCAAGCCTGCCTCCTTGTTCAGAAGTACATATCTAACTGTGGCTAATAACCCCACCTCCTTGCTCAAGTGTATATGGTAAGCATGTGCACCCTGTGGTGCTGCAGAACAGTGAAATGTGCAGAAGACTGGGTGGACCAGGAAAATGTTATACTAAGCAAGATAACCCAGACACAGATTGACCAAAATTGCATGCCACCCCTTATATTAAATCCTGGCCTTTAGTGTGTGTGTGTGTGTGTGTGTGTGTGTGTGTGTGTGTGTGTATGGAGTGTGTGCAAGTACATGGGTGAATGTGAGTATAGCTTATGACCCAAAATCAAAAAACAAAAACAAAAACAAAAAAAACTATGGGAGAAAGAAATGAGTTGTTGAAGAAGCTGGGAGAGTGACAGGACACATAGGACAGTAAGAGCAGAGAGGAGGCTATGGAGGTGACAAAGGGGAAGAGAGTCACAATAAACCCCATTACTGTATATGTCAAGTAAGGTGCTTTAAATTAAGGAAAAAAATGTAGTAAGGCCTAGCAGAGGACTGTAGGTCATTGGGTGCTGTGTTCTCTGACCCTTTCTTCTTCTTTCATTCACTTCCTGGCCTCCATGAGGCAAGCATCTGTGTCTCCAACCACATTTCCATCCATCTGGACCTCACAGGGCACCGTCTGCAATGCTCTGTGCAGTTATTGTCAGTTTATACAGCTTGAATGATGCAGAGACTAATTCGACACATGTCCAGTGCCTAGATCAATCAATCCTCTCCTTCTGGGAGGGGCCAGCAGAGGGCTAGCATAGCCAGTGGCCCTCAGAAATTGCACCTGGTAGCCTGGGGCCATGGACTTAGCTGCAGTTCTCCCCCGTGTCCTCCCTCCTCTTTTCCCTCCTGTCCTCCCTCCTGTCCTCCCTCCCCTCCCCACTAGAAGAGCATCCTCCTCACTCCTGGCCCCAGGATGAATAGGCAAGGGATCTAGACTACTCCTCCCTTCATCTCCACTTCTCTGTTGGGGATAGAATTGTGGGAGGTTTTGTCTAACAGTCTCACAGCCTTAATCATATTTACTGACACGTTTGACTCTGGGGACACCAACTGTAAACTGACTCAAAGTGGTAAGCGAGGACACTGCTGACTTTTCCAGCCTCTTAGTTGAAAAGCTGAAGGTAACACTCTCCAGGACTTCCAGAACAAAACAAAGACTTTTGGAGTACCGTGCAAGAAGCAGAGGAAAAGCAGTGAACTTAAGATGGTTTTCTAGCGGGTTTGCTCCACTGGCTTTGTACCAACCCGTGTGTCCTGAGGCAGCCAGTCTAAGGTAAACTTCCCCTCTCAGCTTGCTTCTCTACATAGTGGATTTTCTTTTCTCTCTTTTGGCATGGCATGCCTCGAACCAGGAAAAGCAATTGGAGACAAGATTTTAAAAGCAAGTAAAATAGTGAGTAAAGGGAAAGATAAAGGCAGAAAATAGAATTAATCAGAGGTGTCTAGTTCCTGGTCAGGTGGAAGGCCCAAGATGGAATGCCTGGGAGCACTCAGGCACACAGACTGGTGATTGGTGACTGGCAACTGCAGAGGGAAGGAGACCAGGGGCTGAAAGCAGGTGGGAGGAGTCTCCAGAGGAGGGCCAGCAAGCAGGAGACAGTGTCTGGAAATCCTGTAACAATTAATAAATGGGACCTCATGAGGCTGAGAAGCTTCTGTAAGGCAGAAGACACTGTCAACAGAACAAAGTGACAGCCTACAGATTGGAAAGAGATCTTAACCAACTCTATATCTGATGAAGGTCTAATATCCAAAATATATAAAGAACTCAAGAAATTAAACACCAAACCAAATAGCCCAATTAAGAAATGGGCCTCTGAATTAAACAGAGAATTCTCACCAGAGGAATATCAAATGGCTGAGAAACACTTAAAGAAATGCTCAACGTCCTTAGTCATCAGAGAAATGCAAATCAAAACTCTGAGATTCCATCTTACACCCATCAGAATGGCTGAGATCAAAAACTCAAGTGACAGTACATGGGGCGAGGATGTGGAGAAAGGGGAACACTTCTTCATTACTGGTGGGAGTGCAAACTTGTACAACCACTTTGGAAATCAATCTGGCGCTTTCTCAGAAAACTGAGAATAGGACTAACTCAAGACCCAGCTATTCCACTCCTTGGAATATACCCAGAATATGCTCCACCACACAACAAAGACATATGCTCAACCATGTTCATAGTAGCCTTATTTGTAACAGCCAGAACCTGGAAACAGCCTAAATGTCTCTCAGTTCAAGAATGGATAAAGAAACTGTGGTACATTTACACTATGGAATACTACTCAGCTATTAAAAACAAGGAAACCCAGAAATTTGTGGGCAAATGAATGGAACTAGAAATGATCATAATGAGTGAGTTAACCCAGACTCAGAAAGACTCACATGGTATATACTCACTTATAATAGAACACTAGCCCAAAAGGCATGTCCCATGAAAGTCTTCACTTACCAGGAGATGCAAGGATCTCATATTGGGACTCTAGGTGAGAGAAGTATGGGAGAACAGGAAAATAGAAGGATCCAGAGGATCCTAGAAACCTACAAGAAGAACATCATGATGGGTAGATCTGGACCCAGAGGGGTCTGCTCAAACTACTGCACCAAACAAGGACAATCCATGCAGTAAGCATTGAACCCCTACTCAGCTCTAGCCAATGGACAGGATATCCTCCACAGCTGAGTGGAGAGCGGGGACTGACTCTAACATGAACTCTGGTGCCCCATATTTGACCACTTCCCCTTGGTGAGGAGGCCTGGTGGCACTCAGAGAAAGAATAGGAAGGCTACCAAGATGAGACTTGATAGACTGTGACCATATAGTGGGGGAGGAGGTCCCTTTCTGTCACAGTCCTAGGGGAGGGCAATAAGGTGAAAGAGGGAGGGCAGGAGGAACGGGAAGATACAAGTGATGGTATAACAATTTAGATGTAATCTGAATAAATTAATAAAACAAAAAAAGAGGCGGGAAGCTCCAGGACCGAGGAAAGGGTTGGGTGGCCCACTCGATGTTCTCAGCAGCGTAGGCAGCAGAGGTCAGGCAGGTGCAAAGCTGGAGACCAGACAGCTTTCTTGAAGAGGAACAAGAGAGGCCTATACATGGGAAACAACCCAACAGCGAAAGCAGAGTCGGCCAGCTGTAGCTATTGTGCCTGTGATCCCAGTACTTGGGAGGCTGGAGTTCAAGTTCAGTCTGGAATACTGTCTTGGAAACACAAGATCCTGTCTTGAAAAAGTGAAATAAAGAAGAGAAAGGAAGAAAAGAAGGAAAGAAGGAAGGAAGGAGGGAGAGAAGGAAGGAAGGAAGGAAGGAAGGAAGGAAGGAAGGAAGGGAAAAGATTTGCCTGAGTTGAAGACCCTCAGTGAAGGGACGGATGCCTGCCGCCATGAAGGCTCAAGTTCTGTGCCTCAACTCAGCTTCCTAGACTTAGGCCCCTGGCCCAAACGTGGGACTAAGGTTCAGCTTGCATGGTGGGGGAAAGGCTAACCAAATCACCCAAGTCACCATACGGGTGGCCATTGAGCATCTGAAGTGAGGCTAATTCAAGCTGACGTGCTGTAAGCCTAACGTACACATTAGATTTTGAAGACTCAATCTGAAAGGGGGGATGCAAAGTATTTCTCTGATGGCAAGGTGCTAATGGGAATGCCATTTTGGCTATACACGGAGTTAAATAAATAATTCATTCCACTGTGTGTTCTTTCTTATTCTAGTGGCCACTAGACAATGTGCACTGATAAGCTGTTTTCTCTCTTTTCCTCCTGCCCTCCCTTCCCTTCATTACTGCAGTGCAGCAGATGAGGCCTCATTAGGCTAGGCAAGCGCTCTCTGTCTGAGCTCCAAGCCCTCCTCCCCAGCCCCTGGATGATGTTTCTTTAGAACAGTGCTCAGCAAAGCTTATTTCACTCCCAACACAAACCACACAAAGGAATTGCCTTTTCAGGATGGTAGTGAACTTGGCGGGAGTTGATGGGTAGGGGTGGGTGGGGGTGGAGGGTAGGGGATTGGGGAGCTGGGGGGTGGAGGGTGAGGCAAACACCACAGTTTTCAACTGTCTTTTTCTTTGTTTAATGTGTGAGACGGGGGTGGTAGGGGAATAGGGGGGCACAGAGGGGCGGGTCTTACTCTGTAGCCCAGGTTAACTTCTAACTTGTGATCTCCCAACCCCTGCTTCTCAAAGGTTGGAGGAATTATGTGTCTCTTTGTATTTACTTGCTTAGTGTCTCATTTCCCCAGATTGCCATCTATCTTGGTTTATTTCACTATTTCTGCACTTATATTAGTGAATAGGACATAGTAACAGCTCAAGAAATATTTATTAAATGAATAGATTGAGGAATGAACAAACACTGAAGTGCTAAGTGTATCTTGTTTTCCTTGCTGTAAGTCTTAGACATCAGACTTTGCCCAGCAAGAGTCCTCTGCTGGGATTAAGTCTACAACCTGTAAACCTAGGGCATTTGGGGTATAATTAGATATATATTAGCGTATATATTTATAAGGGTACATATAACCTGTATACTAAGTTTACAGCCTGTAAAGAATGGAAGGACCACAGCTGAGAGGTAAGGTACAGGGGCTCTGAGGCAGAGGGACTTGGCCTCAAGTCTAAATTTAGGCTAGCTATGCCTGATGGGCACTGTCATTTATCCCATCTGTGAGCTGGCATGCCACGGTCTCACTCCATTCTTGTGCTGTGAAGGGTTTTGCACAGTGCCTAGCACCTTGTGAGACATGGGTCTAAGATGGGATAACAGGATTTATCTCTGTCATTGGAAGGGCTTAAGATGTCACCCTGAGCTGTACCCCTGGGGGCAGCCTGCTATTTTCCACTGATATTTTCCACTGACTCAGTGCTACATGATGTATTTGTGTTGTCTCGGCACAGCGACAGGCACCAACTATGCTCTGACTCCATGAGTCTTTTTCTTCACCAGCTGAACAGTCTCGATAAGACAGCGACTTTGGATGAGGTCTGCTCTCAGAGCAGAACCCTTCGATGTGGCAACATGTCTTTTCCATCTCTACCTTGTTTGGTGTGAAAGAAAATACTTCCTTCCTCTGATCATAACAAGAATGCCAACAAAGGGGATGCCAGGAGACATGTGGGTTGACCCATCCAGGTAACCTAGTAGACCCATCTGTTGCTGTGACAGTAAACCACTATTGATGACTTGATTGGATAGTGAATCACCTAGGAGATTCGAGAAGCCAACCCTGGTATGCAACTTTGGGCATTTCCAGAGATCATGAGGTCTCTTCCAAAATGATGGTTTAATTCACTGACTATGTCCCAATACGATGGAGTTGTTGGGAAATGTAAAATGTAGAAGTTGGGGCCTGGTGGGAGGAAGTAGGTCAGTAGGTCACTGGGACTGTGTCCTTGGGCCTGTATCTCATCCTGGCATCTTCCTCTAGTCTCCTTCTTCTGTTTCCGGGCTGCTGTGATGTTAACACTCTGCTCCCTGATGCCTTTCCTGCTGACTCTGAAACTGTGTGCTACAACAATAATCCATATCATTTCAAAATATCCTAGTTGGGCCAAGCAGAATAGTAAAACCTGACCCATTTATCAGGGTCAGAAGAGAACTGTCAAGGTTAGAGAGCAGTTCTATCCTTCGAGGGGTTTTGTAGTTAATGTTCAAGCACATTTATTTAGATAGGATGTTCCCGTTCATACAGACATGTTTTAGTAGCTCTGTGTGTGTGTGCAAGATAAGAAGCAGCACAGTTGTGCTGAGATGATACTGCAGTGAGCAGCAGAGGTCTTCACAGGCTGAACCAAGGGTCTTTGTACTACAGATGACCAAACATTCCACCTCTGGACTACATTTCTAGTCTTCCTGTTTGTCAGACAGCGTCTTACCAACTTGTGCAATCCTCCTGCCTCTGCCTCCCAAGTGCTGAGGTCACAGTCATATGCCATTATGTCCTGCCCATATTTGGATTTAGAATACTCTAAAACAGTGATACACATTTGCTAGGCTGGATGTCAAAGTGATAGTCTACAGAATCAGTAATGCCCACCTAAATCTCAAGATCTGATGACCAAAATAGTAAACTGGCCAAGACCCACACAGAAACTAGATTAAAAAGAGCAGGCTCAAGGCCTTAGGTTCTTGGGTCCATAGACTGATTGAGTCTACAATCAATACAGTCTGAAAGTTAGAGGTGTGGCTGGTTGCTTCCTTGGCAGCTAGACCAGTAATGCGTTCCTGAGCCAGATTGCACTGTGCAACATTGCAGGGACATTGAGTCAAAGGTGTCAAAGAGCCATTCTCAGGTTTGCAAGACCACCACCTTGCCTGTTCACACAGGGCCGCGAAGGAACGCCTCCTGCATGGCCAAGTTTCACCAACAGTGTCTTTTTTTAAAATATATTTTATTAATTTATCCATATTACATCTCAATTGTTATCCCATCCCTTGTATCCTCCCATTTCTCCCTCCTTCCCATTTTCCCCTTACTCCCTTCCCCTATGACTGTGAATAAGAAGAACCTCTTCCCCCTGTATATGCTCATAGGGTATCAAGTCTCTTCTTGATAGCCTGCTATCCTTCCTCTGAGTGCCACTAGGCCTCCCCATCCAGGGGACATGGTCAAATATGGGGCATCAGAGTTCATGAGAAAGTCAGACCCCACTCTCCACTCACTATGAAGAACGTCCTGTCCATTGGCTATATCTGGGTAAGGGTTTGAAGTTTACTGCATGTATTGTCCTTGGCTGGTGCCATAGTTTGAGCGGGACCCCTGGGCCCAGATCTGGCCATCATAATGATCTTCTTGTAGGTTTCTAGGACCCTCTGGATCCTTCTATTTTGCTATTCTCCCATGCTTCTCTCATCTAGAGTCCCAGTAGGATTTCCTCCCCTCTGTCCCACTTTCCTGGTAAGTGAAGACTTTCATGGGACATGCCCCTTGGGCTAGTATGCAGATATAAGTGAGTATATACCATTTGACTCTTTCTGCTTCTGGGTTAACTCACTCATTATGATCATTTGAGGCTGAGACGCTTCTGTAAGGCAGGAGACACTGTCAACAAAATGAAGCGACAGCCTACAGACTGGGAAAAGATCTTCACCAACCCTACATCTGACAAAGGTCAAATATCCAAAATATATAAAGAACTCAAGAAATTAAACACCACCAAACTAAATAACCCAATTGAGAAATGGGGCTCAGAATTAAACAGAGAATTCTCAACAGAGGAATATCAAATGGCTGAGAAACACTTAAAGAAATGCTCTACCTCCTTAGTCATCAGAGAAATGCAAATCAAAACAACTCTGAGATTCCATCTTACACCTATCAGAATGGCAAAGATAAAAAATTCAAGTGACACCATGCTGGTGAGGATGTAGAGAGAGAGGAACACTCCTTCATTGCTGGTGGGAATGCAAACTAGTACAACCAACAGCATCTTTGTTTAATGCTGTTTGGCTGGGCGCTGTTGTCTAAGAACCTGCCGTCCAGTGCACAGCCTTCCTCCTGAAGCCACGTTCCCCACTGAGAGGAAACAAGCAGCACAACACTTGGCTATTCATATTTGTTTTTCATAGATAAAGGCATTGATGACCCACTTCTCTCTTGAGTTCAGACCCATCTGGCTTGCCTGCCAGAAGCCCTTGGCAGTGGCACAAAAGCATGCAGACTCTGGCCAACCCATTCCAACTGCAACCTGCAGACAGGAAGGCCACACAAATCTCTCAGATGTATCCAACAATGCCAGTGAGACACTCACAGTGCTATTCTGTAACTTTCTGCCAGGCTTGAGAGATCTCCATGGAGGTGATACATTGGCTCGCTGGTTCCCTTTGAGTCTTTCTAACTGGATTCCAGTTTGTCAAAAATGCACATGGACATTTGCCTCACAAGTTAAGCTTTAGTGTTGGCCACCTTTGCAGTGAGGTCAAAACCTACACATTTATAGGCTGATCCATTGGCTTGATTCTGCACTGATTAGTGGGAGTTAGCATACACTATTACAACAACGACCAATGCTCAGTGACTGGAACCCAGCAAAGAGCTGCTTGCCTTCTCCTGTGTTCATGTAGCATTTGTGGGAGCTGTCTTACTTCACACACACACACACACACACACTCCACCACACCTCACAGTGCTTCAACCACTGAGCACAAGGAAATGCCTCCTACTCATGTCAAGAGCTTGAGAGTCTGGAGCCAGATTGCTTGGGAAGGAGACAATTAGGCATTTAGCTGTGTTCAAAAATTCATTGGTGATTACAATTGGGAGAGACACATCAGAGAGACAGGCTGTAGGGATAATGAGAAAGAGCTGAACTTCCATCCGGTTAGGCAAAGTCCATCTTCTAGAATCCCTGGTAACTGCCATGAGCCATCAGTATTACCCCAAATCGAGGCAAGGGGGCTCCTGTTCTTTGAACCAAGTAGTGCTCCTCAGTAAAGGTACTTCTAGAAGGGCTCAGAAGTTAGCATTCGGCAGTTAACGTTCATGGCTGTGAAGAGAATGGGGACCTTGGTCCTAAAGGTGAGGTCTAGGTGACACAGAAGAGCATTTAGTGCTATCCATAGCTTCGCTGATCAAATACTCCAACTGGTTCAAGCCATCTGGGAACAGCCTCCTGGGGTTCTGGTTGGTCCTCTTTACCACTTACCAAAGGAAGGGTAGAGTGTTAGTTTATACCCCAAGTGGCAGCAGTTGTCTTCAAGACTACTTGTTGCCCTAGTTTGCTTTCTATGGCTGTGAAAGAAAAAACACCATGTCCAAAAGCAACTTGGGGAGGAAAGGGTTTATTTGGTTTATAAATCCTGATCATAGCCCATGACTGAGGGAAGTCAGGGCAGGAACTGAAGGGAGGAACTGAAGCAGAGACCATGGAGGAACACTACTTTCTGGCTTGCTCCCCCTGGTTTGCTCGGCCTGCTTTCTTCTGCAACTCAGGACCACTTGTGCAGAGGTGGAACTGCTCACAGTGGTCTAGGCTCTCCGACATCAACCATTAATCAATATGATACCTTATAGACATGACTACAGGCCAGTCTGATGGAGGGTGTTTTTTTTTTAAAGAAAGCTTTATTTATTTTATATACAGTGTTCTGCCTGTATGTACGCCTGCACACCAGAATAGGGCACCAGATCTCATTATAGATGGTTGTGAGCCACCATGTGGTTGCTGGGAATTGAACTCAGGACCTTTGGAAGAGCAGCCAGTGCTCTTAACCTCTGAGCCATCTCTCTAGCCCCTGGAGGGTTGTTTTGTTTTGTTTTGTTTTAATGAGGCTCTCTCTTCCCAGATAACTCTAGCTCATGTCAACCTGACAAAAACAAACAAAACAAAATTAAAAAAAAAACCAAGTAGACAAACCCTAATCAGACAGTGACAATTTTCTGCTTTACATCTAATCCTAGGTTGGCTCATCAAAGCTCTTAACCCATAAAATAACCTAGGGCGCTATCCCTGAACTTCTGGCTGTGGTATTGTTCTTAGGCCATGAGTGCCATATCTGCCAACTCACTACCAACCATAGACAGGAGAGCACCAAAGAAGCTCACCCATACGACCTGCTCCGTATCCTGCCTGCTTTCCCTGTGTAACAGCAGCCCTAGATTCCCCTGACAGTTAGATAGTGACCCTTGCTGCCTTCTGGTCTTGTGTCAAAAGAAGCTCAAGGTGACAAGGCCACAACCAAGACTTAAAGTATAATGAGACACTTAGTGTGCCCTTTGGGTGTTTCCACTTGGGTACTGGGATCTATAGATCAGAAAACCCTAGAACAGTGACAGGAAGCATCATTTTCCAGGTAGGATAGCCACGATGTATTCTAGGGCTCTGCTACTTTTGCCTCATGGGTCACTTATTCTACCTATTGTGAGTGCTGGCTCTTGTAAAGCTCCTTGATTTCAGGGATTTCTCTCTCTCTCTCTCTCTCTCTCTCTCTCTCTCTCTCTCTCTCTCTCTCTCTCTCTCTCTCTCTCTTTAATCCATCAGTTTGGCTATACAACATTCCTTTTGTGCCCACAAGTTTTATCTAAGGGAGAGATATTGGCACAACAGTAATGACTATGAATGCCTTGGGTAAATCTATCCAGCATTTTGACCCCACAGGGGAGCTTTTGGTATTGCACTCCATACCTTTGTGACTCAAAGCTGATGATCTTCCATGCTACCTGGATTGAGTAGTTTGATTCTAAAAGGCTCTGAATGGAAGCCTTGTCCCTATCTGGCCCATGACACTATGGAGGATAGTGCATCTCTTAGAGGTAGCGCCTCAAGAAAGGGAGGTAAGTTACTAGAAGCGTGTCCTTGAATGGGAAAATTGGAATCCTGACACACGCATACCCCTTCCCACTTACACACACACACACACACACACACCTCCTCTTCTTCCCCCTTTCATGTTGGGACACCTGAAGTTAAGCAGCCTCTTGGTCATGTGCTCCCACCATGACGATATTGATCACAGGCTGGCACTTCTGAAACTGAGCCAAAACCAGCCTTTTCTCTTTTCAAATCAGTGTCTGTCAGATATGTTGTCACAGTAACAGAAAACTGGCTAACGTGCTTTATACATAGGCGGGGAAGTATCACTAGGTGTTGCCTCCAGAAGCCGAAGAGGCTCATCAGATGCTGGGCTTCTGTCCGAGTGGTGGGAGGCATGAGACACAGTGTCTGCCCTTTATTTCCAGAGGATGTCCTTTGTGCCTCAGCCACAGAGCCTGCGTATTACTCACGTGAGAGCCATGTTATATCACATGGCACCTTGATACTGATGATGATAGGATTGAGCACGTGGTAAGATGGTGTCCGACAGGTTTCTCTTTTGGAAGATTTGCTATTTCACCCGAGGAGTTAGCAAGTATCTTATGAAACAAATACTTTGATTCTATACAAATATCCCGTTTAGTGTCCTACTTTATCCATTGATTTTAATGTCCACTGATGGTGATTTTTTTTTTTACCTGTCATAATTATTACTGTAGTGTTTACCAAGTGACAATTCTTCTGTTTCTTAATCTATTTCTCTATTTATTACTTAGAGCTGTTCTAAAAGAAAGAACTATCCCTTATCCCTTCTGTTATTTCATAAACTGTTTTATTTTTATTATTAGAAACTTGTGGCAATTTCTGTAGGTTGGAATCCCTTATCATCACTGCTCGAGCTACCCCAGATTTGGGAGTCGATAATTCCTCAGGGTAACTCAAAGCTTCAAGTGCTTCCTCATAAGTAAACAGTGCTCACTGCAACGGACTCAGGGCACTGTCTCTCTTCACTGCAGCATCTCCATCACAGTCCCCTTAGGCCAAGTAGGCTGTAGGACATGTGGACATTTGGGGTACCATAACTTATATTTACTGGAATGTAATTAATGACATGGCTCAAATAACAATCGTTTCCTTATGTGAGTGAGTTTATGCTTGTAATCCGGTGCAGAAATGACATCTAGCAGTACTTACGCCCAAACGTTCAGAACCGGAAGGTTTTGACATGAACGTACTTACAGCTCCCAACGCTGATGCTGTGTGACTTGAGCTTGCTCAACCATTACCAATCTGTTCAGACTTTTGTATGTGGGTACAAAATGTGTTTTTTGAAACTCAGAAAGGAAATTTAAACACAAAGGGTCCGCCTACAAAGTCATGAGGCCAATGTGCCGTTTTAATTTAATTTGTCAAGACTTTTAGGTCTTCATTGACCTGCTGACCCCTGACGCCCTGAGTTTGGTCCCTGGAAACCACAATGTGGAAAGAGAGAAATGACTTCTACAAGCTGTCCTCTGGCATCTACACACATGTTGTGGCATGCTCACCCACTACACACATATATGCTCCCCCCCCCTCAAAAAACCATGTTAAAATAAAAAAGGAAGAAGAAAATGGGAGTGCCTGCTTGCCTTCCTGTTCTGTGTCAGGTGAGGGCGCAGTAGACAGACAGATAGGCCACAGTCTGTGGGCCAGGAACTAGTCATCACCAGGCAAGGCATCTGTCTTCATTTGGGACACTTAACTTCCAGAATGGAGGGGAAATGTCCATCTGTACTAGGGATGGTGGCATAAGTCCAAAATCCCAGCACTCAGGAGGAAGAGGCAAGAAGATTGCTATAAGTTTAAGACTAGCCTAGTCTGCATAGTGAGTTCTAGTCAGCCTGGGCTATATGATGAGACCTTATCTCGAGCATCAAAATAAAAAAGTAAATTTTACAAAATTTAAAAGAGAGTGTAGACTCCCACTTTTCAAATACACATTCTTTTGTTATCTCTAAATTTATTTACCAAGTAGTGGAGAGACATTTCAATAAAGAAAAACAACGAAATGAAAAGAAACTACTCTGACATTAAGAAAAGAATTATAGCCAAAAATGTTTTATTAGACCAAAAGCAATAATTTTAAAAAGGGAACAGACATCTTTCCAATAGACTAGAAGTGCATAGATTCTTGAATTGTTTCGCAATCAGTTAATGAAAGGAGTGAGTCATATGACACACGGGAAAAGATTGACATTTCTTATTATTTCAT
This sequence comes from Acomys russatus, assembly GCF_903995435.1. Taxonomy (NCBI): domain Eukaryota; kingdom Metazoa; phylum Chordata; class Mammalia; order Rodentia; family Muridae; genus Acomys; species Acomys russatus. The sequence continues at coordinate 7,734,641 of NC_067144.1, read as the reverse complement.
GTGAAATCTGACATCGAAGAAGAGAACCCACAGTGAGGCAGCTAATAATAAGCCAACAAAAAAAAAATTTCCCAATTCAAATAAGACTTGGTATTTCTACAAAAAAACTTGGTATGCCTAAAGTCTTGTCATCATATAGGAAGGAACAGTCTGCGAGGTTTCATTTCAATTTGCAGCATTGACAAACTTTTATACGATATTCTAAGCGAGCATGAAGGAAAAATGCCGAAACTGTCAATAAGTGCACAAATACCCAGCATGTTAGAGACACACTGAGCTCCCTGTCTTCTCTTTGAAGATACATTACCATGTCTGCTCCATTTGGAGATGTCACCTAGAGGATGTGGCTTGGAAAAATAATGTGAAAGATATTGTAGTCACATGCTAACAAGCCATAAGGTGCTTCATTGTTTTTCTGGATTTTGTTGTGCTTCCGGCATTTACCAGCATTTTAAAGACTTAAATCTTGCTGTTACTGCTTAAATTGTTCTAAATTGTGAACTTCAAAGCTTACGCTTGTTCTTCTTTTGCCTTTAAAAAAAATCCCCAAAGCCTGGGTCTGGTGGCCACATTTTAAATCCCAGTACTTGGGAGACAGAGGCAGGTGGGTCTCTGTGAGTTCAAGGCCAAGTTGGTCTACATAGTGATTTCCAAGCTGGGCGGGGCTACACAATAAGGACTCTGTTTTAATTTTGTCTTCCCCCGCCCCAGCCACTGCCCGCATAAGTGGAAGCATAAGTACCTTAGGTCTCAAAAAGTCTGAATCTGTCTTTTCTTGGATCTTAAAAAAAAAAAAAAAAAAAAAAAGGCAAAATTTTAAAAAGCGCTTATTTCTTGAGGCCATGGCATGGGCACGCAGGGACAGGTGGTGTAGTAGTTGAGCCCACTGCTGCGAGGCCCAGGGCTGAGGGATCCCAGCAGAAGCGCCTTATCACCCATGTGCCGTTGATGTCATGGTCCTCCACTTACCAGGTGTGAAGTCGTTGCCGGGAGTATTAATGTGTGTTTGTGCAACAGGTTCACAAGGAGTGTGAAGCTTTATTCTCCACATGGGAACTGACTGTAAAGTACAAGATCAAGAAACTGAACCAGCTGAAGCCTCATTGATATCACAATTTCTTATCTTGATATATTAAATGGGTGTCTTGGGTCTCTGAGGGCAGGACAAGTTTTTCAATCGGCCTGGGGTGTGGGAGAGTGGTAGGATGCTTTCCCGGCAGGCATGAGGCCTGGCTTAAGCCCACATCACCACCACAGATGCAGAAAAGCCAGCCTCAGGACTGTGGGTTCTCCTAAAAGCCCATGCTACACTTGGAGTTTGGCTTGTTTCTTCCCCTTGCTCTCCTGCTGGAGAAGCCATGTTATTCTCGGCTGCGTGTCCACACGGATCTCTTTTCTAGAAAGCCCTTCTCCTTTCTCTTCCCCAAGCAACAGGCAGCTCGACTGCTTGTGCCTATTTCAGAAGTCAACTCGTGTCCTACCCGTGCCGAAGTTATTATTTGTCTTAGTGCATCTGGCTTGGGTCACTTACAAATGACATAAATGTGTGGTTTTACAGTGCTGGGGGCTAGGAAGGGCCCTTTCTGGTTCTCACATGCTGGGGGAACACACTCCTGTGATAGGCTGCTAATCTCATTCAGCTGGGCTTTGCCAAGTGGCCTGACCACTTCCACAGAGACCTACCACTGAACACCTGTCACCTTCAGAGGTGGATTTCAACACAGAAATTTTGAGAGGACACAACATAACAGGGTGGGGCAGGGAGGGCAATTATTTCTCCATGCCACTGTTCTCTCTTTTCCTCTCTGGGGAGTGTGTGTGTGTGTGTGTGTGTGTGTGTGTGTGTGTGTGTGTGTGTGTGTGTGTGTGTGTGTGTGTGTGCGCGCGCGCGCGCGTGTGTGTGTGTGTGTGTGTGTTCTCTTTCTATGGCTGAGAAACACTTGAGAGCAAGACCTTAACCTGCCTCACTGCATCCTCACAGAGGTCCACAAAATAACCATGTTGAACAAACACATGCAAAAGAGGCGATTATACCGCGCCTGAGTATTAGTTTTTCTGGTGCGTTTCAGGGGCCCCACCTAGGTTCTGACACAAAGCGCCCACACAAGAAATAAGAAATTGTAATGTTTCCACAACTTTCAATGCAGGCCCAGCACGGGCCAGACCTAGGGGGAAAAGGTAATGTGGAGCTGTGGTTAGGAGTATGGATTCTGAAGCTAGTTTAGCTTTGACTTCTGCTCAGTTACTCCGCAGTCTCAAGCGGGTGGTAACCTTACTCAAAAGAGTCTTCTCATTTGAGGACAGGGGCAGCAGTGTAAACACATTGTCCAGGACCTGGGGCACAGATAACCATGACGGTCAGTGCTGACTGAAACGACTGCTGTTGTTATCATCTGGTGATGATGCGTACTATCATTAGGACGTGGACCACTCACTTTCTTTTATATATATATTTTTATTACTTTATTCATATTACATCTCAATTGTTATCCCATCCCTTGTATCCTCCCATTCCTTCCTCCTGCTTTTCCCCTACTCCCTTCCCCTATGTCTGTGACTGAGGAGGACTTCCTCCCCCTGTATATGCTCATAGGGTATCAAGTCTCTTCTTGGTAGCTTGCTATCCTTCCTCTGAGTGCCACCAGGCCTCCTCATCCAGGGGACGTGGTCAAATATGGGGCACCAGAGTTTGTGTGAAAGTCATACCCGACTCTCCACTCAACGGTGGAGAATGTCCTGTCCATTGGCTAGATCTGGGTAGGGGTTCGAAGTTTACTGCACATATTGTCCTTGGCTGGTGCCACAGTTTGAGCAATATGGCATCTCCAGATCCCAGCTATCTCAATGGGCCACTCACTTTCAAGGCCTCTGAGAAATCCAGATGCCCAAGCATTGTTGCATGAAGGACTATCACACCATGACAAAATAAAAATGTGTTCTCCATCTCCTCCTTCTACTTCCTGGCATGTGCTTCCTGAAACCCTTGACTCTCCAGACAGCTAGGTAGCTCTCCATCGCTAGTGAGAAGACTGGTGGCCGGGGCTCCTAGCTGGCTTCGGGATGGGGACTGGTAGCCAGAAGGACCAACCATTATGTGATCAGGGGGTTGCAACATCCACTTTGGGTTTCCAGAGGATTGGGAAGGGGCAAGGCTGACTCTGTGTGTGTGTGTGTGTGTGTGTGTGTGTGTGTGTGTGTGTGTGTGTGTGTGTGTGTTCATATCCAGTCGCACCTTAGATATGAAGCCTCTGTCCAAACCCACAGGGACAGTTTGAAGAGCTGCTAGGTTGCTGACCATGTGAAAGCGTGCGGGCAGTGGGCACTCAGCCACTTTCATGTGGGCTCCTCTGCCATGCCTTCCTTTACGAATCTCTTCCACTTGACTGGTGCCTCCTTTTGTCATAAATAGGCAGACGTAAGCCAGGCATTTCTCTGAGGCCTCTTGGTCTTATAAAGACATGACTGACTGTCTAGCGGCAGCTGTGAAAAAGCTTGGCGTGTGCTTGTGGCGACTGGAAATCAGTGTTCCAAATGGGGGCAATCTCATGGGTCTGCCTTGCCCTGCACAGTCTGCACAAAGCCTCACATGGCGAGGACTGTGTGCTGCTGGGTGTGGAGGAGAAGAAAAAGATCTGGGGGTCTTCCCTGTGATCAGGCTGTCTTTTTTCCAGTGCCCCTCAGAAGGCACAGTTTCCTTCCTACCCACAGCAGCACAGAAAGCAAGCAGTCCCTTCCTGCAGCACAGGGCACACCCAGGACAGAACGGAAGTTAAGGGAAGTCCCAACTAGATAAAGGAAAGCAGCGCTGAGTGACAGAGGGGTCACATGACCTGTACCCTGTGTGGTAGCAGGCTCTGGCAGGCCTGGCATTCAAGTTGAGCCTGTGATGCCTTTTGTTATGGTTGCTATGGAAACAATTAGCTGTCTATTGTCGTGGAACAAAATGCCACACAACTTAGTGGCTTAAATAACCACTTTCTATTATATTGAAACATTTGTGGGTCAGGAATTCCGGAGTGGCTTTCTGGTTCAGGTCTTTACTGAGGAAGTCGGTGACAATTAGCTTGACTAGAGCTAGTGGGTCTCCTTGCAAGGTGACTCGCTGAGACACCTCAGTTCCTTCCCAGTGGGCCCCTCCCCAGTGTTCTCCTGAGGTGGCACCAGGCTTCGTGAAGAGTACGTGCTCCAAAGTTGAGAGCAAAAGTCGCACCCGTCATCTCCACCACATTCTACTGATTAGCAGTGAATCACCCGGCACAATCCACGCTCAAGAGGAGAAAAATTAGTCTGCATTGAAGGAAGGCATTTCAGGAATCTGTGGGCTTATTTTAAAACCACCCCAAGCCTCCTCAGTACAGAGGGACTGATTGCCTTGCGTGCTCCAGGCAGAGTGTGGACGCGTTTCTAATCACCAGTGAAACCAAGCTTGACTGCCTTTGCTAAAGTTGCTCAAACGGCAGAGGAATCAAGGCATTTGTCCATCCCCCAGGAGGTAGCACGGCCCAGGACAATACAGACTCAACAGTCACTGAGTCCTGTCTGGAGGGCCTGGCTGCCCACACCCCAAATCGCTGCATACTTCTACCTCCCATAACACCCTTAGGAGCCTTCTTTGCAGACTGTGGTCTGTCAGGTTGGGTGACAGTGGGAGGTGGAGAATGGAGTCCTACCACGCATTCAGGAGGCCTCCTGCCACACCAGCCAACTCTGCCAAGTCCCTTCGGAAAGAGAGTGAAAGGGCGGGAGCTGAGAGGCAGCTGCTACTTACTCAACAAACGAGCTACCTAATGAGGGAATGAGCTCTGTTTCTCGTCGAGGGAAGGCTGCTCTTCCTCGGCTTCCCACATTCACACAGGCTCGGAAGATGTTGCTCTCCTTTGTCGCAAGCCACTGGCCTACACAATGCTGGGTTGTTTGCAAGGTGCCGAGGCTGGGCTGTTATTGGGCAGCCCTCCTGGAATCTGAAGTCTGCATGTTTAAAGAGTCGTTCTAAGGGTCACATTCCTGTAGCTGAGATGGAGCACAGTTCAGAACTGATCTGAGTCTCACTTTACCTTCAGCTGTCTCTCTGTTTGGCTGTTACCTGAGTCAAGGGTCAGGAGGGAAGGGAGAGAGAGGAAGTAACAAACGATTTCCTTAAGTGGTAAAAGGAAGCGCGTGCGCGCGCACGCGCGCGTGCGGGGACATGCGCATGCATGTGTGCGCTTGGGCCAGGCTATATGGGATCTTTAAAATTAATGCTCAAGGTTATCTGGTGGGAGGAATTTAAAAAAAGATGTGGTGGGGGCTATAGCTAGGAAGGGGATATAGGTCAACACAGAAGAATGGGAGTAAAATCAAAGTAAGGCCGTCTAGAAAAAGGCATAAGGAAGCACGTGCCTTACCTGTCTATCACTGTATTAAGACACCATGACCAGGACAACTTATAAAACGAAGCACTTCATTTGGTGCTTGCTGTTCCAGAGGGCGAGTCCGTGACCATCATGGTGGGGAGCGTGGCCGGCGGCCATGATGCTGGAGCAGGTCGCTAAGAGATTACATCTTTATCCATAAGCATACGGCAGAGAGAGTGAACTGGGTGTTTGAAGCCTTGAAGCCCACCCCTAGTGACACATCCTCCAACAAAGCCTCACTTCTTAATCCTTCCTGAGCAGTTCTAGTGACTAGAAGTCAAGTATTCAAATACAGGAGCCTAGGGGAACCGTCTCATTTAAACCATCACAATTAACTATTTATCTAAAAATATCTATAATGCATATCAGTTGGTATATAAGTATACATATACAGTTTAAATGGAAAATTCCCATGTGGGCTAACAAGGCTCCCTCCGAGGTCCAAGGCCCATCTAACAAAACCACCAACACCAGATAGGAGGAGTCCTCGAATGAGTTGTTGGCCAGCGTTTCCCAAGAGACTCTTGAAACTTTACAGAGCATTACTATTTTGCTTCTTTGGCCCGCAACCTCCACCCAGAGGTAGAAGGTAAATCCCTACTGCTGAGGCTATCATGCACTTCACACACAGGGCCCAGAGGCTTCTGAGCTGAAGATGATCTAAATGGCTCCTCCCTAAGGACGAGCTTTCATGATACCAGAAGGCACCACACAAGTTTCCAAAGGAAGGAAGCAACCGACAGATCAGCCCAGCTTTGACACCTACGGACCACAACAGTGATCGGCAAGCATGGCGCTGTAACTCTAAGGACGCACTAGTAGCATGCTTACCTTTGTGGTACCCAACAGTTCTCTAATTGAATTTAAGACCCACTCAACGAGAGGGATCCTATGCCTGGTACTGGAAATCCAGCTTACTACTCCATTCTAGTGAAATCGGGGATCTTGAAGGAGACCCTACAACTGCCGCTTTACTAAACACGTTCTAAATATCTGTCCTTATGCCCACAGATCAGTACAATCCTCACTCAGAATCTGAAGAAACTTCTCTCTCATTATGACAAAAGGTCAAAATGCAGAGTTGTAGAGACCAATTTCAAAGGACATATCTAGAGAACACTCTCACACCTGAGGCTCGGGGATTGTTGTGAAAGAGATAGTGGAAAGACTACAGGCGTCAAAGGATCAGTGAGTTGCTGTGAGATTGCCTCCTCGTAATCTCAGACGCTACTCCCATGAAGCCTGGCCAACATGGATGGCTAAACATGTGCTGGACAAATAACAACGGCAATAATCATGTCAGAGGGGATGGGGGAAAGCCCAGAGGGCTTCAACCTACACGAAGAACTGCAGGCAACAAAGGGATGCTCAGAGTGGGACAAACAGTCTTCCCCAGGGAATAGCACACTCACTGGTTATCCATCACCCGATGTTCAGCCCTGAAAACATACATGGGACTGTAAGGTACAGGCATTACAGAAGTTGCTCTAATATTGAAAAACTGAAGTATCAAGTCTGTAACATTATACACTGAGCAGGTTGTACTTATGTGTTTAGGAATATATGTGTGTGTGTGTATGTGTGTGTGTGTGTGTGTGTGTGTGAGTGTGTGTGTAGAAACATATATACATGTTATAATACTGAAAAAGGAGGCCATGAATTTGAGAGGGAGCAAGAAGGAATACATGGGAGGGTTTGGAGGAAGGAATGAAAAGGAAGAAAGGATGAAATCATACCGAAATCCCAAAAATTATTAAAAAAAAAAAATCTTAGAAAATTTAAATTAATTCTAAAGCAACAGCATGAATTAGGCATTGCTGTTGTCCGTTTGGAAGCTTTAAATAAACAAACCAAGTTTCAAATACAGAAACAGAGATAACATAAGCATTGTCGACCCTGTAGCTGAATTCCTGGTTCTTACTGCTGTGGGAACAGACAGGGCCCAAACCTTCAGCTGGTTCAAAGAAATAGAAAGTGGTAGCTCCTGTGCAGCAGGGAAACAAGAGCAGCTAGGCCAAGAAGCCTGCTAGTGGGCATCTTTGCCTTTGGACCCTAGGTTATCAACTGTAAAAGGAGGAGATGCTGGGGTTGGAGGGAGGGGTACTGGCTGCCTTTTAAACATGTACTCCCTCACCTCATGTCAGCAGGGCATCTGGGCGCTTTCCCTAATAAGTCATTTTGCCCCGAGGTTGTGGATTTCAAGCCCTTAAACAAGCTGGTCTGGAAAGCATAGATCTGAGGGTTTCTAGGAGCCCTCCAGCCTTTAGCTCTGAGTCCACTGTGGGGCAGGGAAGGAGGAAGGAACAGTGGGAAGCTGAAGCAGCTTAGGCAGCACTAAACTAACAGAGGCCACATTGCCGGCCATTTCCTGCTACACTGTAGTGTTTACAGACATATTTGAGTGGAAAATCAACGCCTTTCAAAATTCAAACACCCTAGCCTATGTTCATGAGGTTCCTAATAGTCAAATACGAGCCATTTGGACATGAAAAAAAGTGGTACTAACTTACTATAAGCTATTAAAAACAATAACTCACAAGTCTGTGTCTATATGAAAAACTGAAACGGAAGGCATGAAAAGCTCTCCATTAGGCCAAATCATAGATATAGGGGGAAAAACCCAACAGTTAGACAGCTGCCATTTGGCATTTATTGCAGAAATGATGAGTTTATTCAAGGGTAGTTATTAAAACAAATGGGTAAAACCTAATATGTATATGCTCTCATAGTGTATTTCTATAAGACACTTAGTAATGACTAATGAATTACTAGTTAACTTTACAAAGAAACATTGTAGAAACCATAGCAACTGCCCCATAGATGCTAAGACCCCCATTTGCATCCAATAGGGTCCAGTGGGAACACAGTTCCACCTCAGTGTGGTTCCTGCCAAGTCCAGGACCAGAGACCTCAGAGGAAACATCAGAAACAATTGGCCTGTGCCTATTCTAAACACCAATATGGCAGAAAACTAGCAAAGACCGGGGAGCTGCTACAGGGGGAAAGAGTTCAAAGAAAAGGGACAAATGGACTCAGGGTGTCACCATATGTTGTCTCTAAGACCAGAAAGGAAAGAAATCAAACAGAGGTAACCATAGCTATATTTCTAGAAAAGATACTGGGATGATCAGGAAAAAAAGCGGAGGGGTCTATAGTTTAACACTGTACTGGAACCATGTGAAGACTGCCCTTGTTTGGAGAGGTGCATTTGAGGAGACAACCACAGCCACCCACCCCCAGTGAGTGTGTATTTGTGTGTGTTTGTGTGTGTGTGTGTGTGTGTGTGTGTGTGTGTGTTTAGAAACAGAAGTAATAAAACAAATGTACTTCAAAGGAGAGTATATAGTAAATTTTCTTCACTTGTGATATTTTTTTCTATAGGTGTGAAATTATTTTTAATGGTTGGTAAAAGAAATTAAAAATAAAATACCATCATGTGGGTCATCAATCATTCACATCTCAGTGTGAGCTGATATAATTAGATTTTTATTGAACTTGTCAAGAAAGGAGATTTAATAGGACTTTCTGATTTCAGGAGGTGTCACGGGTTTTTTTTTTTTCTGTTGCTGTGATAAAATGCCCCAATAAAAACAATTTATGGAAGGAGGGGGTTTATTTTTAGTAATAGCTCTGCCACAGAGGGGAAATCAAGGCAACAGGAGCTCACAGTAGCTGGTCACATTGTAATCACAGGGACAAAACAGAGAGTTTTTGAGGACTGCAGAGATGGCTCAGCAGTTAAGAGCACTGGCTGTTCTTTCAGAGGACCCAGGTTCGAATCTTGTTGCCCACATGGCAGCTAACTACCATCTGCCACTCCAGTTCCAGGGAATGTGACACCCTCTTCTGAGTTTTTCAGCACTGGGTACATACGGCTTATAGATATAACTGAAGTCAAAACACTCACACACATAAAATAGATCTTTAAAACAACAACAGTAATAAGAACAACAAAACAGAGCAATAAATACTTGCTAATGCTTAGCTGGCTTTTTCCACTATATACGGTCCTATCCTCTGCCTAGGAAACAGGACAACACAATTAAAATGGATCTTCCCACACCAATTACTGTAACCATGATAATCTCTCCAAACACTTGCCCAGAGGTCCATTCCTTAGCTCTTGCTAGATACTATCAAGTTGACAATTAACACAAACCACAGTGTTTCCAGTCTGCCAGCTAAAAGGAGGGCCACAAGTGTGGCTTCCGTCAGGATGGTTGCAATGCCATGCGAAATGTGGTGGGAATGGCTATGGTTAATTTACTGTTGATGTTTTTCGGATGTAAGGGTCTTATCCAGTCCATTAAAGGAATGAGGTTACTGACAAGGAAATGATACAAGACAATCAAGCCACCCTGAGGCAAGTTTCAGATAGCAGTCTCTGGGGCAGTGACTGACTCGCTTCAAAGAGGCCAGCTGATAACACTTGATTTTTAAAAAATGGATGAGCATAATTGGATGGAGGAAAATTTTGAGATATAATACAGTCATATTCCCAGGCTATACTAAGCACATACTAAAAATATGCTAAGATATAAACTGGTTGAGCTGACCCCGCCCCAGTCAGCTGAAGTAATTAGGAGAGTGGGCCCTGTACATTTCGGGAGTTGCAGGTGAGTCCCCCAAGGGGCCCTGCCACTCATCTCCTGTACAGTGGCATGATGAAGGAGAGATAGCTTCCTCTCCCCTCACTGCTTAGCACCTGGGCCAGTGGGAGACTTGGCTCTAGCATCATGAGAGAAGGAGAGCTGTCCCTGCCCCTCACTTGGGAAAAACAGTAGAGCTAGTCTTGGATGAGGGGGTTGTGATCGAGCCATCCAGAGGGCATGAGCATAGGAGGGATATCCCCCTGCTATCTATGGTAGGTGGGAGAGCTGGCCCTGGGGTCATGAGAGCAAGAGAGCTGTCCCTGCCCCTCACCTGCTGCAGCACTTTGGAGAGCAGATCCTTCACCTCACCCGGACAACAGGGTAGAGCTGGTCCTGGTTGTACGTGTTGCCAGTGAGTGAGCCCAAGGGTGTGACAGCAGGAGAGCTGGAGGGCTCAGATATGTCTCAGGCCCAGATCCACCCAGGCCCACCCCAACACCTACCCCATCGATGAACTGCTGGAATACACGAAGGAGCTGGTCCTACAGATCAAAACTATGGGATCTCCATGACACAGGGCAACAACGGGACATCTGAGAGGAGTCCCAGTGAGGTTCCAGGACTGATAGAGTAGCAGAAGCCAGAGGCCTCGTACCAGACCAATGAGTCATCGCAATGAACATTGGCAAGCAAAGAAGTGTGGACAAAAGGGTGTACTGTGGGGCACATTGAAACACTACAGCTTCCACAATGAGATTCCTTTTCTTTGTGTGTGGGGGTGGTAGGACTTTTTTTTTTCTCTGCAAGAGTGGAATTGGAAGATGAGTGGAATTGGGGTAAATGATGTGAAATTCACAAAGTACCAATAAAGAGGTTTTTTTTTTAAATCAGTGCATTGGACATACTATATTCAAACTAAAGAGTTAAGCCCATGTCCAAGCAAATAACTGAAGTTGTGACTGATGTTACATTTTTGTCTTCTATCAGCAGGCAAAGTACCAGCAGGACGCTGACAAAAACGCCACAAAGCTTAAGCAGTTCTTCCTATAGAGTTAAAACACGTGGAGTCCCTGAAGAGTAGCAAGGGGCCCCAGGAAGTGTGAGGCTTCCAAAATCTGTATTAAATGTTTTATGTCGCTAAATGTCACTATCTGTGCCATTTGATTTTGATGCGTTTTCCCAGGAAGCTTTATGAAGGCAACGTCTCCGAGAGCCCTGATTATTCCCATCACCTCCTGCTTTATAAGGTGAAAGAACAAATCTTCATGATTTTTTTTTTTCAGGGCCCTCTGGGAGTCCCAAAATAGATTGATGTACAAGACACCCTGAGACATCCTTTCTCCTTCTCAGAGTTCTATATTTGGCCCTATTTTGAGAAGGTAAAAATAATAAAGTTGTCAGAGGGGATTGGACATCTGACTTAAATGGGATTGTGGGTGCTTGGAAATGTTATTTAGTCTTATTAAAGCAAAATAGCAATAATTTTAAAGCCGTAGAAAGTGAGTTCAGTAATAAAGCAACACGCATGTACTTTAATGATGGCCATAGTGTCCTCCGAGTTGCCAAGGATGAAGCAGAGGGCGAGGCAGGCGCACAGGCAGCAGTGAATAGCGTGCTCCGTATTGTCAGCAGGGAAGCCACCAAGTCATGAGGGTGGTCTGAGAACATAAGGCAGCCTTTACCCAAATGATAACGCGGCTCATGGGCCTCTTAGGAACCAGGCACTGTAAACCCAACGCAGTCAAATTCCCTTACCAGCGTCCTTTACCACGCTCCTTCATAGTCAGGGACACTCCACACACTCTCTTCACTTCCCACGAGTGAAGGGTCAAAATCCACATTGCACTAATTTGCATTATAACATTCTTTCTGGTTGCACGCAACGCAGTCCTCACTGCTGTCTTCAAATGAAGAGCAGCAGTAAAGTGCTTAAACAAACAAACAAACCAACAAACAAATAAATAAGTGAGGAAAATGGAGAGCGGTGTTTTAAAATATGCTTAGTTTTAATTTTTAGTACAGTATCAACAGCTCTCACCCATGCAGACAAAAGCTATTTGGGGCACCCTAGATAATTTTTAAGGGTATAAAAAAGTCCTGAGACTGAAAGGTTGACAGCTGATTCTCTAGTTGAACAGGCAGTTAACAGTGCTGGGCATTCAGTAGGCAAAATGTAAGGGTCCAAGAAGTCACAAGCAAGAATTCAACGCTGCCCATTCACTGCTGCCCCTACCAACCCATATAAGGACCTTGTTCCCACTCCAATGTTTACAGGCTCTATCTCTCCACCTGGGTCAGCTACGCCAGCAGAGGGCCACTGTTGCCTCCTACGTCAACGATAACCAAGAAAATGAGCCGCTGTCCTGTCCTGATTGCTTACAAAGAAGAGGTCCAGTGAGGACAGGGAAGAAAACACTTGACAACAAACTTTGGTCACAAATGAAAGGCAGGTGTCACGGCACGAAGGCTCAGACCCTTGAGGGTTAGAAGCCTGGATGCCACTAGAGGCAAGCCGTCCAGCCAAACATAGCTACCAACTGTGGCCGAGGGGTTTTGAATAGTGCTCAAAAGGGGAGGGGGTCTACGTGTGGGACCTCTGTATGGTCTGCCAGTGTAGACTGTAGTCCCTCCTGCTCTCTTTCTCTTGTAAGATGTGCCTCCCCCAAATAAAGAGCAGCCAGAGGTCCAGAGACAAACGGACAAAAAACAACAACAAACAGCAAACAAAAACTGACCGTCACACTATGCTCATGTTTGCAAATAGGACTGCTTACAATGTGACAATGTATAGTGGAGGCATTTTCCTTTTCAAAAAAATTTTACAGGGTCTCACAGTGTAAATAAACTTGCTTGAATCCCAGAGGCAAGTGAGCTTTTGAACAGTGTTGGGGATGCTAAATATGGACGGGGACTTTTATAGATGCACTAATGGCATTAGGGGATGAACATAATGTTTTAGAAGGCCAAGGATGGCCGTCAAGTCATCAGAGGGTAGACCTGTGGTGGCTAATTTTGACAATCAACTTGACAGGATTTAGAGGACAGCCCTCTGAGTGTGCTTTCAGTGCAGTTCCAGAGAGGTCTGACTGAGGAGCGAAGGGCAGCTCTCCATTTGGGTGGAATTATTCTGGGGCTGGCATCCTGGGCTGAATAAAAAGAAGAAAGCAAACAGGACAACAATATCCATCTTCTCTTCTTCCAAAGCCACTGGGATAAACAACGCCATCAAACAAGCTGAGTGGTCCAGGCTGGGGCTACGAGAGCATCTTTGAGACAGCACAGGTATGTTCCTGAGATTGCAGTCTGTCCTTGCCAGGTCAGCATATGAACCCTTCTGAACCCTTCTTTCTGCCTCTTGGTGTGAGGATCTTCCTTGTCTTGATGTCAAAGGTCCTAGACTCACACAGTTGTCTACTTGGCTGCTTCTTGCTTTGGCTTCTCTGACTCCACCTCTGGCTGCCAGTTCTTACACACTAGGCTCTTCTGAAACTCATATTCTGTATGTGCCATTCCCTGTCGAGCTGAGGAGACGGAAGTCTACATTTAGAGACAATTAACTGCCACTTAAAAAGGATGTATGCGCTATTTTTATTTTATGTGTATGTGTGTTCTGCCTGTAGGTGAAGCATTTCCATGCCTGGTGCTTGCGATGGTCAGAAGAGATTGCTGGATGCCACGTAACCGGAGTTATAGATGGTTGTAAGCTATCACGTGAATGCTGGGAATAGAACCCAGGGCCTCTGCAAGAACAGCGAGTGCTCTTAGCTTCTAAGCCATCTCTGCAGCCCCACTTAGCAGCCATCTTGATTGGCATCTTTAAAAGTTAAAAGGCTTCTTAGGGGATATTCATTGTGCGTGCAAGTCATTTGTAAAAGCCCTTTGAGCTGATACCTACATTTGCTTTTTAATAAATCGCTCAGTAACAGAGATATTGAAAATCAATTCAAAGAACGCCACACTGCCTCAAAATTGAAGTCAACATTTTGAAACATTAGCGCACTAGGACATTGGCTACAGTGGTTTATAAAAAAAAAATGTTTCTGAAGGTTAATTGTACTGAACCAGTTGAAGAGGTCATTAACAGATTAGGGAGGCTCCTCCTGGGCCTGGCCCACACTCATGCTTTAGAGAAGGCTCTCTATGAGCTTCTGTCTGTACCAGTTGCTGTGGCTCTTGTCACAGAAACCATGGGGAGCAATCATGACTTCACATGAAGTGATGGGCCCAAAGACTGACTGACTATATGGAAGGCTTAACACCGTGAGGGGAAGTCAGTATACATCTTTCCCCAGTGGAAACATCCCATTTGGATGGCAGCCACCTGACTCAGTCGAATTTTCTATTTTAAGAAATATAAATGTCAGATCTCCTCACGTGAAGGCTATAACGCAAACAACACTGAACTTTTGTTCTCAGCCTTTCTTCTGGCTTTCCATTAGGCCTGGCGTACTCAGTGTTAGCATCCTGTGGACCAAAAGTTACTGAGCACCTTAGGTGGCTGCTTTTGTCACTCTGCCCGCAGGAGTCTTTATGGTAATTCTCTACACCAAAAGGAGTCTGAAGTTACCAAAAAGCCAAAAACAAAGCAACAACAACAAAACCCTGACTGATATAGCAGTTAGCCCTGAGTGAAATGACAAGAGGGTCTAGTGGAGATGAGAACAGCTTAGCATGCCACTGGAGTGGAGCATGGGACAATCCACATCTTTTGTGGTTTTTCATATACCAGCGAAGGGTTAATAGAGCCGCTTCTTTTAGTCTCAGGACCTAAAGAAGCACTCACCAAGACGGTGACTTTGGGGCCATGACAGATGCCATTTCATGTGGAGGCATGGCCGTGTGAGTGCAGTGGGCTACTTCTACTGAGTGTGACTTCATCTGGGAAAGGAATCAACTGGTCCTGACTACACCGCTCCAGATGGGTGAGGAGATTGGCACTATGTGGGGAATATTACTTATTTAGGATTTGTTGTGTTAGAGGCAGCTGCAGAACAAGGTCAGAAACTGACTAAATTCAGAACGAGGGTAGAAGCTGAACTCTTAGACACAGGTGTTTACAGTGGATGTCATGGTCATGGCTCTGGAAAAAAAAAAAACAGTAGTTGTGAAAACTAGAGTGGTACCTGAGAAATGTTAGGTGCACCACGACTAGAAGATTCCCATGGCTCTGGTTTAGATTTACAAATGTCTCCCAGGGACCGATTAGCATCAACAAACAGGATGCCGATCATGGCCACATCTAAAAAGTCACTTTCTTTATTGTGCATAGGAGGTGGAAAGATTGTAAGAGGCAGAGGATCAGGGAGTCTGCTGGGAGACCATCCTCCTGGGAATGTTAGAAGCTCCACCTATCACGTCTCACCAACATGACTGTCCAAACACGAGCTCAACAAAACAACAGCAACAACAGACATGCCAAAGTGGATGGAGAAAAGCCCAGGAGGCCTCAACCCTACACACACACACACACACACACACACACACACACACACACACACACACACAACTACAGGCAATGAAGGAGTGCTGAGAGCGGGAGGAACCGTCTTCCCAAAGGGAGACCAACACCAAATGGTGTGCTGTAAAAACACACATACAAGTAACATAGAGACTGAACAGGTTGTATTTGGGAATATATGTGTGCATACACACATAGGTATTTAACAGTTTTTTAAAAGAGACATGAATTTGAAAGAAAGCAAGGTGAGTGGGTGTATGGCAGGGTTTGAAGGGAAGAAAGCAAAGACAGATATGATAATATAATAAAAAAAGAAAAGAAAAGAAAAATGAAGTGTCCAAAGGGATAGATGAGAGGATTCTGGAATCCCATGTCTATGTAGATACAATGTCTGCCACATGCTTTCCCAAGAGGAGAACTGGGCTAAGCTAAACGTTCTTAGACACAGTCCAAGGAAATATAAGCCAAGGCACGAAGCCATATGATAGCAGGGCCTATGGTGACAAGAAGTTTACTCTTCGGGACAAATCCTTTTGCCTTTATAGGGAGGAACAGAGACGCATCAAAGAGCATACAGAGCACCAAACAAAGCTTGAATGATGTTCAACTGGATGGTCCTTTCAGGCTCCAGCCCACCCACCCACCACCCACATCCACCCCTCCCCCACCCCTCCCCACACGCAGTGAGATGCTGTCACTGCGCATGACTGGAAGGCATTCAAGGGGCCACCCTGCTTGCTTCCCCTCAACCAAGCTGAGCCCCTGGCCCTACAGCATCACATGATAGCCCTAGTTCCTAAGTCACGGCTTTGGACTAACTTGCTGCACACCCTTCCGAACTTTCTCTTGCCTCTAGAAATTTCTGGAGAGTGTAAAGCAAGGGCAAGAGAAAGCCACTTCTGCCCCCAGGCCACCACCCAGCATTCATCTCAACATAGTTGTACCGTGGATTTGCTTGTTTCATTTATTTATTTTTTTTATATATTTCATTAAGATGCTCTGAGTAAAATGTCCCTTATACAAAATTTGAGCAACAATGTATAAAGTGTGTTCTTGGTACACCTGATACTCTAGTGACTGATGCAGGAGGATTGTCAATTCTAGGTCAGCTTTGACTGTACAATGAAACCCAATCTCACAAAACAGGGGAAAGGAAATCTGGAATATAGAAACAAATCTATGGAAAAAAAACTGCTATACCATCCAACAATCTGGTAAAAATAAGATAGTGTTTATATTTTATAAATATGTAATTATAGGGGGCCTGGAGAGATGGCTCAGAGGTTAAGAACACTGTCTGCTCTTCCAAAGGTCCCGAGTTCAATTCCCAGCAACCACACGGTGGCTCACAACCATCTGTAATGAGATCTGGTGCCCTCTTCTGGTGAGCAGGTGTACATGCAGGCAGAACACTGTATAAGTAATAAATAAATAAATCTTAAAAAAAATAAATAAATATGTAATTATGTAAGTGTGATTCAGTGTTTAATGTTTAATAAAAGTATTTAGTTCATATATAACATACTCTTAAAAACTGAGATGGAATCCATAACACTCTTCGTTAACTTATTTTAGCTTTACTGCAAATGCTTTTATTGACACATATTTTATAGTTTACTCTGATATGAGAATCATAATTCATTTTGGTAATTTCTTTGAGGGGGCCACAAAGTGCCAAATCAGAAAGTTTCTCGCACAGCCTAATTCGAGAACCTTGATTCTTTTATGAGAAAATAGAGATGCTCTTGGCTTCTCCCCAAATAAAGCAATACAGTTTGCATGAGATGGTGCCATTTAGATCAAAGCCACCTCTTTGGGCACCCAGCAAGGAGTTGTCACAGCCATGTTACCTCCTCCCCTCGGGAAGTTCAGCAGGTGAACCAAGGCCTCTGTCTGGGACTGTAGCTGGTGTCATCTCCTGAAGGGACACTAGCTTCTCACAGGAATCCAAGATGCCCTTCCTTATGAAGCTGAAGACAGGGTCGCGGGCCTCAGCCAGTCAGAATCCCATGACATCTCTCCTGCCCACATCAGCTGTGGCAACAGCTGTGCTGACAAGCCCAGCTCCAGGGCCTGTCATCGGTGCTGGCACAGCAAGGTGTCTGCATCCGCCACTGCACCTTTTTCTGCAGACATAGCCCGTCCTCCTGGCTTCTTGATTTGGGACTGGCAGGGACTTCTCCAGCGGAAGCCAAGCCATTCCCAGGAAGAGCCCACCGCTGACCTAACACAAAAAGGCTGCTTCTCATTACAGCCAGAAGCCCAGGAAACACAAGATGCCTCCCTCACAGATCCTCCCAAGGCAGGACTCACTGCCAAAGGTTTCCTCCAAAAGGCCACTTGTCATTGTCTCTCTCTTCCCTGCCCCCCACCCCAGCTGCAGAAGCTATTTTTAAATTGCCCTAGCAACTAGAGGACACAAGCTGGGCTTCCTGTGATGCTGTAGTCAGCAGAGACTGGGCAAATGGGACGAGATTGTCGCAAAGAGGAAGCACAGCCCCTTGCCCTCCTCTGAGAGATGGTTTCCTAGTCCACGGGTGTAAGATGCTGTCTTCCCAGCCTACTGCTGTCTATGCAGCTCACACGTTAGCTCCTAGGAAAACCGGTGACAGGTTCTCAGAACATGTTTGGTGCAGGGGCATGCTTGGCAGGTGCACAGGCAGAGTGAGAAGCCCACTTTGATGCAGCAAAGGAAGACATATAGAGAATGTAAAATTAGTAATTAGGCCCACTTAAAAACCGACCTGCTTTTTGTTACAATCACGTGTCAGCAATTTCTCCGACCATGCCCTCACTGCCTCCCCCACTTCTGCAAAATTCACTACTGTGGTGCCCTGGCCCCTCGGTGGTGATCCTGAGAAGTTCACGTGTGTGTGTGTGTGTGTGTGTGTGTGTGTGTGTGTGTGTGTGTGTGTGGCATGAGGCAGAGACTGGCTGCACAGGCAACTCATAATCACAGCCTGAACATATGCTATCTATTGTCTGGGGAACCTTCCCAACTTAAGCCAAGAAAAAATAAGTTAGAGTGATTTCTCCTTAGACATCAAGAAGGTGCCTCAAGCCCTGCTAAAGAGCTGGTCCTCTGGGACCTGAATGGGATGTGAACCATGCAGGTCCCTTCTGACAAGGCACACCTTTCAGCCAGAAGCACTTATCCGTCCAGTTTGTGGGGCAGGAGTCAAAGACAAATAGAAGACTGAGGAAGACATGGCCACAGTACATCATTTGCTTGAAAGTTTGACCTGGGGTCTTCTTCTGCATCTTTTGGCTCTGAGACCAAATATGTAAGAACAGTAATGTTACTTTCAACAGATGAGATCTGAACTGCCTGGCCAAACTTCCTGTCATACCACAGAGCACATTTTGTAACGGAAGCAAGCTTTACGGGGATAAGGCCTGTACTCAATTGGAGCCTCTGATGGCATTTACTCTTCGAAGGACTTTAATGTCCTTCCTGTGTTTTTCTATGACTTCATCTGGAACTAGTCCCTCATGCCCTGTGAGTCCCTCACCCGAGCCAACTTTTCTCTTCCTTTGGTAGAGCACCATTGACAGGGAGGGCGGAAGGCACAGGTGCTCAGGACCTGGGCAGAACACAGGTTCAGAGGGGTTAATTTTCTCTTTTTCTATTTTACTCCCCTAGTACAAAGGTTCTCACTACTGTAGTGTGTAGGTCGTGACCCTTGTGGGGGTCAAAATGACCCTTTCACGGGGGTCTCCTAGACCATGAGAAAACATAGATACTTACATTATGATTCATAACAGTAGCAAAATCACAATTAGGAAGTAGCAACGAAAGTAAATGTTTATGTGTGGGTGGCCACCACAACCTGGGGAGTTGTATTAAGGGGACGCAGCAGTAGGGATGCTGAGAACCACTGCTCTGGTGTATTTACTTGAGACTCTTTTTCTGTGGGACCCTGTTGCTCCTGGGCTGCCACCTGTGCCTTTCCTCTCTATTCCTGGAGGAGGGAATAGGTAAGGATATGGCCACCAAGAACAGGGTGATCTGTCTTCAGATGAGGCCAGTTACTCCAGCACCCTTCGACAGTCACCCATCCCAGGCAACCTTGACTTACCTCCTCCCTTTGTTCCCCAGCTCCGTTGTCTTATCCTGACAGTCCCCTGGCTTAGCCACCTGTCCACTGAGTGGCCATCATCTGAGCGCAACACTTCACAGTCAATATGGCGCAGCAGACATGGCCAGCCAGAATGCACACTGTTCAGGCACTCGCCCTAGAGTGAAGGACTTGGCAGAGGTCTCAGGGGTCTAATGGAGACCTGGGGCAGAGACAGGCGGAAGTGGCACTCGGGTGGTTCCAATGAGTAAATAGTGTTTCAGTGTTTTTCAACAGCGGGGCGCCTTTGCCTGTATGTGCTGTGAGCAGTGCACTGCTGAAGAATAAAATCCAGGATCCTCCTCAGATTTCTCAGGAATGAGAACAGCATCCGTTATGTGTGCACACTGAGAAAGTTAGGTGCCATGCGAGGTTTGCCCATCAAAAGCCTTCCTCTCCACTGCTGGCTCTCACCTTGGGGTCTCCTTTAGTTGAGCGCAGGTGGCATCGTGTTCCCCTCTGGTTTCCTTCTCTTCTCTGTGCACAGGCAGCACACTGGGGCTTAGAGTCGCTTACATTACACCAGACTCGGATCTGTTATATTCAGTCTATCCACTGCTAGGATACAGACAGATGTGCAAAACCACACAGGTACTGCTTCCAGAAATGTGTTTTTTTTTTTTCCAGAAAAGCAAATTCTCTGGCTCACAGGAATGTGGTGTGTTTAGGTCTACCAAGCAGAACCACAGGGCTACAAAATTCAGTTACGCCTCATTCCATGCAGTCACTGCCACTGCTGGCCAAGGGCAGCCCATTCATCTGTTTCTTAGGCACAGGACCATCAGGACATTCATAAAAGAGCAACAGTTGTGAGCTACCTGTTGCGGGTTCTGGGAACCAAACCTGAGTTCTCTGCAAGAGGAAAACTCACAACTGCCTGTAACTCCAACCCCAGAGTGTCCAATGCCTCTGATCCCCAAAGGCACCAGCGTTCACACGCATGTGCATGTGCACAAAGAGAGAGAAAGAGAGAGAGAGAGAGAGAGAGAGAGAGAGAGAGAGAGAGAGAGAGGAGAGGGAGAGAGGAAGAGGGAGAGAGATGGAGAGAGAGGGAGAGGGAAAGAGAAAGGGGGAGGAAGACGGAGAAGGAGAGAGAGAGAGACAGAGAGAGAGAGAGAGAGAGAGAGAGAGAGAGAGAGAGAGAGAGAGGAGAAGGAGAGAGAGAGAGAGAAATAAAGCTTTAACAAGAGCCCATTTTACTATTTCAGTCTTGACCAGCTGGTCTGTAACTGCCGTTACACTAATGACAGCTACATTGCAATAATAGCACAAATGCCTTGGGTTACCTTTGTTGTAAGTGTGAGGACCATTTGACCAAACCATTTGCATCTTGACCCCACTTGACTATGTAGCCTCATTACTTGCCACTCCTGTGTAGCACCATGAATTTGATTCCCCACCCCTGGAAGAAAACAAAAACCCAAAACCATCCTGACCAACACCCAGAACCGCAGGACCCCAACTTTATCTTTAATCCTAATTGCCTCAATGGGGCATTGCTTTAGAGTGTGGGTGGGGCTCTGATAATTCCTGCGGATGCTTTTTGCGGCCCTCTAAATCCTTCCAGGGGTCAAGAGGAGAGCACAGAGCAGAGGCACTCAGCTAACGCATAATGCACCTTCTGTTTCCTTGCTCTGGGGAGGCAGCCAGAGCCATTGCTGCAAGAGGAGGCCCCGCCCTGGAGCTGGCCATTCAGCTGCTGTCAGGTTGGCGCAGGGAAGGGGAAGCTGTTTCCTCCTAACATAAATTGCACTCGAAAAGGGCTGTAGCCGCAGCAGCAGCAGCCTAAGCCACCACTTTTTATGTTCTGGCAGAACAGGAAAGGAGATCTGTTTAGCCCTTGGCATCTGGGACTAAGACAGCAACTAGCCCTTCTGTGGAGTCATCCTGTAAGCACATGGCCTCTTGAAGTCCCTGGATGGTTGGGCTTAATAGCTCATTTGCTTATTCTTATGTGACAGTGTTCAATTTATCATTCTTAGTCTTCACGGAGAAATAACATTTGCGGGGTCTTTTTCTTCCAAGAATGCTGATGTTTCAGAGCCGCTCGTGTTTCGTGTTGAGTCCTTTTATTTCCAGATCAAGTCCTTTACAAAGAACCTGGTATCATATGACCACATTTCTACCCCCTATGAAAGGCCTCCAGCTTGCGTGTCTCATCCTTAATATTCGGCAATATGGCTGGGTACTTAGCCACTTGAGGTCACTGTCCTGCATCGCATTAGGAAGATCTTGAAGTCACTGTCCTTGGATACAACTGCCATTCCCAAGTCATTGCCTTTTGCTTTAACTGGAACCTTGGCTGCCCATCACTTTATTAACATAATTTGGCTTCCCCCAGACCCCCAACTTTATGAGGCTACAATACTGTTCCCACAGGACTGGCACGTACACACCAGGGATGTCTCCTTTCTGCTTCATCCTCTCCTGCGTGACACATAAAAACATTAAGTGTGGCCAATCTTTTAAATATATCTCTACCCTGTCAAGTGAGTCATCCAGAAATAAACGTCCTTCATAAAAATACCTCCTCCTTCCTGTCTCTACATGTTCTGGGTACAATGGAGGGAAACAGAGAGGTCTCTGATACAGGAGAATGCTGTGTGAAGCCAACGTAAACCAGATTCACTTCCTTCGGCTCCTTCGCCCTCAGAGAGTACAGCTCACCCTTTATGCCAGTCTTACCTTATAAGAAGTAACCTTTCAGCTCTTTATCAAGAGCACATTGTATTTGCCTTTGAGCTTAACAACCGGGACCTTCAGCCTGACACCTGCCAACTCTGACGCAGAGCTATAACCATCTCTGTGTCCGTATTGTGGCAGCCAGCTTCCAATTGTTTGTGTTATCTTTATCCTGAGTTTCTCACCTCCC
This sequence comes from Acomys russatus, assembly GCF_903995435.1. Taxonomy (NCBI): domain Eukaryota; kingdom Metazoa; phylum Chordata; class Mammalia; order Rodentia; family Muridae; genus Acomys; species Acomys russatus. The sequence continues at coordinate 7,712,208 of NC_067144.1, read as the reverse complement.
AGATGTGGACAAGAGGCCCTGGATGCAGATGGGACTTGCTTAAAGCTGCCACGGTTTCCATTTCCAGGTACCTACTGCTATAAGGAAATACTCCAAGCTCCCTACTTGGCGTTTCTGCTATGCCTATCACGGGCCAATCATCCAAAGGAGCAGGTTAAAGATCCAGCTCTCTTCACTCTCCACCCGTGGGCTGCTTCTTGATGCTCTGCTAGGCTCATGGCATCACTGGTGAAATGATTCTGGCTTTATGCTTCAGCAGATGGTGTGCAGGTTTCTTTGCATCACAATACAGATATATATATGTGTATGTATATATATATATATATGAATTTATTTCTCCTGCACAGCTTTACAGTGGACGGTGGCACATAACAGTAGAAGAGTAGAGGGGAACCAATGGTTACATCTTTCGAACAAGCAGGAGGATGGTATGCAGAGCCAGACACAGTTCTCCCAGAATTACTCTCTTGCAGGAATTCAATGATTATAGGTAGACTATCTTATATCTCCAAAGATCCAAGGAGTTCCCATTAGGCCCAGCCTCCCAAATGTTTCACTTTCTCCCAACAGACACACCCTGGGGACCAAACGCTTTAATCACAGTGGACCCTTTTGAGATACTAGAGGGACCCCCAAATAGTATCTGAGATTATGGTGGGTCCTTAAAAGCGCTGAGCAACTCAATGGCTGAGAGAACTGCTTGGAGGAAGGGGACATTACCAGGGAACCGAGTGTGAGCATTCACCTGTCAAGCCAGCCCTAGAGAGGTGAGGCAGGGGGATTGCCCTGACTTTGAGGCCAGCCTAGACTACAAAGCAAGAACTGGGCTATCCAGGGCCTACAGACTGAGATCCCATCTCAAACAAACAAACAAACAAACAAACAAACAAAAAATAAATAAAAAAGGAAGGAAGAAAAAAAAACAAAAAACAAAAAAAAGGAAGGAAGGAAGGGTGAATTATAGGGACACATAGGTAAATACATAGAAACCAGCTATGTGTGTTTAACTGCAAAGTAAACCAGCACACAGGTCATTCAAGGTGTTTTAGACAACTAGGCATCCATGTGTGGAAAAGAGAACTTGATCCATGCCCAGAATTAACTAAAATCAAATAATGGATCTAAATTAAAACCTTAAACAATAAAACTTCTCTGAGAAAAACCTTTCTGGCCTTAGGTTAGAAGAATATTTCTTAGATATTGTAGAAAAATATAGTTCACAAAAAAATTATCTATTTGTAAACAATGGGCCAAGCTTGGGGAGTTTTTGTGGAAGAGTGGGAGGAAGGATCGAGGGAGCCGGAGTGGCCAAGGACACCACAGGAAGACCTACAGGCTAAACTAACCTGGGCTCATGGGTCCTCACAGAGACTGACTCAAAGTTCATGCATGGGCTGGACCTGGATCCCCTACACATATGTAGCACATGTGCAGCACGGTCATCATGTGTGTCCCCTGAGAGTGGGGGCTGTCTCTGACTCTGTTGTCTGCCTGCCTTTGGATCGCTTTCCCCTGGCTGGGCTGCCTTGTCAGGCCTCAGTGTAAGGGGATGCACTTAGTCCTGCTGCAACGTGTTGTCCCAGGGTGGGTTGGTACCCCTTGGGGTCCTTCTCTTCTCTGAGAAGAAGGAGAGGCGGGGAAGCGGAGGGGGCATGAGGGTGGGACTGAGAGGGAGGGGGCTGGGATTAAATAAATAAATGGAATATATATCTTTGACCTTTTCAAAATTGAAACATCTCTTCTTTGAAAGATATTAGGGGGAGAGTTAAAAGACAAACCTAAAAACTAAAGAGACAGCTCAGTGGTTAGGAGCGCTGGCCTCTCTTACAGCAGAGCCCGGTCCAGTTCCCAGTGTTCAAATGGCAGCCTACAACTCTATGTAACTCCAGTTTCAGGAGATCTGACACCCTCCTCTGGCCTCCAACATTCGTACACATAAAAAATAATTCTTTTTAAATATAAATCTATCTGGGTACGGGGTACGGTGGTTCACACCTTTAACCCCAGGATTTGGGAGGCACAGGCAGGTGGAGCTCTATGAATTTGAGTTCCAGGACAGCAAGAGATACATAGAAAACAAAAACCAAACTAAAATAACAAATAAATAATAATGTAAATTAAAAAAAAAAAAAGACATTCACAGGTCTGGCATGAACACCCAGGAGACAGAGGCAGGTGGAGCTCTATGAGTTCAAGGCCAGCCTGGTCTACAAGACCATGAGTTCCAGGCCAGTGAGGGCTACACAGTGAGATGGTCTCCAAAGCAAGCAGACTAACAGCCATACAATTTATGGGCTGGTGATATGGCTCAGCAGGAAAAGGCACCTTCCGGGAATACTGAAGACCTGTGTTCAATCTCTGCATCCCATAACTTCAGCAGGTTGTCCTCTTCTCTCCACAGGCATGTCATAGTGCTCACACAAATTAAAAAAAAAAATGCAACTAAAACTTTTTTTCAAAAGATAGGTACATAATGAGGAAAATATTTGCAAAATCTTCACTTTAAAATATATAAAGAGCTGTCTAAACAAGAATAAAGCAAACCCACATTTTAAAATGGTTTATTTTTATTTTATGCATATGAGTAATGAGTGCTTTGTCTGCATGTACACATGTGCACCATGTGTGTATCTGGTATCCTAGGGGTAGTAAAGGGTGTCAGATTCCCTGGAACTGCAATTACAAATGGTTGTGCCAAGTGGGTGGTAAGACCCAAATTCAGGTCCTTTGCAAGTACCACCAGTGCTCTGTGCTGCTAAGCCATGTCTAGCCCCACAAATCTAGTTTAAAAATTGGAAATCAACAAAGACTGTGAGACAAGAAGTGCCTGAAAACACCATCATCATTGATTAGGAGAGAAATGAAGAGGAACCTGGCCTACAAGTCTATTAGAACTGCGACAGTCAGTAAGGGCTGGCCGAGATGATGCCCTCCTTCTTCTTCTTCTTCTTCTTCTTCTTCTTCTTCTTCTTCTTCTTCTTCTTCTTCTTCTTCTTCTTCTTCTTCATTTTTTTGAGACAGGGCTTCTCTGTGTTATCTTGGCTGTCCTTGACTCACTTTGTAGACCAGGCTGGCCTCAAACTCATAGCAATCAGCCTGCCTCTGTCTCCTAAGTGCAAGGACTAAAGGCCTGCGCCACTACACCTGGCATGATGTTCAGCATCTTCAACTATACACATTCCTAGTCGAAATGCCAAACTGGTACTACCTAATCTGAAGATCATTTCAGATTTCTAAGTAAAGCTAACTAAATAAGCATCTGCTTCAGAATTCATCAATCTTATACCTAGGTGCGAAGTAATAAAAGCATATTTATGTAACCTGCAATAAAAATTGACTTCATGTATAATTCCCAGAAAAAAATGGCCCGGTGGTAGAGCACACCCTTAGCATGTACAGGGCCTGGGCTCAACCTTTAGCACTGACAACAACACAAAACAAAAAGCTACAGTGGTCTAAAACTGAAAGCAGTATTCTTCAGCTGCCCTTTACCCAGCAAATGGAGAAGCCAGACATGGCTGTTCATGCCCATTATCCTGGCACCTGGAAGACTTAGGCAAGAGGGTTGCCATGAGTTCAAGGCCACCCTGGGCTACGGAGGGAGATTCTATCTCCAAACAGAGCAGAAAACAATGAGTGAATAAGTAATGGGAATATTCTGTGTCTTGATGGCAGCCATACAATTGTACACATTAAAAGATGAATTTTACTCTTCTAAGTTGTAATGAATAAGCTTGACTTGGGAAATACAGCTGTTAAATTGTTTTCCTTCTGTTTTTTTTTTCCTGGTTCCAAGATTCTGGTCTCCTTTAGATGTTATAAAAGGACAAGTCAGGAGTAGGCAGATGTCACACTCAATTGAGCACCTATCTCAGCCTTTGATGAGAATTTTCACTGTGTGCCAGACTTAACAGTTAGTCAAATATTAGCTAAATAATTATTATTATTATTAGGGAACCATTTACAGCTTATATATGTTCCAGTATCCCAGTATTCACTAAGAATATGCATTTTTAAAATTTCATAATGTGTCCATCCTAGCTTAAAAAGAAGAACACATTAAGCAGCCAGTACTGGTTATAAACAAACATGCATAGGGCGTGTATATATGTCCTAGACCTGTGTCCGAAACTTTTGAATAGAGTACAAATTTATGTTCATAAAAGGGTAGGCAAAGAGTATAGGCAACATTGATTATGTTGATAATATTTGTGTCAACATACTACAATTATAGTTTTTTAATTAAAAAAAAAAATAAATGGTTGGCTGCTTGGTTGGTTTTCTCTTGAGAAAACCACAACCATAGTTGTTCAGAAACTTGCTATGTAGAACAGGCTGGCCTCCAACTGAAAATAACCCTCCTGCCTCTGCCTCCTGGGTGCTGAGATTAAAGAGCTGCGCCACCATGCCCAGCTAATTTATAAAAATGTAAACATAAACCGAAAGTATATAGTGAAAGTACCTGTTACTGCTTTTAACTTTTAAGAAATAAACGTTCTTACTTATGTAGCAAGTACTGCACGCTGGCTGTAGAAAGCGTCTGAAATTCCAAAATAATTAAATGTTACCTTAAGACCTAAGGATCAGTGGTTCCCAGCCTTCCTAATGCTGTGACCTTATAATATAGCTCTTCACATCCTAGTTGCCCCCAACCATAGATTTTGCATGGTTTTGCTACTGTTGTGAATCATTACGTGAATCTCTCTGCTTTCTGATGGGCTTAGGTAACCTAGACCCCCGGGGTTGAGACCCACAGTTTGAGAAAGGCTGGCTTAAAGGCTTCGCTGCGAAAGCACCACTCTTCCATATAGAAATATATTTAACATTCTTTTACAGAGATGGCCTAGGCTTGTCATATTTTGCAACATGCTCCTTCTACTTAATAGTATTTTATTATCCCAGATTCCTCTCTGTCTGCACCCACTAAATGGGTCTGGCTGCCAGAGATGGAGGTAACTATGCTGCTGATCTGATAAGTGGCCCCACGCAGTAGGCAGGCTGTCTTTTTCCAGCATAAGTTTTCCAGGCTAATGGCAGGAAAAAAAAATGTGTAAGTAAGATAAATGTTCCTCTGTGTTTTCCTGGAGTGTCATCCAACCTCCCCGGAGGCTTGCCAGTATGGAGGGGTGTGGGGTTGGGAGAGAAGGGCTCTTTCCTCCAGGAGCGCCTGCGAACATTTGCTGGCAGCAGGAGGAGGGTCCACAGCATTTGAATTACTCAGGGGAACTCAGGGTCATCAAGTATGCCCAGAGTTCTTCTTTAAGCCTGTCAGGCACTGCCCCCCCCCCCAGGTGTCACACTGGGTCAGCTGGATTCAGGGCCAAGGAAACTATTCATAAGGCTGCCACAACGTACCCTTAGACCTTCTGATCCTCCCAGCTGGCTGGCTATATCCCAGTTCCAGACCCCATGACCGTGATAACCACTCAGCACTCACTCACTTGTCGTTAGGATTCCTAGCCTGCCTCACCTGGGAAGAATGCTTAGACTTATAGCAGGATAGTACGGCGTGGGTGGGACAGCACAGGTTGGGTGGGACAGTGCTGCTTAGGCACAATAGTACCTTTTGGGCGGGACAGTACTACGTGGGCAGGTCTGCTTGGGTAGAGGCTGTTGGGTCAGGGGCTGGCTTAAGCAGGAACATAGGTCACACTGGACACCAGTGGGCTTTGTGAAAGAGACACTCTGGCAGCCACCAAAACAGCACAGCTCTAGATTGAGAGCAGGGGCGTAGGCAGATGGATCATTACGTGTTCAAGGCCAGCCCTGTGCTACATAGTAAGACTCTATCTCAAAAAATAAAAAAAATAAAATAAAAATATGTTCATTCAAGAAAACCAACCGTAAATAAAAGTGAAAGTGGAAAAGAATGCTGGCTCATTTTATTGTTTTTGAGACAGAGTTTTTTCTGTGTAGCCTTGGATATCCTGCTTTGTAGACCAGGCTGGCCTCAAACTCGCAGAGATCCTCCTGCCTCTGCCTCCCCAAGTGCTGGGACTACATGCATGCCCCCACCATGGCCAGCTTTTGCAGAACGCTGACTCTTCCCACCACTGTGCGGCGAGTGCTCTTTGCCACCAAGCCTTCTGTTCTGCCCGGACGTATGCACTGTTAGCAGGTATGGAGTCTTTGGAGCTGCCTGTGTCCACAGACAAATAGATCCTGCTTTACCTGGATCTGGTAGGGCATCTTTCTCCATCTCTAACTCCTCCACGCAGCTGAGGATGGACAAAACGGGCATGCATGCATGTTGCCCAGCAACTCAACATCCACTTTCTCACTCCATCTCAGGTCCCCATCCTCTCCCCACTCCCAGACAGCTGTCTGTTCATCTCTGAAAAGTTAAAGGCCACATGTCAATGACAGGGCACTCCAATGGTCAGGCACTTTTCACATTGCTCAATTAGTCGCTGTGAGATCAGTGTGGCCTCTGAGGAAGAGTCTGAAGACCGTAGGAAACACCACAGACCCAGAAGATGGTCTAAAATAATCCGTGCTCATTAAAAATTTTTGGTGGTTACTGGGGAACGGTATTGAGGCAGGAGTCCTCCACAGCACAAGGGAACAGAAACTGCATGGGGTTTGGAGTCAGATACCCGAAGGTTAAGCTGATGGCTAGTAAGATTTTAGATCCATGACCCAAAGCAAGTTGCTTTGCCACCACAGACCCCAGTTTCCTCCCTATAAAAAGAGATAAGGAGATGCCCCCAATTGCTACTGCAAGAATAAAAATGGAATAAATAGATAGATGTAGTCACTACAGAACACTCAATAAACAGTAACTATTAATTATAAAACAACAACAGTAGTCAGAGTTTTTTAAAGAAGATTTTAGGCAGTGCTGACAGATGCAGGTGCACCCTGTATCATTTGGTACATGAACATCTGAACTTGAACAACAAAGTAAGTTTAATTATACCACATGGGACAAGCTGCTTTGCCAGAGGTCAGTTGGCTCTCCAATAACTATTTTATTGAGCATCTCCTATGGATCAGGTACAGTACAAGACTTTGGGTCTATGGAGGTGGGAAAGAGATGATTACCTCTTTTTTTCCTATGTACAGCCTTGGGCAAACCTCCACAGGTCAGAAGCATATGCACAGACTTGTGACCCTGGTGATGAGCACACGCTACAGGTTCACAAGAGGATGCTTTGGCAGTGGGTAAGTCTAGCTCTGGCTTGAATCATAACCTCATCACTCTTCAGACTGAAACCTAAGTGACAGGGAAGCAGCCACTATAGATGGGGTAGAGATAAAACCAACCAGTGCAGAGACTGCAAACACAGGGCCAACCTTATCGCGAGGAAGCAACCGTGTTATGGCGGGGCAGAGGGGACAGTGGTCACAGCTGGGGAGGCAGAGGGGACAGTGGTCACAGCTGGGGAGGCAGAGGGGACAGTGGTCACAGCTGGGGAGGCAGAGGGGACAGTGGTCACAGCTGGGGAGGCAGAGGGGACAGTGGTCACAGCTGGGAAGGCAGAAAGGACAGTGGTCACAGCTGGGGAGGCAGAGGGGACAGTGGTCACAGCTGGGGAGGCAGAGGGGACAGTGGTCACAGCTGGGGAGGCAGAGGGGACAGCGGTCAGAGCTAAGGATGCAAAGCTGGAACCAGAAGATTTAAAGCAGAGGGTGGCAAAAATGCTTTCTGTAAATGGCCAGATAGTAAACAGCTCCGACTTTGTGGGTCACATAGTCTTTGTTGTGACTGCCAAAAGCTGCCCCGCAGTGCCAAGTAGTCATATGTGATGCATACATAAGTACCTGGAGATGTTACAGTACAACTGCATTGCCAAATTTAGGCATAGGATGGAGGCATGTATAGGCAAACGTCAGTCCTTGATGTAGTGCCTTGAAGGGCTTCAAGGGGACCTGAAGTCTATGATGCCAGGCAGATCTGGGCCCAGGGGTTCTGCTCAAACCCCTGCACCAACCAAGGACAATACTTGCAGTAAACATCGAACCCCCTCTCCGGTCTAGCCAATGGACAGACATTGTCCACAGTTGAGTGGAGAGTGGGGACTGACTCAGACATGAATGCTGATGCCCCATATTTAACTACTCCCCCGTGGTGGAGAGGCCTGGTGGCACTCAGAGAAAGAATAGGTAGGCTACCAAGATGAGACTTGATAGTCTATGACCATACAGGAGAAGAGGACATCCCCCTAGGTCACAGACATAGGGGAGGGGAATAGGGTGAAAGCGGGAAGGAGGGAGGAACGGGAGGATACAAGGGATAGGATAACAATTTAGATGTAATCTGAATAAATTAATTAAATAAAATTAAAAAAAAAAAAAAAGAGGAACCTGGACTGCACTCTCAGTGCAGGGATGAAGCAAGGGAACAGTAGACTCTGGCCTGCAGCTTTCATGGACCCATCCTCTGTGTGGAGAATGGACCAGTGAGAGGAGAGCAGCAGCAGGGGACAGCAGAGGGCTGCTGGGCCAGTCCCAAGCCGACAGATGACACCCGTTGTGAAGCTGATGCCACAGGGATGTGGAGAATGAGTCCTCCTTACAGAGCGGATCAGAACCAGCAAGACATGGCTGAACTAGATGTGAGGGGTGAAGGAAAGAGAAGCAGGCCAAGGAGACCGCAAGCACCCAGGTAGAAACACTGGTGGAGACCCGTGTTCTGAGGCCATGCCGACATACTATCTGTACTCTTGCCAAAGTCTGAGGGGCCCATCAACTCTGGAGGTGGGAACGGCTAGCAGGCGGTAGTATCTGCCCATGTAGAATTTGAGGAGCACTCCAGTTAGAGAGATAGCCTTGCGGGGGGGGGGGGTGTCATTCGAGTGCACTGACAGAACTAAGATAATACGTACCAAGGACTCAGGCAGAACCATGGGTCCCTCTACGGCAACCATTCTGGAGAGGCAGGAAGGACGGCCACAGAGGCTGGGAAGCCATGGTGAACTTAGAGGGCTGGATAGGGCACACATATCAAGGCCAGGGAACTCTGAGTTTCAAGGAAGCCTCAGGAAGCTGCACTGGATCTTGCCAAGTCATCCAGATAGGAGAGATGGCCAGGCGTGGCGCTCCAGGGTGACTGGGCCGCTCAGAACACTCAAAGCGTGGTTCAGCTTACAGGAACGCAAACATTCAACTTACCCACACCTCCCCGGCTACGTGAATTAACAAGTTACTGCTCCGAGTTACTGCTGCAACTCACTGTTTTGAACAGCAATCATTAGGGCAGAGGCCATTCAACAGTGTCTTAAAGGAAACAGATAACACCCAAGCAAGGGAAGACAGACCTTACTTAAGTGTGACCCGCTTCCCTTATCTCCAGACTATAGGGGTCCTAGGAAGAAGGGCTGGGTTTTTGTTGTTGTTGTTTGTTTGTTTGTTTGTTTAATATCCATGCAATAAAATAGACAGAATAGAGAAAATTGAATCATCACCAATTCAAAGGCCAGCGGCAATCTCTTTTATAGGCAGTGGTTTTCTCTTCCACTATTTAGGTGGCTAGCCAGAGACAAGGAAAACAAAAGGCACCCTTATCTGAGCCTTTCCAGCCTTCTCCTCAACACTTTTTGGGAATGGCTGATCATAAGGAAATGAACAGGTCTCCCGGGGTGCACCAAAAGGAAGAATGGCCATCGGGCTTCTGCACAGCCCAGGTCCAGTTGCATGTGGCAGCAGGAACACTTGCCACTGCCTGGAAAGGACAGCCACCAGCCAGGCAGCCACCTGGCCCTACTGTGCGGCAGATTCACTTCTTCTGGCTTTCATTCAAAGACTGTTCGCCCTGACTCAGTTTGGCCATGGGCACTGGGCCTTCCCCGGACTTGACTGGTTCCCTTTCTGATTCCAGGCCCTCCTTGCCCTGACTGCTTCTCTGAGGCCTTGGGAGGTGAATGGTGTGTGAGGAGCTCCTGCTCTGCGAGAAGAATTCTGCAGTTTTCCCAGCTCTTCTCAGACCGTGTGAGCCCTCCAAGTCGCCCTCCACCTCCTCTCCCCCCCTACCCCCCCCACCCCACCCCCCGCCCGCCGCGCAAACCCTGCCTCCCCCGGGATCAATGAACTAAAAATAGCCAAAGCTGGAAAGGTTCCTGCTGCCTCCTTAGTCCTTCACATCGGTGTGAGGACATCAAAGGGCAGCAGCTCCTGCCCTGTTTATTTCTTTCTACCCCCTACCCCAACACTGCTTGTGGGTTACTGATAGCATTTCTACCCTCTAGCTCGCTGGTCTCTCTCTCCCATGTAGCTACAACGTGACCTGCTTTGAGACCTTCCTTGGCAGTCCCCTGGGAGCAAGTACATTTCGCATTGCATTTCAAAAGGAAGGTGATGCCACATTGATACGTTGTAGATTAGCACTCACGCTGCTGCCAGGCTGTCTCCTGCCCCACAGCTCAACACCTCTTAAAGATATTACTTGACAAGCCTGTGACATCACCTCTTCCTCATCCCCTCTGCCCCCCACACCTCTCTATCCACTAGTGTTTCCAAAATGCCTATTTGGTATTGTATACTGTGCAAAAAAAAACCAAACAAAACAAACAAACAAACAAACAAAAAAACACCTCTGTGGTTTATCTGTGATCCCTCATCTTCCCTGAGAAGTAAGGATCAAGGAAGGGAAGGGTGCTCCTGGGATCCTTCAGTATGGTCCAAACACGACATAGCCAGGAGCCCAGTGCAGAAGGAACAGCCAAGGCCATGCCCAGGGGCTGCCCACCTCCTAGGGCTGTCTACCTTTGCTGACTGCTTCCATCTTGTGTTATATCCTGGCACCTCACTGGCCATTTGGTTATCGAGTACAGTGATGACGAACTTGTGTGTTTGGACTTAGGGCACTTGCAGGTGACCTAAACTCTTCAGGCCTAAGTTTCTCTCTCTCTCTCTCTCTCTCTCTCTCTCTCTCTCTCTCTCTCTCTCTCTCTCTCTCTCTCTCTCTCTCTCTCTCAATTAATTTTATTCATATTACATCTCGATTGTTAGCCCTTCCCTTGTTTCCTCCTATTCCTCCTTCCCTCCCACTTCCTCCCTTCTCCCCTCCCCTATGTCTGTGATTGAGGGAGACCTCCTCCCCCTATATATGCTCTTAGAATATCGAGTCTCTTCTTGGTAACTTGCTATCCTTCCTCTGAGTGCCGCCAGTAGGATCCACAGGGTCCTAGAAACCTACAAGAAGAACTTTATGACTGGCGGATCTGGGTCCTGGAGGCCTCCTCAAACTAAGGCACCAGCCAAGGAGAATATATATAGACAGTAAACTTCGAACCCCTACCAAGACCTAGCCGATGATATTCTCCACCGGTGAGAGTTCTCTCACACGAACTCTGGTGCCCCTTTTCTGACCAGGCCTAAGTTTCTTCAGTGATGACCCAGGGATTCTGCCTCCTCCTCACAGGGTTGGTGTAAAGAGTAAATGAGACAGTCTGTCTGTCTAAGTCCGTCGTTCTCTGCCTGGCATAGAACAAACAAACAAGATACTGTTACAAAATACTGTGTGCTCGGTAGAGGATTTGACGTACAGTAAGGGAAGCAGATTGGAAGATAACTGTCATTAAGAAGAAAGTTAATTACTCATAGTTCCCAAGCAGCGTCAGGCCATGAGTGTGGGCATGGGCAAGGACAGCATCAGGTCGGCCAGGAGGAACAGGGGACACCAGCATGCCAGCAGTTCCCATGGTGAGGAGCAAGGGAAGGCAGGCAAGGGGAAGGGGGGCTGGTCAGTGTGAGGAATTCTGGAGCCTCTGGTCTCCATGTGTGGGGCATGTGGATAGGGACCCAGAGCGTAAACACCTTAGAAAGGGGGAGGAGGTTGGGGGGGGGGTTGGGATCTGGGTTGGTCGGTTTGAATTTGCAAAACATAATTCTTATGTAAATCCTTCACAGGCTTCAGGAATTGACTGACTCTTGGCGGTCAGTTTCTCTAAAGCATGAACCCCAGATGCCAACACACTGAAATAGAGAAAATAAAAGGCAGGGTGAATAAGGTCCCTCCTATCTTTTGATACATGTATGCAGGGTATAAAGCCTAGTGAAAAACCTGGGAGGTCGGGTTGCTTTTCCTCCGGATTTAGTTATTATACGTACATAAGCGCTCTGCTTTCCTGCACACCAGAAGAGGGCATCAGATTCCATTACAAATGGTTGTGAGCCACCCTGTGGTTGCTGGGAATTGAACTCAGGACCTCAGGAAGAATAGCCTGTGCTCTTAACTGCTGAGTCATCTCTCCAGACACCTTTCTTCTGATTAAATTGAACCCAGCTTGGAGATATGGCTCAGTGGATAGCAGGAGCCCACTCTGTTTAATACAAACTCTCCTCTCTGTGTCACACCTGACCTCACGGTGAGATTCTCCAGGAAAGCAAAGAATTCTGGGAGTCCTCCCTGACCTTCAAACCATAGCATTTCCCACTCTCCAGACCCTCTTGAGTCTGGAGAAATTAAAAGAAGTTGCTATTATGAGTCACGTACACATGAGACCTCTCAAAGGAACCAGGGCCTTTAAAAGCTCCCCAACTAGCTGGGCATGGAGGCGCATGCCTTTAATCCCAGCACTCAGGAAGCATAGACACGCAGATCTCTGTGAGTTCAAGGCCAGTCTGGTCTACAAAGTGAGTCCAGGACAGCCAGGGCTCTGTTACATAGAGAAAAAAGGAAGAAGAAAGTGACCCAACTAATCCTTCACTCGAGTCGGAGGAAATGAGCACAACAGAGTGACAAGCACTGCCCAGGAGAATAACACAGATATGGGTGTCGGCTCAAATGGCCCTTTCCCCATCCTACCCTAGGGCCTCGGCCTGCCTTTTGGGCTCCTTTCTCAACAGTTCCCACAGACACACCTCATCATAGCTCATTTTCTCTCTCTCTCTCTCTCTCTCTCTCTCTCTCTCTCTCTCCGCTATCTCCTCTCCTCTCTCTCTCTGTGTGTGTGTGTGTGTGTGTTTGTGTGTGTCTCTGTGATGTGTCTGTATCTGTGTATGTGTGTGTGTGTTTGTGTCTGTGTCTGTGTGTGTCTGTCAGTCTGCCTGTGTGCGTCTGTGTGTCTGTGTGTGTCTGTGTGTCTGTGTGATGTGTCTGTATCTGTGTCTGTGTGTGTGTGTGTGTATGTGTCTATGTCAGTCTGCCTGTGTGTGTGTAGGCAAGAAGACAATGGAGTCCTTTGAGACAAGACTTCTCTTTGGTCTAGAGCTCACCAGTTAGACTGGATCTTCCTAGCTCTGCCTCCCCAGTAGTGGAACTATGAGTGTATGAAGCATCCCCAACATTTCTGCATGGCTCTGGCTCTGAGGTCTCAGGTCCCCAAGCTTGTAGAGCATTTGAGCTACCTCCTAGCCCCTCTCTCATCTTTAATCCTCTATCAGTTACTTTCCCCATTTCTGGCAAAAATTCTCAACAGAGGGACCTCAAGGAGAGGAGGAGGCTCACGATTTCAGGGGGTGCAGATCATGGCAGGGAGGGTGTGGAGGCTGGTGTGAAATTGTCTGTGGAGGCAGGAGCTTGTGGCAACTTCCTGCATGACTCCAACTAGGAAACCATAATGGGACCAGAAAATGGGCTGAGTTATAACTTAAGGCCTGCCCTTCGAGGCCTACGTCCACAGCTTAAGTCGGTGTCGTCATGTCTTAAACCGGGTGCTCAAGGCATGAACCTGTGGCACAGTTCATATTCAAGCCATAACAACTCAGCACGTATGGAGACCCTACTATGCGCCAGAGTGCCTGTGTGACTCATTTACTGCATTACAATCTGTTGCTTCTCTCAACAACCTTATAATCTATGTAGTCCTATTGACAGTACTTCACAGATGGGGACAGCAAGGCTCTGCAAGGCAAAGCCATTCATTTGTAGTCTACAGCTAGCAAACCTGAGCTCTGCCCGCCTGGACAGCTACTGTCCTGAGCCAGCATGTCGGACAGCCAGCTGCTAGCACCTCTTTCAAGAAGCCTTTTCCAGTCTCTCCAGCTTTGAATGAATCATCTATGCAGAAGGACCCAATCTGATTCCTCACTTGCCAATAACTTGCAGCCTCTCTTGCAGGAAGGTTGATGGCGGGGCTGGGCTCCACTAATGGGCTCAGGTTAGTGGAAGCAGTAGGGCACATCCAGACGTGCCTCCACTTAACCCTGGGACCACATGCTGAAAAAGGAAGACCTCCTCATGGCCTCGTCACAGAGGACCAAGTGGAACAGATTCTCCCACCCCACTGCAGCCAGCGCCATATTGTGAGAGAAGCAAAGGTCTGTTGTCTGTCTGTCCACCTGTCTTTCCTTCTTCCTTGTTCTGTGCTTACTTATGGAGATGGTGTTTCCTTAAGCGATACACCTTCCTTTGAGGCTGTATTTCACTTGGATACATCATATGGTTGATGTACATATTCAGCAACTCCATAAGACACTCCCCCCCCCCATCCCCGACACATACATCGATGTGAACTAAGAACTACCAAGCCCTGAGGGCAACTGTGAGGAAAACTTACAAAAGGCAGTTTGCGGGACACAAGCGGGGCACAAGAGGTTCTAGTCTGCTCATTCCAAACACCAGGCTGTGTTGGTGTACTTTTAAACTGTACTTTTATTTTGGGTTCTTTAAATCTCTTTCTCCCTGCTCCACTCCAGTCCCTTCCAACACCCCAACACCATGTAAGAGAGAAAGGTTAGTGGGGGGAAGAGCTGTAGTTTTTCCTATGCTGTTTCTTGCTGTTCATGGTCATAGGGTTCCTTGGGGCAAGTCCAGTCCTCATTTCAGGATTATCTCCGACTTACTTTTTCTCGTCAAACTGCATCAACAGCAACCAGGAGAAGCAGGGGGGAAGCACCAGCAGCCTTCTTCTTTCTTGGAGCCCCCCAGTCTCTCTTTGGGTCTGGCTTTTATCCCCACTGACAAAGACCACGCCCCTGCACGAGGCAGTTCCCAGCTGACAAACATCACATGTCCTCTCAGGAAGCAGTTAGCAGCTGTGGACAAACTGGAGCAGCCCTCATATCCCACACCTGGGATTAAGACCAAAAAAAAAAAAAAAAAAAAAAAAAAAACATTTACATATAAACCAAAACTTCCAAGACAGGGCTGAAAGATGGCTTGGTGGCCCTCCAAATAACAGCCAGGACCTCTTCCTTGTCCCCTAGATCCAGCTACTCCGGGCCTTAGGATTCTGTGCCACATCACTCTTCCCTGAGAACTACACCAGACACAGTGGTACAGATCTGGGATCGCCACACTTGGGAGGCAAAGGCAGGATGATCAGAAGTTCAAAGCCAGCCTGGGCTGTATAACGAGACCGTTTCAAAAGAGCATAAAACAAAACCAGCAACCAAACTTACCTGGGAACCTCACTCTGTGACCTTTTCCTGAGGTGCCTTCTCCACATGAACTCCAGGTAGGTACCACTTAAGCACGCATCCCTCACGCTCCTGAGGCAAGTGGCTCACACTGAGATGAGACATGTGGATAGATGCTTCTCTAATGAAGCCTGGAGCCAAATTCTCCATATCTGGCCAAACTGCTTGGGTAGCTAGCTGTCAGAGCCCACAGGCAGCATTCACAAGCCCTGACATTATTTTTTTTTTAATTGATGAATAAATTTAACTCTGTTTCTAGTCCATTAATTATTTACGTTCCTTATGCATGGATTTTTTTCTTTGTCTTAACTAGAAATGAATACAGGATTTTTCAAAGTCCATTTAAAATTAAATTATTACCTCCTCAAAATATTTGGGAGGATATGAGAGATGGGATAACCATTGAGATGTAATAAGAATAAATTAATAAAATAAAATTTAAAAATTAAAAAGAAATATTTAAAACAACACAAAGGGAATTATCTTGCTAATGATCTTGTTAAATGTTCACTCATGTTAAGTGCTTAAACCTGTAATCCTGACTCTTTAGAACTAAAGCAGAATTGTAAGTTTGTAACCAGCTATAGTAAGAGTCCTTTTTTTTTTTTTTTTAATGATTGTCCAGTTAATAGATGTGTATAGCACTGATGCTAATGCCTCATAGATTGTTCTGATTGAATTAATGGTGAATATGCACATCTAAGCATATTTTAACAAGCCCTGACATTAGTGTCATATTTCTGGCAGATATTTTATGAACATGGTGATGCCTTCTGTGATGACCTAGAACCTATGTGACTCTCAGTGTTTCTGTGGGGGGAAAAAATGTGCTTTCAGCATTTCTATGGAAAATGGAAATAAAACCCAGTCTTAGGAAAGACTGTCTCATAGGTATACAGGACACGAGGATACAGTGTAAAATTTCTCTCAAGAACCTGAAAGATGTTAAAAAAGAGGTTACTCTTATCAGTCGCCTTAAGCTAAGGCCAACTAACTCATGCCAAGGATCTGGAGGGCTGCAGGAGAGACAGCCCTGCACTTGGGTCAGGCAAGTTTGACTGGCAAACAGCTGAGCGTGTTAATTCACTTTCCCCCCCATGTTTAGGTACTCACTTCGCCTTCTCAGCTCATCTCTGTGCACCTGTGTGTGTGCACGCACGTCGGCACATGCGTGTGATTGTGATGGTTACTAATGGTTGTTAATTTGTCAGGTTCTACAGTCGCCTAGGAGACAGGTCTCTAGATCATGCTAGCTGAGGTAGAAAGACCCAGGTCAACTGTGGGTGGGACCAGCACATGGGCTAGAGGCTGCACCGAACAGAGATGGTAAACACCAGCAGTTACCGCCCTGCTGCTTCCTGTCAGTGAATGTGGTGTCCCAGCTGCCCCATCCTCCTGCCACCGCGCCCTCCTGCTGCCACCCACACAGCTTGAGTCTGGAAAACTCTGACTAGGGTCTGTGAGGTCATGAAGAAATGGCAGCCACTAAAGAAAGAAGAAGCACGTGGATACAGAAAACCTGGGGTCAGGTGGGCTCTGGGCACTGATGGTCCCCAGGCACTGCTACTTCAACCCAGAGCTTCAGTATGCTTATTATGTCCAGCACAGAGGGAGGTGTCAGAAGGACATCCCTGCAGGTGAGCAGTCACAGGCTGTAAGCTTCTGAGAGGAAGAAGCTGCCATGAATGGTTCTTGACACACTGGTCCATAAACACTCATGCTTGGACCCAAAAACAGAGGGCTTTGCCAACTGTGAGTCTGACCCATACTGGGAAAGGCTTGCCCATTTTCCCATGGGTCTGAGGCCTTGGACCTTGCCATGACTGCGCCCATGTCAACAACAAGCATTCACTCAGGACTTCCCTCACTCAGAGCTTTCTCTATACGATACCCTGTGTCTTTGAATTATGAGCCAAAATTAACCCTTTCTCCAACAAATTGATTCCTTGGGGGCATTTAATCGCAGCACTAAAAAACATAACTAGTAGAATGGTGTGTACATGTTTGAGCTGGAATGCATGTGCACTTGTGCAGATGTGTCTGCATGTACATGTATGAGTGCATATGTGCTCATGCAGATGTGTGTGCAGCTGTGCATATATGCAAGCAGGAGTCTGTGCATCTGCATATGTGTGCATGCAGGTGTGTGTGTGTGTCTGTACATTCATGCGTGCAGGTATGTGTGTGTCTGTACATGCATGCATGCAGGTGTGTGTGTGTGTCTGTACATTCATGCGTGCAGGTATGTGTGTGTCTGTACATGCATGCATGAAGGTGTGTGTGCATCTGTATGTGTATGCATCCATGTGTGTGTGTGTGTGTGTGTGTGTGTGTGTTTCTATGTATGTACATGCATGCAGGCAGATGTATGTGTGCATATCGGCACATGCATGCATGCAGGTGTTTGTCTGTGCATCTGCTCTGAAGAGGTCAGAGGTGGATGTCAGGTGTCTTACTCAGTTGCTTTCCACCTTGTGAGCAGGTCTCCCACTAAGCTTGGCATTCATCCATTTGGCTCGGAGAGCCAGCGAGCTGTCAGAATCCACCTGTCTCTGCCTCCGCAGCACTTGGGATTAGAGACACCTGACTTTTATGTGGGCTCTGGGCTGTGAAATTAGAATCTCATTCTCATGCTTGCATAGTACAAACTTGATCAACTGAATCATTTTTTTCAGCCCTACATGTTCTCAATTCTTGACACATATCTGCCTACCCTCTCTCCTGCTACTTCCTTAATACTTAAAAAATTGGCATCTTATAAAATGTAGAATATTGGAAAGTAAACTTTCATATAAGGGGGAAATATGGCCATGAAAATCAGAAAGGATCTTGGACCCAAACAGAAGGCGGTGCTTTTAGTGAAAGGTCGGGGGTCACAGAACCTGCAGCAGGTGGAAAGACAAGCAGCCTTGTGGGGCCAGCAAGAGGGTAAATGTCACGTGCACCCAAGCCTGACAACCTGAGTTGTCTGACCTCTGCAGAGCAGATGCACAGATATCTTTGTGCATGCATGTACAGACAAACACCTGCATGTATGCATGTACAGATGTGCACACACACACCTGCCTGCATGCATGTACACACACAGAAACACACACACACACACACACACGGATACATACCGATGCACACACACACCTTCATGCATGTGTGTACAGACATATACATGCCTGCATGCATACATGTACAAACATACACACACCTGCCGCATACATGTACAGACACATACACCTGAATCCACATAATGCAGAGAATTTACTCCCTCTATTTGTCCTCTGACCTCCGCAAGCACACAGTGGCACACCCACATCCACACGCATGCACGCATGCACACACAAATTAAATAAATGTTTTTTTAGAATGTAAAGAACTGCCAGGCAGGCAGTGCTTGCTGGGTGTGTATGTGGGGGCGGGGGGCAGGAGTAGGGGTGTCATGAAGGAAAATGGATGGAGGACAATCGGGCCCCACCTAGAGAGGGAACTTTAAGGACTAAGAGAAAAGGGTGCTATAGAGACAGGAGCTAGGTCAAAACTGCAAGACAGCCAAAGTCAGAGGAGACTAAGTGTAGGATCAAAGATCTAGAGAGAAAAGCAAGATGGCGGTCAGGGGAAGTTGAGGCACAGTATGGGGAGTATATGAAGGAAAGAAGTAGCAGGGTAGAGGTTGTGGTGAGAAAGCTGAGCAGCCGCAGTAGAGCCTTGTGAGCTGGGGTAAGATGTGGGACTCTATCCTGCAGGACTGTCTTCAGGGACTGGACCAGAGCAATGCTGTGCTGGCAGTGGTGAGGGAAAGAGATGATGGCATGTCAGCAGCTGCATCTCATCCTCAGGAGTATGCCACTGTAGAAATGTCTTGCCTATTATAGGGATGTAGCACCTGTCAGTAAAAAAGATGATGGCTTATAGTTTAGGCAAGAAATGGCAGGTACAACATCCGGGGGGCGGATAGAACTCTGAGAGAGAGCCTAGTGTTTGAGATTCCACTGGCAAGATGGGAAGCAAAGATGTGCAGGGTACCTGAGCCCAAGTAACCAGCCACATGGCAGAATGTAAGCTAGTATAAACGGTATTTGTATACTATTTAATGAGTCTCATGAGTCATTAATCCGGGAGCTGAGGGTAGGAGGAAAAACCTCCTATTACATGCCACACCATAACCACAAGCTTCTGTCACCAGAAGGGCCACTGGGAAGAGACAAATGTGAATGAGAAAAATATGGGGCAAAGACCAGCTATGCTCATTCCCAGCACCAATGAGGGGGAGCAAGGCAATACCAACCATCTGGTCTACCAGGGAGGAGCCTGCCACATATCCCACCGCATAACACATAGCAGGAGCCTCAAAATCACCTGTGGAGTGAATCAATGCTGTAGAGAATGAGTGGCGGGTAACAGGCACCTGGATGGTGAAGGTGCCTGAGTCAGACCTAGCTCAAAATCATCATTCACCTTTGAGTACGGATGTCAAGCCCATGAGGCCCTTTGGCCCAACGATCTGAGAAAGGAAAGGTTTTATTAGCCAGATACAGATTCCCATACGATAATAACACGACGCCTTGTAATATGCACATCCCTCTTCTGCCTATGAATAGCAATGTTGAAGTTAAATTCATTGTTTTCTATATTTGTGAAATCAATGTTTTGATTAAAAAGAACAGTAATTTAGGCTAGTGAGATGCCTCGGGGGACAAAAGTGCTTGCTGCACACATCTGGTGCCCTCAGCCCAGTCCTTGGAACCCAAATAAAGATGGATAGAGAAAACTGATACCACAAAGCTGTCCTCTGACCTCTACACATGTGCCATAGCACACAGGTCACCATGCACACACAATAACACATCTTAGATTAAAAATAACAGTAGCAAACGTTATAAAAACTATAGTTAATACAGTAGAAATAATTGTGGCATGTTGTACCCTATGTCAGATATTGTACCTTAACACATATTATCTGATTTGGTGATGGCCACAATGTGAGGAAGGTCCAACGATGGCTGTATCAGAAGTGACGACTTTGCCCAAGCCTACACAATAGTAAATACCCTCGCTTGGCAACAGAGCAGCAACAGCCCGACTATGAAATGGCCCCCCAGGCTTATGTGGTGGCAGTGATATTTTGGGCAGGTTCTAGGAACTGCTTAGAAGATGGGCCTTAGCTAGAGGGAGTAGGTCACTTTGCGGGGGGGGGGGGTGTGCCTTGAAGGTTCTATCTGGTCCCTGATTCCTTCCTCTGCCTCCCGCCTTCCTTGAGGGGAGTGGCAGCTACCACACGCTCTGTTTCTATGATGCCCTGGCTCACCAGGGGCCCAGAATCAGTGAAACCACGGGCTAAGGACCCGGGGCTCTGAAGCTGTGAGGCGTGAGGTTCCTCTCTTCCTTTAGTTGCTTTTGTGGGGTTGTTATTGTTGTTGTTGTTGGTGTAGGAGCATTACAACTAAGGAGTCCTAGCATTCGAGCAATAGCCACGCCTCCTGCCGTTGCCTGACTTCAATTCCAAGGGACATCCCCTCTGCACTACGGTCCCAACTGAAACTTTTTGGTAGTGGCAGAATATTGAACTGGGAGATGGGATCCGGAACTGACCTTTCTAAAATTCGTCAACTGTGTGCCTTTCAGCAGCAAGTCACTGTGAGCCTCGGGTGATGGCCACTACAAAACACAGATGACAATATCTGTGCAATGTGTGTCACCGCCCATTGCTAAAGAAGTGAATCATGTAGATGATACCAATTGACAAAATAAAGAAGCGCCCGGTGCTTATGGAATTATCACTGTATCTATGGTCTGGGCAGGTGGATATGGAGCCCAGACTCATGCCGCCACTGTGATAATTTGGTTGTGAAGGGCAGAGTGTCTTTCTCTCTCTCCTTCTGCTGTGACCCCTGTCTGTGGATTTGTCCTTCAAGCCCCTGGGTAGTGGCCCTGTCTCAGTGAGGACCACTGGAGAGGTCTGGGCCAAATTGCCCTGTAGATGTTAGTCCTTCGGGATGTAAGAGATAGAGACAAAAAGGAAGGAAAGCCCATCTTTTTTTTTAAGGCAAGGAAGGAGACGGTGCTGAGTCTGAAGACCTGTCCCTCCCCCGACTCCATCTCTGGGTAAACCCCACATGGTGGCTTCTTTCTGTTAGTATAATGGGACACCCTGACTGTGACCTGTGGATGGTGGATGTTACCACCTAAGAGAGCTTCTCCTAAGAGACCTGGTAACTTTGTAGAAACTGGAGGCCAGCCACCCATCCACGGCCAAGGGGAGCCTGTGTTGGTTCATGAAAACCCACAGGCTTTGGCTCTGTTCCTTTGGGAGGCAGCTTTCATCTGAGGGTGGACATGGATGTCACTCACCCTGGAGGGACACTTGATATGTTTGGACAGAAACTTGGATTCTTAGATTCTTGACCTTTTTTTTTTTTTTTGCTTACAGGCAGGGGGAAGGGGGGATGTTTCCAGACTATTTTAGGTGAATTTGCTAAGGAATAAAAAAATGAAAAGAAAGAGGGAAATGAATGTAGAGACATCACAGCTATTTTTAGCTAACTCGCCTCTCCCTCTCGGCCATGGGCTCTATTTGGGAACCGTGTGTCTTGGTGGGAGGCCAACCTTGTGCTTTTCCACAGAGTGGTCGCTGGCATAGGGCAAAGTCTTCTGGTCCTCCTCACTGCTTTTATGGTGACAGCCTGACCTCTGTTCTGGCTCAGTGCTCCTGGCCTCCAGCAGCTCAGCCGCTTTTCAGCCATGCCAACACAATGCAGTCAGGGCCTTGGCTCTTCCCTCAGGCTCAGGAGCATCGGAACACAGCAACTTCTAGCAAATTAATGAATCTGTATCCAGGTCACATTTTATGAAGAAGCATTCATTATTTACTGGCCTGAGACTCCTGTCAAACTGTGATCATATGACCTGCTACCTGCTCTGGGATCCTCGCTCCTAAACACCAACCCAGAAATTCATGAGCGGTTCATCCAAGCAGAAACAATTTCGGTTTTGAGATGGCTCATCATAGGGACTTGGGAAAAGAACATGCATAGTCAACGGAATGGAAATCTACCCGGGAGATCCAAATCAGTACCCACATCAGGAAGGGGCCAGCACTGTCAAGGAAGAGACTCTATGTGGGAGGTGGTAGGGACTAACACAAAGTGTCACCAACTGGACAGTGCAGGGACCTGACACAATCTCACTCCCAAAAGGAGTTGCCATGGGTCATGAGGTCCTGGTCTCCAGTTCTAGTGAGAGGCTTATGGAGTTTGAGGCTCTGGCAGTCATATCTCTCCCATCATAAAGGAAGGACGCACCTGGAACTTGGTGGCCAGAGGGATTGTGTTTCCTGTGCCACGTGGAAAGTGCATATTTCCTTTCCCAAACGGAAGTAGCTCTTTGTTCTGAAGCTTTAAAACTATCCGTGTTCATTGTAAAGGGCAAAAGTCACCTCAATTCCACCACCAGCATTTTTTGGGGGGTGCGGTAGACATGCATGCATCCAAACGCACGGAAACATAAGCATGAGATTCTTAGGGAGAAGGGTCCAAGGGACAGAAGGAGGTTCCTTCTTGAGGCTCTCTACCATAGCTCAGCTAGAGGGAAACTCACCTGTTGGCCTGCAGCCAGCTCTTCTAGAAATGTGCTAATCCCAGTTCCCCTGTCTTCCTCTTCTAGCCCCAGAGATAGGGCAGGCCATTCACTGAGCCTTTCCTTATGGTGACTAGGCTCCTCCCTGCTCTGTGAGCTGCAATCCACTTAGAATATTAAAAAAAAAAAAAAAAAAAGACACTAAGGTCTTCAGAGCCAACAAACCTGGCCAATGGGGGGATGCCTACAATTTGAAGGCCCCATTTTAGCTCTCCCTTCAGTGGCCAGCATGGGAAAGGGTGGGTCTCTGAATGAAGATCAGAGCAGAAGGCTTTGCCCCTTCAAGGGGCTGCTACCCTCTTTCCCTGAGCCATCCTGTGATGCTGGGTCACCGGCAGCAGCAATAGTTATCAAGTGTCAACACTTAGTGCATGCAACAGCTCTATACAAACTTGTTGTTCTCACTTCTCAGCTAAAACAAAACAAAAAGAAAAAGAAACTTGATCTCGGACTGGGGATATGCAACCTTAAAAGTCCATGACCACTTGAGCCCAGAGCCCAAAAGCACAATCACTGTGCTTTGCCAACTGCAGCAGCAGCAGCAGCAGCAGCAGCAATCTGGTTTGCAGAGGAGAGATTGGGTCCATGGAAGTGAAACAAAAGGTAACCAGATTCAACACTGCTTCTGGGTGTTTCCATGAGGTCTCACACCATTGCCTCAGTGTAGTCAGGCCTCATCCCACGTAACTGAAATCTTACATGAAACAGAAAGGTGATGGGGGGAGCTCACCCCTTTGCCCTCTGCTCCTGCTTGAGTGAGACACTGGCCTCTCACTCCTAGTTAGATTTAGACCACGGGCTCCCAGTTCTCATTCACCAGATGCATCCTGGGCTATACACTGCATCTCCCTTAGGATGGACTAGAAAATAAGGACTAACACCGCATAAAATGCAGCACAAGTTCATGTTGAAAATCTAATTCAAATTCGGGATTGCTACTATCCTATGGCATTGCTGTTTTTGTAGCTCAAATTTGTTAAATATTGGCAATTTTGATTGACGTAATCTAAGATACTCACAGCACTCTTAAAATCAGTGGTAATATAAGATATATACTGTCTCCACTTTGTTTATCTTTTATATAAGAAAAGAACTTTCATCAGACAAAAGTCCACTATAGAGAGATATATTCATTTTTGAAAGTATAACAACTCAATAAAAGTTGAAGGTTACTCCACCGTTGAGTGGAGAGTGAGATCTGACTCTCACACGAACTCTGGTGCCCCTTTTCTGACCACGTCCCCTGGATGGGGAGACCTGGTGGCACTCAGAGGAAGGATAGCAAGTTACCAAGAAGAGACTCGATATTCCAAGAGCATATATAGGGGGAGGAGGTCTCCCTCAATCACAGACATAGGGTAGGGAAGAAGGGGTGAAGTGCGAGGGGGGGAGGAATGGGAGGAAACAGGGGAAGGGCTAACAATCTAGATGTAATATAAATAAATTAATAAAATTAATTTTTAAAAAAAGTTGAAGGTTATTGTCTTAGTGTGTTCAGGAAGCTACAACAAAGTGCCACAGAATGGAACAGCAAAAATTGACTTTGTTTCTACAGCTTTAGAAGCTGAGACATTCAGGTTCAGCATCTTGTGAGTGCTTCCTGATTCACAGGAAGTACTTTCTGACAGTAAACTTCTGTTGTCATGGCACTGAACGGGGAGGCGGGTAACAGACCTGCAATTATTTAACGGTAGTTTACATGATGAGTCATAACGGAACAGGTACAAAGTATACTCCATGTACCACGTGCTGCTCTGATGCTATGATAAACACCATGACTGAAAGAAATTTGGGAGAAGAAAAGGTTTATTTGCCTCACAGGTTACAGTTCCTCACGAAGGGAATCCCACAGCAGGAACTCACTCAGGAACCTGGAGGCAGCAATTGACACAGAAGCCATGACAGAATGATTCTTACTGGCTTGCTCCCATGGCCTCAGCTGTCTTGGTTTTTTTTTTTTTTTTTTTTTTTTTTGAGGGGTTGTTTGTTTTTTCAAGACAGGGTGTCTCTGTGTAGCCCTGGCAGTCCTGGAACTCTCTCTGTAGATCAGGTTGGCCTCGAACTCAGAGATCCGCCTACTTCTATCTCCCTAATGCTGGGATTAAAAGTGTGTGCCACCATTGACCAACTCTCAATTGTTTTTTTTTAATACAACCCAGGACGACCTGCCTGGTGTAGCACTGCCCACGGTGGCCTGGACCCTCCCACATCAATCATTAATCAAGGAAATGCCTCACAGGGTTGCTTACAGGTCAAAATGATTTAGGCAATGCCTCAACTGAGTGTCACTCTTTCCAGGTAATTCTAGTTGACGAAAGTAATCGCCACACCCCACTTTCCTCAAGCAAATAGAAATATAAATTAAAACAACCATTGCTCTGCTATTTTCTCCTGTGATCTGTTTGCAGTTAAACTCTGTAGGTAAGACTGAAGGGAAAAACAACTCACATTGATGACAGGGACAGAAGTAGGAGTAGCCACTGTGGAGTGCAGTTGGCAGTGTCTACTAAGCTAGAACACTGACGTCACAAATCCCACGTCTCGGAATGGACCTCACAGGTATATTTACACATGTGTAAGTAACAGAGGCACAAAGGTGATTTACAGTACTTGGTTTGTAACAGTGAGCATATATGGAAATAACACAAGTGCCCATCAATAGAGGAAATAAGCTATGCTGAATCTGAGTTCCGATGCTGAAAACCAGCTAGGGTATACGAAATAAAGACAAGGTGAGAACTTTAAGTAGGTTCTAAAACGTTGTCTTAAATGAGGAAGAGGAGGAGAATGGAAGAACGTTCAAGAGACTGATGGCAGTCAGTGACTCTCTGGAGCAGAGATGCAAACGATGCAGATGTGGACTAAGGAGGGGCGGACAGTTTGTTGAAAATATTTACATATTTTAAATTTATGGACTATTCCAGATCTACAATTAAACTGAAAAGAGAAATAAAGAAGTTTTTAAAAAAAAAATAAACCAGAAGCCCCAGCCCTACACATTTGCAGCAAGGATCCTTCCTATAGCCAGGTGACCACTTCTCATTTCCCATGGCAACAACAGATCAAAACCACTGACCCCCAAAACCACAGGCACGGATCCATGTCACACGATCCTGACAGAAATAAACCAAATTATTCTGTGGGAAATAGGAACATAATTAAGGAAAAGGAAAACTTGAGGCAGGTCTTTGCAAGAGAAAAGTCATAAGCTCATTAATTTTCACAAGTTAGTAGAGTGTTAATTAAATATCCTGTGTCTGGAGTAAAGTTTACTTTTTTGAAAGGACGTTGGCAAGAGGGGATAGGAAATTGTATTAACCCACTGCTATGATTTGAATCTGGTTGTGTCTCCCAGAGATCCATATATAAAGGCCTGGTCCCTGGGCTGTTAGTAGTCAAAGACACTGTTGGCCAGGAGTGCTGATGTATGTCTGTAATCCCAGCACCTGGAACAAGAAAATCAAAATTTAAAGGTCCCTGGCTAAACAGTAGATTTGAGGCAAGCCTGAGATACAGGAAACCCGGCCTGAAATACTTCTCAGAAACAAAACCCTTTGGACTTGTTAGCCATTGGCCTCTGGCAGGTCTTCGGGTCCTGAAGGACATCAACAGCATCTGCCTCTTGGTTTGAGACGTGAGTCTTGAGTATCCCATCAGAAAGATACTCCTAGGCCTCCTTTCTGGAGGCCTAAACAAGCACGACTACCTGATCTTGACTTGAACTCCAGAGCCATTGGCCAAAATAAACCTCTTTACTTCATAAGTAATATATGCCAGGCATTTCATTACAGTGACGGGAAGCAAATGCATCTACCGGTCTCATGAAACAGACTCTGAACAAGAGTGTATTTGAGCCTCTTAGTGTCTTTCTTAATTATGATGAACTTCATTGTGTCTCTAGCACTTTCTCCATGGTTTAAATTCACAGCCATGTACTGACATCGCCAGATATCTCTGAGTCCCAAACATAGTCGGTCTAAAGCTAAGCCTGGCTTAGCAATGTCTACAATTTACAGTCTCATTTTCCATGGTTTCAGTCATTTGTGGTCAATTGGCCCAACAATATTAAATGCAAGATTCCAGAAACAATAAATGTATATTGAGCTGGAGAGATGGCTCAGCGGTTAAGAGCACTGTCTGCTCCTCAAGAGGTCCTGAGCTCAATTCCCGGCAACTGCATGGGGGGCTCACAACCATTCAGACTGAGATCTGATGCCCTCTTCTGGCCTGCAGGTGTACATGCAGGCAGAGCATTCATCTACAGAAAATAAATAAATCTTTTTTAAAAAATAAATGTATTAAGTCATAAATTTAGAAACTATGAGAACTACTACAAATTAGAAAATAAAAAAGTGAATAATCATAGTGTACACAGCATGTGGGAAGCTGAGACAGAGATGAACTTTGAGTTCTAGGCCAACCTCGACCACCTCATGAGTTCTAAGTCAGCCTTTCTCAAAGAAGAAAAGACAAAAGAAAGGACGCAGGGAGGAGTAAATTGTCATCCAGGCAGCTCAGTGAAGCCTCGACCTCCTGACTCTGTCCCACCCAGGATGTGATCATCTCTGTCCAGCATGGGTTAGCAACCCGCCAGGCACTCTGCAACCTTCTCTGCTAACAAAATGACCGCCTGATCATCACAGTGTCTTTGCGCCAGCATAACTCCTAGCTATTTTATAATCACCCAAAGTGCAGCAATAATCATAATGGCAGTTTGGAGCTGTTTCCAAAAGAAAATGAAAGTTCTCTGCTTCGTGGGTTTGGTGTTATTTGTGGGTTATGGTATCTGCTGAGGGCCCAGGAACATATTCTCAGCACTTGAGGGGAACTACTGAACCCATCTCAGAAGTCTGTTCTCCATGCAACATAGACAAGGCTATTTCTTTTCCCCTCTTCCTTTGCACCTCCAATTATAAAATCTCAAAGATCTCAGCTACCTTGTGTCTTATTAAGTTCCTTCTTACCCTTTTCATGTGTCACCACCACCATGACCATCACTCTTTTTACGTGTCACCACCACCACCATGACCATCAGCCCTTCCCAACTGTCCCCTATGTTATAATTATCACCACCCATGTTGTCTTTCTGTCTTCAGCCTGTCTAATCCACCCCCAAACACACCTTCTAATCAGTGTCCACTGACTCCTTTAAAAAGTAAATACAAGGGTTAGAGAGATGTTTAGGGTCTTGCAGAAGACCCTAGTTTGGATCCTTCTAGCCATCAGATGGGTCACAATTACTTGCTACTTCAGCCCCAGGGGATTTAATGTCCTCTTCTGGCCTCCATGGGTACCTGAATTCATGTGCACATATTCCCACATAATCACACACACACACACACACACACACACACACACACACACACACACACACACCTCTCTCAAGATAATTATTTGAAAATAAATAAATAAATCTAGGTAGCTGCATTGTGCTTTTGAGCCCCCATGGGGCTGAAGAGACACAAGTTCCCACACCAGCAGGTCAAGGCCACAGCTCGAAGGAGGCACAGGCCCTCTGTGTCTGTGTCTGGTAGAGCTGGGTGAGACAGAAAGACAATCCTTTCAGCTCACAGACAACCACAAGACTGGCTGGACCTTCGAGCACACATAAAGCCAGTGAGAAGCCAGACAAGGAACACAACCATGGGGCTGAAACAGGAACCTAGTGACATGGCCGTGATCCTCTGACACAATGTTCTCCAGCTCCATCTGGGGACACTGGACTCGAATGCCAACCTTCATCAAGGTGCTGTGCTCACTTCCCTGCAGACTACCCCTTCAGACTACTAAAGGTTGATTTATAACAAGAATTTATCATCCAAGCACTGACAGTAATGGCCACATCTACCTTTATATTCTGATCACAGTGGTCTCCTGACTTAACTCTTCCTAAAACTCACTTATTCATCTCTCACTGCTGTGTGATCCAAACACACGCCAGAGATTGTGCACATGCATAAATAGAGGGAAGCGCAATGCACTGTCTGAGGAGTAGACTCAGAAGTGTGCCATGTGATATGACCTCCAAGTCAGAAAACCCTGCATCTTAGCAGGAATCGACTTTACACTACTGCTCCTTTTATAATTTTCTCATCCAGCTGATGCCTCGAGCAGGCTTTAACCTCTCAACTTTTGAATTCTGTTTATCTCCCTTCATTCAGTCACATGCACACACTCCTGTTCTTCCAGCATTGGACAATAATTGCTTTTAGGAACTGTAAAGTAGTATAGAGTATTGGCTAACAGTAAGAATTAAAAAAAAAAGAACGAGAGAGAAACACATGAGCACATGTACTATGTGGCCAGCACCGTCACCTGCACTTGGTTATGCAGAGCCTTCTGGGGGTTACGTGGCATATACTTCATGCCCATAACTGATGTGGTTGGAGAGTTGGTATTGGGCCTATTGCACCAGCAGAAGGGAAAGAGTGCTGCGTGTTATGCACATCAGTAAAGGAGCGTGCTGCTCATTCTGCAGAAAACAGAAACCCCCTTTGGATTCCAAAGTAGGGCCTCAAAACATCCCGTCATTTTCATTTACGTTGTTGGAGGCTTGGGCTATTAGTATATCTTCTACTGTTAAACTGTTTGTTGTCACCCTGAATAAATTCTGCACATTGTCTATGGACAAGTGATCAGCTAATAGTTCTGCTGCTAACTGATTTTTTTAAAAATCAGGTTGCATAATAAAAAATGTAAATCTAGTTCTGTCACCTTCCTGCTGAAGCTTTGCGATGTGTCCTGTTGTACATATGCATATGTCCAATTCCTTACGGTAGTCTCTAGAAAAGAGTGAGAAGACATCCCAGCATCCTCAGCATCATTCCAGGTTAACCCCATTCTCTTGAGATATAGCTGGGAACCCCTACCCCACTCTAAGCATCCCAGTTTGAATAATAAACCATCTGGTCTACCTAACCCTAAGTCTTCCCACAATCTGACTCTTGCCTGACTCTCCAGCCTTACCTCCAACTACTTAGTTGAAACATTCATACTATCAGGACTATCTCTCAAGTGAAAAAATGATCTAGTAATGCCAAACTCCAGGCCACTCAGCTCAAATATGCAACACTTATCATCTTCCGGCTTGTTCTCCTACAGTCTGTGTTCATCAGCTCTTAGTTATTTGACCTTGTTATCTGTGGTCCTTGAGGTACTACGGCATGGCAAAGGCATGTGACAAGACACTACGGACCTCATGACAAACAGGAAGTGAAGAGGAAGAGAAGGAACTGGGCTCTCTGTATTCATTCTCTCAAGAGCATGCCCCCAATGACCTAACTTCCTTCCCTTAGGTCCCACCTATTAAAGGGTCCACATCCTCCCGATCGGTCACAAGCTGGAGGGCCAGCAGCTTTTTTGGATTATCACTCCCCTAAAGGGAGGGGAAACATAGATGCTGCTCTCAAGACTGAGGTTGAAGAAGGTCTGTGCGTTACATCAATTTTGAGTGATGGGTCCTAGGGAGAACTCTCAGCAGTCTCCTGTATCCTGCCCTCCCAACCCCCAGGAGAGGCAACTACCAAGCCCAGCTTTGGCAGTCCATTCTGAAGACAGATTGCAGAGCACCAAGCCAAATGCTCTGTGATGACTCATTGCCTGGGATCAGGAGGAACGTGGGGAGCAGAAGACAGTTGGAGGGGTTTGGTACCTACTTTTCCCCCATCCTGGTTTTCTTTGCCTCCAGTTCACAATGTGTTTGGGCAGTTGAATGGTGCTGCCCTGGAGATAACCTGAGTGGTAGAAGAAGCAGAGCCAGCAGTCTCAAGACAGATTAGCATCCTTGCACAGTTGCTTTCTGGCTGTGTGACTTTGGCCTTCCTCCTGAATGTCCAACACTCTCCTACAGCCATAGCTTCCTCCCTGTCCATCTGGCATTCACCGTGAGTTTTGAGAAACATATACTTGGAAGTTCTCCTGGTGATGTAGTCTGTGAGCGCACTGTGCTATAATGTGATTATTTGCTTGATGGAATCTGCATTTCCCTAGCCCTGTCAGCCGGTGAGGTAACATGTCTCATTGGCTGCTACCCTTGGGACTCAAGGTGTGCCTTTGCACCTGAGAGGGTTTTCTCACACCTCCAGGGCCACGTGCCAGGCATCCGTACAATCTGACTCCACAGGCCCAATTTCACAGATGTTCTCCTGGGCAAGCCTCTTTGTCCTCTTGATCCTGGGCTGTCTCTGTGGGCATGCTGCCAATGCCCAAGAGTCTCTTCAGTGCCAGGACAGAGCCATACTCCCCACCTCCACCCCCTCACTCCAGACACCAAATCATATACTGTCCCCTAAGGTTTGAACTCTACCGTCGCCAGGCCAGGCAGGGAGCAAATGTCCACAAGCCCATCCCCCCAACCATGCCTCTTAATATTCAGAACCTTCGTCACAAACCTTCCTTCTTATTCTGCCAAAACCAGAAGGCTGGTGCTGGTTTCATGGGGCTTGCCATAGCCCCATGCCTTAGGTGTAAGCAAGATCAGCTCCTGTAGGACCCTCTAAAGAGAACCCAGACCTGGGTCATGGTAGATGAGCAGCAGCTGAAATGGTGACAGAGAAGGGCATCATGTCTCAAGACCATTACAAGGGGATTTCAACTGAAACGAAAGAGCAAGGGAAAAGAACGCAGAGAAAATTGGTTACCATGACAGTTTTCTGTGAGTCGTGCTTTCTTAAACTGCAGGTCAGGGCTCATTCGTGTATCTTGAAATCAGTTTAGTATGTTGTCACTCATGTATATTTCAAGTGATCGAACAGAAGAGCAGCAGTTCTCAACCTGTGGTCGGAGACCCCCACTGAAGTCACATATCAGATATCCTGCATATTACATACTTACATTATGATTCATAGCAGTAGCAACATTACAGTTATGAAATAGCAACAAAATAATTTTATGGTTGGAGTCATCACACCATGAGGAACCATATTAAAGGGTCATGGCATTAGGAAGATTGAGAACCAATGTAATAGAGTTAAAATATTAGTGCCCATTACATAGAATTAGACTAAGTTTTGCTTCCTGACATCTTTGCTTCTATTCAGTAGTTATTGAGCTGTGTGGAACTGCTCTTAGGTCAAGCAGTTAAATGTCTATACAGCTTCACTCTCTTCATCTTAATAATATATATACTTAATAATACGTACTTCAGTATATGTAATTAAAAAACTAAGTTCAATGAGTCACAACTGAAAACTGAGCAGGACTACTATTTTCTTTCTTCCTTTTTCTCTTTTTAATGTATGTGGTCCCGGCTTACTGTGTACTCACTGAGACCTCTCTCCTGAGTATCATGAAACTGACCAGCCCATTTGATTTCACCAATATTGGGACTTACAGGAGAAAAGGCGTGTGTTGGCATGGAACAGGTGCTCAACTATGCATCATTTAAATCTGGATACAAATGGGGAGTGGCTGCAAATTGTTAACTCCATCTTGAAGGGGGAAAAAAGTCTGTTTCTTTACCGTTTTGGAGGTTAAGAAGTCTAAAGTCTAGAGCCTGCACAGTGAGGGCCTTCTGACTGTAGCATTTGTAGTAAAAGGCAGAATGGTTCACACTAGTAGCTTCAAGCCCGCTGATAATTGGCATGGACCCACTCATGAGAGTAGAACACGCTTACTTAACACCTCCCAATGGGCCCCATTTTTTTTTTAAAGATTTATTTATTTATTACATATACAATGCTCTGCCTGCATGTACACTTGCAGGCCAGAAGAGGGCATCAGGTCACATTATAGATAAGTATGAGCCACCATGTGGTTGCTGGGAATTGAACTCAGGACCTCTGGAAGACTAGTCAGTGCTCTTAACCACTGAGCCATCTCTCCAGGCCCCAATTGGCCCCATTTTTCAAACTCTGCTAATGCTGTGGGTTCAGTTTCCAGCTAAGGCTCTTGGGAGGATATATTCAAGCCACAGCAACCACTCAAACAAAGGAGGAAGAGGCATAAGAGGGAGGATGGGAGAAGAAGCAACAAGAAGAGATCACTGTACAGGGTAGGACAGTCTCAAGAAGAAGTAGATGCGGGGCTCAGATGAGATCCCCAGGTCTCTGTCACTTCTAGCACTTAGCTGCTCTACTTTCCTTTAGACTGGAGTTCTCTTGCTCAGCAAGAAGGCAGATCGTTGATGCCCACAGACAATATTTATCTTATCCCATTAATGCCCACCAGAGGGGGGGGGCGGGCAGAGGCAGAGAGCCTAACTCTCCGGCTCCCATCTGTTTCCTCCTGACCTGCAGTGATGCATAAGCTTTTCATGCTGAAGAACCGCTTTTCATTTGTGTCCTCTCTCTCTCTCTCTCTCTCTCTCTCTCTCTCTCTCTCTCTCTCTCTCTCTCTCTTTCTCTCTGCCTCTGCATCTCTCTCTGTCTCTGTCTCTGTTTCTCTCTCTCTTATACACAGAGAAAGAGACAGACAGACGTAGCATGCAGACAAGCAAGTAGGTAATCCCACAAGTAGAGTGGACACGACACTAGATCCTAGCATTGGGATAAGATAAGATCTTCTAGTGCAAGTCATAGAATGGGCCCAGAAGAGATCCAGGTAACCTCGCGACTCAAACCAGTAGCAGGTCCACTAAAAAGCCACTTGGCTGATGACTCCTCCCCCTTACCCCAGACTATCTTAGTGCCCAGACAAAATCCCAACCACTAAGGAAGCTAAGATGGTGATGTGGGGAGTAGGGATGGGTGCAGTGACGAAGAGCCTTGTGGGAAGAAGACAATGGTCCTTGATAACAGAGGGCAACAACAGCTGTCACCTGAGGTTTGCAAAAATTGGGTGTGACCTCACCGCTAGGAGAGGCCGGAAAAGACCAGCATGCTCTTTAAAACATAGTTGTCATCATGTACACTGATGGGGGCAGAAAGATACCAGTGCCTGAAGCACAGAATCAGTAGCCGTTCTCATGATACCTGCTTCCTTTTCTGTTCATGGCGGGACTAAGTTTTCTAGAACTAATTTTTACCTTCCTGTTATATCCATAAGTGTATGTCCACGGCCAGTGACAGGAGGAGACAGATGATAGATAGATAGATAGATAGATAGATGATAGATAGATAGATAGATAAACAGACACACACAGAAAGACAGACAGACAAACAGATAAATACAGACAGATAGACAGACAGACATATATGGATGTAAAGATGCGCAGAGATTCTCCAACAACTAGATTCCTTATTTCTTTCATCTTCCTCTGCTATTGTTGAAGAATTCAGACAGTCACTAGCTTTGTCATCCTCCTTGGGTTACTGGACTATATTTAGAATATATTAAAAGCTTGTTTGTTAGCTGAAATTTAATTCATTTGGGCACCTGCTTTTTGTTTCAGGCTTTGCTTGTGTGCATGAACTGAATGTGAAACCGCACCCCCTTCTCGCCCCGACCCTTCCTCTGGGAGGGGAGACAGTGGCAACCAGGCTTTTGCTAGGAGACTCAGCCAAGGGCCCTCTGTATCTACGGCCGCTGCGTCTTCAGCTTCAATCAACCACAGATGAAAACAATTCCCTTAAATTACAACTGCATCAACCATGCATAGACTTTTTTCCTTGTCAATATTCCCTAAACAATACGCTATAGCAGCTGTTAGGTGGTGGGTTGTGACCAGCATGTTAAAAGATCAAACGGGATAGCACAGAAATATTAGAATGCATTATACAAAAGGCTAAGTGTTGTTTCACGGCATTTTACATATCATTGGCCTTGTATTCAGTTTTGTGAGGAATCCAGAGAGGATTTAAAGTACTCAAGAAGCTATGCGCAGGTTACGTACAGATAACACGCCTTATACTATAAGGGCCTTTAGCGTCCTTGGACTGGGACACAGTGCTGGATCCTGGAACTAGTCCCCCACAAAAGCAAGGGACAGCTGGGTACTCCAGGTCCCCAGGTGGCAAGAAAGGGAGCTACTGTTCCCACCCTGAACCTTCTTGATGCATTTGGAAGCTACTCTCCTAATTTAGCCCACCGGCTCACAGTGGTCACTGGGGCAGTGGGGAGGCCCCCAGTGCTGTTTAGCTCTGCCACTCTGGCTAACAGGTGTTAAGAGCTGCGGGGAGGCAGCGCCTATGCTGAGCTCTCAAAGAAGGGATAGTTGCTTCCTGTCCCCTTGCCCTTGCTTCTCTTCCTGAGCCAATGCCTGCTGTTGCAGACCCACAGCATTCCCAGATCAGGCCTTCTTTCCTGTCGGTCAGCGGGATGCCGCGGATGCCGCACACCACAACCTTCTACTTCCTCCTCCAGTTTGCTCCCAGGTTCTCTCTGAGCCCTTCAGATGGTTGCTGTAGGTTCCCTTTGGGCACACTCCAAGTTGTTGTGGCTTCGTAGAAACGAGCAGTGAGTGCATTACTAATCCCAGCACCAGGCAGGTCACTTGAAGAAGAGCCTCTAAGCCTCCAGGACAAACCAACTGAGCATAGGGGTCGGGGAGACGGTGGGGGACTTCCTAGAAGATGAAGGCTTTCCCTCCCGGGTGCTCGATTGTTGGTTTTAATGTCAACTTATTACAAACTAGAGCCAGCTGAGTGGGGGAGCCTGTGCTGAAGAAGTGTTCTCCTTGCCTTAATTGATGCGGGAAGAGCCCCCAGGTGTGGGTGGCACCTTCTGGTGGCAGAGGGAAGATCATTTGCCTTCTCCACATGGCTTTTCCTCTCACAGACACTTGACTTACCCATTTTCTGCTGCAATTGATTCCTTCCCTGATATCAGAACCAAGATTTCCAGACCTCCATCACTAAGGAGCAGCGGCGATGTTTAGACCTTCCAGGACCTACAGAGGTGTCCAGCCCAGGGGGCGGAGCAACTAACTACCAGTCAGATTGCTATGATGCCATGGGACACTCCAGCTGTTGAGACACCCAGCTGCAAGGGCGTTCCCCACATGGTCTCTGCTTTAGTTTCTGCCTCTAGGTTTCTGCTGAACCTTCTACTCTGGCTGCTCTTGGTGGGGGACCTCTAACCTGTAATTAACCCTTTCCACCCCAAGATGTTTAGGTGCTTGGTGTTTTAGCACAGCAGCAAAAAGCAAAACCAAAATGACTGTCTCACTTGTCCAATTCCTCCTGTACCAAATGTTTTATCTGTTGCCCGGAACACTTTACTTAAATTGTGTCTGTTCTCCTCTTAATCAAATACCCACTGATCCCAGTTGATGGATATAGACCATTTCCTGGGTATCCATGACATTCGTATAAACATTTTGCACATTGGCCCGGGCAGTTTCCCATTTCCTTCTTAAGACAAGTTTTTCCCATTCAGAGCTAATAAAATAAGGATTGATCCCATGAAAAACAAATCAAGGAGATGCTATTTACACTGGTTTAATAAAATGAACAAGGTCGTTTGCTCTTGGGAAACGTGTCAGAAAGGGGCACCTAGTAAAGTGAGGTCACTGGGGGTGGATGATTTTCAAAGGCCAGAGAATCAAATGATTGTCACTAAATTGTCCTTTAAGGTAGATGGGTAGATCCAGTGATCAGAGACCACTCAAATACTTTGGTTTCCAGAGGAATATAGTGTGCAAAGCTGGGGACCTTTATAATGGTGAGTTAAAAGTACAGTGAGAACAAGGAGATGCCTTGAAAGAAGTAAAGAAAGTCTGGAAAAGCAAACACCTCTTTCTGGCACTCCAACTACAGAAGGTTCAGATTTAGTACAAGTCATAAGTGGTTAGGCGGCATAGTTGTGAACGTTGTTATAGGATATGTGTAGTGAAATCTTTCCTGAATCTTCTCTAAGGACTCTAGAAAAATGGCCTACGTTGCCCACTGACATGGTCACGGACACATCCTCTTGCTAAATTCTGCAAGTGGGATGTACATGGATTGAAGAAAACAGGACAGAATTAGAGTACTGATGGATGGCTTATGTACAATTTACATTCAGCAACCATTGGAAATATTACATTGAGAGACTTTATGCAGCTATTAAAAATAATGTCCCGGGGGCTGTGAGTAGCAAGGGTATCAGCCATTGCCTAGGCAGTTGCTGAGTTTGTTCCCTGGCACAAAGACCTGAATGACCAGGGAAGACAGAAGACCAAGCCTCAGAGAAAAGAAAACCCTATACATTCCTGATGAGGGAAACCCAACGCTGGAATTCCATTATATTGTCACTCACTTTGGCATTTACTAGGGTCCCTGGGTCCTCCCTTTTCCCTGTTGAGTCTATCTAGATGCTCACCCCTGTAGAATCTGTAGAGCCCATTCTGGGACCCTGTCCTAGTTAGCTTATCTGTTAAGTTGGCATAGCCTAGAATTACTTGAAAAGTTAGTCTAGTTGAAGGATTTCCCAGGTCATATTGGCCCAGAGGCATGTCTATGAACGGTTCCTCTGCTCACTGATAGAGGAAGGCCCAAGCCACTGTGGGAGGCACCATTCCCTGGGCACATGGTCCTGAACTGCATAAGAAGGTTAGCTAACCATGAGCTTGTGATAGGGCCAGCAAGCCACATCCTTTCAGGTCTGTACTTTAAGTCCCTGCTTGGGACCCTTTCCTAACTGCCCTCAACGATGGACTGTGACTTGAAAGCATAAGCCACACGCAACCTTTTCCTCCAGCAACAGAATGAAATCTAGGAGAGACTCCAACAGCCTGTAAGAAAAGAAGAGGTGGGGCTTGGTAGACAGAAGATGGAAAACCCTTTTTTTTTTTTTAAGCGTCTGGTCCTGATGTAGGTCTAGAAAGTACATGGCATAGAGGATGTGCTTACTACGTAGACTAGGGTTAGGGCTGTGCCTGTGAGCCCCAGAGCAGTGAGTGGTTGGGATCCTTGCGGATTCAAGGGAAGACTGCAAGCAATGCTCATCTGTCCTAGACTTGGCTTTCTGATGGAGACGACCAAGAATTTGTTGAACAGAGATCCCTGGAAAAAATGTGAGATAGGGGACTAGTAGCAAGGAACAACAATCTTGTGCATAGGGACAATAGTGTAGGTTATAAGAAGGTTGCGACATGAGGGTTATATGTGTGTTTAGGGCTCATTCTTTCTACTTTGTTCATTTGCTCATATAATTCTGCCCTCAAAATATTTGGCATTAGACATTAGAATGGTAAAACAAAGCAAACTCTGTCCAATCATCAGACATATCAAGTCCCCTTGCACTTTGGTGTTGCAAAGGCCATTGTGGTGTTTTGAATAGCAGCGGCCCCCATAGACGCATGCTTGGCCCATACGGAGTGGCACTATTAGGAGGTGAGGCCTTGTTGGAGTAGGTGTGGCCTTGGAGGAAGTGTGTCACTGTGGAGGCAGGCTTTGAGGTCTCCTATGCTCAAGCCATGCCCAGTGTGGGACGCAGTCTCTCCTTCTGCTGATGTTGAAATCTTGCTCCTTCTCCAGCATCATGTCTGCCTGCACGCTGCCATGCTCCACACCATGGTGATAATGGGCTAAACCTCTGAAATGGTAAGGCAGCCCCAATTCGATGTTTTGTTTTGTTTTACAAGAGTTGCTGTGGGGCCAGGTGGTGGTGGCGGCACACACCTTTGATGCCAGCTCTTTGGGAGGCAGAAGCAGGCAGATCTCCCTGAATTCAAGGCCAGCCTGGTCTACAGAGTGAGTTCCGGGGCAGCAAAGGCTAACACAGAAAAACCCTGTCTCAAAAAAACAAAACACAAAACAAAACAAAAAAAGAATTGTTGTGGCTGTGGTGTCTCTTCAGAGCAATAAACCTTAACAAGACAGCCATGAACACACTGACGGTTTTATAATCTGGTCAGGCCTTCAGGTGATGTGAATCAGTGTCTCCAGTTTAGGGCTGGGAAGCCCTATGTTAGACCATTGCGCTTTCTCATAGAATTGGAGAAAGCAAGCACTCAACAAGGTCAGAGCCAGCAAGAGCCGCAGAAGGTTTCCCCAATCTGACTCTTCTCTTTTTTAAAGAATATTTATTGTGTATACAGTGTTCTGCTTGCACGTACATCTTCACATCAGAAGAGGGCACCAGATCTCATCATAGATGATTGTGAGCCACCATGTGGTTGTTGGGAATTGAACTTACAACCTTTGGAAGGGCAAGCAGTGCTCTTAACCTCTGAGCCATCTAGCCAGCCCCCAAATCTGACTCTTAATTGCATCTCCGAGGGGCTGTGTGTTGATATTAAATAGGAATCTTTTGCAAGACTGTGCCCAGGACACTTCATGAAAAGTAATAACCAGAGGAGCAGAGCTTTAAAAGAGACAAGCTGCCTTGAAGCCTGTGTTAACTAGGTGGCAGGGAGCAAGTCAGGGATCTTTCCCATCGTGCAGATGAGAGAACCACTGTGGCAAGGTTAAGTCCTCTGCCCATGAGGCATGGCCTGGGCCTCTAAGCCATGTCCTTGTCCCTTCGCAAGTCAGGGACCCTCTACTAAGGCTCATGCAAGACATCGAGACAGATAGTCTCTGGTGAGTCCAGGAACTCACCATGGGACACCTCCCTTGGCCCATTCGGAATATGTCTACAAAATGTGTAGGTTCTGAGGAGGATGAGGCTGGGGTATGAATGGAGGTGGGCTTTGAGATCTCCTATGCTCAGTGGAATCCTCTGGTCCATGCCAGTGACATAGTCTCCTCCTTCTGCTGCCTGTGAGTCAAGATGTAGAACTCTCAACTCCTTCTCCAGAACTATGTCTCCCTGCATGCCGCCATGTTTCTGGCCATGCCAACAACGGACTAAACCTCTGAAACTGTAAGCCAGACCCAGTTAAATGTTTTCCTTTATAAGGACACATTTGCTGTGGCCGTGGTGGCGGCTATCATAGGCTGTCACAAATTCAGTGAACTTGAAATTCATTCTTGCCCGATGGTAGACGCTAAAAGTCCAAAATCAACATTACAATGCAGAACTCAATGTGCCTATGATGCCAGACTCTCTTTGGGGGTCCTAGGGGGCCATCTTACCTGTGTCCCTTCTAGCTTCTGGCTTTTGGCCTTTGGCACTCCTTGGCTTCAGACTACATCGTTTACCCCAGTGTTGAAGCTAGCACCTGACACATGACTAAATGTAGGCTACTAGATGGCTCAGGACCACCTCCTAACTCCATGTTCTTAACTTAATGAGGCATACCCACAAAACAAGCACTTGACATAAGGTGACCATGACAGGTTTGAGAAATGTGGACCTGATGTCTTAGAAGGGCATTATTAAGCCAACCAGGCCAAGGCCTGGAATGCTACACTGACCCCCTTCTGTCTCTGGGTAACTGCTTGAAGGAGCGTACTCTGTGGAAAAGGAAATATGATATAGTAACAAAAGAATTTGGGGGAAAACTATGTGGAGGACAGTAAGCCCAGAATAGCCTTCCTTAAATAGTTCATGTGGTAATTATAGCCCTGAGCTAGTTTGCTGGTTCTTATAGCCACTGCCTCTGCTCATGCGCATGCCTGTAGAGGAGCTGGCTCAAATTCCCAGGCCTTGAGCTTCCACTGCCTCCAATCAAATGCAGGGGAAGAGAGACTGGCCCCACAACCCTGGAATGCCAAAACTGAAAAGTCCCTAGGGGTCCTGTTGTCATTCCACACTTCCCTCCCTCCCTGGTCACACAAGGGCCTGAGGCTTACCGAACCAGAGTGCAGCTGAACCTCCCTCGCCTATAAACCACACTCCCATTATTTGTGTCTATATTTTTAAGGGACCAGCACAGCCACTCCCCAAAATGCCTTTAATTCCAGGACACAGGGATAAGGTACAAGTTAATGGTGACTATCAAGTAAGCATGTGGCAACATTTATTTGAGAGGGCCAATGGTGGCGTCCTCTTCTCTCTGGCCCCTCCCAAGCTTGGTTACAGTGCTTTCTACTCACCCCCTCAGGCTCTAGGCTACGTGTTTTACACACTCTCACATCTTGTGCTCTTGCCGAGTGTCAACCTGCACACTACACACTGGTTCCTCCCCTTGCTCTTCTCACTCCCTGTCCCTTCCGCCCCTAAGTCTAAGACCTTCCAAACAGAAAGAAAATGAGGGAGCAAGTGTCGGCTTGCAGAAGGTAACGTGGCTTAACTTCACATTGTAGATTTCACCCGAATGAATCGCCCTGTCATATACCATCACACAAACGTGCATGGGTATGTGTGCGTGTGCGCGCATGTGCGCGCGCGTGAACACACACACACACACACACACACACACACACACACACACACACTGGCCTTTGGGTCCTTTATATCACCAGTGAAGCATGTGCCCATGAGGAAATTGGGCCCAAGGCCAGCACCTCTCATTTCTTGGGTGGCCACATCAAGAGTTACTACAAGCCTCACTTGGATAGCCACGTGACCTCCTTTTTCTTTCTTTCTTTCTTTCTTCCTTTCTTCCTTCCTTCCTTTCTTTCTTTCTTTCTTTCTTTCTTTCTTTTTTTTTTTTTTCCAGACGGGATCGCTCTGTGTTAGCCTTGGCTATCCTAGAGTTGCTTTCAGGCCAGGCTGTCCCTCAAATTCACAGCAAGCCACATGACCTCTTAACATACCTTCCTCATCCTGGGAAATCAAGGGGCTAATAACACCTGCCTTGCGGGAGATTTTGTGAAGCATCAATGACGCAATGCCTGTAAAATCCTCTTGCATGGAAATTAGTGCCACTTGACAGCCAATAAATATTAGTGGAATCGATTTCTGGGTCATTTCCTCTAGGAAGATTTTTTTGACGCTCCCCCCCCCCTCATCTCCTTGGAGCACTGACCTTTTGTCCCATCCATGCCCTATATATGGTCACCTTAGAAACAATAATAAATAATTAACCCGCTCTGCCCCACTAGCCCTATCCTCAGCCCCCAGGCTCTCTGCTTCTCTAAGACAGAAGGGCAAATCATCTACCTCTGCCCCAAGTGCCTAGCACTGTATCTCCTGAGCTGACTCCCAGGAGATGCCTCGAAATGCTGGCGGAACTAAGTCAAGATGATGAGGCTTTCTGAGAACAAGCCTCTCAGGCCAGAATTGCTTTCATTTGCCACAGCTATTTCTGCCTCTTATTTCTTCATATCAACGGCGGCTAAGCCCATGGAAAGGCAGCTCACTGTGGCAGCCTCAAGACATTCTGTGGGCTCTGCCTGACCCTAAGCAGATGGGCCTTAACAAAAGAGCTCAAATCGTTAATATCCTGCCAGTGCCCGGACTCACTCCACCAACTGCCATAGTTTCCAACTGGACACACCTCATCATTTGGGAAGGAAGTGTCTCAGGGGAGAACCGTGTCCCTCTCCAATGTCCCTGAAAGAACTGCTGCATGATCTCATGGCATGAGGAGCTTCCTGTGCACAACCAGGGTCTTGTCTGTGTGGAATACATGTCAGGACATCCAGGGAGTCATATTTAGACAGGAGAGCCTGGGACCTAGCCTGGGACCCGGACATCATAAATGTCGGGAGCACAGCAGAGTGAAGTTCTATGAGTTAACTTAGGAAAGAATAAGTTAGGTACCAAATCTGAGGCTGAAATGAAGGGCCAATGGCGTAGCAGGCAACAAAGATAGAGTGAAGAGTTCCTCAAACAGGTTGTAGAAAAAGAGAGAAGCGGGCTGTGTGGGAAATTACTAATATCTCTGGCACAGGTGGACACTTCATCTTTTCCATTGCCATGGGAACATAGGTTATAGATTTGCTCAAAAAGGGATGGGGGCCCAAAGAGCTAAGAAACTTGCTGAAACTCAAATACTAAGCAGAGAGCAGAAGCAGAGCTACACTCAGACAGTGGGTCTGGCCTGCTCCTACGTACTCCACGACCAACATGGCAACAGGAGTATGTGCTGTACTCTGCCTCCATTGGTTCCTGCTTACTATGCCCAGCTGATTTGGAAGCCCATGCTTGGTGGAGAGGCACGGTCCGTTGCCTTTTCTATAAAGAAATGATGCTCATAGCCCAGTTCTGCCTCTGGAATCCATACTGGCGTCTCATTTCTCTGAGCTTCTTTCCTTTATCATTCAACAAATGTACCCCTGCTAATCAGTGTGACCTAAGTGGGGCCTCTTGTTACAGCTGGAAATGTTTTCTTTCTTGGGTCAATCATAAGAGGCAACACCTGAGACAGAACCTGAGAAGGTAAGAGGGGACTCTCTCTCTCTCTCTCTCTCTCTCTCTCTCTCTCTCTCTCTCTCTCTCTCTCTCTCTCTA
Source organism: Acomys russatus (assembly GCF_903995435.1). NCBI lineage: Eukaryota > Metazoa > Chordata > Mammalia > Rodentia > Muridae > Acomys > Acomys russatus. The sequence goes on along the minus strand of NC_067144.1, from coordinate 7,669,197 downwards.
TCTCTATCTCTTCTCGTCTCTTCTCTTCTCTCTCTCTCTCTCTCTGTCTGTCTCTCTCTCTGTCTCTCTGTCTCTGTCTGTCGGTTTCTGTCTCTCTCTCTCTGTCTCTCTCTCTGTGTCTCTCTGCCTCTGTCTCTGTCTCTGTCTGTCTGTCTGTCTGTCTGTCTGTCTGTCTCTCTCTCTCTCTCTCTCTCTCTCTCTCTCTCTCTCTCTCTCTCTCACTTGCCCCCAGAAAGCATGACAAAGAATGTGGATTTTTTTTTGGAGACACAGTTTCTCTGTGTAGCCCTGGCTGTCCAGGACTCAGTCTAAAGACCAGTCTCTTCTCAAACACACAGCGATCCACCTGCCTCTGCCTCCTGAGTGCTAGTATTAAAGAACATAGATTTCTAAGACATAATTCTTGGAGGTTGGATGGATCCCACCAGATAAAAACTGAATGAAACTGTGACCAAACACTAAACTTAATGCTGAGCAGTAGGCCAACCGACTGAAGACTATCTCCATGCTTGGTTTCTTGTTGCTGTCCCTGGGCAGTAAGCGAAGGTCTGCATTCCACTCTACAGGACTGCCGTAGAGGGAGAGCTGCCCTCTGATGTCACTGCAGGTGAAAGCATCCCAGAATCTGCGATCAGACATGTTGCTTTCAGTTCGCTCTCCAAGAAGAGCCCTCCTCTTGGCTACAGTACAGAGCACCTCGCTTAAGATTCTTGGATCATGGCAAATCAAACTGACTCACCCAAGAAGGAAACATCACATCCGGTTGAATGGAAGGCCCAGGGTAGGGCGGGGCCTGGACACTGTGCCTTCTGTATATGGTTGGGGATATCAGAGACAGAGAGCCTTCCTTGTGTTTCCATCCACTACCCCAGCAGCTTGTCCTCTATAGATGGCTGCAGTCAATCGCTATCAGGTTACGGGCGTTTAATGCAAACCAGGATGTGGGATGCTTCCAAGAGTGGACTGTAATTCCAGAGTCTTAGAGAGACACCCTCCACACCCCCACATCTAGACTAGCAACAGAAGCCAGTGGGACGCTTGAAGTTGGTAACAGGTGGATGCCCCAAATTATAACCACGACTCAGCTGGAATTCAGCCAACAGAACTTGCTATAGAACTTAAGTACTGTTTTAGGCTCACCTTAGCTGGGGAACCTCTCCTTTCATCAAGACTGCGATCCAGAAGAGTGGCAGAGACACTGCCGGCAGAAATGTGCAAGTGTTGAGCCATTGACCGATGTGTGACACAGCCCTGCATGTGGCTGATTTCTGAGTCACTATACAAAGTTTCAGAAGCCTGTGGTTGTCATTGACCTTGTCCTCATGAAGGAAGCTTTATATGAGTCTCTGGAGAGTGCCAGATAACAGCACGGGCCGTTGTCTGTGTCCATTCAGGAAGGTAAGAGCATAGCCTATGTCTTTAGACTCTTAACTTATGGTCTGACAGCACTGGGTGGGGCCCTACATTCCAGAAGTCTTCAAATCCTAAGGCTGATTTTTACTATATTCACTGGAGTTGATGTGGCCGGGGTGGCTGGGGGAGGGGGGAGGAGGTGGTGGGAGGTGCAGGGGGTGGGGAGAGGGGGATGACTTAAGATCTGCCACATCCATGTCACCCAAGTCTCATTCTCTGCATTCAGCTAATATTTTAAATTTTATTTATTCACTTTACATCCCAATTGCAGCCCCTGCCTTCCTCTCCTCCCAGTCCCAGCCTCTTTCCGCTTATCATATATTTTCAAAGCACTGTCCACACCCAGGAAGTAGAGAAACTTGCCCTGGGTATTATCACTTCCCCTACAGGAGGACATAAGGACATTAAGGGCAGGAATGGCAGCGAGTCTACAATTTGGGTCGTATTGCAAGAAGCATCAGGGGTGATGATGCAGGGAGAGTACATGAAGTATGGACCACACATGCTTTTGTAGAAAGGGATATTGTAGAACACAACAGACAGTAGGTGTCATGATGCATCTTGGCTGTACTAAGCCTTGCAGATGACACCTGTCACGAGTGATGCCGTGACATGGTAGTTGATAAAGACAATACAGACTAGGCTTGTCTTCCAACAACTATCCCCACTATCACTGCTAACAGGTGAGAGGACACTGGATGGAGCCCACAGCAGGGCATCAACAGCTATGTAGAAGCCACACATTGAGACTTTTCATCTGGTGTGCTCTCACTTCAGACAGACAAGCAACATATTGATTTTCTTCCCAAGAGCGTCTCAGTGGCTGAGTCAGTAGCAAAGCTGTCAGTGCTGCGCAGCCAGCCTTGGCGGGGACAGTGGATTTGGACCTGTGGCATTCTAAGCTGCTCTCTACTCTCTATCTACTAGCCTGTAAAGACAAAAAAGCTTGAGCAGAAAGTTGAGAGGGGAGCACATGTGCATGGATGTATGCGATGTACACACAATGGAGATGTGTGTGTGTGTGTGTGTGTGTGTGTGTGTGTAAGCATGTGTGCCCATGAGGTGAATGTATCATAGTGTGCAGATCTGAATTCTCTCATGAGTTTTCACAGAAGCTCTGGGCTCTGTGGTCTCCTCACATAGGAATGGAAAACACTGGACAGGCCAAGAAGATCTATGCTGTTCTTGCTTTATCTTCATAGAGATGAGCTCTGGGCCAGCATGAGGAATTGCATGGTGTTCTGAGAAGAGCGTAACTTCTGCCAATATCACTCCTCGGGCTCTCTCCCTGTGAACACTGGCTCCTCCATATCTAGGGAACCCAGTTTGCACTAAGCCTAACAAACAAGATGCTCTCTCCAAGACTACTACCACTTACATTCTCACCTCACCCTCTAGGCTCCTCTACATTTCGGCTATTACCACTGCCACCTAACCCTGGTACCGTCTTCCGTACTGCCACCATTACCACCATCACCTCCTCCAACACGCTGGCCTCTCAGCAGCCTACTGCCTCCATCGCCATCAGCAATACTTCCCCCACTCCAATAACTGTTAACCCCTCCCTCACTGCCATCACTATGACCGTCATTACCACCACCTCTCTGGTTATCATCCTTGCCACCATCTCCCCCTGCTCCCACTGTCCTTATCCCTTTCATCCGGGAACCCACTCCTACAACCGTCATCACTGGCGCCCATACTCCTACCATCGTGACCACAGCTGCTGCGCAATTCTGGATGTGCGCGGTGAACGCCTTGCATCATCGTGATCACGGATCGTTTTATCTACTTATGACAACTGCTCCTTCCATAGACACTTCTCCAATGACGAACAAGAGAGCTAGTGTTGATGCAACTTTAGCCCATGAGAGGGAACTGTTAACCAAATGACCCACAAGTCCTCTTCCAGCTCCAAGGCTCTCCATTGTGTGTGGAGTGCAGCTGAGAGTATCTGTCGGTGAAGGAGCCTACCAGTGTACATGGAGGTAGGTGACCAGTTAGTTTAGCCTGGCGTGTTGCCTGTCTTTCCGCGGAGTTTCTCTTGGACCTGGATTTCTAGTCTACAGAGACAGCGGAAGTATAGCCACTTCATAGGGACACCTCTACAGCCGTACCGGTTAGCACTGCCCTATAAGCCAGGAATACAGGTTTGTGACTCAAAGAAAAAGTCAACATGGAGGGTTACATAACGCATATACTATATGTAAATGTTTATTAAAGATTCTATAAGATACTTACTCACCGAGTGGTTGTAAGCAAGTCGCTTTCATGTTTCTCATCCCCAATTTCACCCATAAATAGAAAACTTGACCAATTCTTGCATTCCTGAGGGCATTAAAGACAAGGTGATGAGGGAAAATTTTAGATGCCAGGATGGAACCACAGGACGCTGACTGCTTCCTTCCAACCCCCACTGGTCCCGAGACCCTGAAGCCATCAGCTGTTTGGGGAACACAGTTCTTGATGCGTCCCTCTAAGACAGTGGGTTCCCTGTCCCCAGTTCTATCTCAAATGGCTCTGAAGAAGGAACACAGCGATCCTGTAAAATGTCACTGAGTCAGAAGCTTGGCAGCTTTGCCGACACGCTGGGGAAGACGACGCTAGCTCAGCTTCAGGGGCGAGCGAGCGGACAGTCCTCAAGCTGAGTTCCCTGTGGCTGTCCATGGCACGGCCTTCACTTCTCCTTTTGAGTGTGGGGGTGTACACACACACACACACACACACACACACACACACACACACACACACACACACACGAGCATGCAGTCATAAGCCAATGCCTTGGGTGAGGCAAAGGAAAGTTGAGAATATGCAAAGCCCCCCAGAAGCCCCAAACTGTGCTCAGGAGGCTTGTTTGACTCCCAACCTACGTCCTATCAATGCTGCCTGACCCGCTGCAGCATTCACCGGTGCACTGTACAAATGAGCTGCTTCGCAGCCATTTGCTCAGCTTCCCTCTGAGTCTGTGGGAGTCTCCCCAGCCCCCAGCCTTTTGGTCTCATCAGGGTGTGGCAGAGTCTCCTACTGGGAACCAGACTGTGACTTTGGGATAATGACCTACCCTCTCTCCTAGCCACTATCACTAGCTTCCAACACCTGAGTCACTTCCTGGAAACAGAGCCAAGGAGCCAACAGGGTCCACCTTGTCAGCAACCATAGTCATCCTGTCAGGTGTCTTCCTACTTCCATTTAAATGCCTCAGACTCCACAGAGGGAAAGAATTACGACCAAACCCTGAGGTCCAATGCAGTGGGGTGAGAGCCTCACAGACCTTGAGGCTTGGATTTGATCCTTGTCCCACTTAGTGGCTGCACAACTCTAGGCGGGTTATCTGTGCTTTTTCTTTCCTCCTTACAAATTCAGACTGCGAGATACAAATAAATAATGATATCTGTGTAAGAGTGTTATTGTGAATTTAAGTGAGCTGCTGGCTGGTGTGTGAAGACTTCCCGGTGTTATACAAACATCAGCCAACACAGCTGTCGCCATAATGCCTCTTACCCCTCCAACAACCAGTGCAGTCAGGCGGCAAAGCTGAACAAGAGGTAGCCTCAAACCCCAAGTCAGGTTAGCCATGGTTAGACCATTTAGGTAGCACCCACTGTGTGAACGCTGTTGGGTATCTTTAGCAACATTGATTTTTCTGCCTCTCACAGTTAGCCTGTGTGGAGCGTCATGCGACTTCTACCTTTTCACAGATGAGGAAGCTCGGTGACAGCAGTGAGATCCTTTAAGTTCCCAGGAGGGCTGAGAGACGGGAAGGAAACATCTAGGCAGCTCTCCAGTTCTTTGTGCTTCGCTTCACTCCACAGAAGACTTGAGGGTCTCTGCGAGTGACCCAGGGAAGGCGACCAAGCACACAGAAAGCAGAAAGCTTCCAAACTACGGGGCCTGAGTCGGGATCACGGCTCCTTCGTTTGCTGGCCAAACAAGTGAAAACCCAGGTGAGCTGCCGTCGCTGCCTCCTGCAGGTTAGCTGTGCCAAACCAAGAGGTGGCCGTTGCCACTCTCCTGTTAATGATGAACGTTAAACATTTGTGACATTTATACAACTGCTAAACAAAGAACTAATGGGACCATATATTGGCTCTGGTTTATCTGAGTCCCAGTGCCCAGGCTCCTCTGAGCTATCTCTGTAGTATCCTGCCTAGGTGTGGAGGGGGTTCAACATAGTCCTGTGTTTCTCATTACATAGTGGTACCACGGCCTCATGGGCACTTTGAATTTAAGGAGGGAAAATAAAACAGGGTTATCTGCTCTTGACCATCTCAAACGACAAATGACCTTAATCTCTCCTTTCAAGAATAATGAGAATAAGTAAAAAAAAATAAAAAATAAAACAAAGGGTGGAGAGAGAGAAAGGGGGACATAGTCCAAGGTACCCTGATTGGAGTTCCTGTTGCTCGTGCTTTTCCCTCATCCTCTGTGCTGTGTTCTGCTGCTGCTCATCATCTAGCCCAGAATTCAAGAGGAAATATTCTCCCAGAGTCACCGGGGAGCTCCTGGTGGTCCTCATCATAGACCTTTAAAACACCTCTGTCGCTCAGTATCAAATTCCACTGCCAGTCTACTATGTGAGTGTACCACTGTAGGAACCAGGCCCGGCTAGGCTGCCCGCCTGTCTTGCTGTTTCATGTCCTGTTTCTAGCAGCTTCCGTGTCTGTGTTTATGTTGGTTAGCTAGTCATGTTTTCTGCTCTGAGAACACACCTCTCCCCTCCTCGAGACTTCTCCTCCTGTGCGCAATCACCTCTTGAGGGGATTTCACCTGCGAGTGGCATTCCTGTTTTCCTGCCTATAAAAAGGCTCTTTGGACACTGAATAAAAGCTGCTGTTGCCACTGCTGTTGCCACTGCTGCTGCTCTCTTAGCACAAAGGACCCGCTGTTTTAGTGTGTGTGTGTGTGTGTGTGTGTGTGTGTGTGTGTGTGTGTTAAATCCACAGTCCCTCGCCCTGGACTCGGTACCACGGTGGCACGGGCGCCACATACCACAGTGTGTGATCCTGTGACTATAAGAGAAATACAGCCAGAACGCAAGACAGAGGGGAGACCAGAAAGTACAGACAGCATCGGTGCCTCCATCTTTCCTGGGTGATTCCTTTAATCTCAGGAGGTAAGCTACCTCTGTGACAGCCATTCCCACTCAACATCTACATGCCAGGACTTTTTCCTTCATTGGACCTCATCACGATGGTTATGGTGGTTTATCTTGCGTGTTGGCTTTACAGAAGTCGAAGATGCTCTGATAACTGACAGAAGATTGTTTCTGGGTGTGTCTAGGAGGGTGTCTTCCAGCAGAAACTAGCATTTGAGTTAGTACATTGAATAAAGGTAACCCTCAGCAGTGTGGATGTTATCACCTCCCCCTCTGACAGGCCTTACCAGTGTGGGTGGACATGCCCCCATCCCCCAATTGATATCCCAAACCGGAAAAACTGGGAAGGGGGGAAGCTTTCATTTTACGACTAGACTTTAAAAGCTTGGAGGCCAACTGAAGGTGAAGCAGGCACTGTACTGAAACAGCTCAGGGGTTGGTCTGGAAGAATAGATCTGGGAGGCAACCTAAAGCAGTGGTTGACAGTACTTCACAGGTTCAAATCCCAGGGCCACTACATACTGGCAGACTAACCTTAAGGGACTCACCTACCTTCTCCCATTGCTAATCTCCTCCCATGTCAATTGTGCTAAGACTCTGGGAGGCTTCTGCAGAGATGAAGTCTGAAACCGTGCGAGGTCATTCATTGACCATGCAGCTTCATCCAAACTCTTGAAGAGTGGGGTTCCCTGGCCAGTACCCCATATGGCAGTCAGTCTCCCAGCTAGGTCACTGCTAGCTCCATCATCTCCCCCCATTAGTACATTTCCCCCCTATGTTGAGCCAAAGTGTATCTCCTGCTGCTGCTTGCTCTGCTATCTCTAATTCTTCCAGTCCTTGGGTGATTTAGTGAGTCGTGTCCTTTTATTCCAAGCCTGGGTTGTTGGAATAAGAATTGCCCCTATGGGCTCATATATTTGAATATTTGGTCCCCATTAGGTAGAATTGTTTGGGAAGGATAGGAGGTGTGGCCTTGTCAAAGGAGGTGTTTCGCGAGAGGCATCCTTTGAGGTTTCGGAAGCCCACACCATTGCCGGTTAGCTTTGTCTGCCTTGTGTTTACAGACCAAGATGTAAGCTCTTAGCTACTGATCCAGTGCCGTCCCTGCCTGCCTGCCTGCCTGCTGCCATGTTCCCACCGTGGTCACCATAGGCTCACTCTCTGAAAGCGTAAGCTCCAAATAAACTCCTTAGAAGTCGCCTCGGTCACGGTGGCTTACCACAGCACTAGAAAAGTAATTAAGACAAACCCCATGAATCAGGCAGAAGCTGGGATGTTTCAAATGCCCACCCTGGATCCCAGTTGATTGGGTCAAAGTTGAGCACATGAGTCAAGTCAGATGGACCAGGATCCTTCCCTGAGATTTCAAATGTTGGAACCAAAGCAAACTACTGCTATGCTCTGCAGCCTAAAAGATGTCAAGCTGGAGCGTTAGAGAGCAAGCAGTAAGACTGAGCAACAGAGTGGAAACAGGAGGAGGGATCAAGGCCCGATGTAATCTCTGCTTCCAGCTATCCATTGGGGTCCACCCATTTCCTTGCCTTTACACAGTTTGCTAATTCTGAGGTTTCGGGTTGTTTTCTGTTGGCAGGCACTTCTCACACAGTACCTACATGACCCCATGTTTAGATTCAACACTGGAGTCCTCTCTGCCCTGAGCCATTCCTGTGCCCCTCCATGACTCACTAGCCTTCGTGCACTGATGGGATTTAAAGGAGCCTAACGTAGGCCACACAGAGCTTTGCCTGGCATTTACTACTGCGTTGACTCTAGGTCTCAGTTTGAATTAAAGAGTTCATGGCTCTAAAATGTTTGAAAGGCTGCTCTTGACTTTCAGCTTTTTGGGATGGCACCCATATTGGCTTCACCCTTGCATTTTTAGCACCTAGACTACATGGAGACACACTGTGTCACTGGCCACTGTTGTATGAATCAATGTATTGTTCAGTTGGCTCTTGTTACTCCCCAGCTGTTTTTCTTTGGAGGCACTGGGCTGAAAGTCACCTGGAGTGGTCTCTATCCACACCATAAACATCTACCTTTCCTCGGGACACTTGCCTTCTGCCAGGCATGGACAGGACACACCAAGGCCCACGCAGTCCTTGCTGCACTGCACACCCTGTGACACACTAAGGCATCAGCTGGTGGCCTAACTTTGGAGGGTTTCCTTCCTCCCAATCCAAATTTTCTGCTCTCTTCCTTTTCAAATCCTGCTGAGCTTCTTATTCAGCAATGAAAACAGCAGAAATCATTTTCAAGAAGAAGCCAGCTGGTTCATTAGTCTGATTAAACGCAAGCAACGGGATCTAAGAACAGTGCACGTAGGGAATGCAGTGACTTCTTCCCCGGCCTCAGGGAGATTGACAGTGATTACTCATCCGGAGGCTCAGTGGCCGTGGCATCTGCAAACTCATGTGGACCATACAGAAAGGGCTTGGTTACAGAAAGAAGACAGCGGGGCAATCTGACTCTATAGGTCTCGGTCTACCTGCTCAGCCTCACTGAAGGCCTGGCTGACTGTCCAAAGTCTGCCAGCCTCTCCTATTGGAAAGAGTACAGTCATCAAAGTCATCAAGGCTTATCTTTAAAACTAGATTTTTAGACTTTACCAGCTATTTGATTTAAAGCTCTGATTGTTTAGCCTAAAGTGGAGATTTAAAAAAAAAAAAAAAAAACTTATTTATAGGGAAGCCACAAGGACTGATAAATACTTGAAGTTCTGGATGCCGTGGTTTAGAATTAGTGGAACATAAGCAGGAGGGGGGAGAGGTGAGAATGAGGGGCAATTCTTTAAGAGGCAATTCCTTAAGAGGGGCAGAACCAGAAAGAGGTTGACAGTCGCACCAGTAGTTGAGGACTTATATAGAAGGTGACAGGAAGACTAAAAAAGATGAAGTCACAGGAGAGTGATGAAATCAGCTCCTTCAGGCTTGCAGGACAGAGGTGTGGCGAGGCATACTGGTCTGCTGGGGCTAGGGAGGATGGCCAGGAGCCTAGTGCCACCACCAGGGTGGGCGGATGGACATCTAACTGAAAGAAGGATGTAGGGCCGGGAGGGGTCCGTCTTTCTAGGAGAAGCCTGGGAATCAGAAGACAACAGATTCAATTGTCATTGCTGGGGGGCTGGGGGTGATGGTAGAAGGTGCCCAGGGGAGGGCCATCTCAGCTGGTTCCTGAGGTCTCTAGCCTAGGCGGCTTGACAGAGAGTGGGAGCCATTTTCTAAGGAAAAACAGACACCATGAAGAAGTGACTTTTTTTTTTTTTTTTTTTTTTTTTTTTTAGGACATGAGTTGGATTCAGTCTTGGAGATAGTGTGTGAGGTACTATCTTCAAATTCCCCACTTAATGGCATCAAATCCAATTTGAAAGAGACAACTGAGCCGACCTAGTCTGACAAGACCCATTCTCCGGTCCTTATTTCAGGGGAGATTAATAGCCAGGCTGGCTAAGAACAATCTTTGTCTATGCAGTTTGAAAACATCCCTAGGCAAGGGTGGGCGGCGATCTGGGGCTGGGGTGAGTGTGGAAACGCTGCCGCCACCGTTTCTAAGAAGTCACTACGTGCAAAACTGCAACGGGAAAGAGCCACAGGTTTGTGTTGAGGCTGGTGGGGGAGGGGACTCACACTGATGGGGACTGGGGTGGGGGAGTCCGGGAAAGCACAAGGATAAATGAGAAACAAAGGCAATTTAAAAAGCGTGAAGTCTCGCCTCAAATCCCACGAGACAAAGCCTGGCTGTGCAACCTTGGCTGGGTCAGCTCCGTGAGAACCCATCTTTCTATCTTTAGAGTAGTTCTATGAATGCTTTCCCTGCAGGGACAGGGTGAGACTTGACACTATGACAGTTTCATTAGCAGTCACTCAGGTTACCCTTGTGCGACCCCAGGATAGTCCTGCACCCATGGGCCTGCTCTGGTTTCCGCAGCTCAGAAAGGACACTGATTACCCGACATCCTCTGCACAGACCCTCCCACCCGACATGCTCTGGGGAACTCCTCTTGGTGTGTGGGAAAAGTGGATTTTGGTACCCAGCTTATCTGAAGTGACTTAAGATGGAAGGAGCCCAGCATCGGTGCCTAGCAACACAACATATGGCTCCTGTCACTGTACACCACAGGGTGACCTCAGACACATCACCTGACTCAGCTGAGCTTCATAGCTGGCCCCCGTCTCTTCCTCAGAGGGTGATGGAGAGGATGAAATGGCGTCTCCTGTAAGACAGTGCCCATCCCACAATAGTCTTCCTTTCGTTTTCCTTCATAATGGCTTTGAGATTCCAGAAAGGATTAGAAATTGAGTAGCAACTGACTATTGCTAAATGGCATCAATCACTCTCTTATGTTGACTATCAACTTTAATTGTCAGCAGAGGGGAGAAGTAAAACAAGCATCTAGCACCCGACAAAGAAAGCGGATCCTGTCTGTGTAGATTAGTGGCAAGTAGGCCATGCTCCCAGCCGTCTCTGTTTTTTTTAAATATATTTTATTAATTTATTCATATTACATCTCAATTGTTAGCCCATCTCTTGTATCCTTCCATTCCTCTCTCCCTCCCATTTTCCCCTTACTCCCCTCCCCTATGTCTGTGACTGAGGGGGACTTCCTCCCCCTGTATATGCTCATAGGGTATCAAGTCTCTTCTTGGTAGCCTGCTATTCTTCCTCTGAGTGCCTCCAGGGCTCCCCATGCAGAGGATGTGGTCAAATATGGGGCACCAGAGTTCCTGTGAAAGTCAGACCCCACTCTCCACTCAACTGTGGAGAATGTCCTGTCCATTCAGCCATCCCTGTTTTGAAGCTTTGGAATGGAGGTAATACCAGTGCTAAGTCTGCAGGGAAAAAATGTCTCTCTGTATTGTGCTTTTCCAAGTACAAGAAGCAGTGAGTGCCATTGCTTAGGGGCTTTTCTGCAACTCTGTTCGCTGCCCCTGAAGCAGGAAGACATCACAAATGACACCTTCTTGCCACTCACTCCTAGGTTAGACAGTCATGAAAAGGTCACGGGGTTGAAATTAAAATGTGTATTAATTTTAATAAGCCATTATGGAGATAAGAAACAAACTAAAGCATGTAGAGATGCATTTCAGACTTTGCCACAGCACCCAAGGAAGAGACACTGACAGTAATATGCCTAGGGGAAACATTTGAGAAAGTGTGTGTGTGTGTGTGTGTGTGTGTGTGTGTATGGCAGTGCCTCTGTGCACTGGTGAGTGTGCATGCGTGCCTAAATACACTCATGAGTGTGGGAATGTGTGTGCATGAGTGTGTGACTGAGTGTGCCTGTGTGTGTGCATGAGTATATGTACATGCTTGAGTGCAAGCATGAGTGTGTGTGTGTGTGTGTGTGTAAGTGTGTGTGTGTGTGTGTGTGTGTGTGTGTGTATGCCCTCTGTACCCTTGCGGGGAACTATCATCTAAAGTCAGCTCCCTGAGTTCTTACCCCTAAAGCCACAGAAGGGCTTCTACTGAAAGGACCCAGGGGAGGGCAAGGCCAGCCTGACAGCCCCCGAAAGTGTTTACCTAGGAGCTTGCAAGAAGTTCTCAGGACACAACAGGCAGGTCATCCACCAGCTAGAACCAAAAGCTATATTGCACCTTCATCTCAGTGTGAGATTCCAGCATCGCCTCAGGCATATTGTGCTAGTAAATATTTAATAACCAGCCCTGGAAAGAGAGACCTAAGCTACAGCATTTGGTGCTGGCCGTGGTGTGAGAAGGGCCACCATACCTTGTCTGAAGCTTCCGAGAAATGTCACCGGAGTGGGCCGAGAGGAATGCCATGACCTCTTGGGAAGTCATGGTCACTTGGGAGGGTCTTGGGACCCCACCCTGTGAAGCTGTCGGAAGGTCATGCTGTGACCTAAAAAGGTAATCGAGGGTCCTGACAAAAGTATGCACACAAAGAATGTCCTCAAAATAAGCGTTTATTGAGTGGATCTCAAAATGAACAAGTGATGCTCCCAGACAGATGAGGAGGAGGAGGAGCACAGAGGCTAGCATCAGGCCTCTACACAAAGATCTCACAAGGAAGAGGTGTTCTCGGTTCTCAGGGGTACAGCGGATAAAACCTGAACCAACAGAAGGACACGGCACGGGAGCAAGCTTAGGTTCTGTCTGAAAAACCCACTTCCTGTGGGTAGACAGAAGGCAGAACGCTCTCTGCCTCCCACCTTCCCACTAGTGCCTTGCATCTGATCCCCCTGGCTTCCAGCTCTGCTCACACTTCAGCCTGGGAGGAAAACTGTCAGCAGTCAACACACACACTCAAGGAAGAGCTGGCTGCTTTGACTCCTTGGCCCCAGCAGAGGGTGAGGTCATTCAAAGCAAAAAAAGGCACCATCGCGTGTCTTCTCCCCCAATGAATCGGTGTGCAGAAAGGTCTCCCAGGGTGCTAAGATCTCTCTCTTATGCTCGACCCTCTCCTTTTCAGATTGTACCCTAGGGCACCTTTTGCACCACCACTGTCCCCCCTGAGCAGCCACACTGTGTTCCAACTACTAAAGTATGCACTTCTCTAAGAGAGAGAGAGAGAGCAACACTCCTGTCTGAAGCCCGAGCAGTGAACACAGGCAGCATCCAGCATAGGGCTGTGCCCAAGAAGCACGTGTTACATAAGCATCCTTGGAAATAAGAAAGGCCACTTCCCATACCTCTGAGTTCCGTACCCCAAACCGCCTAAACTCCCAGAAACACCTGGAGAGAATCTGCAGACGAGTAATCTGTGAAACGAGCCAACCGGCTTTAGAAGGCAGCTTGGAAAAGTGCAGAGGCCCCAGTCCACGTCCTTCTAGGGCCAATTGTAAAAATCTTTTTTTTCTCAGAGACAGATCACTACAAAAGCTTTGAAACACAGACAGTTCCCTACTTAGGAACAGGCTGTGTTCTGGAAGCTTATTTAAGAAATGGTTGTTTGAAAGGCAGATTGGCCTTCTCGTAAAACCATGATCAGAGAGAGGTGACTGGCGGCACAGCTCTGACCTGAGACGTGTGCAGAGGACAATGGGAGGAAGCAAGAAAGCCATGTTTTCCTTTAAACATCACAAAACAGGTGTACAGAGTGTGTCTGACTCCACAGTAGCCTCTGGTCAAGCGGCAATACCAGAAACAGTTTAACTGGTGTTCTGGTTTCGGGGAGCACAGAGTTGCTTATCAGTCTTGTTCAAAAGGCAGGTTTCTGATCTCTCCTGGAGCCAGGCAGGATTGGGGTGGTGGGGGCAGGGCATGAGAGCCTTCACAGCCAATGTGAACAGCATGCCTAGGAAAGAGGAGTCCACCCCACCACCTCCGCCTCTCTGAGCATCCACCTATCCCTTCCCAGGATGAACACGGCTCAGGGAGTTAGGTATAGAGCACAGGGCAGAGATAGAAGAAACTCCACCATTCACTGAACAGCAGAGTCACTCAGGGGTGCTGGCAGTGAAACTTAAAAGGCTTTGTAGAGTTGGAAAATGTCCTCTTCCCTGCGTCTTCTTTCCTTGGCCACACCTTCCTGCTAGCACTTACCCTAAATCACGACAGCACACATGAAGCACATATGGGCAAACCCTAATGCTCAGGAGAATAGCATTTCAGTAGTAATGTATTAAAAGGGGGGGGGGGAATAGTCATTTTATTATAGTATTGCTTTACACCTATATTTAAATCACAAGACAAAAGCACGAGCCTACAATTACAAGCCAATTTTCTATATTACAGCAAAATTTGTTCACAAATGCTGTAGAAAGAAAATTGAAGTTGGAGAAACCTTCAGAGGAAGTCGGAAATCCCCCATCTGGCCGGCTCCTGCTGGTTAGGACATCCCAAGCCATCAACCCCTGGGACGGTTGCACGTGGGACCACAGATATTTGGCGTGCCGTGGGAAGCCAGTGACAGAGCTTCTTCTCCCTCTTCCAGTTCTGGCAACGTAAGGCCGACGCTCTGAGCTGATATTCTTGACTGTCTACTATGTGCAGCCCCTGAAGCATGATGGGAAAGTGATTAAGATACAATCTAGGGATGAGCTAGATAGCTAACTGTCCCTTAGAGAGAACAGGGCAGGACACAAGGGACAGCATGTAAGCAGGGCAAGGCAGCCTGTAAGGACTGGGACGGACTTTAGTGAGAGCATAGTGAGATGACTGCCTCCTACTGGCTTGATTTAGGAGGTGGCGCTATAGGAAGAACTTGAAGAGGAGGGGGAAGGAGGAGGAGGAGGAGGAAGAGGAGGAGGAAGAGGAAGAGGGGCAGAGGTAGGTACAGGAAGCAAGTCTTTGATTCTCATCCTGGGCAGGAGACAAGGAGGAGGGGGTGATGTGCGTTTAGAAGATAGCCTGATTGGGTGGATAAGTTAAGACTGTTTCATGTGTGACCATGAATGCTATTCAGGAAACGCTGGCTTTCCTGTACAGCAGTGCTCACAGGATTGCTGTTTCCCAGGCTGTTACGTGGCTAACACTGCGGCAGGCTGCTCAGACACATTCCGTCTACCCCTATGCCTATGTCCAAGTGGAGTGACTGCTATTCCAGGGCAAGGAATCCAAGGCTTCAAGGACTTTTGAACAAATGGAGGACTTTCTAAACTAACCATCCCGGTTGGTTTTTGTCAACTTGACACAAGCTATAGTCATCTGGAGAAAGGAGCCACAATTGAGAAAATGCCTCCACCAGATTGCTGTAGGCAAGCGCAAAGGAGCATTTTTCCTGATTAATGATTGATGGGGGGGGGGAGGCTCTGATCACTGGAAGTGATTGAGAATGCCACAGGGAGCAGGCCAGTAAGCAGCACCCCTCCATGGCCTCTGCATCAGCTCCAGCTTCCAGGTTCTTAACTTGGGTTCCTGCCCTGACTTCCCTCAGTGATGGAGTGTGACCTGAGAGTTAAAGCTGAAATAAACCCTTTCCATGTCAAACTGCTTTTGGCCATGATGTTTATCACAGCAATAGGGTCCCTAACTTGAATAGCAATTCCGACAGGAGCAAATGGAAAAATGGATGGGGGATGGGGATGGGCATCACCCTTGATTTCCTACTTCCTTCTGTGAAATTTTGTCCCTTCCTCCAAATTGGTTACCAAGAAATAAAGAAGTAGCTAATAATTCTAAAACTGTATCTATCCTCTCAGAAGCTCTGTGGCCAGGTAGGCTTTGAGGTTTATGGTCAGTTCTGGAATTAAAACCTCTTCGTCCCCTGGGGAGCTCCCCTGGCAGTCCATGTGAGCCCCCACACCTGGAGCTTCACTGAGGAACTCCAGTACAGCACTGGCTGGCCGGGCACTGAAGAACACAGATCGAGAGTCATGCAGTGAGCCAAAATTAGCCTATTTACAAGCCCACGGAAGCGGGATGATGAGAGGCCGTTGCCCAAAATACACAGGAAGGTGAAAACTCTCTCTGCCTGTTTCTCTTGCCCAGCTCACAACTTCCTTTCTGGCACCACCTATCTCTCCACAGACAGTAAGCCAAACGGGATCTCAGGTGGGTCAGTGTCTGCATCGCATTCCCCAAGAAATCCACAATGGGCAACTTCAGGGCCACAGCAGAGTTAGGTCCGGGCAGAGGGTGAGTTTTGTAGTCAATCCTGAACTTGGGCCAGCACCTTCATTAACTTTTCATGTTAAAAATATTGCTATTCTAGCCCGGTGGTAGTGGTGCACGCCTTTAATCCCAGCACTTGGGAGGCAGAGGCAAGCGGATCTCTGTGAGTTTGAGGCCAGCCTGGTCTAAAAAGCAAGTCCAGGACAGTCAAGGCTACACAGAGAAACCCTGTCTTGACAAAAAAAAAAAAAATTGCTAGTCTAGGAAAAAAAAAAGTTTAAGCTGCTGTTGTTAGGAGCACAGAGACAGAGTCTCTTACAGAAGTTGTGTTGATGTTCCTTAGGAAGCAAACAAAATAAGTATTATAATAATTCAATTATTTTTTTTCCTTCCAGACTGTTAGGGGGAGAAATCATCTTTCATCTTTAACCACATTTTTACATAGCACTTCCAAAAACTGACAAAGCATCGAGCGTGGGGGCAGACATCTGTAGTCCTAGCAAGTGGAAGTTGAGGCTAAAGGGCTGGGTATTTGAGGCCAGCCTGGACTACAAGCAAGATCCTGCCTCAGATAATAATGAAACGAAGCAAAGGAAAACCTGCGTCCACACTGGAGAGAGGAAGTGAGTCCGGATGCCCGACCTGGATCTTCTAGATCCCGTGAATTTATCTCTCTAGCACTCTCCTCTGTTATCTATTTCTTAATCTTGAGACTTTGACTTCTTTTTCTACTTTTTTTCCCCCTCAAATCTTGCCCATGCTATTGTGAGGATATTTCCATGTTGCCGCCTTGGAGAATCCCACCCAAGTTATCAGCAGTGTTTAGAAGCTACTCGGTGACAGTGTCTCACGGAGTACAAGAGCCGGGAATGGTGGCCATTTTTCATCTCTTTATTTTACCTGTAAAACAAATACCTGAAGTCCACAAAGAAGGTGCTGTGCCCACATTCTGCAGGCTGGATCCGTATGTCCTATTGATGTCAAAACCGGGGTTATAAGGCTTGTATCCCAGAAGCCCAGTAGCCAGGTGCAGTCCTACCTTCAGAACAGAAGGCAAGGTTAGGAAAGAATAGGACTCCACCAAGCCAGCTCCTATCCTGTTGTTGAGAAAACAGAAAGATCCTGTCCACTGAAGTCTAAGGCAAGCTTGCTGATCCGTTGTAATGCTTAGTCTTCTGTGTGTGATGTAGGTGAGGCCTAGAAAGGTAACCCAAGCCCCCCCCCCCAAGCCCAGGCCTTTGTATCCCCAGTCACTGAGGTACCTTGTGCTTAGTAGCCCTGTTTTCGGTGCACTCAGAGAGCCAAATGTCACCCTGCTTGTCAGAGACAGTTGGACTTAAAATTTTCCAGACGCAGGTGGCTGACTCAGCCCTCGCTTTGCTGTGGCAATGGTGATCAGGCAGCAGCTGTTGGCTCTCATGATGTGTTCCCAGAGCAACATGGTGAGTGTGAGCTGCCAGCATTGGAGGCTCGGGGAACACAGGGTGTTGAGCCAGTTAAACACCCCAAACTGCCCTGTCTCTCAGAAATAAGGGTGACTCATCGGAGCGCTCTGTGACTGGGAGAGGCACTTGCTTCTTAACCATTTCCATTTTTCGTCTACGGCTGACACAGACTGCACATTCTTTAAGGAGAGACACTGGCTTCCTCCTCTGTATTCACAGCGTAGCGTAAAGCATCACCTAAGACTAGAGATGGGTCACAGGCCCACAGGGTCCTCCAGCTCGCCTCGTGGCTGCACTCACAGTGGATGCTCCATAAATCCGTACTAGTTGAACCATGGCTTCAGCAGTTGCAAAGAGCAGTCAGGCAGTCTACGCCAGTTGGAGAAAATGTGCCCCTCCCTTCCAGGCAGACAGGGTTCATGGCCAGGCAAGAGGAACATGGGTTGAGTTTGGTCCCCTGGGTTGGAGACGTTGTGCAATGAGACATCTGTACCACCTGGACGGTGGCACCTTGCCAGAGACCATCCTAGCATACTTGCCTCGGCTCTCCATTCCGATGGAGAGCACCTCCTGCCTTGGCAGCGGACACTTCCCACCTTGCTCACTAGTATCCTCTTGTCTGAAGGAAATAAATGGAACACACACACACACACACACACACACACACACACACACACACACACACACACACACACGGAAAGACCTCACTGTGTCGCCACTCCACGCAGGGTGATTAAGGTGTTTGGAGGCTCCCCACCCCCACCCCTCTCCTCTCAATCTTGCTGTCTTTTGCTGGGAAGTCCCAGGATACAAACTGTCTTAGTTCTTGAGTTTTGCTTTCTCTCAGTATGGAGTCCCATTTCCTCCTGGTCTTTTAGGCAAGCACCCTACAACCTTTTCAATCCCAGGCCCAAGCCTGCCTCCTCCATATGTTTCTAATCAGACAAGCTGTCCATTTTTGGTGCTCCCATCACTCTGTGGCACCTCCTTGTGAGTCTCCCATGTTGCTCTGACCTTTGTTACTGACACTTTTCCTGCACGCTACTATAATGGAATGCAAGCAGCCATTTCTTGGGCCCTGTCTACAAAGGCTTCATGTATGCATCCTGTGTCTGCCTAGATACTTAACTCGGCACGACCCTGATTTCCCTCCCCCCCCAAAGCGATCTATTTACACACACGTTGGTGGACACTTTTAACTTCATAAAGGATATATTTTATAAGAGCAAGTACCTTCATATTTACAAACCTTTATAAGCATTTCTGTTCTCCAAATTCTTGCTGGGCATCCTTTCCAGAGTTTCTTATTACTACATAATAACTTCCCGAGCATGCCAAGTTGGGTAGCTACCCTCGACTTCTGCCTGCCTTCCACATTTGTCGCATCGGGTTTATTATCTCCTTATTGTAAAAGACAGAAAAAAGTTCATGTTGGTCCAACTCCTACCTGCAACCTTGCACACGCTATGCAGGCTCTCCTTCAAGATTGGCTTCTCTAGAACGAATCCAGACTAAGTAGAGCCAAATGGTTTCATGTGACATGTATGCAACTGTGTTTGCCTCAGTGATGCCCTACAGCCCAGCACAGAAAGATGTACACAAGAAGTTTGTGCCCAGTGAAGATGTGCACAGTAAGCCTGTGCTCAGTGAACATGTATGCAGTAAGCATGTGTTTGGCGAACATGCATACAGTAAGCATGTGTTCATTGAACATGTATGCAGTAAGCATGTGCTCAGTGAGCATATGTGGAGTAAGCCTGCTCTCAGTGAACATGTATGCAGTAAGTGTGTGCTTGGTGAACACGTATGCAGTAAGTATGTGCTCAGTGAACACAGTAAGCCTGTGCTTGGGGCCTGCCTCTCAAAAGGACAGAATACAAACATTTCTAAGCTCTTTCTGTCTTTCCATTTCTCTTTCCTCCCAGATGAGGCCCATGGCTTGAGTCAGCCAGAAGTACCTGAAGAGGTAGCAGGAGCTTTAACAAATATTTATGAAAGGAATAAGTAAGTGTGTGTCATGGAAAGTAGAAAAGGTGAAGGAAGAACTCACACCCACGTGTCACAGAATACTCTCACACCACATGTGTCAGCCTGGCTGATGGCAGCTCTGAGATGCTACCCAGGGTACCAGGGATAAAGAGCGGATAGAGGATGACAGGGTGAAGGGTGAGCACAGCGTCCCAGCATCCGCTTTGCCCTCATCACAGTGGGTAAGGGAGCGGAGAGAGGTCTCTGGGTCTCAATTCCTTCTTGGTTTCATTAGCCTGCCTGCTGGTGGCCGAGTGTGAATTAACCGCCAGGTCCCCTAGTGGGTTCCAACAGTCACATTTGCAGCTTCCCCCACAAACGCCCAAGACACCCAGGCCCTGGGTGAATGCCTCTGCACTCTGCAGTAAGCTTTTCTTGGCCACAGCTCCACACAGGGACCTTTACTGCCCACTGACAGAAAAGAATTCTTGGGCTGTGGAAATGGGTAAATTCCACATATTTTACAGATGAGAGTACACTCCTGGTGACTCTAAATGGGGTGTAAAATGGACAGAAGTCATTCTGCTGATGTGACATGCCTGAAATAACATCACCACTGCGGCTACCCCCACGCAGACACCTGCGTCATGGAAAGAGAAGGTCCCACAAGTCTTGGTTCCTCTGCCACGCCTGTATCCCATCCCTTACCACAGTCCCAGGTCACTTTCTCTATTTTTCTAATTTTACATTTTTTCCTCTGTTTTCTTGAATGTATGTATTGTTTTGTTTTGTTTTAGAAATGCTCTATTTGTCCTGGAGGAAGACAGTCCAAGGTCATGCAAAAGCAAACTAGAGGACATCACAATCTTCAGTCCTGAGACTTTATCCATCTATCAGATCCCCTTTCTGGCTAGCTGCATTGATCCCTAGCTCGTATAACTGTGGAGGAGAAATGATCTCCAATCTACTGCCACTGGGTCAGGATTATTTCAAAAAAAATTTTTTTTTTCTTCCTGAACAGGACCAACGATAATGAACATCAGAGACACGGAGTTCCTAGAAAACAGAGAACTTGTTGATTTATTTTTATGTTTATATATATTTTTTCTCTCTGCTTTGCTTGGAATGTTCGGGCAGCCCATACCCTTGGGTTTCTAGGTTAAGAAAACTAAACAGCCAGAGGATATTGTATTTTTTCAAGTAATTGTCCTCTACCTCGATGTCAGCTGGTTTCGCACAGCTTCCAGCACTCTGATCAAAACCCTGCCAGTCAGGAGTGCCCCAATCATGCATGCACGCCCGGCATCCGTGGGTGTGCAGCACGTGTTTATGTGTGTGCACCCGTATGTTTGTGGGGGGGCGCGGGTGTCTGCTCGTGCGGGTGTGTGGCGGGGGCGGGCTCTGCGCCTGTTGGGGGGGGCAGGGTTCCGCAGCGAGAGTGGCAGCTGGACTTGAGATGCTGCGAGGGACAGGGTGCAGAGCCGCAGTGCTGTAGCAGGCAGCAGAGGCAACCTGCCCTTCCAGCAGCCAAGCCCCTAGCGGAGGCGGAAGACCCCAAGCCACCAACCCTGGTGGCCTCCTGATGTCTCCGCCCCAGAGAGGGTTGCACCGTGAGGACGCTTGGGCGCCCGCATCGGTCCCCTACTGTCTCCCGGTTCCCTTTTCCTCCCAAGTAAGGGAATAAGCGGCTAAGAGGGAGCGTCCCCCGGCAAGCGCGCAACCAAGTGTTGCATGGTGAGGTAAGACCGCGGCCGCGAACTAGGGGTCAACAGCTTGGGGGGCGGGAGGGGACCGGGTAGCAACTTGAAAAGCCAGGGCAAAGCAAGAGCGGGTCCCGCAGACAGCTACGGAGACGAGGCCCTTGCGCCCATCCTGACAGCGCCACCTGCCACAAACCCGGGCCAGAGGGGATGCGCCAGTGGACTGTGCAGGGTGGGGCCTCCCTCCCTGTGCGATCGGTGCAGCCGGGAAGGTGTGCAGGCTACGGGGCGGCCTTGCTTCAGGCAATTTGCTAAAGCAACTGGTCAAACGTCATCCTTCCTTTCGTTAGCTCTGGGTACCCAGATCGTAGCACAGTGAGCCCGAGGGCTGAGGAGAACAGGGGATATCTCTCTGCTGCCTGGCTGCCAGAGCCTCTGACAGTCCCGCGGGCTTCTGAGACTTTGGGACACTCCAAGTTCAAAGGCTGTGGGGTAGTAGGCTTAGAGGGAAGCGGAAGAGAATACACACAGACACCTTGGCAAATAAAAGGGGGGAGCCTCCGTGGCAATCTAAAACTGACCTGTTTCTTTTGGGTCACAAGACCTGTCTGTGTTTGTATCTCGAAAGGGGCACAGTCAGACTCACCTGTGGGGCCGTGGGGCGTTCGAAAACTCCACCAGACCGCCGCACCCCGTACCTTCCGATGTCCTTTTCTCAAGACTAGTAAACTAGAATTTGAGGAGGGGAGGGGTGGACTGTGGAGTTCTTAAAAACAACATCCCCGCCCCCGCCAGTGGACAGGGAAGAAAAGCGCCATATGCAAGCGGTCCTGCTGTGCAATTCAGGGTTGCAGGGTAGTCGAGAGACCCCCTCCTTCGGTCGCGGGGGGGGGAGGTGGTAGGGGGTTGTCAAGAGGGTTTGCTGAGGGACGAGGTGACTTGTGACTGAACCGCAGGGGAATTCAGGAGTGATGTGTGAACCCACCGACTCACTTGTCCGGGCTGCTAGGTTAATCTGCCCGTGCCTCATTAGCATATGATGACCTCCCATTGGGGAGGAGGACCTAGGAGAGCTGTTTGTCATATTTTTGTTTGAAGGCCTTAGGGGACACATCATGGTGCTAGAGGTGTACAGCGACCACCTCCAAAGTTAATGAGGGACAGTAGTCAGACACAAGACTGGAAACTGGCCCTCTGGTCTAGAGGGAGACATCGATTTTGTTATCTCGGTGCCTGGGATACAGTGTTCATAAAACGCAGCTCCAAGAGCCACTTGCTGGAGCAGAGTACCCTCACAGTCAGTAAAGGACTGAAGGACATTGGCACACAGCGCCAACAGCAAAAAACCAAACGCACACTCACACACAGCCTTTTACAACTATACCCCTTCTACGTCTTCGGGTGTTCCCTAACATGGTGCTTCTTGCTTATTGATTGTATTTGCCCAGAAATTCCACTTTGAATATAAATTATACTCATTAAATAAAACAGCTGCAAGTAAGTTAATTTCCTGTAATGTTTCTGATCTGATCTGATCTAAGCACCCCCCCCCCACTCCCATCCCTTGAACATTTAACTCCAGCATTCTAGGCATTATTGTTTCTGGGAGAGATCTGGGGATGGGAAGTGTGTGTGTGTGTGTGTGTGTGTGTGTGTGTGTATGTGTCTATGTGTGTCTGTGTGTGTCTGTGTGTGTGTATGTACATCTCCCATGTCTGTCTGTGTATACATTTTCCCACGTATGCGTATACATCCCATGCCTCCGTGTGTACATACCCCCAGTGTGTGTGCACATGTGTGTACATGTCCCATGTCTGTGTATATGCATGTTCGTGTTTCTGTGTGTGTGTGTGTGTTCATGCCCAATATCTGTATGGGCACGTTCTACGTTACTCTGTGTGTACACGTCGTCATCCCATCCCCCCTTCCCCATGTGTATATATGCCGTGTTTGTGTGTGCATACATGCCCCATGTCTCTGCTTGTACATACCTCATGTCTCTCTCTCTCTCTCTCTCTCTCTCTCTCTCTCTCTCTCTCTCTGTGTGTGTGTGTGTGTGTGTGTGTGTGTGTGTTCATGCCGAATATCTGTGTGGACACGTTCTATGTTACTCTGTGTGTATACGTCGTCATCCCGTCCCCATGTGTATACATGCCGTGTGTGTGTGTGTGTGTGTGTGTGTGTAAGATCCTCTATCAGTTTTCACCTCATTTTTAGAGACAGGGTCTCACTAACCACAGAGCTTACTGGTTCAACTAGATTGGCTGGCCATGAAGCCTGGGGACCCTCCATCTCTGCTGGACCACAGCTGGCTTGCCCCGCTTTGTGCATGGGTGTGAGGACTGGAACTCAGCTCTCTGTGCTCAAGCAGCAGGCTTCCTTCTGATGAGCCACCTCCCTAGCCCCCATCCACCTTATAGTTTTACATAGTCTTTTGCTCAGCTCAAGCTCAATATGAGGGAAAACACTAAACACCAGAGCAGCTTGGAATGGAGAGTCTGGGAAATGGAAGAAGCCCCTGTGATCATCTCACCCGGCTTCTCCACTGCCCACCCCACTTAACACCAACAAGTGTCAAGGACACCGCCCCCCCCCCCCGGAAGCTCTGACCTTCCCAGAGGCCCAGCATGTGTGAGATTCTGTGTAAGTGTCTGCCAAGGCTGGCCCCCAGCTCCTCCCCTGAAAGGGAAAGCGGAAGTGCTGTTTCATTGTGGGTAACATTCTTTAAAAACATATATCATATTTTACTACAGTGTCATGATATTTTCTTGATATAACAGTAGTTCCTGCTCGTTGCAGAAAATTTGGAGAGTTTAAAAAAAAAAAAAGAGAGAGAGAGACCATTACCCATGGTTCCTGCCGTCCACATCCCACATTTTAATACACTGACATATTTCTTTTCTGTCTATTTTTATGCCTTGAAAAATCATATGCTCCATAGAGGGCTAGCATTTGTAGGTAACCTAATAAATGTACTTTGCATGGTTTTAATGATTTTATCTTCATTATGTCATTTAGTCCTAGGAAGGTCCCTCTGAGATAGGTGTTATTATTATCAACCCCGTTTTTCTAGGATGGCAGAGTGTACAGGTGCCTCACTGCAGGGGCAGAGCTACAGGGCAGGTCCAAGCTCACTGACTCCAAGGTGCGGTCGCTATTACTCCTTTGGTTTTTTGTTTTGTTTTGTTTTGTTTTTCTCAATCGATCATGTAGTGAGCATCACTTCCCAGCTCTGTACTATATTACACTCTTAGCTATGTAAGTCGCATGCTCTCTTCAGCAACTGCAAATAAGTTGGGGCAAAAATCAGTACCATGCACATTTCCAGCTCCTTCCTTCCAGTAGATTCACAGAAGGAGAAACACCACGCCGAAGGACATGACTAATTGAGGCTCCTTATAGGTTCACAAGAAGCCACTGTTCCTTACAGGTACAAAGAGCTGCACTGACTAACACTTCTATTTCCGTAAAGGCAGCTCTACCACAGTCTAAGTAGGTAACCCTTAGCTACTCAAGAATTGTCCAGAGCTTCACAGAGCAAAGCCACAGATATGAGCATGCCCAGCCCGGTGGGAGGAGTCACACAGAACACCTAGTTTATACACTCAAATATGGATACGGAAACCATTTCATATGAAGCTACAGCTATTTAGGCTGTTGTTTTCTAAGACATGTGTAGACTAGACTAGCCTCAAACTCTCAGCAATCCTCCTGCCTCAGCCTCCCAAGTGATGGGACTACAGGCCTCTACAACCATGGCTTTAAAACGGTACCTGTTTTTGCATGAACGACTGTGGGCTATACAATTCTTTGGCCAGGTGTCACATCGCATATTAACTTGGAGCAAATCAAACCTTTGAACAAAATACACCAATGTGTGTAACATCCCACAACGTCACACCATGATTACAGCAAACGCCTCCCTTACAAACAACGCAGCATCACGATCACAGCCGGGTTCCGTAGGCTTCCGTGAGTCTTTTATAAGCTTCATAGTCTGGCCATAGCTTATCAGTAAAGCACTTGCTGTGTTCACGCAATGGGATGGCAGGATGTGGAGGAAGGAGACTGCACTTAGATCTCACCGCCAACAGAAAAAAGGAAGAGGTGTGTGGTACGTGCCTATAATCCCAGCGCTGGGGAGACAGAGAGAGGAGGCTGCTCAGTGAGCTCCAGGTTCAGTGAGAGACTATGTCTTAAAAATATAGAGTGAAGAAAAGTTG
This sequence comes from Acomys russatus, assembly GCF_903995435.1. NCBI lineage: Eukaryota > Metazoa > Chordata > Mammalia > Rodentia > Muridae > Acomys > Acomys russatus. The sequence continues at coordinate 7,643,837 of NC_067144.1, read as the reverse complement.
AGGTAGAGAGACTTCTGATCATACATATATACGCAGACACATACATGCAGAGAGAGAGAGAGAGAGAGAGAGAGAGAGAGAGAGAGAGAGAGAGAGATTATCACTGCAAAATATCCTCAGGTCAAAGAAATTATGGCTAGCAGAGAAGAGAGCAATTTTTAGAGAAAATAGATTGTCCTTGGTCGTGGCTTTTCTTTAGTGCGTGTGTGCCTCGATCCTACCTTCTCTACCAGCAGATGGCTCAGTAGCCCCATGTTGTCACACATGCAATAATCATCAATGGAGTCTCGCCATGCAATCGACTTTTGCAAGACTCAGCTTGGGGCCTGACAGACCCTTCTGAAAAAAAACCTCTCTGCTGCTGTGAATGGAAGATAGATGTTTCAGCAGCCCACGGCATATGCTTACCTCACCACGGTGAGGGCACATCTTTGTATGTGTCTTCAGTAAGGTGCAGGCTCCCTGGGGGCAGAGCTATGCCTATGTTTCCGATGCATGCCCAGAGCCTGAGGTTTGTGCATAGCTGACAGTTCAGTAGAGGTATAGACAAGCAAGACTGTCCCATGCTCTGTTCTGGGTGCTGTGTGCACGTTTCCCTTTCAATTTCTGTTTAGGTCAGTCTTTCTCAGCAATAGGCCTGAGGTAGATCTACACTTGTACTCTCCCTCTTCCCACGCCTAGCTAAACCTTCCAAATACAACACAATTAAAGTTTCAGATTCCCAGTCACTCTGGTTATAGATCTTGTGCCTGTGTGCTACAGGCAACTTTTGGTGAACACATTGGAGCATGCGCACAAAAAAAAAATCTCCTTCGCTGCAAAGAATCCAGCATCCTAGAGTATGGACTGGGTGTCTGCATCTATCTCGTTTTCTGTACATATTCTCGGTACGGCATCTGACCCAGAGGAGTAGGGCAAACAGAGGAAAGGCAGCACTTACCCCCTGCCCCCAACCACGCTGTGCTAGGCCTTGGCATTTACTCTGCATTACGTCTCATTCCATTCGTTCTTCTTGCTAACCTGCTATTTCTGACTGTCTTGTCACCCAGTGTTTCTCTTGGCCCTTTCAGCCATGCCACTTCTAACGTGCATGACCGCAGGGACACACACCCTCACCTAATACTCCCTATCACTACAACCCTGTCTCTTGGACAAGGATGGCGAATGCCAGAATGTTTGAGTAGCTTTGTCTGCACTTGCAAAGCTGGTAGGAGAGATGGAATTTTCAGCGCAGGTCCACAATGGCCTCAGAGTTTCAAAGGCTGTATGCTTCGCCTTTGTACCAATGTCCATGGTGATGGTGATGTGACTTGTCATCCTTTTGGCTTCCTGGGAAGCTGATAAAAGGGTGAGTCTGAAGGAGCTCCAAGATAAACCATCCACGCAATTTGTAGATGTACACGGCATTCAAGGGTGCAAAATCGTGCTCAGGGTGTCCGAGGTCTAGCCTCTGGCTAGACGGGAAAGAGAGGGAGGAATCCACGGGCAAAGCATCCCAGCCAGCCACTGTTCTCCGCCAGTCTCCCGGGAGCAGTGCTGGCTTACCCAGGTTCCCAGCCCTCTCCTTAAGGGAGGCCTAATTGCAGCACAAAGTGAAGAAAGCACCTCCCTCGTTCTTCATTTCTGTTTCTTCTAAAAGCTTCCTGAGGTCGAATTAGATGTTTATGCCATTAACGCTGGATGAGATTCCTGTCCACTCAAGTAACTCAGACTGCCTTTAGACTGGCCCTGCACTGCCCCGCTCACCATCTCACTCCTGTTCCATTGTTCTACAAGGGACATCTGGAATACAAAGTCAGGCCTTGGCACTTATTCCAAATTATGTCCCATTCAGTTTGTCTTTCTTGCTAACCTGCTAAGATATTTCTGGATAGATTGTCACCCAGCCAGCTTCCAGCCATCCCAAATCTAAAGTTCATGACCACATCACCTAAGTTATCAGTGCAACCAATGAGTATTACAGGATTCTGAGGTATTTCTCTGTATGCTGCAAGGCCTCGGTATGAATTCGATAAGCAACCATGTTTTCGTAAGAACTATTCGGCTTTCTGTACTCTTTTCCGAGATTGTCGGTCACCACTTATCGAACGTCTTGGGATGGTCCTGGCTGCCCATCACTGATGCTCCCGTGGTCTGCCGTTCAGTGCCCTTGGCAAAGAAGCAACACCACTGATTTGGTATAAACTACTTTTGGTGCGCTCACAATTAGCTCCTCCAGATCACAACGTCGGTCCTAAAAGCAGGTTCCAAATGCTACTTCAGAACACTTTCTGGGATTATCATCAACCCCTCAAGATAAGAAACGTTTCCAAGTTACTTTCCCAATTTAAAAAAAAAAAAATAGGCTTATATCTGTTCTGAAGGTGGTGCTCCTGGCGATGGTTGCACTGCTAATGATAGTGATGGTGGTGATATCAACAGTGGTGGGGGTGGGGATGGGGTGGGGTGGGGGTGGGGTGGCCCCCTTGTTGTATGAATATGGATAAGTTAATAATTGTGCTATAGTTACCTGAACTGCATGTTGCTCTGAGCATCCTAGAATGCTATTCAGTGATGATAAGAGGCATGTATGAATGTGTGGCACATCTACGAGTTTCTAGTATTTTTGAAAAGGTTGGAAAAGGAGCCAAGAGGGTGTCTCATCCCAAGTCGTCTCAACACAGAACCCAAGCACCAGAGCAGGGACACATACCTGACTTCCCAACTGCTTGAGAGACTGAAGCAGGTGGGGGGGGGGGGCGGGGGGTCACAATTTCAAGGCTGTGTTTAGTAACACACCACGCTAAAACAACACATAAGCAAACAAACAAAAAGGTAGGAGCTCTCCATCTACACGGGATGAGGCTGGCCTGGAGCTCACAGCAGCAAGGACCCACCATCTCTGTGCTCTGACCAGCATCTCTCCAGGACAGGATTCCTTCTTCTCATCTTATCTTCTGAAGGTTTTGATTCATGTAAAAAATAAAAAATACCCACTTCTCCTTTAAGACGTGGCCTCCTATGTCATTAATAATGCTATGAAAATGAAAAAAAAAAAAGATCTTTCTAGATCACAATGTTAAGAGGGAAGAGCAGGGGCTAAAACCTTAAGAATTTTTTCCCTTCCTTCCTTCTTTCCTTCCTTCTGCCCCTCCTTCCTTCCCTCCCTCCTCTCTTCTCTCTCTCTTTTTCGCTCTCTCTTTCTCCTTCCCTCCATCCTTCCCTCCTTCTTTTCTTCTTCTTCTTCTTCTTCTTCTTCTTCTTCTTCTTCTTCTTCTTCTTCTTCTTCTCTCTCTCTCTCTCTCTCACAAGGCCCACATAGCCCAGGCACCAAACAGGCTCAAACTCACCACTTCTGCCTTGGCCTCCCAAGTACTAAGCTTACAAACATGGTCCAAGGCAAGAAAGGCACACGAGAGAGAAAGGAGGTTCAAGTGAGAGATTATTTTAATAATCAATGATAATCATTCTTTGCCCGCGTACCACATTTAGAAACAGCAATGTGTTTATATCCAAATGTTTCTCCCGATTCCAATCACAGGTGTGTGAGGCAGGCACCAGGGATGTCACCAGTCTGGTTCACTAGTGTGATCAGCTAAAGCAGAGGCTGTGAGCTATTGAAAGAAAAAGCCTAACAGAAAAACACTCAATGGCCACCAAACATCTGATAAAACCAGATCTGCCCTCCCAGCCGATCATTTGAGCCTTACCCTCCTCTCTGTGTGGTGCACACAATGGAGACGTCTCTCTCAGTGCCTAGCTGTGTCATTGTCTACACAGGAACTGACTTTTCGCTTTCCAGGTGGCTCATGTGGTGAGGAAGCCCTAAGCAGCCAGGGCTCGGCAGACCACTTTGATCCTCAGTTATTGAGGCACCAACTGTTTGGGCCTCAGTGTTTTCATTGCCCACTGTATTTCTGTACCTTCCAGCTCTGGGACAACAGGAAAACTGTCACAGCAACCCCACCTCTAACTAAAGCAATTGAGCTTACAAAATATCTCTCTATCTTCTGGGGCACCAGATGGTCTTTCCAGAAACTTTGCTGGCCCAGATGGGTGTTTTTATGCCAACCACCCCCATCCTAAAGTTACATCAGAAAGGATGTCCATGAGCTCAACAACCTGCCTCAGGACATCACTGACAGAAATGCCAGCATGCCTAGCAGGTGGGTGCTTCTTAACTACTAGGAAGCAAAAGCCATGAGTCCCTGTAACTGAGAATGTCCCGCTCTGCCCAGACACCTGCTGCCCTAACCCCCTAAATCAGGCAGTCACAGCACATGCATTCCTGAAGAGACAGTCATGAACCCAAGAGTGTACTGAGCACCCACTGTGCGCCCCACGCAGGAACCAGGCTTGAGCACCCACTGTGTGCCCCACACAGGAACCAGGCCTGAGCACCCACTGTGTGCCCCACACAGGAACCAGGCAAGCGTTTTCTAGCAATTATGTGGGGCAGAGGCAGAAACAGACAGTGCTGCTCTTAGATGAAAGTCAGAGGCAAATCCACAGACTGAGAAGTTGTTTACTCAAAATGGTCTGGCCAATCAGGAAATTGAAAGTTGAGAATGGAAAAGATGTTCTGTGAAAAAAGAATCCACAAAGCCACCCTGGGGTGCATTGTGTAATTCAAGTGCTGGAGAGTTAGAGACCAGCCTGGGTTACCAAGTAAGCGCCTGCCTGAAAAAAATAATTAAAAGACACATAAGGCCTTAGACAGTGGGTCAATTGGTGAAGTGTACACTACACAGGCATAAGTACCCAAATTTGATCCCCAGCACCCTGGTCAAAATGCTCAGGGAATGACATTTACTTGCCCAGTAAAGGTGAGGGCTGATGTGTAGACTCCACAGAACACACTCAAAAACCAGGCCGGCATGGCTACTACTTGTAATTCAAGAGTTTGGGAGACAGAAATGGGATCCGAGGGGAAAGCTGGCTCTCAAAAAGTCAGGGTTCAGCAAAAGACCTGCCCTCAATAAATAAAGTGGGCCGTTATCCTTGGGCCTCTGCACACACAGAAGCACACACAGGGGCGTGTGCACACACGCGCACACACATACACACACACACAAGTGCACACATGTATGACACAGACATGTGCAGACAACAGCAGTGAAGCACAGATGTAACGGGGTGCACTTGTGATCCCTAGGGTGAAGGCAGACAGAATCCTGGAGCTCACTGGCCCTCAAGTCTGAGCTACTTGACAAGTTCAGACCCTGCCTCAAAAAGCTATCGGATGGCATATAAGAATCAGCACCTGAGGTTGACCTCTGACCTCCGCATACATGTGCACACAGGCGCATGTGCAACTGCATACTCAAGTACACATGCGCACATGCTAACACCCAGGCACACAATGACTAAATAAACAGTGGGACAGCTCAAACATAGACAAAATGCATAGATGTTATTAATATTCTTATAAGAATGCAATTTTATTCTTAATAACATTCATAACAATTTAGTTACAACCAAAGTTCTGCCATTGTGATAAATGGATGGAACATGGAAACATACCACGTGCTGTCACTCGTATTTGGAACCTCAAGCAATTAGTCTCACAGAAGTCAATAATAGAATGGAGTTGGGACTGGTTGCGCAGGTTTATAATGCCAGCTACTTGGGAGGCTGAGGCAGGAGGATGGAGCTAAAGGCTCATCTAAACTGCAGAGTTGGGCTCACAGCCAGCCTGGACAATTTATTAAAAACTTGTCTCAAAACAGGTAAGATGCAATCAGAAGGCTGGGGGTGAGTTCATAGTATAGCACTTGCCCAGCATGTGTGGAACCCTGAGATGGATCACAGAGACTGTGAACACTGACAATAAAACATAAAAGTGTCGTCACCAGAGACCAGAGAGAGACAGGATGGAGAGGATAGAGATGGCTGGTCAATGGGTACCAAGTCACAGACGGGAACAGTTCTGCCATGGCACTGTAGAGGACTGTATGCAGATAATATAGGGGTCTGCATATAGGTAATATAGGGGCATGTAGAGGACCATATGTAGGTACTGTAGGGACTCCACATAGGCACTGAAGGGAAGTGTTTCTAGGTACTATAGGGGCCTTTGTATAGATACTGCAAGAGATGGGGGTGGCTCCGATAGGTTCATGTAATTGCATGCTTGGTCCCCAGCTGGAGAATTTGTTTGGAAGAATTAGGGGGTGTGGCCTTGTTTTAGTGGGTATGGCTTGTTGGAGAAGGCCAGTCACTGGGAGGGGGCTTTGGAGTTTCAAAAGCCCATGCCACGCCCAGTGTCTGCTGCCTGAGGATCAAGAAGCTCTTAGATAATTACTTAGTATGAATACTAAATTTCTTATTTTGTAATGTAGAAAAACCATAGTTTTTTGTTGTTGTTGTTAACATAGAGATAGAAACGTAAATATATTTTAAATAGGAGCATGTCAATATAAAGCTAGATGTCCTATGTTGAATCTCAAAATTCGGAGGTAGAGCTGGAATCTTCATAACCAAGATTAAAAGCTAAATAAGCAAATAGAAAGGAGACATAAAAATAGAAAGTATAAGATAAGATGATAAGAGGGAGGTCAAACATACACATTATCGCATTAAGGGTAGATGGTTTAATTATTTCTATTAAAAGGCAAAGACCTTGTCAGGGTCCCAATTCTCAATACATGCTGTTTTATACAAAATGGGGCAGAACAGGGAAGGAGAGAAAGGAACACAGGTATACCAAGAAAGCTCAAATGGAGGAAGGAAGGGTGCTACTAATATTAAGCAATATCGAATTTAATATGGAAACAGAAGTATCACATTTGTGGGTATTTTTATTCTGAATGGCAAGTACTAAAAAATAATTTGGGCAAATGCAGTTGCAGAGAGAATTCTTAACATTCCTACTTCAGTCTTCAACAAATTGAGTGATCAAAATAAATAAACACGGAAAGAATTTTAAGGACCTAGCAACATAATGTGGAGACGCATGGGATTTACATTTTAAAATGATCGTGTTTATCTATTAAAATGATTATGAAATATTAAAAAATATTTTTATCTCCTCATAGTGGAGAGAACAAGCACTCTGGAAAGTAGAATTTTTTCTGGCAATGAGAGGAAAATAAAACCGAAATGTAGTGCTCCTGGGTGATGGGTTCTTGGGACTCAGCGCCAGGTCGGAGCCTCACGCACTTCCTCACCGCTCCCCATCTAGCACACAGAGGGAAGAGGCGAGAAACTCATTACCTGACCAGAGCGCCTCCTTCAAGAACGAGTAAAAGTGAAACACGGGAGCTGAGGAAAAAACAAAAGGGGGTCCTAGAGAACAGCACAGAGGGTGTGAAGGAGCCCAGCCACTCCCAGCTGGGCCTAAGGGAACAGCTGCAGTCCTAACAAGGGGTAAGAAGGCGGGCTTCCACCAATAGGAAGAGATGAAGTGCAGCCCGGTTGTCAGGAGATGTGGATGCAATGCGGAAGGACTCCAAGGAAGGCCGAGAGCAGCTGAAGAATGAAACCCTAAGCTGGGTCAAAACTCAAACTGAGCTTGAGGAGGAAGGTCTGGCATAAAGGGTGGGCAATGGTTACAGAAGCCAGCTTACCACGCACCCGGGGCCCAACTGCAATACAGCTTTAGAACTATGAACTAAAGAAAATGCACGCACTGTAATTTAAAACAAAAAACAAAAAAACTTCGAAACAACAAGCATGAGAGTGTAACATCTTAAGGTTTTGAAGTGTTTGTCTGTTTCTGCTGCGTATCAAAGTGCATTTTTTAATTAATGGGGTGGGGCAGTAGACAGCCTGTGAGAGTAGCTTCTTTCTTTCCAGCATGTGGATCCGGAGGTGGGGGGGGGGGGGGTTTGGTAGGGGGAATTGTCCAACTTAGGAGCAAGCACCTTCATTTCCGTGAGAGCCAGTTGTAGGGCTTTTCCCCCAGTCATGCATTTTCCAAACCAAAGGGTAGCAATTGAAAGGAAGTATCCAAGATAATAGTAGTAACAATAAAGAAAATGACACCAAACACCTCAATTATAATAACCACCCTTTATTTGCTAAGAGCAACATTTTAGTGTGTGTGTGTGTATATGTGTGTGTGTGGTGTGTGTGTGTGTGTGTGGTGTGTGTGTGGTGTGTGTGTGGTGTGTGTGTGTGTGTGTGTGGTGTGTGGTGTGTGGTGTGTGTGTGTGTGTGTGTGTGTGTGTGTGTGTGTGGTGTGTGTGTGTGTGGTGTGTGTGTGTGTGGTGTGTGTGTGGTGTGTGTGGTGTGTGTGTGTGTGTGGTGTGGGGGTGTGTGGTGTGTGTGGTGTGGTGTGTGTGTGGTGTGTGTGTGGTGTGTGTGTGTGTGTGTGTGGTGTGTGTGGTGTGTGTGTGTGTGGTGTGTGTGGTGTGTGTGGTGTGTGTGTGTGTGTGTGTGTGTTAGAGACAGGCTCTCCCTCACTATTTCATGATACTTGTTAAAATTAATATCATGTCCACAGTATTTATACATAATTTTGTGGGATCTATCGCCTTCCATTTTGACAATGAGGTGACTTTCAGATCTAAGGGTGTGCCACCTGCCTACATATTCCTCGGCAATGCACCTTCATCTTTCCTTTTCAGAAGCGAAGCCACAGGCTTCTTATTCCTCTGCATTGGGAAGGGTTGAATACTCCCCAACACTGGGGAACTTCAAGCCAACTCCCATCCAGAACCTTACAGTCAGCACGTCTTTGTAACAACAACAAGAAGCCTGCCTAATCTAGAGTTCAGCTATTAGAACGGGCCTTGTCTTCCCAGCCATCATGATCTGAGGCGAGTGGGTTCTTCACAACTGCTTCCTAGCATTTGCTCAGCCTGCTGGGCCCAAGACATAGGTCATTCATCTGCTTAGACTTCTGTTGTCCACGTCCATAGGGGTGTGGAAAGACACATGAGGTGCCTGCCTTCTGCCAGAATGAGGTTTCTGCGGGTGTCAACTTCACTGCCTTAACTTCCTATGTCCCAGAAGAGTCGTGAGGAGGCACGCACCTGTCAGTTCCTCCTTGTGGCATTGCTTCCTGTGGTATCTCTCAGGTCCAGTCACTCATTCTGCTCTCACACGAGCGTCCCCGGGAGCTCTACCCTTGGGTTCACAAATCCCAACCACAAACTAATTTGGGTCCAAGACTCCCTAGTGTTCTTTTTAACTGTGCAGACTCTGTGTGTGTGAGAGAGAGAGACAGAGACAGAGACAGAGACAGAGACAGACAGAGAGACAGAGAGACAGAGAGGCAGAGGCAGAGAGACAGAGGCAGAGACAGAGAGACAGAAAGACAGAGGCAGAGATGGAGACACAGACAGACAGAAAGACAGAGAGACAGAGACAGAGACACAGAGAGACAGAAAGACAGACAGAGAGAGCGAGTCCCATTTTTTTGTTTGTTGGTTTGCTTTTGTTTTGTTTTTTGCTTTTTTTTTAAACCAGTAGTTCTAGACAATGGGCAGATTCACTGTAACCCAGCTCTCTGATGGGCTTCCTCAGTAGCGTGTAGGCAAGCACACAGCCCATGCCCACGCAAGTCCTTCCTGCGCTACCCCATTCACCTCACACTTCCAGAGAGACGCAAGCGATGGCCGAGGACCAACAGCTTGGCAGCAGTGTAACTTGCCACTTTATCCCAGTATCCCAACCATCAGCAGAAAGAATGGATGGAAAGTCTACCCCATTTTCAAACCCTTCAGAGTCTCTGGATGGTGAAGAAAAAGGAACCAGATACGAGCTGACAGTCAGCTTGGTTCTTGAGGTAGAAAAGAATTGAAACTATTGGCTTCAGGACAGGTTCCTATGCAGAGCGATTACGAAGACAGGAGGCTAATGCCGGCCAGTGAGGAGGCCCAGGAGTAGAAGATGCTGTCACCGGGACAGAGAGGAGAGAAGGGAAGAAAGCACAGGAGTGCTATCACACTAACTCAAGAAGTGCTTTCTGATTCTCTACTGAGATTTTAGAAGGAGCAGACTTACCAAGCTTAGTGAATGTGGAGTGACATTTCCATTGAAAAAGCCCTTTAATTGTGGAGGAAAATGTGGGAGGGGGGTAGGTTTGATTGACAGGTTTTAGAAGTCACACCCAGCAAATGGCTGGAGGAATAAATAAAGGCACATGGTTCCACCAGCAACAGGGTGTCTTTATGACCAACTCAAGTCAGCATGTGATTTCGCATTCTGATCAAAACAGTGTCAGTCAATCAAATAAAATGATCTCCCCCCCTTTCTTCTTCTCATGGGGGGCTGGTTTCTGTAGGCTATTTTTAACTAGTTCAAAGTGATTTGCCCACAAAGGCTAGTCCCTGCTGCTGGGTGGCAATTCATTAAGTGCTTTTGGCCAGATGACTCACTCTCATGTCTCCTGCCTCACTGGCCTCCTCCAGCCCCCGCTCCGAGCCTGCGAGCCCATGTCGCACTAAGTCTGTCGTTCTCTGCCTTACTCCTCAGGTGCCTGTGCCCACCAAGGGGAGCCAGGGTGCTTCTTGTGCCTTTATCTCTCGTTCTTGAAAGCGTCCTCTTTCTTTCCCATTCCTTTCCTTAAACTGAACACTGCTGTCCTTCACCTCACGCCTTTCCATTCCCAAGCCCTGTCCGTGTCTGTGTGTGCGAGCACAGGTGAACACATGCCACAGTATAGAGGTCAGAGGGCAACCTCAGGTACTTCCTTTTCCATGTCCTGGTGTTCATGACCCCGTGTATCCCAGTCTACTCTACCCAGTAGGTTCCATGAATTCTCCTGCTTCCGCTCTCATCTCTCCATAGAGTGCTATCATGTGTGCCACCATGCCCAGCTTTCCAGTGGCTTTGGGAACTTGAGCTCAGATCTGCATGCTTATGGAGCAAATTTTGCCTACCGAGCCATGCCCCTAACCTGTCTTTGTTTTCCTTAGCCCTACAACGTAAGGTAATAGATACTCTCACCCACATTCCCGATGAGGAAACATGAGTTTAGGAGACTGAGATGCTGACTCATCCTGGTGGCCCTTGGGGCTGTGATCGCTTCTGTTTCCTGACAGATAATGACTTCCAACCGTAACAGGACATTGTTGGTTCATCGATCTCCGCATCAGAACCAGTCCAAGAGAAGAGAAGAGCTGAGTAAAAGCCTTTTATAACTCAGGTCCCGGGTACATGCCATCCACTCTGAACACACACACTCCCCCGCTGGACCCCGGTGTATGCTTCAATAAACTGGGTCCATTTGTTTGAAAGATTCGGGAGAAATGGCATGTTGCATCACGGCTTTAAACCTAGCACTCTGAGGACAAAGGCAGACAGATCTCTGAGTTCCAGGACAACCTGGTCTACAGAGTAAGTTCCAGGATGCCTGGAAAAATCCTGTCTCAAAAGCCAAAAACAAACATAAAAAAATTCCTAATTGGTTTGAACTGGAGAACCCATTCGCTTTATTTTAAGTGAAGTTGAAAAGGCTAAAAAAGCATAAAGAAACTTCTTTTATTTTATTTTTAATTTTCATTTTTCAAGAGAGGGTTTCTCTATCTAGCCTTGGCTGTCCTGAAATCACTTTGTAAACAAGGCTGGCCTCAAACTCATAGTAATCTGCCTGCTCTGCCTCCAAAGTGCTGGGATTACAGTCATGCGCCACCATGCCCTGTGAAATTCTTCTTAAATTAAGTTCAATTTAAGGGTTTTGGAGGTTTTGTTTTTGTTGTAGTTGTTGTTGTTTTGTTTTGTTTCATTTTTTCTAGACAGGGTTTCTCTGTGTAGCCTGGACTGTCCTGGACTCGCTTTGTAGACCAGGCTGGCCTCAAACTCACAGAGACCCTCCTGCCTCTGCCTCCTAAATTCTGGGATTAAAGGCATGCACCACCATGCCTGGCTTTTTTTTTTTTTTTTTTAAGAAATGCTTAAAGGACAGTTGTATCCTCAAAACCTCCCACCTACCTGTACTTTTAGTGGTTTTTTTTTTTTTTTTTACTTCTGTTTTTATACATTTTTATTGAAATACAGTTGCAATACTTTTCCCCTTCCTATTTCCCCCTCCATCCCCTTCCAAGTCCCCTCCCTTGGAGAAGCAGGGGAAACAATTCTTACCATGTCCCATCGACAGAGAACCATAGGCAACAACGCTGCCAATGGAGAAAGAATGTACCTCTCTCGAGGCTGAGCCCTCTTATTCGTTTTCTAATACAAAGTAGTCAGCCCTAAAATTATATGCATACAAACAATTTTCCTGCCTCCAGCCCACGTGTTAATGGCAGTAAGCAAGTCTTGTCTGCTCTTCTCAATCTAGCATGGCTGTGTCTTTGCATGACCCACTCTCCTTCCTCTGAGCTTTTCGCACACACCGTTCAAATACAATGGCTTCAGGGAATGCATGACTGTCATCCATGTCTCATCCCCGCATCCCACGGCTCCTATTAACAGCCTGGGAAATGTACAAGCATAGATGACTTTATGCACAACATGCTAACCAAACTTTATAGAAAAGAACATGATAAACAGAGGACAGAAGAGGATTTCAAGTGGGGAAAAAAAAAGTCCTCTGTGGTGCACAAAATAAAGTCCTAGTGGAGAAAGACTGAAGGAGCAAGCCACCCACTGATGTAACTAGAGAGTGTATTCTTGCATGGCCCACAAGCACTGCACACACTCACAAATAACACTCATCAGTTGTAAAAGTCACAATACACTGTTCGTGTTACAACTCCACCCACAATACACGTACTCACACCAGCCCTCCTGGGCACAGGCAGTGGTAGACATCCACCTCCAAGTGAATCTTTCACCAGGTTCCCCAAAAGCAGAACTACAGATTTTCATGGAGTGTTCGCTCATAATTTACCGCATCTCCTCTTTCTGCTTATGCCTCCTGCTTCACTGATGGCACTGCCGGGTGTTGTCACCCTCCTTTTGTCTTTCTCTGCTAGATTCATGGGTTTTGATGTTGATACTGGTTTTTATTAAACAACACTGCCAACAACAACAACAACAAAGAGTATTTGGTTTTACTTACTGTCCAATTATTTTGGGTTTTTTTTATTTTAAGATTTATTTATTTATTTATTATGTATACAGTGCTTTGCTTGCATGCACACCAGAAGAGGGCATTAGATAACACTACATATGGTTGTGGGCCACCACGTGGTTGCTAGGAATTGAACTCAGAACTTCTAGAAGAGCAGACAGTGCTCTTAACCACTGAGCCATCTCTCCAGCCCCCTTATTTTGCTTTTTATTTCTTTTTTAAGATTTTTTTACATGCATCGGTATTTTGCCTGCATATATGTCCGTGTGTGGGTGTTGGATTCCCTGGAATTGGGTTACAGACAGTTGTGAGCTGCCATGAAGGTGCTGGGAATTGAACATGGGTCCTTTGGAAGAGCAGCGTAACTGCTGCTGAACCGTCTCTCCAGTTCCTTGTTTTTATTTCTAAGTCATTTCTTTCTGACTTTATAGCAGCCTTTTTTTAGTTTGTTTAGACTACTTTTGTACTTATTTTCCTATTGTATGTTGGAGGCTTGATTCATCTTTTTGAAGTGGGTGTTGTTGTTTCCATGGATGGCTGAGTGAGTGAGCAGATGAGAGCTTACTTAAGTGGTTTGGTGGGTGGAGGTGGGGTGGGGGGGGGGGGTGGGCAGGCAGTGGGTGAGATTGGTTTTGACCTACCATGTTCTCTAAGAAATTTGATCAAGGCTACATGTGTACTTTAAGCATTGCTGTAAATTGTACATCTATTAAAATCAACACATAATGTTCCGAAGTTTTTGTTTTCTTTTTAAGCAAGAACTTCCCTAAAAATGCATGGAGATTTTCCTTAGTTTCTGTATTTCTGAGATGAGACTGATACCCAGATCCTTAGGTAGAAGTTGCCAGACAGAAACAATACTAGTTTCACTGAGGCATGCTCTTGGATGGACTGGGGAAATGACTGACAGTAAAGTCCTTGCTGCATAAAAATAAGGACATGAGTTTTGATTCTATCACTCACATTAAAAAAAAAAAAATGGTACCTGCTATCCAGCTCTGAGGAAGTGGAGACAGGAAGATGGGTGAGGCCAGATGAATTGTTCTTCTCCAGATTCAGGGAGACATCTGGTCTCAGAAATAAAGTGGAGACACACCACGCACGCACGCACGCACGCACGCACGCACACACACACACCTGCGCACACACAGAACACAGGGCAGAAAGGCTTGTCTAAAGGAAAGGCTGGCGTTATTCCCAGCTTCTGGGAATAGTGAGCTATTGAGAAGAGGGAGCCAGACCTTCTGACCACACTACTTTGTATTAGTCAGCAAATTGCAGGCGTGCTGCCCTGGAGGAGGCGTGGTCTTAGACAAGGAAGCCCCTCCTTAGCTGAAAACGGCAGGCAGAGGACTGGCCCACTCTGAGCAAGGTGGGGGAGCATATTTCTTTCCAAATGGAACCCGGTCAGAGCAGCTCAGCACCTACTGTTTATAGTTGTTGGGTTTTTTGTGTTTTTGTTTTGTTTTGTTTTGTTTTGTTTTCTCAAGACACGGTTTCTCTATGCAGTTCTGGCTGTCCTGGAACTTGCTCTATAGACCAGGCTGGCCTCGAACTCAGAGATCTACCTGCCTCTGCCTCCCAAATGCTGGAATTAAAGGCATGTGCCGCCACCACCTGACTTATAGTTTAATAGTTTAACTAGCTTTTGATGTTGGCTTGTAATTTTATATAAAGCATTCCCCCCATGGATCTTAACAAGTCTATAAAGCACGACTTTTAGTGATGTCAGGGTGTTTAATGTTCACGTATTTACCAACACATACTTAGCAGCTCAGATACCATGCTTTCAGTTGTTGGAATTCTTGCTACTGTAAGCAACGTGGCTGCAAATGTCCTTGATGTGAAACTTTGCAGCCGTCGTGCTGTTATTTTCACCTGTATACTTTAAAATAAACCCACAGAAATAAATTTTGTGAAAATTCATCTTTGGTGCTATAACTGTCTGTGTTATTTGGCTAATTTACCTCCACATCAGCAGTAGTAGCTTCTTACTATTGCCTATTTTTTAATTGTTAACAACTGGATAGGTGGCACTAGGGTTTTGCCATGCCTCTGTTCAATGAAGTATATAGTCTAAGTGAATATGAAAAAAATAAACGCTCTTCCCAGCCTAAAATGGTGGTAACAACACCACATCTAACATTCCAGAAGGGGAGTGAAATTACTGTTGAAAGGTGTTTTGAATAGTATTTATTTTATTCCCTGACATTATCAAAGGAGAAACTTGAAGCCTAGAAAATAGAAATAATGGCTCAAATTCTTAAAATTAGGCCGGGGCGTGGTGGCACATGCCTTTAATCCCAGCACTTGGGAGGCAGAGGCAGACAGATCGCTGTGAGTTCAAGGCCAGCCTGTTCTAGGACAGCCAAGGCTACACAGAGAAACCCTGTCTCAAAAAAAACAAAAAACAAAAAAACAAATTAGACCCAGAGGCTCCAAGTCACACTATAGTGCCCTCAGTGGTTGGGGGGTAAATGTGTTCTTCCTTCCCACCTGAAGCTGTGGTTTTGGGGGGGGGGCATGAATCCCTGAGAAGCATTTTTTTAGTTCTTTCTTTATTCTAATGAAATTATTTAAAATTCTTGTTTATATGTTGCATTTTCTTGATGGCTGTCTCCTGTTTTCTCTTTGTTTTCTTTTGTTTTGTTTTTTACATCTCTTTCTCTTTTTTATTAATTTATTCAGATTATATCTCGAGTGTTATCCCCTTGCTTGTCTCTTCCCATTCCTCCCTCCCTCCCTCTTTCATCCTATTCCCCTCCCCTAGGTCTGTGACAGAAGGGGACGTCCTCCCCCACCATATGGTCACAGCCTATCAAGTCTCATCTTGGTAGCCTTCCTATCCTTACTCTGAGTGCCACCAGACATCCCCACCAAGGGGAAGTGGTCAAATAGGGGGCACCAAAGTTCACGTCAGAGTCAGTTCCTGCTCTCCACACAATTGTGGAGGACGTCCTGTCCATTGGCTAGATCTGAGTAGGGATTCAATGTTTACTGCATTTATTGTCCTTGGTTGGTGCAGTAGTTTGAGGAGACACCCCTGGGTCCAGATCTGCCTGTCATGATGTTCTTCTTGTAGGTTTCTAGGACCCTTTGGATCCTTCCATTTCCCCCTTCTCCCATACCTCTCTCACCTAGAGTCCCAATAGGAGGTCCCTGAATCTATCCCAATCTCCTGGTAAGTGAAGACTTTCATGGGACATGCCTTTTGGGCTAGTGTCCAATTATAAGTGAGTATATACCATGTGAGTCTTTTTTAGTCTGGGTTAACTCACTCAGTATGATCATTTCTAGTTCCATTCATTTGTCCACAAATTTCGGGAATTCCTTGTTTTTAATAGCTGAGTAGTATTCCATAGTGTAAATGTACCACAGTTTCTTTATCCATTCTTCTACTGAGGGACACTTAGGCTGTTTCCAGGTTCTGGCTATTATGAATAAGGCCACTATGAACATGGTTGAGCATATGTCCTTGTTGTGTCCTGGAGCATCTTCTGGGTACATTCCAAGGAGTGGAATAGCTGGGTCTTGAGGAAGCCCTATTCCCAGTATTCTCAGAAAGCACCAGATTGATTTCCAAAATAATTGTACAAGTTTGCACTCCCACCAGCAATGAAGGAGTGTTCCTCTTTCTCCACATCCTCGCCAGCATGTACTGTCACTTGAGTTTTTGATCTTAGCCATTATGATGGGTGTAAGATGGAATCTCAGAGTCATTTTGATTTGCATTTTTCTGATGACTAAGGACGTTGAGCATTTCTTTAAGTGTTTTTCAGCCATTAGATATTCCTCTGTTTAATTCTGAGGCCCGTTTCTTAACTGGGTTATTTGGTTTGGTGGTGTTTAATTTCTTGATCTCTTTATCTATTTTGTATATTAGACCTTTGTCAGATGTAGGGTTGGTAAAGATCTTTTCCCAGTCTGTAGGCTGTCGCTTTGTTCTGTTGATAGTGTCTTCTGCCTTACAGAAGCTTCTCAGCCTCATGAGGTCCCATTTATTAATTGTTGACCCTAAGGCCTGGGCTGCTGGAGTTCTGTTCAGGAAGTTGTCTCCTGTGCCAATGTGTTCCAGGCTCTTCCCCACTTTTTCTTCTAACAGATTTAGTGTCTCTGGTTTTATGTTGAGGTCTTTAATCCATTTGGACTTGAGTTTTGTGTATGGTGATAAATATGGGTCAACTTGCATTTTTCTACATGTAGACATCCAGTTAGATCAGAACCATTTGTTGAAGATGCTATCCTTTTTCCATTGGATAGATTTGACTTCTTTGTAAAAAATCAAATGTCCATATGTGTGTGGATTTATTTCTCCGTCTTTGATCTACCAGCCTATTGCTGTGCCAGTACCAGGCTGTTTTAGTTATTGTTGCTCTATAGTACAGCTTGAGATCAGGTATGGAGATTCTCTAGAGGATCTTTTGTTGTACAGGATTGTTTTAGATATTCTGGGATTTTTGTTTTTCTATGTGAAGTTAAGAATTGATCTTTCAATGTCTTTAAAATTTTATGTAGGTATTTTGATAGGGATTGCATTGAATCTATAAATTGCATTTGGTAAGATGGCCTTTTGTTTGTTTGTTTGTTTTTGTTTTCATTTTTGTTTTTCGAGACAAGGTCCCTCTACGTAGCTTTAGCTGTCCAGGACTCACTTGGTAGACCAGGCTGGCCTTGAATTTACAGCTAATCTCCTGCCTCCGCCTCCTGAGTGCTGGGATTAAAGGCATGTGCCACTACACCCAGCAAGATGGCCGTTTTCTACTATGTTAATTCTCCCAATCAATGAACAAGGGAGATCTTTCCATCTTCTGATATCATCTTCCCTAATTTCTTCCTCTGCATGATTGTCATTTGTATATAGGAAGGCTACTGACTTTTTAAATTAATTTTGTATCCAGCCCTTTTGCTGAAGGTGTTTATGAGCTGTAGGAGTTCTCTGGCAGAATTTTGGGGGTCACTTATGTACAGTATCATATCATCTGCAAATAGGGATAATTTGACTTCCTCCTTTCCCATTTGGATCTCTTTGTTGAATGACACAGTGGCAGAGAACAGCCTCCAGTGTCAGATCACATGGGCTTTTCAGTCTTGGATGCATCAGTTAACAGCCACATGACCCAAAGCAGCGATTTCACATCTGTGCTTTAGTTTTGCCATCGTTTTTTATTTGTTTTGGATTTTGTTTTTAAGAGATAAGTTCCCATTGTTTAACCCAGGCCAGCCTGGAGATCACTATGGAGCCAAGGCTAGTTTTGAATATGATTTTTCTGTCTCAGTTTCCCAAATGCTGGGATTATAAAGTGATACCAATATGGTAGGCTGCATTTTTCCCATATTTAAAATGGGCATGCATACTTGAGTCTCTGTCAGACAGTGGTTGCATGCACTCAACCAAACACAATATGCAAACTGTTTAGGGCAGTCTGGCATACAATAAAGGTATTTGCTCAAACTGGCTTCTAGGTACCTTTAGCTGTCTAGGCTGAGCCATACAGGGACATAATGACTGGTGTAGGAGTGAGGTGCTGCACCCCAGAGTTTTCTTGTCCATGGTGCTGAATCTTCACTGCATGAGTGTCCTCTACAACACTGTTGGTTCTACCAAGATGCTGGGAGAGGAAACAAATCACCTCCCGAAAACCGAATCTTGGGTTTCTGGGGTGTGACAGAAGACCCGTCCCCAGGAAGCTTATGGTATAAGGAAGACATTCATAACCTTTCTAGATCTGATAGATACTGTGAGGTGTGAGTTATTTTATGTCCAGGCAGAAGCGGGTTTGAACCTTGCTGCCGACAAGTCAGAGTGTTCTGATAAAGCTTGTCCAAGAAGATTGTCCTGAAAATATTAATGTAGATTCAGTAGACTCCATAAATGGTTGGTGTTTGTTTCTGTTGATTTGGGGAATTGAAAAATAAAGGAGAGTGTCGGGCTGTGGTGGCGCACACCTTTAACCCCAGCACTCAGGAGGCAGAGGCAGGCGGATCCCTGTGAGTTCGAGGCCAGCCTGGTCTACAATGTGAGTCCAGGACAGCCAAGGTTACACAGAGAAACCCTGTCTCGAGAAAGAAAAAGGAAAATGGAGGAGAAAGGTGTAGATAGCAGAAAGTCAAGAAGGCAGAGAGGAGATGGGGGCAGAACACAAGGGGTCCACAAAATGGAGCGTGATAGTGGACCAACTGCAAATTCATCCTGATCTGTGGAGCTCAGCAAACTGTTCCAGATGTGAATGCTGCTGCTACGGCATGGTTTCTGCTGAAACCCAGCCGCACACATCGCATTGCTCCCACCATGCTGCCTGCAGCTCTTACACCCACACTTCCTTTTCCACCTCTTCACCCTTTGTGCTTTAGGCTCAGAGCTTGTGTGTATGTGTGTGTGTGTGTGTGTGTGTGTGTGTGTGGTGTTTCTTCCTTAACAGTTCTGTTTCTCATGTGCTGCCAAAGTTGAAGGAGCCACCGTTTCTCTCAGCTTCCGGGGCCCCTGTGATTGTTTCCAGTCCATTCGCTTTGCAGTAGGGAAGTATTATTGTCTGTTCAGCGTCCTCCCTAGATGGCATATTAGTCAAAAAAAACTGTCAGAGAAGGTGTATTAAAAACAAATGTAGAATAGGAGAGAAGGGGAGTTTCTACAGGTAACACAAATCATGGTGAGAATTTTAGAATCATGACAGAATGACAGGTTTCTGGCTGTCAAGAAGCCCTGGATTCCCAGTAATGTTTTCCTCCCTCAAGAAAGTGTCATAGACATGGGAAACCTAGACTCTCTCTGCCCAGAGGCCTTGTGGGAAACATTAGCTCCAGGAATTCCTGCTTTTCCCTCTTAGCCCTGGCCCTCGCCTCAGTAGAAAGCAGCGCTTAAGGCTGGCATGTTGCTGAGACACTTAATTTGTCAAGGCCTTTAAGTTCACTAATTCTCTTTCCCACTGAGTTTCCAGACTGTTGCTGTGGGTGTTGCTGTGGATGTGCTCCTCCACACTTGAGGAGCCATTAATGAAAAACTTGCTTGTAACTCAGACGCTTTGTGAAAATGCTGCTCAGGGCATCCCTGTAAAGCATGGGTCAACCTTACTATTGTGCCTATCTTAAAATGATGATCACCTTGCTTCAAATCATGCAATTATGAGCCACGATTTGAATTCTGATGTCTCTAGATCCAGGGCCAGATTTGTGCTTCACGTTCTGGACACGAGTCTCTCTTGACACCAGAAGCAAATCTGGAGAAGAACTTTCCCTTCCTTAGCTTCTACTCGGGGTCCTTTCCCTGCAACCCCTTAACCTTGATTCCAGGGTCATTTCCCTGTTCTTTGTTCCTTGTCATTTCCCTGTTGAAATTATTATTAATATTTGATATTGATTTATAATTTTAGTATAATCATCAGTTACTTCTTAACCACTTTTGTACCCAAATAACCACACAAAGAGACCAGGATCTATTTAATTAGCCTGTAGCACAATTCTGCGCAGTAATTATTCCATCCTAAACCTCCGAACTAGTATAGTTTGCTCCCATTCAGATTTCCCACATTATACTTGTTTTTTACTCATATCCTAGGTGCAACTCATTCCTCCTGGTGTTTCCCAGTCCTCTCCACATGCAGCCTTCTTCTCTTTCCTGCTCTTTCTCCTCCCCATCACTGGACCAGGATGTCCCACCCTATTCTCTGTTATTACTCAACATTGGCTACTTGGCTTTTATTGGCGACACAGAGAACAGACGGTGACATGTTTACACAAACTTGAGACAGGAGATACTTAGAATAAACATCACAATGCAGTGTCTGGATTGAAACCAGATAGTAGGGTGGAGAAATCGGCATTCGAATGGACAGGGATAGATTGTGCACAGTCCACAAGGACATTATGATGATATTTCCCTGTAGTGCCCCACATGTTGAAGCTGAGTGAACACCCCCCCCACCAAGGGTTTCCTCACCAGGGAACAGCAAGGGCTTGCTGGCACCTCGTGTTTTGCCCACCACCCTCCTGTGTGTGGTATAGGTTTTCCCCTTTGCTAGCAGCTTGGGAGCATGCTGTAGTTCTGCCTCTGGTCTGGGGATGAGGTTGCTGGATCTCAGAACGTGGCTTTATTGATAGCATCAGCACCTAACACGGAGCTGGCCTCTTGGGCACTTGGGACTTATTCAGCCAGAGGTGTAAAAGGAGAGATGGTGAGCCTTGGATTCAAAACCAGCCCTGTCACTTACTAGCATGCCTGTCTTTACAGCTCTAAAAACAACGTAAAAAGTAGCATTCTTGCAGGGGCTTGGTGAACATCACGGATGGAATGTGAAAGGCAGCAGAGATGCAGTAAGCTGTCTGGGGGAGAGGGGGTTGTTGCTGCTATTGTCATTTGTTGTTTAAATGGTTTGTTGAACAGGTACACTAACTAAATAACCAGCCCTTAAGCTGCGATGCCTCTGGCCTACACACACTCCCAAAACAGCCCCTGGAGGAATAGTCTCAATTTCCACCCAAAAGTCCAAAACGAAGCTCTCCTGGAGACCATCCCACCCCTGGGCTCCCACCCTGCACCTGGGCCACTTGGTTCAGGCTGACAGGTTCATACTCCCCCGACTTGATGCCCCAAATGGAATACAACATGCTCCTCAAGTGGAAGAAGTGCACGCTGAGTTTTTGTGACATTTTAGTGTGTGTGTGTGTGTGTGTGTGTGTGTGTGTGTGTGTGTGTTCTGTGCTGGTGTCTACTAAGTAAATTCTTAGATATTACTCATATTTGTTACTCATGAACTCCAATTAGATCATTACTAAGTTCCCTGGTGGCTCTAATTCAATTATCTGGGAAATTAAGCTGCGTCTACAGGCTCCAGCTCTCCTGCCCCACACTGACAGATGCCGTGAACCCTGTGACCCAGGAAAGACCACAGTGGCATCATTTGAGTGTCTGTTCTGTTTGTTAGCTACTTGTGAGATTCAGCTGCTCTTATGGTTGCTTTTGAATTAGGATTTATAGTTCATTTGACCTCAAAGCTATCATTTAGTCAGTAAAGGAGATTCAGTTCCCCTACTGCATGTAGTGACATTTGCATCAAAGCTATTTTCAGCCTATTTCCAGTTACTAGGTTTTAAGACATGAACTAGTTGCAGTTTCAGGTCAACCATGCAAATCCATGCCAAGAAGATACATGTAAAATTTTGCACCCAGAAGGCATGTAGAGCTGTTTGGTTATCTGTGCCTATATAACTAGCTACTCCAAAACTTAGAGCGTCAATAACCACTGTGTTACTCTGCATAATCATATGCACTGGGAATGCAGACAAGGGTGATCAGGAACCAATTGTCTTTGCTCCGTGTGGTTCTTGCCAAAACTATGAAATCCAAGATGGCTTCTTACCTGGCATGCGCTACACCGTGCCTATGATGGCTTTTAAGATTCAGTGAATGGTTTGCCTGGCGTCTTCAGATGTCATGATCACCTGGGTTGTTAGGTTCTCTGTGTGATGGTAAGCCTCATTCTGTCCCCCTCATTCTGTCTTCCCATGCGGTCTCTGTGGGCTATCTCCAACTCTGGCTGAACTTCTTCTAAGGCGGTTTGGTAATCTCAATGAGACAAAAATGGAAGGCACTGGCTCCGGTCAAAGCTTCAACCTAATAGCTATTGTATCTCTGCGGTTAAAATGAGTCACAGGCACAGCCTAGACCTCAGTAAAATGAATTTAAAAGGCTCTGAGGTATCAGGAAATGTGGACACAGATCTAACAGACTATGACAATAGTGGGAATCATTGGTGAATCAAGCAACTAACCTACTTATCTTGACACACACAACGTAACTGCCTTGATACATGCTATGGAAAACATAACAAATAACTAAGTTATGCTTGCAAGTATGCAGCCCTGATGTCCTATAAGTTTATAGGTCATTATTTTAATATAAAGTTGTATGAATACATGTCTTTATTATAAGTCAGCAACTCCCAAAGGAAATTACAAACACTTTTACTTTAACTTGTGTTTTCTTTTCTCTTCAACTCTTTATTATCCTATTATCTCTACAGAGATATACTAATAAATATGGTAAGGCCTTTTGTTCCATGCCAAGATTCTCATTTAAAAAAAAGTTGAGGACCACTTTTTAAATGGTCAAGATATGAAAGTCCATAGATCTTGAAGCCAGAGCTTGAAATGAATAGGTGATTTTTTTTTTCCCCTTGAAGGAATTCAAACTCTTGTAGGGTAGATATTTGGTTAAGTTCATCCAGTGTAGTAAGTGCTGCAGTAGAGAAGAGCTTCCAGCACTGTTGGTGGGCAAACAAGGCGTTCTTATCCTGGGCTAAGCACTTTAAGGGACATTTTTAAGAGTATGTTCTTGAACTGAATGGCTAATATGCTAGGTAGATTTTATGTCAACTTCACTCAAGGTAAAGTCACTTTGGAAGAGGGAAACTCCATTGAGAAAATGTCCCCACCAGATCAGTTTGTGGGAAAGCCTACTGGGCAGGTTCTTGATTGTCGATCAATGTGGGAGAGCCCAGCTGACTGGGTGGTGCCATCCCTGGGATGGTGGTCCTGTGGTCTATAAGAAACCAAGTTGAGCAAGCTATGGGAAGCAAGCCAGTAAGCAGCACTCCTCCATGGCCTCTGCATCAGTTCTCACTTCCAGATTCCTGCCTTGAGTTCCTGTCCTGACTTCCCTGAATGATGGACTACAAGATACAAGATAAAATAAGTCTTTTCTCCCAAGGTTGATTTTGGTCATGGTGTTTTATCATAACAATAGAAAAATCTAACTAAGGCTGCCATGAAGGGATCAAGGTTGAAGGAGAAATAGCAGGATTACAGGCTAGAATGGAGGCAGCCATCAAAATGTGACCTGGTCTAGAGTCTACGAGAAAGCTCTTTATCTCTCTAGCCATTTTTCCATTTTAAAAAATGGGCTCATTATAGCCTCATTATAAGTCATCAGATGCCTGTAAGCCCCCCTAAAGCGATGCCATCTTCATTCACTGATGCTTTTCAGAGAATGAAAGGGAGATGAAGAGGTGTTTGTTCCTGAGTAATTGGGTACGGCTGATTCATTCGAATGAATAGAGGGACCTGGGGTGCAATTCAATACACGTTGAATTGCCATCTCCTTTTGACTTATAAATCCCATGCTGACATCTGTACTGAACAAATAAGAATTTGAACCAGTATACAAAATTGCAGAGCTAGAATATGTGTTAGAAACCATTATTTCCACCCCCCTCGTTTCTATAGGCAAGGAAACCGAGGCCCAGGGACCTGAAACAATGCCTCAAAGTGGCATAGCTTCAGTGACATAAAATATTACTCCCATCCAAGTCAGACAATATCCAATCTTAGATTTATTTAGAAAATCCCCACTAAATCTTATTCTGTTGAGAAAGCCCATTTACACAGAAAACAGCCTCGATGAGAAATGGTTGGGCTGGTGCTGGGAGAGGAGTGGGGGCTGATGGAGAAAAATCAGACCATTATGAATTAGCTGTTGTCTGTTGACCAGCGGGGATGGGGGGTGGGGTGGGGTCCTGTAGGATCAATGTCAATCAATGGCTCAGGCCCTAACTTCTCTTCGTAGAAATGAGGCACAAGCAGGGAAGCCCCTCCCACTGCACGGCGCAGTTCTGAGCCATAGTAGAACAACAAGAGCAAGAAACACGCGCTTGTTATTACAACAAGGATGTCTTCACCTCACGCAGGGGTGTTGGCTCTTTCAAGACACTTCTGAGCCTCTGACCCGCCTTCAGTCCTGTAGTTCTCCGTGCGTGTCTGCACCACTATGCATATAGCTGGGTGATAGCTAGCTGTTTGGCTGTTTGTCTCCACACAGGCCCATGAGCCCCTCTGATATAAAAACATGGTGTTCCGTGGGACCCAAGTGGGAGGGCTGGAAAAATGGGCTGAAAGAGCTTGAGAAACGCTCTGGGGATTAAGTGACCTTTTAAAACTGGGGCTGGACGGACGAGTGCTCACTTGTGCTTGCTACGGGGAAGGAAGCAACAAATGGCGTTCCAAGATAAGCAAAGAAAAGCCAGGCCTGTCCATCTGGTGCTATGGTGTGCCTGACATTGTGCTAGGGCAGGAAGTAACAGAAGGTGAGGCTGACTGGCACGTACAGATGAAAAGATCAGGCAGCTGTTCTCATCGGGCCCCTGTGACCTTCTCGAACTCAGAAGCTGGCCCTTCGTCTTGGGAGTTGGTGAGAGTCCTCTGAAGAGTTTCAGGCTAGGCCCCAAGTGAGGAGGCTCTCTTGTGAAGAGATTTGGGGTGATCCATAGAGTACAGTGTCAAGTGAAAACAACATGCAAATGGCAATCTGTAACGTGCTAGCTAACCTTTGTGTCAGAGAGGGAAATGAGGCACCTCAGCATTTGCTCCCTTATGCCAAATTAAACCCACAAAAGTAAGTATGAACATCTAGGGGCAGGCAGAAATTGGATGAGAAAGAGGGGGGTAGAAGCAGAGTAAATGGAGGTGGGGTGGCAGACTTCTCCAAATGTGCTGTGTATACAGTTTGGCCCTTGGAAGCCACCCAAAGAAGATTCCGTGGGAAAGAAAAACACTCAGTGGCAAAGATAGACAGAACGTAATGGGACAGAGATCATCGGAGTCTCTTTGGAGAACAGTATTTCTGACATCTGCCTGGGTAAAAACAAAAGAACCATAGACAGACCATCAGCCGTGTTTTCCACAGAGGTGTGGCTCAGCAATTCTAGAAGGACTGCCTCTGTGTTTCAAAACCTTAACAAGTTAGTACGTTTTAGGCTGTGAAAACAAATCCTGTTGCAGAAAATTTTAAAATCTCACATGAAAAA
The DNA here is from genome assembly GCF_903995435.1 of Acomys russatus. Classification (NCBI taxonomy): domain Eukaryota; kingdom Metazoa; phylum Chordata; class Mammalia; order Rodentia; family Muridae; genus Acomys; species Acomys russatus. The sequence goes on along the minus strand of NC_067144.1, from coordinate 7,618,100 downwards.
AAGCTAACAAGGAAAGGGTCATGAAAGACCAGAGCCAAAGGGCCTCAGTGTGAGCTTCAGTAACAGGCACATAAGCAGTGCCCTCATTAGAGTTCCTGTTGCTATGATAAAACACCATGACCAAGGGTAACTTGAGGAGAAAAGGGTTCACTTCATCCTATAACTCTCGGGTCATGCTCCATCACTGACAGAAGACACTCCAGCCTTGCCACACAGTGCCATGCCTGAGCTACTCCCCACGACTCCCTCATGCCTTTAAAACCAGTGCCACCTAGCTTATTCTTACCCATTACCAAGTGTGGCTGTCAGCATGAGACACAGCCTTGGCCACCCTGCAGCACAGTGTCTGTGTGCTAATCCTGAGGAAATACTCCCAGAAGGTTTTTGCCTCAGTGATACTGGGCTCTTCTTAACCGCAGCTGGTCCCTTGGCCCCAGCTGACAGTTACTGATTTTCCCATTTAAGCAAAGATTTTTACCTTAGTGGTGCTAGTTTCACAGTCATCACAGCTGATTCTTCAGCACTGGCTGATGAGAAGCACAAATTCTTTTTTGTTTGTTTGTTTAAATATATTTTATTAATTTATTCATATTACATCTTAATTGTTAGCCCATCCCTTGTATCCTCCCATTCCTCCCTCCTTCCCATTTTCCCCTTACTCCCCTCCCCTATAACTGTGACTAAGGGGGACTGCGGGAAGCTGAAGCTATCGCCCTTGCTAAGATGGCGCCTGGCAACCTACCAGGCAGGATGACTTGCAATTCTGCTCCTGGTAAACAAGTCCTTATTTGGGTTGTGGGCCGTGCTTTGCTCTGACGTATGCATCCCGCCTTGTCGGGAACCAATTGGAGCTACCGACGTAAGGGCTGCTGATTGGTTGAGGCAGAGGACATAAAGGGGCACAGAGGTGTTGGGGGAGGAGAGCGAGCGAGCGGGAGAAGAAGAAGCTTGCTGAAAAGGTTCCTGAATAAACTGCCTGGAGAAGAACACTCGGGTCGTGTCCTTATTTTCCACTGGTCGGAAGGGACGCGACAAGTGGTGGCCCATACGGGGACGTCTTTTGTCATTTACGAGCGCTCAGAACTCCTGGCGGTCAGGGCAGTCGACTGGAAAGCTCCCTGGTAAGCAAGGGACGAATAAAGTTCTCGGATACAGAGACTACAAGGTTCCCTGGTAAGCAAGGGACGAATAAAGTTCTCGGATACAGAGACTATAAGGTTCCGGTTAGGACTATAAAGACTCGGTAAGAGCAATAAGGTTCCCGGTAGAGGACGAAGTGAAACAGAAAGTAAAATGGGAAATTTGACATTCAGCCCTATGTTTATCGCACTTAAGGACTTGTTAGGTGCAAAATCTGTAACATCATCAGATTCAGAGGGGGAGGACTCAGAAGAGGAAGTAGAAAAGCTGATTCGAAAAATGGAGAAGCTGGAATCCAGGGTGGAGCCTTCGGCTCCTGGGCCGCCTCTATCTGAGTTGCCTCGGCCTCCTCCCTACGCTCGAGAGAACAGCTCGGGGACAGGACAGTGGACAAGGCCTCCAGGCCCATGGCACGCGGCAGGCTGCCGGCGGGAGCACGAGTGGCTGAGCGGTGGCGGAGGTGTCTCCACTAAGAAGATGCTCCCCTTGTCGCTGCTAAAGACAACACAGAATCACCCCATGCTGGTGGAGCTGAAAAATGGGGAGACGTACAACGGACACCTGGTAAACTGCGACAACTGGATGAACATCAACCTGCGGGAGGTCATCTACATGTCCCGGGATGGCGACAAGTTCTGGCGGATGCCTGAGTGCTACATCCGAGACAGCACCATCAAGTACCCATGCCCCCGAAGAAACTGGAGATCGGACCTCTACTCCCGCCTGTTGCGTTTTAAAACAAAGAAGGGGGAACTGTGGGAAGCTGAAGCTATCGCCCTTGCTAAGATGGCGCCTGGCAACCTGCCAGGCAGGATGACTTGCAATTCTGCTCCTGGTAAACAAATCCTTATTTGGGTTGTGGGCCGTGCTTTGCTCTGACGTATGCATCCCGCCTTGTCGGGAACCAATTGGAGCTGGGGTGGGGGGGGAGGGGGCTCCCCTCTTCAGAGGGATAGAGGAGGAAGAAGGGGGTGGAAGGGTGGGACTGGAAGAAGAGGGAGGAGCCTAAGACCAGGATGTAAAGTGAATAAATAAATTCATTAGTTTTTTTTTTTTTAATAAAAAAGAGCCAGGTGCAGTGGCACATAGCTTTGATCCCAGCACCCTGGAAGGCAGAGGCAGGCAGATCTCTATAAGTTGGATGCTAACCAGGTCTTCAAAACATGTCCAGGATACTCAAAGCTACACAGAGAAACCCTGTCTCGAAAAACAAACAAACAAACCAAAGAAGAAGAAGAGAAAGAAGAAGGAGAGGAGGAGGAGAAGAAGAAGAAGAAGAAGAAGAAGAAGAAGAAGAAGAAGAAGAAGAAGAAGAAGAAGAAGAAGAAGAAGAAGAAGAAGGAGAAAAAGAAGAAGAAGGAGAAGGAGAATACAAAAGAGTTGGAGAGTTGGCTTAATTGTTCAGAGCACTGAGGTCTCTTCCAGAAGACCCAGTACCCACATGGCAGCTCACAATTCTAGTTCCAGGGGAATCCAACACCCTCTTCTGGACTCTTTGGGCAACTGCATGTATGAGGTGCACAGACATACATGCAGGCAAACCATTCATACACACACAATTAGATTAAAATAAGATTTTAAAAAACAAATCACAGGAATGGCCCCGAAAGAGTATTGCTTCCCTCTGAAATGTCACCAGGCGGGCCTCGCTCATCTTCACTTCTTTCTGCATTCTTGTCTTCCAGGCTCTCACACTAGTTCATCAAACACTAAGCACTCAGTGGCTTTACCAGCTCAAAGTTTCAAACTCCTCCCACTGTCTTGCCAAAAAACAGACGGTCAAATCCGTCACAGAAACATCCCCGGAATCTGGTACTGATTTCTGTCTTAGGGTGTCTAGCGCTATGATGAAACACCATGGCCAAAAGCAATTCGGGGAAGAAAAGGGTGTATTTTATCTTACAACTCTTAGGCCATGCTCCATCATTGAGGGAAGTCAGGGTGGGGACTCAAGGCAGGAAGCTGGAGGCAGGAGCTGCTACAGAGGCCGTGGAGGAGTGCTGCTCCAGGTTGCTCCTCATTGGCTTGCTCAGCCTGCTTTTCTTATTCAACCTCAGACCATTCGCTCAGGGACAGCAGAGCCTGCGATGGGCTGAGCCCTCCTGTATCAATTCTTAGTCAAGAAAATGCCCCACAGACCACTCTGGTGGTGACATTTTCTTAACTGAGATCCCCTTTCCAGATCACTGGTGTCACTTTGTTGTGAAAAAAAAACTAACCAAGACAGATGGACAAATGGACGGACATGCTCTGCCTTTGATGTAAACAAGAAACGAGGCAAACCTCAGTGAATGTAGTTACTGTCCAAACCTTGATTTCAAAGATCTTCCACGTAAAGGAATCAGGGCTCCATGGAGAACTAGGGTTGATGAACCAAGATGAACCAGAAATTAAAGACGTACTCAAAGAATGTTGATATCTGTTTAAGGAAAAAAAAAAAAAAAAACAGGAACCACTCAGGGTGAGCTCCCACTGTTCAACTCTGGGACAAGTTGAGAACCCAAACAAATGGAGACAGCAGTGTTTTATAACCCACAGAGTGAAATAAGTGTCTATGACTATAATTAAAAGTTTTATTTTCTAATTCAGTGTACATTTATACTTATATAATTATTTACTACTTACGCAAATGTATATGTTACATTTATTCACACTAAAATATACTATGGTATATATTACTATACAGTGTATACAAATACTGTATGCACTGATATAAATAAAATTGTACGCACTGATATAAATAAAATTGTACGTCTGCTGTTATATACGATGACATAAGCAAAGCATTGGGGAAAGGCTCTCCCTATTATAGACTATTGATTAATATAAAATGAATGAACGTAAAATCGTCACCATCATGATCATGTAGTGAAGACTCATCAGCAGGTGCTGGAATCAGTGTGTAAAATTTTGATGAGTGGTGGCAAGGTTACAATAACGTGGAGCAGGACGAGACCAAGCTCAGAAACCTGAGGCATACGAGAAACCCTCTCCCAACTGCTGTCAGCTGATCCTTACGCCATATGGCTAAGTGCTGTGCCTGCAACACGGTGGGCAAACTTCCTTAATTTTGTATTTTTATCTATTCATTGACAATGTCACACGTTGACATCATGCATTTTGGCCACATTATCCTGACATATCTCTCCCTATGCCCTTTGGAGCCCTGCATCCCAACATGTCTTCCTCTTCCTTTCTTGACTATTTTTTTTTATGACTACTGAGCTTAATTAGAGTCAGATGAGCATAGGTCAAGGGTTACTTAATAGAGCATCAGCACCTTGCCCAGAGAAACACCAGCGAGGAAATGACTCTCCCTCCCCAGTAGCCCTCAGCTGCCAGTAGCTCTTTCAGCTAGCACTAACTTACGCATATAAACATGAATATTCAGCACTAACTTATGTATACAAACATGAATATTCAGCACTAACTTATGCATATAAACATGAATATTCAGAAGGTAGCTTGACAACACATTAAAGTCAACAAAACAATAGGAGGAGATTCCTCATTGGAAGGCGTGACCTCCCCAGCCATGAGATTTCTGACCAGGTTTCTAGTGCTGAGCACAGACTCCCCCTTCTTCTGGAGCAGGCCTGAAATCCAACCGGGGAGTGGTGAGTTCCCACTGCACTGTTCGTGCCACTATTGCATCCCTGGACACATGTTGCCTAGCATAGCATTGTCCACAGAAGGAAGAACGTTTGGAGACAACTCTCCCATCGAGGCCGGCATTGTGCCTTCTGGCACTGTGGGAGCTAGCCAGCAGAGCAGAAGCTCCTCGGACCAGAAGCTCCTCACTCAGGTTCTAGGTTCATTTCTTTATGTCCTGCAACCAAAACATGTGGTGACTTCAACTATGGAGTTTTACCATCTAGTCCTGGTAGGCAATCAAGACTGTTGCGGGGGCCCGGGAGGCCGGGGGGGGGGGGGCCAGGGGGGGGGGGGAGGGAGTTGTGGCTTTCCTGAGCAGGAATGCACAAGGAAGAGAAGTATTCCACACCCCCGGCACTGGATTCTCTCTAATAACCTATGACTTCTGGAAGCAATATTATTCACTATGAAAGATACCTCCAGCCAGGCGGTGGTGGCTCACGCCTTTAATCCCAGCAGTCGGGGAGGCAGAGGCAGGCAGATCGCTGTGAGTTCGAGTCTAGCCTGGTCTACAAAGTGAGTCCAGGACAGGCAAGGCTAATAACCTCCATTCAAACGTCCTTTTTAAAAAAAAATTTTTTTTGCATTTGTTTGTGTTCACTTATTGATTGTGTGTAAGCGCGTGGGTGTTTGTAGAGGCCAGGAGGATGACTGAGTGTTGGTTCTCACATTCTGGCATCATCAGGCTTGGCAGCAAGTGCTGAGTCATCTCACCAACCCACTTAACCTTTTGCCTCCCCCACAGAATTCACCCTACTTTTTTATATCGCGTGTTTAGAACAATCATTTTGGATGACTATCACTGCACCACAAGCTTGTACTGGAGAGGGGTGGCATACGTATACGGACCCAATCCTAGCACCAAATACATTCTTTTCCCCCACTCCCCATTTTCAAAAGGAAAAAAAATCAAGAAATGAGAAAACTGTCTAGAATAAAATAATCAATGAGAGGCAGAGCCCAAAGCCAGAGGCCTCGCCTTCTGTTTTTCAGCCAGCCTGGTTCTGACTTGTTCTGTGTCTCTGAGTCCTGTTAGAATTGTGTGCTTCTGGGGTGCGCAGAGTCATCAAGGCACAGAGATGTTGCTTCGTTTTCTGTTTTGCATCATTTGAGACAAAGCTTTGCTATAGGTAACCCAGGCTAGCCTCACTCTCGTATTCTGGGATTAGAGGCATGCGCTACCACATACAGCTCATAGAGGATTCTTAAACAAATGCATCAGTGGTTCCTGTTTTTCTCTTCACCCTAAGGCACTTAGTTTTCCTCACCTATTAAATAGAGACAGTAACACAGTCGAGTGCCAGTTAATTATGGGGGCCCATTCGGAGAACTCTGATCTTAGATGGCTTCATCGCTGTGCAAGCACAGCATAGTGCGCAGACACAAAGCTAGGTGATACAGGTCAGTTACTTAAGCAGGCTCTCCAGGAACACAGCCATTAATTATCGCTATTGACAGAGTATTGTGTACCATTCATGACTGTGTGTGCTATGCTTTCGTTTGATTGACAGTGTGACAAATTTTTTTTACACTAGAGGTCAGTGTGGAATGTATGAATCTGGCACAATATGAGATCTAGGCTGTTACCGAGCCACAGGAATTGTCAAGTTCCACTATAATCTCTTGGGGCCACCAATGTACATCCAGTCTATGGTAGCATGACCACGAAGGTTCTTAATGCACACGCTCATATAAGGACTAGACTAGGTCTTGTGTTAAAGCACGTGACACCGTGTAAAATGAGTGTCCATTGGAGAAGCGGTGGTAACAACAGTTCAACTCCCTGGCGTTTTTTTTTTTTTTTTTTTTTTTTTTTCCCTAAGAGACATTGCTTGCTTTTGATTGAATGTTCATTAGGGACTAGATCATAAAGAAAGAGGTCACACAAAAAAGAGTTGTGGATAGGCAATAAAACACACTGAGGGGTTTTATTAGCAGGAGAGGGGTTATCTGGCTGGCTGTGGGTAGGAGCAGATGGGGGAGGTGGAGGAGAAAGAGACGGCAGGGCCTGGGTTCAGAGGAGGACCGTGTGGTCGGAAGGGAGGAGCTTGGGATGGACAGACAGCCCAGGACTGCTCTTGGGTGTGACAGGAGGGAAGCTGGAGAGGTGACACTGATTGGAGTACAAAGGAGAAGCAGGTCAAGGGTGCTGGGGAATCCTGGTCTAACATCATCCCCAATATATAAGGATCTCCAGGGGTGATTGGTAGGTCATATCCCAGTGCAGGGTGTGAATCCTTGGATCCAGATTGAGGACAGGGCTGGGTGCTAGGGAGCCACGGAAGCTGGGAAGGAATGATGCTCCATGGGGAGTGGAGGAGGGCTGAGGAGAGGCACCAGTGTTGAGAGATGCCAAAAGAAGATGAAGGACACAGGGCAGGCACTCTCAGGAAAACATAAGAGGTTCAAGGCGAGGGTTTCCTGCTGCTGAACAGAAAGTGAACTGAGCTAGGAAGGACTGGGAAGGACCTGTGAGTTTGGAACCTGTGACCTTAAGAAGAGCAGGTGTTGAAAATGAATCCAGGCTGCCCATAGGTTAAGGAGGACACCCGGCCTTCTTAAAAGAGAAATCACTATGAAGGCTTCGAGAGAAGCAGACATCTCACCCCCTGGCCATCTGCTCAAAGCACTACCCTCTCTTATGGAGCTAGAATCTCAGTCTTGCCCGGCAGGCCTGCCCCAGCCATGACTGCACACTACCATAGAGAACCCTACATGTGTCTTTTCCGGGACCTCCCTCCAGCCTCGCAGATACTTGGGCCTCCCCAAGTTTGTCCCACAGTAGACCAATGGTACCAAAGAAAACTCGGCTTATTCTTTAGTGGCGTTAGAACTGGTTTCTTTACATCTCCTGCTATTAGGTCAAAACTTGTTTCTATTCTTGACCCAGAATAAAATATGCAAATATATGCAGTGTGCACACGTGGGGTATTAGCTAAAGGAAAGTCTCATGAGACACGACTCACTACCGTGAAGGTACTTGTATTTTCAGCATTATTTCATCCCATCCTGATCTGTTTCACTCTTTAGATGCTGGTCCTGGCCCACTGTATTCATTATATCACCCCCAAAACTGACTGAGTGAAACAGACTCTGATACAAAAGGTCCCAAGGAAAAGGCCTCAGTTTCCCTATTCACTCACCTCCTTTTGTCCTGGCACCTGCACCCTGAGCCTGGCAGGCTCTCCCGCCAAAAGCCTTTTGGTGGCTCTGAGAACTGCTCTCGCACTGGAGGCTGCCAGCCTAGAGTGTATCTGAACTTCCAGTGGGGCTCGGATATCAGCAAAGGAGAGAAGGCTTCCTTCCCTTTTAACTCAGCTACATAGGCTACCAATCCAGTAGGATTTGGGGGGCCATCTAACAGCAGTGGAAGACATTTCAGGTTCCCCGGCAGCCACCCTGTCACACGGGCCAGTCTTTTACCTGACACTCAAGCAGATGGTGGAGCAGGGATGCCACATGCTGCTGGGTTCTGGGTCTCCCTGAAGGTAACCCTTGCCCTCAAGAAACACCAGACCATTGCCCTCTTTCACCAGAGACCATGTTGGGATTCTTGTTGTTGTTGTTGTTTTGTTTTGTTTTGTTTTTGTTTTTGTTTTCCTGGCATCTCATTTACAATAGCTTTTCTGCTTTATTCAGGAATTGCTAGGGTTCCAGGACTGGCCCCGGAGTTCAGCAGGACAATGCTACCTGAGGAGTAGCAGAAGTCTTTTGTTAACTGCCGAGAGGCGCCCATAACTGTCATCAACACTTGAGCACCCTAGACATCTCCTGAAGGCCTGATCCACTGCACCCCTGCAATGAGCCAGGCCCTGAGCTGGACCTCGGCTTCACCCTGGTGAACAGAATTTGATCCGTGGGCTCGAGGTGCTCAGACTCGGCTGAAAGATGAGCGAAGGACAATGGGTCTCTCTTTCATCAGAAGAATTTGATCAACTCCAGAAATACTCTGAATGTAAGTGCCTGTATTCACAGACAGAGGGTAGGGTTTCATCTCTCCTAGGGACCTGATTCCCAGGGGGTGGGGAGGATGACAGTTGTAACAAAGCCACTGGAAAAAATAAGGCAGGTTTTAAAACCACCACTGTGTTCAGCAAGTACCTCTGAACCCACAGCCGTGCTTGACTGAATTCTGCCCCTTTCTTCCTGGGCCTGTATTTTCCACCTGACAATAATGTAAGTGTATTCTTAGGTCAATTGCCCCTTTAAGCATAATTTTAAAGGACAACAGGTACATGGTAAGCATCTTCCACCGTCACTGACCTCAATCCATTCACATGTTTTAAAATCAGTGGCTGAACTCTTGACTTGTGCCTCTCCTTGGATTTTTGTTCTGAAAAAGCCTGGGATTTCAGTCAGGGCTCTTTATTGCCCTATTGCTGTGCCCCATAACCCTTTTAGCATCAGGCCACACCTAGGAGCATGCAGCTGTGTCTCCTACAGGCTACCCCTAGCCCTCAGTGGCAATAGGAATCTGCTTGGGTGGGAGGCAGAACCCTGTATGACCACTGTCATTTACATAAATCAGGGGACCCACGCCAAGTGCTCAGTCTGCCTCTTGCCCCTATGATGTCACAGCTCTTACCACCCCTAAGCTTCCACGCCTTCATCTGTATATGAAGAGGAATGGAGCAGGAGCTGAGAGATGACTTGGTTGGTAAGGTGCCAGCTGCCCAGCATGAGGAGGGGAGCTTGGGTCCCTCTCGCCCGGGTGAAAAAAGAAAGAAACAAAGAACAAAAGAAAATCCAGGTGCTCTGGCAGGCAGGTGCCTGTAATCCCTGCACTGGGAACAGAGAAACAGGGAGAGCTCTGGAATCTGCTGAAATCTGCTGAATGAATCAGCAAGGTCCAGGTTGAGTGGCAGACTAGGATTAAAAATAAATTGCAGAAAGTGGCTGAGAAAGACACCTGATATTGACCTCTGCCTGTGTGTGTGTGTGTGTGTGTGTGTGTGTGTGTGTGTGTGTGTGTGTGTGTGTTGTAGGTATAGTGGACGTACCCTGGCTTCTTATTTTCTTATTCAAACCTCATGACCTCCTAATGACCTGTGACTCTGTGTGCTCCCCAAGATCAACAGGAGCCCCATAATGTATTAGTCAATTTTGCTGCTGGCATTCGGGGGGCCCTAATCTCTTTTCTAGCCTCGACGAGTTTACAGAAACTATACAGTGTTGGCTGGGAACAAGAGTATATTCAACTTAACTCAACCTGTTCTTTGAGAGATGAAAAGATGCACAGAGACAAGGCCTGTCCTTCGGGGTGCAGAATCCTGTTCAGCAGTCAGATCAAGCACAACTCAAAGGCAGCAGAAACAAAACACCCTCTGGTACCGCCAGCTGACAGTATAGAGGCCCAAGGAACTGCAAGAGAGGACAGCAGTATGGCAGATGATTGTACCACAGTGTGGGTGGTAAAACAACAGAAATTGATTGTCTCCAAGCTGTGGAGGCCCTGAGTTCAAAACTCAAGGCATTGGCAGTTGGCTTTCCTTGGGCTAGAAGGAACGGCCTCTCCCGGGCCTGTGCTCATAACTTGATGATAACCATGTTCTCCCCATGAAAGCATGGTATACACACACACCCAAATTTCCCATTTATAAGGATAGAGTGCTCCAGAGGGTCCTAGAAACCTACAAGGAGAACATCATGATGGGTGGATCAGGGCCCAGGGGGCTCTGCTCAATCTATTGCACTAACCAAGGACAATACAAGCAGTAAACATCAAACCTCTACTCTAATCTAGCCAATGGACAGGGCCGTCTCTCCACAGTTATGTGGAGAGCGGAGACTGACTCTGACATGAACTCTGGTGCCCTATATTTGACCACCTCCCCTTGGTGGGGAGGCCTGGTGGCACTCAAAGAAAGAATAAGCAGGCTACCAAGATGAGACTTGATAGCCTATGACCATATATGGGGGAGGAGGTCCCCCTCAGTCATAGACCTAGGGGAGGGGAATACAGTGAAAGAGGGAGGGAGGGAGGAACGGGAGGATACAAGTGATGGGATAACAATTGGCTTGTAAACTGAATAAATTAATTAAATTTTTAAAAAGATAAAAAAAAAAAAAAAGGATGGAGTGTTAATGAAGTAGATGCATCTCACTCCAGCACGACCTCATCCTAACTGCTTAGTCTGCAGTAGGCCTGGATCAGTTCCCACGTTGAGCCAATAAGGCATGGGACTTATAGTATATGAGCAGGGGGGACAAACCGAAGCCACAGGAGAGGATCTAGTTGAGTGAACTCTTAGTCAGAAGATCCAGAGGGACAAGGTGAGTAGAGAGGTAGGCAGAGGTCTGGACTGAGTGGGGAGAAGGAGCGTAAGGATGAGGAGGGTTGGAGGGATGGAGGGATGCTAGCATCAAGCCTTTCATGCCAGTGTGTGGTCCATAGGCCAAACTGAGGTGCTAAGGAGCCTTGAGTCTAGAGGTTGTCTATAAAGTGGCTTGGGTCAGGTATCGACTAGGCCTGGAGTCAGGCCATGCTTGGGATGAAATCCAGTGCGAGCCAAGGAATAAGATTAGAGTGGGGGACTTAAAGCCTGTTTGAGGGAGGCCGTGATGGGAATGTGATCTCTCCAAACATGCAGAGCAAAAGGGAGCCAATGGAGGTACTTCAAAGACTGAGCTCTGAATGTGGCAAAACGGAGACCACAGGGCAAGTGAAGACACTTTGGGATGCTGGGATAAAGGTGTCAATGGCACACCCACTTCCATATTCATGGGCGCCAGGCTCTTAAGAACCAACAAAGAGGAAGAGGCAACTCCTGTCCTCACTAGGGAAGAGATGGGACTCTATGACAGGTCCATGTGGCTAAGCTCCATCCTGCAGGGATGTCCCTATGCAATTCTTTCACTCAGACATAGCCTGTGGGAGGAGTTGTGGGGTGGGGGAGGGGACCTAGAAGGCCAGCCAGGACCCCTTGCCAGGATTCTCCTGAGAGAGATGTCCAGAACATAGAGGTAAGAGCAGGAACAGGAGGTTAAGCTACATCTCTAACTTGGGAACCCTGTAGAAACAACAGCAGAGGAAAACAAAATGGAAGAACAGCAGCGCGTCACAGACCAGAGTGCTGGGACACAAAAGAGGATAGAGAGAAGTTTAGGGCATGCCTTCAGCTAGAGAGTCTAGAAGGAAAATGAGTCGGAAGGCTGAAGAACTAGAAAAATAAGGAGGTTAAAGAGTCCAAGGTGAGTGGGGAGTGTTGGTGCACACCTGTAATCCCAGCACGGGATGCTGGGTGGGGCGCTCAGGTAATGTTGTTCTAACAGGGAAGGGGAAAAGTGAAATTCTTAGAAAATGATTAATCCTTAGAGGAAACCTTGAAAAAATCGGCTCCACCAATTTTAGATGCATTCTGGTGTTCAGTCAGATCACGTTGCCATAGCAACCACTCTTCCATACCCACATAAACAGGAGCCTTACAATAGCACAATGATGAAGGACATAGGCCAAGAACGGAGATCTTTCTCTGGTGGGCTAGGGAGGAGGTGTTCTCACACCTTCTTCAGAGGCCTTCCAGTAGGAGAAGCTATCTGAAAGCTGCTCCTGGAAATGTTGATTTAAGCCTGTGCACGTAATCAACCAAAAATGAACGTGCATCTGTACTTGACAGCAATAGCGAAAGGTATTTATCAAGAAGCTAATGTGGTGTTAAGAATTTTTTATTATAAAAATAAAAACAAACCATAGCCCCGCCTCTCAAGAAATGGCTGCCGGAAGACGGCAAGATAAACACCAGTCTGGACTACATAGGCAATTTCAGGCCAGCCTGGGATACAGAGCAAGACCCTGTCTTGATGGAATAAACAAACAACTGAGCAAATAAGTGGAATGCAAGTTCCATTTGTTTCAGCTCAGCTTCAAAAAAGTAAATAAAAATGTCTACTGAAAACAATCAAGCCAATACACAAATGGATAGCTAGACTGATTACTGGTAGATGATAATGGTGAGGATGATGGTGATGATGGTGATGATGATACGATAATGATGAAGAAGGAGATGGAGAGATAGACAGACAGACAGACAGGCAGACTGACAGACAGACAGACAGAAATCTGAGTTTAGTTAGAGCAGAAAGGCTGAGTACATTTGAAGACAATGAGCCAATGCCTTGTATTCTTTGGAAATGAGTTTAGGTCCCAAGAAGGTAGAGGTTGCCTGCTCCATCTCTCCACTGTCACTTGAACATGGCTACTTGGAGAAATAAATGGGAATGTTGCTAGCAACGCAAACACATGAATAAAGCCACATCAGTCATGATGCAACAGAAAGTTTGGCGTCCTCTGATGGTTACCTCACATCAGTCGAAATTCTCTTTGCTTCCCTGTCAAGTCTTTCACTCTGGTGCTAGATGCTGCCTCCGTAGCTGAGCCATCACTTCCTCAGGCTCCTGGCCGTGATAGGCCTGGTCTGCTTCAGCCAGATTCTTTCTTAGCTGTACATCCAAATCATGTGGAAGGTTCTGAATAATCCCAATTTTCTGCCTAGCCCAAGGGCTAGTTAATCATACTACGTAGGTGTGGGACCTAGTAATCAGTATTTTCTGAAGTGTTCTATATGATTCCAACAAGCAACCAAGGTTGAGAACCACTGGTCTATCATTTCTGCGCCCCCCTAAAATGTAGGACACATGGGTCAGGCATGACCACCCCTTGTGATCCCTTTGATAGCCCTTATTCCTTCAATAAGCCTTTATTGAACATCTATTTTATTCTGGTCTATGGGCGGCATGCTGGGAACAAACTGTGAGTAAGAAGTTACAGTTGGGAGAATGTCCGTATGAACGTGAGTCAGTGCCGGCCACTGGGCTTCTCTGTGTGTCTCCCACCATGCTCTGTGGTCTAATTCTTCCTCAGTGAAGTGACTATGTAGGCTCCTGGCCCTAGAATTACCATGGTAACAGCATCTTCCCTCTTCCAGCCCCTGCAGAAAGCATCACTCTGGTTGTTTTGTTTCTTTATGTGTTCTTGGCTTCTTGGAAGAAGTACAAATTTTATTTGTGCATCTCATCCTTCCCTTAGTGTCACCCCACTACCACCACTCCTCAGTGATAAGTTACTTACAGTCCTTTTAATATTCAAAGTACACTCTCCTGGCCTCTGCCTCATGGTCTTTTCTGAGTTGTGAGAGGTGAGCCTGAGCTCTTAGCCCAGCAGCAGCAGCAGCAGCATTGCTGGAGGCTGGTTCACCCAAAGTCGGAGCATCCGACACTGATGGTAATGATGGTCATTGGTGTTATCGTGGGCCTTCATCTACATCTGAGGAGCGAGAACCTGAGCTTGCCCCCAAATCCCAAGCAACTCCTCTGCTTGCTATAATTCGAGGAACTCCCAGGAGACCTTGAGGAATGGAGAGTTTGGCACCTTCAAATTTCACTTTTGTACCTGAGTTTTCAGGTTCCCTTTTGAAATGTTGATTCCTGGCCAATTCCAAATTTAAACAGTAGTGTTCATGACCTGAAGAGAGCCTATAAGCTTCAGGGTTCTGGTCCAGAGAGTGAGGATGAGGTTCTGCTGTCAACACAAGTCTCTGGTTGTTTGGTCGGCTTGCTCTCACAGAGGGAATTCCAGCCCCACACCCACATAGCTCTTGTGAACTGAGCCGATTTGTTTTCATACAAATAGGCTTTAACTTTTCTTAAATGCCAGGAACAGATGTTTAGTTTAAGTCTCAGGTCTCTTGGCTCCCAAAGCTTATGGGATAATCGTGGACTGAAATGTTTTGTAAAGCGGTTGTAACAACTGGTGACCTCTCCCACCGAGGAAAGTCTTCTACACACCTGACCTGGAGTGGATCTGTCTGCTCCTGGTCCAGCCAGTCTGAGTTTATACAAAACTTAGCCCAGCTTTGCCAAGCAGCGGAATAATTTGACGTACTGGCTGGGGTTCTCTTTACTGGCCACTTAAACAATGGAAGGGCATCTGCTGCACATAGCAACATGGCTACTTCAGACTTGCCACAGTCGTGAGCTTTTTTTTTTTTTTTTTTAAACTTTTCAATAATTATCTGGCAAGACCAGCCACTTCTTACGGTAGTCTCTGCTTGTAAGAACATAACCAGATGGTAGAACAGTGACCCTCAGCATGGCTTACATTTTAATCCACCAGGAAGCTTTCCAATATATTACTTGCTGAGCATCCCAATAGATTAACATAAGTATTTCCTGGTTGACTCTAATACACAGCCAGTGTTCAGATCCACAGTCCTAGAGTTTTGGAGGGCCATATCCCATGACTTACTTGCATCTACTGAGTGAAGTTGACAGCCACGATATAACAAGAGGAGCTGGCTCGCATGCTGTGTGCCCTTGAAAGAATCACTCAGGTGTAATAAACTTCTTTCCTCTTCTCTAACACGGGGGTAATGTTACATCAGAAGGGAGTAACTGTTACAGCTACTAAGTCAGTGCACACCATTTGACCAAATCACAATGAATGGGAATTGTTGCCAGAATGATAGACGTGGCCTATTATCTACACTCAGAAATGCAACTTTGCATCCTCAGGGTCTGTGGTGGCACTGTGACACAGGGTTTGGTGAGCGAGGTCTCTGCTGAGGTTACACTGTATGCCCGAGATAAGATGAGGGTTGTTACAGTTGTTTTTATAAAATTGTGTTTGTTCCTCTGTTTCTCTCCTAACCCAGCTATCAACCTAATAGCTGAGACTCATTCATATTTGTTTAATAATAAGCTTCACAACACAATAGCTGAGCAGTTATTGCTCTGTTCTTAACCTTCTAAGCCAATCTGGTTTCCTTCCCAGTGTGCATCTCAGAGATACTTGCACTTTGTAGCTTTCCTGCCCCAGATATCTCTCCTGATCTCACCTAGACCTCTGCTGGTGGCTCAGTCCCCTATATCATCTTCAACTTCTCCTCCCCTGGGTGGGAGGAAGTCCAGCCCTATTCCCCCTCTTTCTCAGGGATTGGCTGTAAGCTGCTTTATTGACACACAAGGGGACTATTGGGAAGCAGTGTTTAAACAACATTGAGATAGGAGATTCTCAGAACAAGAATTACAACCAGATATGGGGAGTATAGAAGTGAGCATTTGAATTACACAATAACCTATGACTACAGGGGCTGTTTCAAAGAAGCTTCTCACTGTAACTACTCCTTCCTCGTGGAAAGAGAAATCTTCAGAGAAGAAATGGCCAGAAAGTATCAGAGGACATCAAGAGAAAGTGATGTCACCCACATTTGAGAATTGGGGTTTTTTTCTCTTTTTAAGAAGAATTGTTACAAAAGGTCTATAAAATCCCTGTCCTGGCTAATTCTACATCAACTTGACACAAGCTAAGGTCATCTCCAAAGAGGGAACCTCAACTGAGAAAACTGTCTCTACCAGATTGGCCTGTAGGCAAGTCTGTGGGGCAGACTTGATTAATGATCACCATGGGTCGTACCACCCCTGGGCTGGTGGTCCTGGATGTCATAAGACACAAACTGAGCAAGCCATGAGGAGCAAGGCAGTAAGCAGTGTTCCTCCATGGCCTCAGCTTCAGCTCCTGCCTCCAGATTCCTGCCTGGAGTTCCAGCCCTTACTTCCTTTAGTGATAAGGTACAGCTGACCTGGATGTGTATGCCAAATAATAAACCCTTTCCTCTCCAAGTTGCTTTTGGTTGTGGTCTTTAAGGCAGCAATAGAAAGATAATTAAAACAAGTCCCCATAAAACTGTTTGTGGGGAGGAGTGCTCTGATGGGAGAATACTCATAAGTACTTTGGGTCGTTGGAGAGGTTTGGTTTTATTTCATTGTAAGCTATTGTTTAAGCATCTTAAATGGCCTTTTCATTTTTCTCTTTTCTTAAATATTTATTTATTTTTATCATTATTTATATAGTATTCTGTTTGTGGGTACACCTGCACACAGCAAGAGGGCACCAGATCTCATAACAGATGGTTGTGAGCCACCATGTGGTTGCTGGGAATAGAACGCAGGACCTTTGGAAAAGCAGGCAGTGTTCTTAACTTCTGAGCTATCTCTCCAGCCCTCATTTTTCTTTTTAAGATCTTGTTAAGTGTAAAATTTGGCAGGGGTGTGTGTGTGTGTGTGTGTGTGTGTGTGTGTGTGTGTGTGTGTGTGTGTGCTCACATCACATTTAAATACACAGCAGGTTTTGGAAATAGAACCATACCACTTCAGGGTCAAAATGTTTCTGCTAAATTTAATTTGGGAGTTTCTCAACTGAAGGAATAATAACAAAGAGTATATATTCTGTTGAAATTAACCCTTGACCCCCAACCAAAATGCTGACTTTATACTGCCCTTACAGAGGACACACTGGGTATTCACTTCTCAGAGCTGCATTGTTTAGATCTGGGCACTTTAGCGGAGTTGAAAGCATGGCACTAAAACTGATCATAAAATACAGGATTTCCCTAGGTAATAAAACTGTTTATGGGATAATTAAAGCTTACATGTGAGAGTGACTGGGCTCTGACCTACCTCTTGATACTCTTCCCTTCCACCCTTTTCTAAAGAGTGGTCTTTAGAAAACAGAGTCCAGGTTGGCTACTCCACCATTCAAGACCTCTTTAATGATTTGAACCGTGAGCTTCAGTTGGCATTGAACAAGCCCATGGACCTGGCCCCAGTCTACTCTCTGGCTCTAACTGTTTCTGGGTGTTCTAGGAGAGCCCTCAGCTTGCTTCATTGTGTCTTCTCTGGGAAGAGTCCCTTCAACTTCATATCTGCCTTTAAAAACCTCACTCGGGTGCCTCAGACCCCAGTATAGCTCAGAGCCAGCCCCTCTGTCTCATCTTGACTTTATTTCGTGTTCATTTGGTGCCGTCATTGCGACCACCACAATAACCTTTTACCTTGTGGTAGCAAAGATTTGCTAAGTAATAGTGAATAACGCTGAAGAGAAAGGACGCAGAATTTTGAGCCAGACACAACCTTAAATCCCTTACTTTGGGGAAAGTCACTTAATTTTTTTTTAATGAATTTTAACTTTGTCGTTTGTAGACTGCAGAAAGCATCCCCTTATTTACATGAAGTTACTAGAAGAGCGTTTATGAGAATTCACAGGTAAAAAATAGTCAACAAGGGGCAGTTCCCATCACCACACAACTCAACCCTTCCCCGACTAGTGCTTCAGCATTGCCTTGCTGTATCTTACTACCCACAGCGCTCCCTGGATTGAATGGAAGCAACCCAAATTGTTGGCATCTGCTGCCTTGATCTTCCTGAGCTATTAGCTTTTCAACATCTGTTTTGAGTTTTAGAAAGAAATTTCCATTTTTAGGCAACAGCGGCATTTTCGTGTAGCATTTCAAAATGCCTCAATCCTGCAATGATTATAACTTCTGCTTGATAGACTTCCAGTCAGCAAAACCACAGAGAACAGCCCAACCCGTGAAGGCTCCTTCACTCAGATGTTTAAATAGAAGCAACAATGCAGCTTGAAGAAGCTTTTAATTACCCACAATTCCTAGAGGCAGGGGAAGCATGGGTCTTAGAAACACTGACTTCCTCCGCGATGCCTGTGTCAAGTCAGACATTCACACTTGATGCATTTTTATAACAATTATTGATTCCTTTTGTTCTCAGTTCTTACAAGATTCCTGCAAAACAGCAACCAGTGTTTTCCCTGTAGCTTCTGGATTTTTTTTTTAAGATTTTATTTTTGTTTTATGTGTACGAGCATTTTGCCCGCATGCAGACTCTTAAGGACTGAGCCAGCTCTCTAGCCCCTTCTGGACTACTTTCTATAGATAGAGCAATTTTTAAGTCTCCATGCTTCCTGCATCCCCTAAATGTCCACTTCCATTTCCATGCAAATGGCACGTATGGGGAACTGAGAGAGGAAATGTAGAGGTCAGAGACTTGGCTTCCAGAAGAAATGTCTCACTGTCAGAAATACAGTAGAGCAGCCACAGAATATCAAATCAGCAGGTTAATTGTAAGACATAACTGAGGTTAATTTTTTTGTGTGTCAGGATGAGTGACTCAATTTTTTCCATCAAGGTGGAAAATAAAAATTAAGGAAAAGCAGGCAGAAGGGTCAGGATCCCAGAGCTGGGAGAAACCACCTCGCCTTGTACAATTGTTTCAGCACCAAGGCCAGAACCTTGCTCAACAGCACTTCCCCCTAAATATAATGAATGAAATGTCCTTCCTTCTTTCCTTCCTTCCCTCCTTCCTTATTTCTCTCTCTTTTTTTTTCTTTCTTTTTTCATCCTTCCTTTCTTCCTTTCTCTCTTTCTTTTCTTCCTTTTTTCTGTCTTTCTTTCCTTCCTTCCTTTCTTTTTTCTGGGAGGGGGTTCTGGCTTTTTATTTCCTTCGTTCTTGTATTTTAAAGTGGAGGGGTCTGTCTGTCTGTCTGTTTGTTTGAGATAAGGTCTCTGAGTGTAGCCCAAATTGCCCAGGATTCTAGGTTCTCCAGCCTCAGCCTCCCAGCTCCTGAAAACATTAGGTGTGCATTATTATACTCGGCTCAAGGTTTGGTCTTTGATTTGGGGTGGTTTGACTTGGTTTGGGTTGGTTGGTTTGGTGGGTGTTTTGAGGTAATGTCTCATATATTCCAGACTGGGTCAAACTCTCTATGTAGCCAAGGCTAGCCTGATTTTTTATCTTCCTGGCTCCCCTTCCCAAATGCTAACAAGTTCTTTAATGTTTTGAACTTTTACTCAGAAGCACAAGCTTGTAAGCCCAGCACTGGGAAGGTGGAATTCAAGTCATCCTTGACCACATAGTGTGTTAGAAGCAAGCCCAGGATACTTGAGACCCTGTCCCAAAAACAATAAATTCCACGCAGATGATCACACATTCACATACATGTTTGGACTGTGTTTTATGTCAGATCCCAGTTTGATATAGAATGACCCAGCAGCAGGTACAGCACCCCAGACCTCCTTAATTGTACCAGAGATCCCCCATAAGCCCCAGAAAATCCTCCTTTTGCTGCACTCCGGTCTCGACACAACAACCTTCATATGCTTTGGGGGTGCACATGTATGTGTATTCATGTGTGTATGTTTCACGTAGATGAACATGCATGTGGTTGCATGTATGTATGGTGGCCACATTCACCCTTAGATATCACTGTATGGTGCCATCTACCTTCTCAGGACCAACCCCAGGCCCCCAAGGACAGCAAGCACTCCAATGACTGAGCTATCTTCTACTCCAGTCTTCTGCTTTTTTTTTTTTTTTTTAACCTTGAAGGAAAAAAAAAAAACTTCTCTGGCCCCCAAATCAAATCACTGAGGGAAGGAAGAGGGTCAAAAGGAACCAGGAAGAATAAATGTAAATAAATTTAGCAAGTACATTTTTATTCCTAAGACACGTGATTCAAAGAAAGGATCAAGGAAGACAAGCTAATAAATAATAGACTAGGGTACAGTGAATACAACAACAGAGCTGTATGCCTGTCATGCAGGAGCCATGGGTGGGAATAACTCTGCCCCAAAGGAAGGTTTTACAAAGGAGCTGACTGTAGACAGAGTATTGACTATTGAGGGACACATGAAAGGCAGAGAAAGATGCCATGGGACAATATACAGTTGGCTTGGAAATTTCTGAAAATACCTTACGTGGTTAACAAGCTGGGAGAGGGGTGAAAGAATCAGGCTAAATCAGATCACCAGGGGCCTAACCCAAGCTAAGAGGAATACAGGTTGGTGAGAGTGAAAAATCCTCTGAGGACGGGCAGGATCTGATCAGATGGGTGTTTGGGAAACACTGAGGCTGGGGAGCCAGCTCTTAGGTTGGAGTAGAGGTTAACAACATGCACTCAGTTCCCAGCACTCACACCAAGAGGCTCACTTCAGGAGTTCACACACACACACACACACACACACACACACACACACACACACACAGAGAGAGAGAGAGAGAGAGAGAGAGAGAGAGAGAGAGAGAAATAAAATCCTTCTTAGAAGAAAGACAGCTCAGATTGGAAAGGGAAGCTTGCGAGAGCAGACAGGATGCTTCTCCCCACGGTCTTGCAGGCCTGTTTCATCGGTCTGTGGTTAGGTAGCGTTTGTCTGTCCTGAGTTTCGTTAGCCTCTTACCTATGTTTTCCATTTGGACTGTGTCTCTCCAGATTCTTCCAAGAAGATAAAAGATGTGTTGACTGAGTTTAGTGAAGGCGGAAGCCTCAAGCAATATGACCCACACAAGGTATGGATATTTTCATTTCACGTCTTTAAAAAAAACATTTGTTTTTTCTGTGCTTCAGCCTTTCCCCGCTGGCATCTCCACTTGCCTTGAAGACCTTGTTCGGTTCCCCCAGGTCTCAAGTGAGACACTCATGACATTTGTGTTTCTAGTCCTTTCACGCTCCCCACTCTGTCCTTCGAGACTCCACCATGCTTCCTTCCCTCGTGGCTCTCGCTTCTCCCCGTCTCTTCATGATCAGTTAACACCTGAGGGAACATAAGCAAAAGTCCTGGGCAGGCTCCCTCACCTGTGTGCCCTTTGCCGTCACTGTGGGTGAGCTGTCTGTGCTCTGTGCTGAGTCTGAGTCAGCTCTTCCTGAGTCTGGATTAGTGGTGGGCGTTGCTGAGTCAAGACCTCTCCCACTTCTCCCTGTCTCTATGGTTTTCCCATCAGTCAGCCTGTACAGATTAGATTTTCTTTTCTCTAGTGACACAAATGGCATCATTTCTCCTCTATTAAAATATTTTTATTGCATCTGTATGCATTGCCTCCATGTTCTCTTTGACTTTCTCCAAAATCTTTCGAGCGGTGGGAAACGCCCATTCCTTCCCTGATACCAATAGTCAAGATGCCATGTGACCAAATCCCATAATATTTGTTACTCAGTGGCACTGGATACAGCTTGTCAAATCCTCCTTCATCATCTTCATTTGGTCCCAGGACACCACGCTGAGTTCTCTCTCTCTCTCTCTCTCTCTCTCTCTCTCTCTCTCTCTCTCTCTCTCTCTCTCTCTCTCTTTCTCAGCTGCACTTTACATTTCCACTTGAAAATTAAATAGATATCCCAAACTCATCATGAGCTACACTGATGTCCCCAGTCTTCCCCGGCGAAACACATTTCCCCGGAAGTCAGCCCATGACAACTTGATTAGCAATAGGCTAGTAACTTGAGTGATTAACCTAAGAGTGTGTGGTCATTATTGACTTATCTCTCACGCTCACTTCCCCATCCATCTCAGCAGAAAACCCCACTGCTTCTACCTTTATAATAGATCCACACCTCTTTCCTGCCTGGCTCCTGGGACCTGACTGATGGTCACGCTCAGATCACTGCAGTGTCCAACGGGGCTCTCTCCGCCTCTCCTCTTGTCCTTGAAGTCCACTCTCCACACAGATCCTGAGAAGTCTGTTAGAACAAATGTTGAAGCTGTCACTCTTCACCCCACCCCCACCCCCACCCCGTCCCTACTCAGGGCACTCTAGACCTCCCCTACTCTCCAGCTTTGTTCCTCCATCCTTTCTACCATATCAGCCTCCTTGACGCTCTTGGACCCTGGAGCCTCAGAAGCACCTGGCTTGTCCTTTCTTCCTTTTCCCAGGATGCCCCTTCACACATCCACATCCTCTGTTTCCTTTGTTTCTTCACCTCCCTCAAGTGGCCACTCAAACCACCTTCTGAGTGATTGTCACCTTCTTTATGCGACATGTGAAGGCTTTTTTTTTTTCACACTTCCTATCCTCCTGCTCAGCTCTATTTTTCTTAGTACCTCTCGCCATCTGTCACGTTAGCTAATTTACTTAATTAATTCTCCCAGTCCTCCTCACTTGAATATATTTACTTGCTGCTATGTCTCCAGAGCCCAGGAGAGTATTTGGCTCATGGCAAGCATTTGACAAATACTTTTTGAATGAATAAATGAATGCAAGACCTTTCCCCATTTTTGAGTTCGAGGTGTTAATAGTCCTTGGGTATACAGGCTTTGGGCTGGGCTCTGCAGAGAAGACAAAGATCATGAAACACAGTACCTACCTTCTGAGTTTCCCCATTGCAGCCAGGATTAAGTTTGAGTCTCGGTCCTTGAATCACATGGTTTGCAGCTAGCTTTTTACCCCTGCCACACCACCCAGCAATGTGGTCACGTGATCTTTCACGATATTTCAATGCATCTTAGTGCTCTCGTCTGTGAACTGAAGCTAATGAGAATATTAGTTTGAAGGTAGAAAGTTAGCAAATGAAAAGAGAAAAAAATTTGCTAAACATTGAGTACTGGACAGGGCATTTTATTTCTTCCCATCTATCTCCCTCCCCTGACTGCCTTATAGCCTCCTCCCTTTCCCCTGCTCATAGCTCATTTTATGGAGACTTACTGAGGAGGGAAAGTGACACCTCAGCAAAAGTAACTAGGGAGGAGGCTGCCACTCACTTACTTACACTGTCATTCACTCAACAAACCTGAGCCAAGGTTTGCTCCACTGGCTGCCAGGAACAGAGACTGTGTTCTCTCATGGTGCCCCCTGAGAAGGGCTTGGCATAAAACACCAAATCACTGGAAGAAAGAAGTAGGAGGAGGCAGGGTTGACAGAACAGAAAGAGAACACACCACTTCAAAGAGCATTCCTGAGGAGAAGCCATGCAGAGCTGCAAAGAACTAACTGCCCCACACCTCCCACCTCCGACTCCAAAACCAGGGAACAAAGGCTGGCAGGGGGTGCTGGTAATCAGCCTGTCTGCCTGGGGGCTGATGTGTGGGAGGGGAGCAGTTTGATCAGGGCCACCAGGGGTGTGAAGGCCAACAGGAGCTTTGAGAAGCAGGAAGCTAGTCTATCATGAGCATGCAGATGCCCTCACACCCCTCAGGATTGGCCCTCTCACCTCCTCCCCCACCCTGCCACTCTGACTTCTGGTAGGTGTAATGTCAGTGGCATGTGGGTCAGAAAAACAACAAGAGTGCCATTGAGCGTGATGGCTTCCCGTAGCTAAAATGTCTTAGTGAAAAAGGAGTTAGCTGTGGCCAGGGGTAGGTTGCTGAAGAAGCTAGAATGGGAAATGGAAATTTGCAGAGTAGCTGGTCTGGCCATGATGAACAAGTGTCCTTGCCTTCATCACTAAGTGATCATCCTCTGGAGAGAAGAGCAATGGTGATAGCTAGAGAGTAGGAAAATTCCATGTGGGAGGGAGGTAGTGACTCAATGGTACTCAGACACACAGAGCACAAGTTCTAGCTCAGAGGGATGCATGACCTAGGGCTGGCTTTTCAGACATGGGATGTAGCCCTACTAGCCCTACCTCGCTCTGTTGTCTCATGCCTGGAGCACAAAAGGTTCCCCCGACATCTCGCCTCCGTTGTAGACCTGAATCGGAATTACCAGGCCCTGTCAAAACGGCTTACAGCTGTAATAACCGCCTGGTTGGTTGCTTCATGGATGCGCAGCTCCTGAGAGGACACAAATGATGAAGATGCCTGATGACCGTGATGGTTTCTTACCAGTGTGCTTCCTAACGGCTGGTGTCTAGTTCGGATCTAAAACTCGCCCCACCCCAACGTGGTCACCCACTAAACACTTACTAGGCAGGCACTGTTCTTAGACGGTGCTTGTATGGAACTTTCTAACCTATACATTACCTTTACAGGAGCACACAGTCACTTTCCCTCACTCACTGAACTTGCAGTGCCTGGAGGGGATGCCTAGAAGCACCACACCAGCCCAGAGACCTGTGACAGAAACCATAGGCATCCAGAGATCTGACTTCTAGTTCATCCTACCTCTAGTGGTCCAGGACAAGTCTCTGGATGTCCTAAGCACCAGGGCCATAGAAGACCCAGGCCCTTCAAGGATTTCTCTGATTTGAATGTTCTATGTTGACTCTAGGCCTTTGCAGTTTCTAGAGGATGCTGGCCTTGGATCGCACATGAGTAGACATGAATTCGCTCACAGCGTTGGGACTGCTCTCATCCTGTGGCACTCAGCACTGCTGACCATATAGTACAGCCCTTCCAGTACCTTTAACTGTATATATAGAACACTGAGCCTCTGCCTCAGGGAGTGTGCTCCGTTGGGGGCCAACACTGTGCCTGCTCCTCAGAGGCTGGACTGCATCTCCCTCTCCCTCTCCTGTCCCTCTCTCTGTGTCTCTCTGTCTCTCCGTGTGTGTCTCTGTCTCTCTCCCTCTCTTCTCTTTTCTTCTCTTCTCTTCTCTGTCTCTCTCTTCTCTGTCTCTCTCTCTGCCTCTCTGTCTCTCTCTGTCTCTGTCTCTGTGTGTCTCTCCTCCTCTTCTCTCTCTGTGTCTCTGTCTCTCTCTCTCCCCGCCTCCCCCCCCCTCCGCCATATACCCATATATACATATTTGGACCCCACAATAATTAATGACAAACATGGGCCAGACATGAGACCATATTGGGAAGCCAATATCCATTCAAATATATATCAGGAAATATTTTTAAATGAGTAGTTCAAGAGACAGAAATGAAATGAGATTTTCTCATTATCATCCAGGAACTCTGGCTCGAGACTGAGAGCATGTAAGACTAGCTTTGTTAACCCAGAACAGCAAACCATGAAATTCACAGGGCGGGAACCAGAGTGCAAATTACATAAAATGGGTTACAGGAAATTCCCCCCAGGTTTCAGGCAGAGGTGACCCCTGGGTTGAGCTTTGATACATCCCTAATAGTTTAAGAAAGAACTGGGTTGTGGAGCTTGCACAGGAAAGAACAAACGAACTGTGTAAACAGTTGCACATAACAGATCACAAGAGAAGTTGCAGGTGGGCTAAGAGTTTGCAGTGGCTCCACATCTAGGCTGGAGTGGAATTACAGAGAAGGTTCTGAATCCCAAAGGCCCCAGAAAGAGCATAAGAACTGACTGGACTATAGCAACACTGTTTATATATTAATATATATTTAAGCTCCTACTTATAATCCCGTGGGTTCATCCGAGTTTTTTCTCTGTATGCACATTCTCTCATATAATACAGGAGATCGGTCAAGCATATGTGCTCTCAGCACTCCCATAGGCAGATCAGTCAAGCATATGCAGCTCTCAGCCCTCATTGGCAATTAGAAGCCATGGAAATGTTTTGAGCAGGAAATCAATTTTCTCACAGTTGTGCTTTGGGAAAAGTCAACCTGTCATGCCTAGGCACTTCACACACTGATCTTCCTAAGCCACCTTTTGGATTTGTTGGTTTTATTTGGGTTTTTTTGGGGGGGCGTGTTCTACCACATTTGATAGATCTTATTTATCTGTTTTGGTTTTGGTTGGCTGGTTGGTTGGTTGGTTGGTTGGTTGTTTTGTCTTTTGAGACAGAGTCTCTCTACTTAGCCCTGGCTGTTCTGGAACTCTCTCTCTGTAGACCAGGCTGGCCTCGAACGCACAGAGATCCACCTGCCTCTGCCTCCCAAGTGCTGGGATTAAAGATGTCCGCCACCACCGCCAGCCACTAAACTTTCTTTTTAACACCTCCTTTTTCGAAAACATTTCATTCTGATAGTTTCCATTTGGTGCTATCAAAACTGTAGGTTAAACCAGGGCTCGTCAGTTAAAGTAGTACAAAAAGGTAACGCAAAAGAGCATTTGAAATAAAAATAAATAAACAACAACGTCATTAGCAGAGATTGTATTGAATCAAAATAGGGAATGAGAAGCATGGAAATAAACTCAGAGTGTGGAAAATACCTTCAAGAGGAGAGGGTAAGATTTCCTCAGAGAGCTGAGAAGAGGATGTCAACAAAAAGACAAGGATGCTTAGGACCTCTCAGGAACCAGGTTCACAAGCAACAGGCTGGAAGCCAAGCAGAACGGAGCACAGGGAAAAGGAAGGCCGGTGTGGTCTCTGGAGAAATCAAAGGTGAGGAAGGTGCTTATAGGTGAAAAACAAACCAGTGATGGAGGATGCTGTCGGAGACAGTGAGGCCAGAAGCGGGGGTCCCAGGGAGTGAGTGACACCTGGAAAGGGGAGGTTGCTGTGTCCTGGGAAAGGCAGAGGATGTGTGCAGAAAGGATGGTCTGGGGTGACAGTACAGGAGAGAAAGAGAGAGAATGCGCAGCAGAGACTCCAAGGCTCGGGACAGAAAAGGAACACAGAGAGCTGGATAACTGTCACGATAAATGTCAATCAACCCTGTGCTGGGTTCTTTTAATCTGGAAAATGAGTAAGTGAGTGAGTGAGTGAATGAATAAATAGGAGGCAAATAATCTGTGTCCAACCGCAGTGGGCTTCTTGCACACTGCAAACACGATCTATGGAGCACCCTGGACTGAGCAGAGGTTGGTTGCAGGTCCCCGATGGAGCCCACACCTGACTCCACACACGCAAGTTGGCTCCTGGCTCTGGGAAGGCTTGCTGAATCCCCAGAACATGAAAGGGGCCGAATGCTATCAGCATTTTCCAGAGAGCACCAAGTAGACTTCCAAAAATGGAGTTCTGCCCTCCTGGCTGTTGTGATTGATGTACAGAAGCCAGCACAGCAGCTCTGGGGCAGCGCTTCATCAAATGGCTTCCAGGAGCATCTGTGATTCCATGAAGCTCCAACGCCATGAACGCACCAGTCAGCGACGACTCACAGCAAACTGTTGTTGCTACCGTAGGTCAGTGTTTGCTGAGGGTGAAGATGCTCAAAGCCTTGGACCAGATGCCAGGCAGCACTGAGAGAGACACACGACAGGGACAGGGTCTACTTTTTGCCACGCCCCCTTGGTTCCACCTTCTGTCCTTAGCTTCTTCCTCTTCCCCTTGACACCTACAGCTGTCACAACGATTTGTGTTGGGGCACAGCTAAGCCAGACACACACGATTGCTTTCCATCTTAGGATCTGTCGAGAGAAAACGAGAGCTATGTAAGCAGTGTAGGCTGGAACCCGTCCTTTACTCCTATCTCTTCCACTTTCTGAGACCTGAAAATCAGAAAAGGAGAAAAAAAAAAAACATGACAAGCACAAAAGAACCTCTCTTTCCATCCTGTTTTCTACTGCATTGTTTTTTCATCTTAACCTGAATTTCTGAGCACTGGCTGAGTCCTTGCTCCGTAGACCCATGACTTTCGCATGGGCCTGGACAAAGGCAGATCCCCACAGCTCACTATTTATGAGCCCCACTTTTTATATATGTGGCTGGTTAACCCTCTGAGAACTTCACACTTATGTATGATGTGTTTTGATCATATTCACTGCCGACTCCTCCCACTAACTCCTTTGAGATCCACCCCGACTTCCTGCCCTCACCCCACCCTCCCACCCCTACCCCCATCCCCACCCCCTCTCCTTTCAAACATAACATCCTCTTTTGCTTGGTGGCCCACTACGGTCAGCTCCTGATGCCCATGTACTCACAGCTGTAAGACCATCCACCAAAGCTAGCTAGACCTACCAGGGACCACACCCTTGGTGAAAACTGATTCTTACCCACTGGCAAGCCAACAACTTTCCATACCTCCTCAGCTAGGAGTGAGGACATACGGGTCCATCTCCTCTCCGTTCTGTGACATTAACTGCCTTGATCCCACGCAGGTCTTGTGTGGGCAAGCACGGCTGCTGAGCCACTGAAGGGAGCAGTCCTGTAATGTCAGGAGAGCACTGTTGTACTCTAGTCCACCCCACCGTCTGACTCTTAGAATCTGTCTGCCTCTTCTTTCTCAGTAGTCTCTGAGCCTTGGGAAAGTTATCACCCCTACACCTAATCCAAACTTAGACCAAACCATACTCTATTTCTTTCTGTGTCTGATGGCCAGCCACCATGTTTTCTCTGTCTGTGTCCCGCCTCCTCTTCCCTGTCCCTCAGACTCTCCGTCTCCTCCTTGCCTTTTTGTTTCATCCCTCACCAACCCCTTCACTTCCACGCTGCCTGCCTCACCTGACATCACACCCTGTTCCCTTTCTTTCCCCATCCTGTCCACTCCCTTCCTTCTATTGACTTCTCTCTTCTTGCCCTCCTCAGCCGATTAGCTATGATGTCTTCAAGCTGTTCATGAGGGCATACCTGGAGGTGGACCTTCCTCAGCCACTGAGCACACACCTCTTCCTGGCCTTCAGCCAGAAGCCCAGACAGGAGACACCTGACCACCCAAAGGAGGGGGCCAGCAGTAGTGAGCCCAATGTCTCAGGTACAAGGACCAGATTTCCCCAAGATGGGAGGATGCTGAACAGCTATAACCCTTGGCAACAGGCACAGGCAGAGCACTAAAGGGGCACCTGAGTAGAGTAACTTCCTTAAAGAGGAAGCAGGAGGGGAGGCTAAGGGGTCAGACCCCTCACTTTCTAGACTCTCACAGGAACCTGTGCCTGGTGAGTCCTTCAGCAAGAGGAATAAAAAGAAGGCAATTCTGTCACTCAGAGTCAAAGAATAGAATGGGGCAAGAGGGGCCACAAACTAACATGGTAGAAAAATAAGAGCCTTTCAGGAAGGCGTCGGTCCCTGATAGGAGCCCATATCCCAGTTAGCACTAACCAGGGACTGTCAGAGGACCGGAAGTGATGGCCATTTTCTTACTGGAGTTTCAGAGAGTGCGAGTCAAGCTGACAATAATCCTGGGACATAAACACAACCTACAGGGCCCATGGAAAAGCTCCCCATACGCCCCTCTAAGAGTCTGGAGGGCACGGACTGGCCTTTATGTCTTCGTTTTGTTCCCTAGATTATAATGCGGATAATGCTGCCAAAGCAGATGAGGCCTGCGCTCCAGACACTGGTAAGATATTGGGACATGAGACTTTGGGGAGGAGGGACTACTTGTCCACCTGTTTTTTACCCATATAGTTGAGGGATTCTAAAGCTCGGTAAAGATCCTTAACCCTCCTGCCCTGCAACAGAACAGATCAAGACTTGGGACAGGTTGGCAGATGTTTACTTCTGACAAGTTGCTTGTTATGGGGTAAGGAGGAGCCCTCACAAGAGACTTGGGTGTGAGAGTCTCAGCACCAAGATCTGGCTCTCGGGCAAAAGCATGCACGATTCTACATTTTACCAATGGATGATTGGAGAGGGTAGGGCAGATATGTAGGAATATGTCCTGGCTGGCCAACAAAAAAATAAACATGGGGGAATGGAGAAGTGACCCAGCAGTTAAGAACACTGGCTGCTCTTGCTAAGGACCCAGGTCAGAATCCTAGCACCATCATGACGGTTTACAAGAGTCTGTGACTTTCTGATTCTCCCTTCTTGCCTCCATAAGCACCAGGCATGCAAATGGTACACAGACATACATGCAGAGAAGTCATCTTCCGGTGCTCTTGGCAGACCCAGGTACCGGAAGGACCAATACTCACCATCCTTGACATTTGCTTTCCTGTCTAACGAAAGTGTCCAGCTCACTGCCCACCTAAACTGCATCAGGCAATAGAACTTTCTAGTTAAGAATCTGGATCTTGGGGCTGGAGAGATGGCTCAGTGGTTGAGAGTGCTGCCTGCTCTTCCAGAGGTCCTGAGTTCAATTCCCAGCACCCACATGGTGGTTCATAACCATCTGTAATGTGATCTGATGCCCTCTTCTGCTCCCAAGAGGGAAACTGGAAGCCTTATAAAGCTTTCAGTGTTTGACAGAAGAGCTGGTAGGTTAGTTAGTTTGGGTTCATTATTGCTGATATTGATGTTGATGTTGTTGGTTGTTTTGGTAATGGTGTTGTTGTTGTTGTTGTTGTTGTTGTTAAATTCACTGTGGAGCTGCATGCTGTAGTTCCAACTTTTCAGGAGGCAAAGGTCAGAGGATCACTTGAGCCCCTGAGTTCAAAGCCAGCCTAGTCAACATGGAGACTCCACCTACAAAGAAGATGGAAGGACTACAGAGATGGCTCAGCCGTTAAGAGCACTTGCTGCTCTTCTAGAGGGCCTGAGTTCCCTTCCACCACCCACATCAGGTGGCTGTACCCGGGCTCCAGGGGATCAGAGGCCAGAAGAGGCGCGCACACACACACACACACACACACACACACACACACACACACACACACACTCATGAGCACATGTCCACATACAGGAACACACACAATGCATAATTAAAAGCAATAAAAAACAGAGGGAGAGGACGAGAGCCTGGGAGAGGGAGAAGAGGAAAATAACGCTCCACATGGAAAGGAGACTATGCTGCAGAAATGGAAGGCTATCAAGGCAGCCTGTGAAGCTCCCCAAACACAAGGGCTTTCTTGATATCGCTGGTGAGAGCTGGAGGGCAAGACTCTTCAAACTTGTTGACTCATTCCCGCCAGCATTGCATCAGCTCTCCTGCTGTAGGGCCCTGTGGATAATGAATTTAAGGCATATGTCTCAGATCTCATATGGAGTAAAGGAGCAAATTCACACACACACACACACACACACACACACACACACACACGCACACACACTTTCTCCCAGCATGAAGAGAAGAGCAAGGCTTTGAGACTTTTAAACTCCCAGGAAGGAAGCATGCTGTCCCAACTGCTCACCTGGGCACTTGGGGTTTCCAGAGGAACATTCAGGTTGCGTTCTATGCCTTATGGCCCAAAATAATATGGCAGAGTTTGTTTTGCTGGCTGAAGCGTGACCATAAGGAACTCACAAAGGGGAAGCCAGGTGATACTTGAGGCTAGCTCAACAGTGAAGGTGGTGGAGATGGCCGTGGCCCTGCTCACTCACGGCAGCTCCATCATTCTGAATCTCAGAGGGAAACTTCCATAGACTTCCTCCTGGAAAAGCGATTCATCATATGCCATTTTGCCTACTTATGATGAAGGAAAAACAACAGGCCCTACAGGCTAAATCATGAAAAGGCCCAGAGAGATACGTAATTTCTTTCATATGTTTAAACTGGAGATTTAAAGAATAATCCATTTCCTGCTAGGTCTTCTTTAATAGATGGTTTAATTAATGCTCTTGATTACATAAAAAAGACTTAGGACCAGGCAGGAGCTTCATACAGAGGCCCTTCCTACAAAAAGCAAGTCCTGGACTTACTTGTGACCTGGCCATCTGTGGGAAACCCCAACCTTATCCTATTGTTCAAGTAGATGCCAGAAGATATCAGGCTATGACTGGCATGGTGTCCACCAATCACACTGCTTTCTAGGCTCAGATACAGCACAACCCACCTGAAGTCATTCCCTCTCAGAGCAGGACAGGAGAAAGGGTTTCTCACAGAATGCAAGCATTGGCTCAAAACCCCCAGAGTCATTGTCACTGCGTCAGCTCAGGATATGAAAAGGAAGAATTTTGGTTCTTGGGTTTTTATTTGCTTTCTTAGCCTGTTGAGATTTTTTTTCACCAAGACACAATATTGAAGATCTGAAGGAAATACCTTGTTTTGTTTTTGCTTTCCCAGCTACAAAAATAGTATACTCTCATTGTAGACAATTTGAAGAGTAACCCCTAAGTCCTCCAAAAAGAGAGAAACAGAAAACAATAACGATATTAAATATTAGTGGTTGACTGGGTCCAGAGTGAGGAGATGAATAGCCAAGAGCAAAGGAACTTCAGAGTGGTAAGATTCCTCTGCACGATGCTACACTGATGCTACCATCTGTCCTCATCCTTGGGTGGTACCCATGGGATACACAGTTCCAAGAGTGACCACTACTGTGGGCAGGTGATAACGATAGGTCAATGCAGGGCTACCAGTTACAACAAATACAGAACTCTTGTAGTGTGCGCATGACAAGATCATATGTAAAGATAGCTATGTACATGGGGAACCGCAAGGTATGTGAATGAAATCTCTGTACCTCCCGCTAGTTTTGCTATAAACCTTAGCTGACCTAAAAACAAAAATTTCATCTTTAAAAAAAGAAAAGCAAATCCAACCGTCTTTGCAATTACATGTGTATGATCTCATAGATCTTTTTGAATAGGTTTCTTACATAATTGGGAGCAAACCATATACAACTTGAAGTTAGATTTGTGGTGGGTTTTTTTTTTTCACTTAACATTATTGTTACAAACATCCCTGTTATTCAAGGCTTGGGGTAAATGTCAGTTTTAATGCCATGACCTCTTTTAACATGTTTAAGCAAAAAGAGGTTGAGTCTGGAGAATAGACCCACCTGAGCAAGTCACACACCATTTAGTGCATGCCCAGTGCTAGTGTCCCAAAGCTCTCCCCTCTGCCACATTGGCCAGTTGACTATGAGCTAAGGCAGAGTGGGCAGGGGCACCCTGCCTTCAGTGAAGGGGCTTACAACAGGGCACTGGGTGAGAGCCACTGTGGTGTACAAGAGGCCATTTGTCTCAGTCCCTGAGGGATGTATCGGGTAACTGGAGGCTAGAGCCAGGCCTCCTGGATCAGAGCTGGGCCTCCTGGATCAGGGTCAGGCCTCCTGGATCAGGGATCAGGGTCCAGGCCTTTTGGATCAGGGTCAGGCCTCCTGGATCAGGGTCCAGGCCTCCTGGATCAGGGTCAGGCCTCCTGGATCAGAGCTGGGCTTCCTGGATTAGAGCCGCTCCATGAAGGAGTAAACTAACCCTTGTCATAAACTATAACTGTGCCTCACAACCCATCCAGAACTTTAGTGACCCAACCATCTTCAGGAAAAAAAATATAGCACCGTCCTCACATCGCTCAGTTAAAATGTAGTCGACATAAAATAAATTACCGAAGTGTAAATCAAAAACTTCCAAAGTATGCAGGCATCTGTAGAAGCTGGTTGGATCCCAGGAAGATGAGCATACCCACCATCTCTCAGAGACTTCTTAGAGAGTCCTTTGTCTGGGCCTGCCCACCCCACAAACCCTGTGACCTGCCTTCTGTCACTATGCATGTCACTGAATCGTCCAGACTCTGTGCGAACAGAATCAGGAAGTTGTTACTTCCTTTGCTCTTGCTTGTTTTGTTGGGCATGGTCATTTTTATATCCAGCCACTTGTATTAATAATCAACATAGTTTGATTTTTAATTAGTACCCTAACATATAGTTTGCATGATTATCTCACCTGTTGGGACAGGGACGTTTGGTTAGTTTCCAGTTTGCAATTAGAACAAACAAACTTGCTGTAAATATTCTTTCATAAGTCTTTGTAGGGAGAACTTCTTTTATGTTTGTTTGTTTGTTTGTTGTCTTTTGAGACAGGGTTTATATATGTAGCCTTGGCGGTCCTGGACTCACTTTGTAGACCAGGTTGGCTTTGAACTCACGGAGATCCGCCTGCCTCTGCCTCTAGAGTGCTGAGATTAAAGGTGTGCACCACCACACCCAGCACCATCCCCCTTGGGTAAACAGTCTGTAATGGGATGCTGGGTAAGCGAGCAGGTACTGTGCACACTTTGATTCCAAGCACGTCACCCTGCATATATGCGCATGCACCACTTTCAGACCTGATGCCTATGAGATCAGAAGAGAGCTTAGATCTCCTGTAACGACGTTATGGTGGTCGCGAGCCACCATGTGAGTGTTAGGAATGAAACCTGTGTCCTCTGTAGGAATAGCAACTGCTCTTAGCCATATCTCCAACATTTCTTAATTTTTATGCAATTTAGTTCAGTGTGGTTTGTTTTTGTTTGTTTGTTTGTTTTGTGGCTGATCTTTGCTATCGCATCTTAGAAAGCCGCTGAACTCACAATAAGAAAGAACTGGGTATCTTAACGCAGAGAGTCCGATCCTTTAACACAGGGTGTCTCTTCATTAAGTCTCCGCTAACTTCTACTTATATATTAATTAACACTGTGCAGCTTCTGCATCTATAATGCTGGTCTTCTTTAATGGGTTAGGTAGGATTCTCTTTATTTTACTATTATTATTATTATTATTATTATTATTATTATTATTATTATTATTTTGCAGAGCTGAGAACCGAACTTAGGGCCTTAGCACTTGCTAGGCAAGCACTCTACCACTGAGCTAAATCCCCAACCCTTCTTTTTTTTTTTTTTAATTGTTTTATTTATGTATACGTAGATGGGTGCTCTATCTGCATGTGCAACTGCATGGCAGAAGAGGGCATCGGATCCTGTTATAGATGGTTATGAGCGCCATGTGGTTGCTGGGAATTGAACTCTACTAGTAACCTGTGGGTTCCAAGGGCTTCTTCCCCATTGGTGAGAACGAACAACCTTTAGTCCTGACTTTTCTTTGCAGTCCACAGTTTGTCCCTCTAATCCTGCATCTTCCCCTACCTGGCCCCAAGCCACCCCTCCTCCTCCCCCAGTCTCAAGCAGTTTCCTCACCAGAGAGGACTGCTCAGCACTCAGCTGAAGAACTGTAGGTGGTTCCATTGCTTCTGTGAGGGCTTTCTAGATATCTCGTCTGGATCCCTGTCTGTGTGGCTCCTAGGCTCCAGACTCCCACCTCCTCCTCAAGTCACAGAGAATGCCAGCATCTGCCAGAGACCCCTTCCTCGGTAGAACGTGGAAACTTCTTGCAAGAGCTGAGATGTGGCCCTCCTGGGGGGGCATCTCACCTCTCACTTGCCTCCCATATTCTCCGGGGCTTGACTTGAAAGATAATGTCCTGTAAATGTTTGCTTCCTGTCTTCTGCCCAGGTACTAGTTGAATCAGGTGTGATAGTGGGGTAGCAAGTGGGTCCCATGTCACTCTGTGATGGAGACAAAGCGGAAGCCATTGATGATGTTTTGATGGATGGATAACCTGAGCACACAGCAGTAATCTGGGGGTATGGGGGACTCCCCAGTGCAAAGGACCATGCTCTCATTCATCATCCACATTATTGTTAAGAATTTCCATAGCATTTCTTCCAGGGATGATTCTAATAGTTTGGTTGCAAAATTAATTCCATCCCAACTTCCCCATTTCACTATTTCTGGTGTGATCTCATTCAAATTATTTCTTTTATCTCTCCTTGCCACCTCAGAGGCTCTCTGCCCTTCTTGAATAGAGGTTATGTCTTCTTGCAGCTCTGGAGTGCCTTGTCCAATAGGAAATTACCTTCAAACATTTGGTCCTCTGAGACACGTGGCTGGCTGGGGCTTCCTTTCTGTGTTTTGTAGGCCCCATCTCGGTCTCCTCATGGGCCCTCTGTAAGAGACAGGGCAAGCCTTGTCTCCTCTATGGTCAGCCTGAATGACAGCTGACTCCTTTTTAACTCACCACCCAAACAGCAGGACGGGCAGGCTTTCTTCTCTCTCAACTCTGCCGTCTTGAGGTGGAATGCTCCCTCCCGTTGCATAGCTCTTTGGTCCACTGAATAGCATGGGGGTAAATACTGCCCTTCTCCAGCAGCACTGCGAGGGAGGCTGCCTCCATCTCTGTCCGTGTCGTCAGCACTTAGTGCTTGCTGGCATCACGTGCCTACATTGGTTTGCCCACTGGCTGACTTGTGTTCATGCCACAGTCAGTGTTTCACATGTGTTGTACATCTTACTTGGTATGAGAGGGTTTCAGATGGGTATGAAAGCAGCAAGGCTGAGGGAAGAAGGAGCAAAGTAGCCAGGCATGGTGGCGCATGCCTTTAATCCCAGCACTCAGGGAGGCAGAGGCAGGTGGATCCCTATGAGTTCGAAGCCAGCTTGGTCTACAAAGTGAGTCCAGGATGGCTAGGGTACACAGAGAAACCCTGTATCAAAACAAAAACAAAAACAAAACAAAAGGTTCCTAGTTTCTAAAACTGGGTTAATTGTCAATAGAGTTTTTCTCTCAAATATCAATCCCTTCATCTGATGTGTCTATTTACAGAAGAAAATTATGAGATACCGCGTCTTTGCGTGACTCCAGGGACTGACCTACCTGAGATAGTGAGGGACTAAAAATGAAAGAAATGGCAGATACAAAGATGCAGAAAAGGCGGGATTAGGCTGTCTAGCCTCTGAAGGAGAAGCCGCAGCACCTGGAAGTTCAGCAGAATGCTTATTATATACACTTGAACAGGGAGGCACAGCTGATCGGGGAGGTGGGGTCATTACATCAGATACACAAGGAGACACTAGCCCAGCTGAAGCAATCTCTGTAAGGGAGTGGCCTTCAAGCAGTAAACATGGTTGGAGGGATACAGAGATCATGTCCTGCACATTAGCATCCTTCATAGAGGAACCAGAAGCCTTTGCCAGCTCTCTGAGCCTCACCTGGAGAAGGCTTTGCCACTGCCATGGGTGTGAGACATTGGTCCTTGACATGGCTGGCTCATGGATGTATATTCACTGGAGAGGTCACATTCACTCGAGGCTTCCTCAGTTCCCTACTAAGAAAGGGGTTGAATGTGGTAAAAGCCCATTCAGGATTATGTCTGCAAATTATGTGTTTGTGGCAATATGGCACATGACATTTACCTGCTCACCTGTCATCTCCAGGACTCACTCACTGTCATCTTCCTGAAAATTCAGAGAATGAATAAGCTTTCTGCAAGGAAATAAAGTCATATATATATATATATATATATTGTGTGTGTGTGTGTGTGTGTGTGTGTGTGTGTGTCTGTATTACATATACACTAGGGCACCAGATCTCATTACAAATGTCTATGAGCCACCATGTGGTTGCTGGGAATTGAACTCAGGGCCTCTGGAAGAGCATCCAGTGCTCTTAACCGCTGAGCCATCTCTCCAGCCCCGGAAATAAAGTCTTAAGTGAATCAAAATGAAGCCAGTCATAGACAAATAACAAGAGACTGGATTTCTGTGGCCAGATTACGTAGTATCTGTTAATACCATTCTTGATTTTTTAAAAAAGATTTACTTATTATTATGTATACAGTGCTCTGCCTGCATGTACACCTGCAGGCCAGAAGAGGACATCAGATCATATTACAGATGGTTGTGAGCCACCATGTGGTTGCTGGGAATTGAACTCAGGACCTCTGGAAGAGCAGTTAGTGCAGTGCTCTTAACCTCTGAGCCATCTCTCCAGCACCTCTAGAACAATCTCCCCTCAACCGTGAAGAGGACCATAAGGAGGATCATAAGGAGGGTTAATGTTTACTAGCACGCAGGTCCTTTTGTCTTTCAGAATCAAAACCGGCTAAGACACTAGCGCCATCTAAAGACCTAGAGGCTGCAGCGCCATGGGGAGACCCTGATGCTCTGTCCTCAAGCTCAGATCCTCCAGTCGTGTACCTGAAGGATGTCGTGTGTTACTTGTCCCTGATGGAGACCGGAAGACCTCAAGATAAGCTAGAATGTGAGTGCTCACCTGTCTAGGGTCTCCAAGGGGAAGCCCGGGGTTCTTGTCGTAGTAAGTGTTTCTTACACACCTGGGGAGTTTTCTCTGTCCCTTCACTAGCAGAATAACAATGCGTCCTAGAATCGACCCAGCACACAGCACCAGTATAGAAGTTGGAAGGGCACCTGAGACCTTGGCCATTTGGGAGAAAGAGGTTGTTACCAAGGACCAAAGATTGCTTTGCCTAGTAGAGCTTCCCAGGTTCCTCCAACCAGAAAGCTCTGGCCTTGTCTTGATAATTTTCTTTTTAGGAAAAGATATTTAACATCTGCGCTTCCCCTCTGCTGTGAGCAAGGGACCCATACCTATGAGACTCCCATCCTCTCTCCCGTTCTTTTTCCTTTCCTTTCCTTATTTTATTTTATTTTATTTTATTTTATTTTATTATTTTAAAGACAGGGTCTATATAGTCCTGGTTGTCCTCGACTGCACGACATAGACCAAGCTTCTTTGAGTTTCTAGAGACAGGCCTGAGTAACTGGAGTGCTGAGACCAAAGGCCTATTTCTGCATACCAGGAAATCCCTTTGCTCTTTCCTCTTCCTTCCTTCCTTACTTCCTTCTTTTTCTTCCTTTCCCTTGAGTTCTAATCAGCCTCAGTCTTGGGAAGGCTTCTTCCCGCTCCCCACCCATCCTTTAGGCTGCAGCTCATTACTCACTACACAAGCTCAGCACAGTTTTGTGGTGCTTCAAAGTCAGTTTCAAACCCCCCCCCGCTTAGACGCTGGGACAGACGCTGCAAGCCTTAGGAGGATCTCTGAATTTAAGGAAAGCCTGGTCTACGACGTAAGCTCAAGGCCAGCCAAGACTTCACAGTGAGACCCTGTCTCACAGAAATGTAATAAATGTAAAGCAAAACCTTCAAGACATAGTAATGGCTCAGCCGACCGAGGCTGTGGCCTTGAGAAGGGTCCCAGGATGGCCCGGGCTTGCTTTGTAGAGTAAATGAAAGGACCTTGTTAGAGTGCATCTTATATTTGCCTCTCTTAGGAACTTAAGAAGCAGCAAAGAAATAACTTTTGTAGCAAAAGCCACAATTTTGTTAATAAGACTAATCAACAAAACGTAAACATTACCAAGAGAAGTATGCCAAAGGTTAACTCTGCCAAAACCAGGCCAACCGACAGCTTGCCCATTGGCTGAGCTTAAACTCTCCCATCAGCTGGATGTGTTCACGGCGCAAGTCTTAAGTGCTCATTTGGTGCAGCTGTAGCAGATTTCTTTTCTCTTCTGGCTAAAGTTAAAAGTGAAATAGGAAGTTATCTCCAACAGTTAGAAGGGCTTTGAGTCTTAGGCATCGTGCGTGCTGGTAATTGCCAAGAAGGATGTGTCAGATCCCTCGTGTCAGTGGGACTCTGCCTGAGCTTTTCAAACAGAAAGGAAAAAGGGAATTCTAAGTTGTTTTTTTTTAGCAGAGGAAACTTCAGAGGTGGGTAAGAGCGGAGTTCAGTGAACGCCATTCGCACTAAGTCGCTGTCGGTCTCGTTCCAGCCACTCACTCCCTGCCGCTCCCTCGGCTGCTGATTGTTTCAAAGCACAGCCTAGGAGCACGTGGTTTCATCTGGAAGTAGTTCAGTACATCCCTCTAAGATCATCCTTGTCCTCAAGAGAAACCACAACACGACTGCCACGTTCAAATAGGGTGCTGTCAAAGTATTATCAAACACGCAGCCAACACTCGCATCTCCCAGTGACCTGTAGATTCTCAGTGTGCGGGTCACTTTCCAACCAAGCCATGGTCACTGATCGTTCATTATATCTCCTTGGTGTCTCTGAGCTTCTGGTTCCCTCTCTGCCTTTAGCTATTATGGCCCTCACAGCCTTTGATGTAGGTAAGGTCATTTATTCAGCATTTTTCTTGGTTTGGGGTTTTCCCTCCTATCAATCTAACTCATTCCCTTATTTTAATGATAAAAACAAGAAAAATGTCTCTACTTTGAGAGCTACACATGCCACGGAAGTCATCCCTGAAGTCAGTCATCCCTGAAATTCTCCCTGCTGTCAATGCGAGAGCACCTCCCTGCAGCTGAGCACCGTATATATCTTTGCTAAGCATTTTTAATCCATCTTCTCACTTACTGTCACTCTCATAATAACCTTGGAAGGCAGATATGGTTATCTCGTTTAACATGTGAGAAATTGTGGGAAGGTTAAAAGGGACATATCTGAACATGGATCATATGAATCCATTGTGCTGGAACAAAACCAGCGGGACGCTCTGAGCGTCTTTATATCATGCAACTGTGTGTCCTGTGTGCCCCTGGCCAGAATATTCTGAGGAACCAAAGAGACTGGGAAGGCTATGACACTACTTCTGAAGAACTTAAAACACTAATCAGGTGCACACCATTGGGGAAAAATACACATGGTGCGGGGAATTTAAAACTCCCGGAGAGTGACCATCGTATGCCCGACAGCCTGTGCTGAGAGATAACCAGGGCGCGCCAACTGGAGGTGCACAGAAGAGCAGCACTTAACTGCGAGGAGCAGCATAATTGGGGGGGGGGGGGCGGGAGTGCAAGGGAAGAACTGCTTAGCTCACTTCCTGCCCTGACTGTTTTTGAGATCACATCATCTCTACGTTTTGGGTGAATGGGGCGGGTCCCATGTCTTGTCAGTGGACACTTAGTCTTTAGTCCCAATCCTTCCTAGATCTTCCTTGTCTACTTTGCCTTCCTGCAGCTAACAAGATATTTCCCAGCAGCATAATGACACTTGCTCCAAAATCTTACACTTTTGAGACTCTATGAACTAAAAAATATTCCATAAAAAATATTCCATAAAATTTCCTGAAGGCTATGCTTGTAAGATGTATGAGAAATAAAATATAATATTGTATTTAGGAGCCAGGCGTGGTGGCGCACGCCTTTAATCCCAGCACTCGAGAGGCAGAGGCAGGCGGATCGCTGTGAGTTCGAGGCCAGCCTGGTCTACAAAGTGAGTCCGGGATAGTCAAGGCTACACAGAGAAACCCTGTCTGAAAAAAACCATAAAAAAAAATTTTTTTTTAAATATTGTATTTGGACTTAGGTAATGGCCAATGGTCAATGATATATATATATATATATATATATATATATATTACTCTCTAATCCAAAAATACCCCAAATATGAAATGTTTCTGGCTCCCAGCATTTTGGATAAAGGGCAACTCAAAAAAAAATTCAACATCTTGAATGTCCTGTGGCTCTTTCAGCAGTAATTACCTCATGTCATCATTACTAAGGACTAGGTCACTATGATTAAGTGCATACAACAGTACCCACTGCCAAGCCAGTAGAGATGGGACACACCCTTAACCCCAGCACTCGGGAGACAGAGGCCGGAGGATCGCTGTGAGCTCAAGGCCAGCCTGGTCTACAAAGTGAGTCCAGGACAGCCAAGGCTACACAGAGAGAGACCCTTGTCTAAAAAAACAACAGTACAACTGCCTAAGGAGCTTCATAGGTAAATATTTACTAATAAAAGAAAATAAAGAGAAATAATACCTTAAATGCTCTCTGCACTCTGAGCCCTATTGGTTACTGTAGCTGCTGATATTGATTCTTATGATCACCCTAGCAGAAATAAACCATAGTTTCCATCTTCCAGGGAAGGTGACTGATTCCAAAGGGGAGATAGCCTGTTTGACTTCCCAGCTGTGCGCACCTCTGCACTCTTTCCGTGTGCAGTGGAGGCGAAGGCCCCACTGTAATCCTGGGGCCTCTCCCCCACCCGCTGTTGGGCGTGAGTTTTGCATTTTGTCCAGGTGATACTGAAAGAAAGATCCGCATGCTCTCCGGGAGATCTCACTTGTGACCTGACCCTCGTCTGCCACAGAGTCACTGCACAGAACGCGCTAAAAGCCAGAGCCCTCATTCTTCTCCCCTGCTTCCTCTCTTCCCTGAGGAAGTCACATACTGTCCCTTGGCTGTAATGTCCTTTGCCCCAATGTTGACCAGATCTGAGCTAAAATAATCAAAAAAAAAGTTTTTAAAAAACGGGGGTAACAGACCGTCATCGCACGCTGGATTCTGGGGCACCTCGGGCCTGACCTGTGTGTTTCTTGCAGTCATGTTTCGCCTCTATGATTCCGATGAGAACGGGCTCCTGGACCAAGCGGTAAGCTTTCCGCTTTCAACAAAGTCCTGGGGTCTGAGAAAGAATGGGGAGAGCGGGGTACAGTGGGGGAAGTATCCAGGCAGCCCAGTTCTGTCCCTACATGAATCGCACAGTCTGGCTAAGGGGTGCAGAGTGAGCAGAGCCCCTTCCTGCTGCCTCCCAAAGGGTCTGCCTGTACAGCCTGCACTCGGGATTTCCCTTCTTCTGAACCTTACAGCCTCGGGTTAGGGAGACATCTCAGGACTCCCTTCAAGTGCAACTTTCCTGTCCACAGACTTCCCGTGACGTTTCCTGCTGGAGCCCAGGGGTCAGGAGGAGGGGAGTAGAGAAACAACCAGACCGGGGCAAGAGGAGAGAGGAGGGGCCATTACTGGCGAGCTTCCTGGCTGTGCCCAAGCTTAGGAGTGTGGTCCCATCTGTTCCCAGCCTTGTACCCTCACCTCACCTCACCCTCCGTAAAGAG
Organism: Acomys russatus; assembly: GCF_903995435.1. Taxonomy (NCBI): domain Eukaryota; kingdom Metazoa; phylum Chordata; class Mammalia; order Rodentia; family Muridae; genus Acomys; species Acomys russatus. The sequence goes on along the minus strand of NC_067144.1, from coordinate 7,575,782 downwards.
GTGAGGACAGGTGAGGACCAGAGAGTGGGAGGAAGATTAGAAAGGACCGTCCAAGAAGGAAGGAGGCCCCTGAACCCAGGCCTTGTGGTCATGGCTGACAGCCAGAGCTTATGCATAGGCAGGTCTGAGACTGCAGTGTGTGTGACTGACTGAAACCAGAGAAAGAAAAGAAGGGTGGAGATGGAAGGAGAGCAGGAAGGAGGGGAAAAGGGACAGAGGGACAGAGGACGTAAGTCTACAAGACCAATGAACCATGCCAACTCTCTCTGCCTTGAGACCTTCATGGTCTCCCCAGCGCTGTTACAATGGTATGGCGTGTGGTCTTTGATGGAACAAGCACAGACTCTCACAGACCATAAGCATCCACTCACTGAGGGTTTACATGCCTGGTGCTACTCTGCAGCCAAATGACCAAGTTTCCTTCCCTTATGTAGCTTCTGTTCAAGTCTATAGGCATCGACATTAAACAATGTATCAGATGCCTGTGAATTTGGGCATAGTAGTGCACGCCTGTAATCCCAGCACTCAGTAAGCTGAGGCAGGAGAATCAGTAGTACCTATCTCAAAATAAAAAGAGTAAGGGTGAGACGGAGCATACAGCTCAGTGATAGAGCATGTGCCTAGCCTAAGACTTTAATGCAATCCTAGCACTGCAAAATAAAAACATACAGTAGAAAATAAATACATATGCATGCACACATGTTGGGTAGATATTTGCTCAGGAGAGAAATAAAGGAAGTAGGAAACAGTGGAGGGGCCGTGGCTTTCATAAGGATTGCCAAGGAAGGCCTCCCTGTGGAAGGGACGTTGGAACAGAGACTTGGAGAAGGTGACATCTGCCTTCAGTGTCGAGAACACTGTGTGCAATGGTCCTGCAGCATCCAGGGATGCTGGAGGGTTAAGTGGGAACTGGACTAGCTAGCGAAGAGTGGGCGAACAAAAACAGCCAGCGTGGAGGACCGATGAGACCACAGATGCTGTGTATGAGCTAGGGGTGGGGCACCAAGCATCGGAGGCTTTACTGGCTCTTGAAAGGGATTCCTTAAATTCTAGAGACTGACGAGACATCCAAGGTTGTGAACATGAACACAAGCGACACATTGGCATGTCTCAAGGATCGTTCTAGAGACTCCGTCCTGCAGGCTATAAGAGGTACACCAGATGGAGACCTAAGGAAATAATCAGGTCACAGAGCAATGGTAACCTTGCACAGGACAGCCCTACTGCAGGCGGTAACTGGGTGAATCCAGAATATATTTTAAAAATAATGTTGGGGGGCTGAACGAAGCCTCCAATGAGTTCTCTGACTCAACTTCACGCCTAGAATCCCTGGCGAGTGGGCTCCTAGCTTCTTTATGAACACTCTGGGTGACAAAAGAGGCCACTCCTGCACAATAGCTGTCCTACCGCTAAGAATGGGCTGGACAGGGCTCGCCACCAGCATGCCAGGCTTCTTTTTGCCAGACAACACACAATACGCTGGTCTGCCCTCCTTCCCCAACCCAAGAGGAAATAAAAATAGGCCACCCTCCCACTGTCTCTTGCCTGCATCCCTCAGCTTCCTGCTGCCCTCTGCAGATAACCAGAACAAAGGGGAACCCAAACTACATAATGACCTTGACTAGTGAAACTTGCTATCACCCCCATATAAAATCTGCTCAAAACCGAAGGGTCCCCACTCCCCAGTGTTTCTCATTAGGCTGTTTTAAATGCCCACCCTGGACAAGTCCCAGTTTGTCAACACCATTATTAAAACACAGCATAGAATACAACACAACACACCTGCCCATCCATCACTTTATAATATCCAGATGTGGCCTGGCCAGGGTAGACTCTGGGGACCTATTTCTTCCTGAAGCCAGACCACTCTGATTCTGTTTGTACAACCCACAGTAGAGCCTAATTCTCAGACTCTAAGTCACATTGCCTTATAGAATCCTGAACCCCGATAGACTCACAGACTTTTGCATCGAAAAGTTCAACCCACTTCATTGTTCTCATCCACTGGCCCACCCTGTGGTTTTTCTGTGGCATGCTATTTCCCTTGGAGGAACGTTCTAGTTTTCACATGCAAGAGGCTGAGGCAAGGGGATCACAAGTTCAAGTCCCGTGTGAGATGGAAGAGGAGAAGAAGACAGGAATGGAGAGACAGACAAATAGACAGACAGACACAGACGTGTGTGTGTGTATGTGTGTGTGTGTGTGTGTGTGTGTGTGTGTGTGTGTGTGTGTGTGTGTGTGTATGCACAGAGATGACTCAGGGGTTAAGGGTAAATATTGCTATTCTTACAGAGGACCCAAGTTCAGTTCCTAGCACACTGCACTGCACAACTACACAATCACATGAAATGGCAGCCCCCAGGGTATCTGATGCTCTTTTCTGGCCTCTTCAGGAACCTGTACTCACAGGTGCAACACACACACACACACACACACGCACGCACGCACGCACGCACGCAAGCACACACACACAAATATAAAATATATCTTAAGAAGCAAATAGTTGTTGAGTTGTGGCTTGCTTGGCTTAACACTAAATTCTACCTGAGGGAAGTACCACTTTCCAAACCTTTCCTCAGGCTGCCCACACAATCTCCTAGAACAATCTCCCAGGGAACATCTTAGGTAGGATTCATACATAAGACACTAACTGAACCCAAATACCTCCCCAGCACAGTCAATGCTCTGGTCATTGACTCACAAGCATCTGACACATCTGTAAGGTTTTAGGCAGAGACAGGCCTTGGTACCAAACGGGTAATCCATCAGGGAAATACGCCTGCGTGCACTTCCTGTTCAGCAGGTTCTAGGCTCAGGGTTGACTACATTGCATAGGAAAGAGGAGGTGTGGAGATAAATCTAGATGATAGTGCTTGAGCAAGGACCAGCACAGGATGTGAACCTGACTCCAAAGGCAGACAGCCAGACCCCAAGCTGCTAAGGTGTGGAAACGGAGAACAAGTGATAAGAATGGTAGAGACACCAGGCGGTGGTGGCCCACGCCTTTAATCCCAGCACTCGGGAGGCAGAGGTAGGCGGATCTCTGTGAGTTCGAGGCCAGCCGGGTCTACAAAGTGAGTCCAGGACAGTCAAGGCTACACAGAGAAACCCTGTTTGGGGGGTGGGGGGGAAGGAAAAGAAAAGAAAGATAGAGAGCCCTACCTTCACATGCATTTGAGAAGTTACCAAAAAAAAAAAAAAAAAAAAAAAGTTCCCTATGGTATTTGGGTCAAAGGGCAGAATGATGAGCGGAGGGAGGGGCTTGGAGTCAGTGTTCCAAGTGGTCTATGTGCCTGTGGCTACAGTCACACACTGTGAGCATCTACCGTCCACTGGCCACTGTAGTCAAGGGAGAAACAAATTGCTGTGCTTGTGGGGTGCCACCGTACTGAACAAGCTTTTCTTCACCATCCACCCTGCCCACTTTCCCACCAGGCTTGATTTTGAGTTTTGCTCTTATTTTGAGGAGGAGGAGGAGAGAAAAAAAAAATGAAAAATAAGCTTTGCTTTTCTCCCCTTTGATATTTTCTCTACTGATACTTTCTAGGAGATGGATCAGATTGTGAACCAAATGCTGCACGTTGCCCAGTACCTGGAGTGGGATCCCACGGAGCTCAGGCCTGTGAGTTTCTATACACAGTTTACTCCAGAGAGAGCTCCTAGAGAGGGTGAGGCACGCCTGGCATGTGGACACAAATGGTTGAATGCTTGCTGTGTGGTGGTCCCACTCTCATCCTCCCAGCATTTTCTTTGGAGACCTACACTTTGGCCTCCCCTTTCTCCAACAGGAAAGACGCTAAAAGCAGCAAGAGGAAGTCTAGACATGGGGGACACCACAGTTTGCCCCAACTTTCCCACCAGAGGCAGTTTCATGATAGAAATTCATAAGACAGACAAGTTAGAGCCTGAAACGACTTTTGGAAAAATTGTCAATCGTCAGCTGTTAATGATAACTGCACTAGGGGGTGCTATGCACAAGGTATTAGATTACACAGTGTTTATGCAGTCCTAGCTAAGGCACTGTGAACCAATCAGGGGGATGTGGTGGCACACGCCTTTAATCCCAGCACTCGGGAAGCAGAAGCAAGTGGATCTCTGTGAGTTCGAGGCCAGCCTGGTCTACAAAGTGAGTCCAGGACAGCCAAGGCTGCACAGAGAAACCCTGTCTTGAAAAACAAAAAACAAAACAAACAATAACAACAAAAGATGAGCAGTGCAGAGCCACCTATGATCAGGGCAGGGCAGAGCTGGACCTAAAACCCTGATCTCTCACTGTTTTGGTCTCTTGCCACTCTACTCACTCTGGATAAGAGGGCATGTGAGTGAAACAGAAAACACAACGCAGGACCAAAGAGAAAGCAGAGAGCAGGGGCATCTAGCAATGGATGGCAATGGACCATTGTTCTTTGAATTCCACAGATACTGAAGGAGATGCTCCAAGGGATGGATTATGACAAGGACGGCTTCGTGTCTCTACAGGAGTGGGTCAATGGAGGGATGACAACCATCCCACTGCTGGTCCTCCTGGGAATGGATGACTCTGTAAGTCAGTAAACTTACTGAATTCCGTATTGTTGTCAGTGCCTGTTCCGGACTTCCTGGTGCAGAAGCCATGCGCTCCAGGCTGGCTCCAGGTTGCTCGGCATTTTCACCTTTTTCACTTGTTTGTGCCCAAAATATATTCTTCTTACCTGGAAACCCTTTGCTGCTCTATTACTAAGGGAAATTTTTGGTTGTGGGACACAGATAGAGAGCATTTGCCTGCAACACACTTGCTCTCAACCAGGCTAAGCGAATTTTTTTTCTTTCTTTTTTTTTTTTTTAAAAAAAAAAAACTTCAAGGGGAAGCTCTCCATCTCATCAAGTTAGGTCTTAAGATACTAGGAGGGATCCACAAGATGGCTCTGCATGGAAGGGCACTTGCCACCAAGCCTAATAACCTGAGTTCAATTCCCAGAACCCACATGATGGGTGAAATGAACCCACTTCCTTGTCATCTGACCTCCACAAACCATGACACAATTGCCCACCCCCTCTGTCAGCGAATAAGAGTAATTAAATTTTTTTAAGAAAAATTTTTAAGAAAATGCAAAAAGTTGGCAAAGGAAGGAAGGGAGTTGGGGAGGGGGGATACTGATAGTGTAGGGGAGTTCAAGGACTGGATTTTGTACCCAGCTCCAAATTTCCCACACTTTCCAACACCCTGCACGTCAGTCAGAGCAGCAGGAAGAAACCTTGGAAAATATTTGGCTCATCCCTAAAGAATGAAAAAGATGTTGTTGCCTCATTCTGTTTTCTATTTCTGAGGCAGGGGAGAGGATTGAACCAAGGACCTCACACGAGCTAGTGAGCACTCAGCCACTGGTCCATATCTCCACTTCCCTTTTTACAGTTTACTTTTGAGTCCAAGTCTCACTCCATTGCACAGGCTGCCCTCAGACTTGCTATATAACCCCAGACTGGCCGTGCTACTTGAATTCCTTATCTTCTTGATTCAGTTTCCAGAGCAGCTAGGCTTACAGGCCTGCACACACGGTCTGGCCTGATGACATGTTCTAGCTCTTGAGGTTGCATATGACGTGGCTGAGTCCTTTGTGCCTCTTTCTCCGTCCCTTTCATTCTACAAATGGAGGTCCGGCAGTGTAAAGGCCTGGACCAAGGACATACACCTAACAAGAAATACGTCTGCCACACTCACTAGCGCTGGGACCTGTGTGCAGTGACCTCTTGCTGAGCGGCTACACATACAAGAACCCAGATGCAGAGGAGACTGTTGTCAGTGCTCACTTGGAACTGGATCCAGAGAGAAGCTCTGTTTGCTTGCTGTTCTAACACACTGTCCTTTGTTCTCATTTGGGGGAACAAAACTGGGACCTTTTAAGCTCAAGGAAGCAACAACTCTTTATACTGAACTCGCTAATGTTCAAAGCACCAACTAGCAGCGTGTATGGAAAGAGCCCACTCTTCTGGAGGCAGCAGGCAAACCTGTGTATTTCCTCAGCATCCTTCCCAGTGTCCCTGCCAAACACCAAATCAGCCTTACGTAAAACGGGGATTCACATGCAAAAAAAAAAGAGTGGAAAACAAAAAACAAATGTAAATTTTATTGATATCAATCAAAAGCCTTATAAATCTCTTGTGCTTGTGTTCTAAGTAAGTTCTTAACGGGTAACATTTAGGCTTCTGGAGAAAGCCCTGCCAACATCCTGAATGGCTTGCTGCTTTCCTGCCATTTTCAATCACATATAGGACCACCGAGGATGCTGGGGCTCTCCATGCAAGTCTCCTGGTAAAATCGAAGCAATGGGGGAAAACCTGGCCAGAAACGAACGAGCCACATGGTGGTGCTAGAACCCAAGCAGAAGCTTCACTTGAGCCCTCCATCCTCTGGGCTCTGAGCAAGCAGGGTGGGGAAGGAGTGGGGCTAGAGAACCTCAAGAAAGGAGGTGTTTTCAGGGAAAATGATGGCCTTTGAGTCAGTGAATAATCTGCTGACAAGGCGCCCAGTTCCTTCTGTCCAGGAAAATCCTTGTAGAGGTGATGGAGAGCGGTGCACAGAGCCTCAAGAGTGACAGCTGGCTGTCACTCGTTCTTCCTGTGGCATTGGCCTAGATACACAATTCCTCTGAGTCTGTTTTCTTATCTGTACACTAGTAGCAAACTCCACCCTCCTCCGCTACTTTGTCATTCCTCCCCGCCCCTGCAAGAATTTGGTACAGATTAGAATCTGAGAGTGGACTGGAATAACATCCTCATCCTCATCAGGAGTAGTAGTAGTAATTATCATTGTCATCATCATCAGTCCTTAAAGCAAATATCTACCAAAGGGATGAATAAATTGGTCTTTTTGTGAATTGTTGCCCACCTGTAAATCTGCATGCTGAGAGTGGAGACGCTCAGACAAAGGGGCTTTGATGCTGTACGATTCAGGTTGTGAAGAGGGTTCTGAAGTAGTAAAAAGACAAAAGCTGGAGGAACAGATAAGACTTTGACAAAGAATGTGGACCCCAAGAACCAAAAAGAAGTCTAGACCCAGCAGCAGGGCTGACCACAAGGACCAGCAAAAGGCATGGACACCCAGATCCGAGGACAGGACCACACATCCAAGGATAACTTTGCTACTGCAGTTCCCACTGCTCTTCAGTCCAAACCCAGTGCTGCTGCGTGGGACACCTGGGAGAGACTCAGCAGAAGACACGTCCCAAAGCCAGGCTCTAGCCAGGTTTTGTACCCAGGGCCTGGCATATGGTGGGCTTCACGTGCCAGGGAAGATATGATCGTGTGAGGAGTTGCTCGTTCCCTGCATCATGTCGAACTTAGGTTACCAAGCCCAGGAGCAAGTGCCTCTACCCACTGAGCCGTCTCCCCAGTCCTCAGCTCAGCATTTTATGTTTGCAGCAAGTTCAGATAAGCACACAAGTGGCATGTCTACGTATATAAATATATACGCATATGCAAAACACTCATACACATAAAATAAATAGACCTAAATGTCTTCGTTGGTATAAAAAGCATATTATTTTTATTAAGCCATATGTTCTTGGTTATAATGCTAGTCTATTCTCACCAGAGAATATAAAAAAGGAAACAGAAATTAGAGGGGGGAAAACAAATACACAGTGTTTCCAAATATAGCTAACTTTAGTTAACAGGCTCATGAAATCTTTCACCATCAAATATATTTTGTTTGTTTGTTTGTTTGTTTGCTAGTTCACTTGTTCTTTTGAGACAGAGTCTCTCTACATAGCCTTGGCTGTCCTGGAACTCACTATGTAGACCAGGCTGGCCTCAAACTCAAAAAGATCTGCCTGCTTCTGCCTCCCAAGTGCTGGGATTAAAGGTGTGTGCCATCACACCTGAGATCCCATTAAATATCTTGTTATTACAGCTGAAATCATAATACGCTATCAAATTTGCATTCCAATTTTTTCACTTAGCATTATACCATGAACGTGTTCCTATGCAGTTATATGAATGGACTACAACGTAAGTAATCTAGGCATGGCTAGGACATTTCTAGCTCCCCACTACTTGGAATAATGCTGTATCTGACTAGCACAGAAATGCTTGTCTGGTTTCTCAAAGGTTATTTAGACTGGAGTCCAAGAATGCTGCTGAGTCAAAGACTATAATTATTGAAGACTCTTCAGATCTACAGCTGCATAGATAGATAGATAGATAGATAGATAGATAGATAGATGATTGATTGACAGATATATACATACATACATACATACATACATACATACATACATACATACATAATGGATGGACAGACAGATAATAGATAGATAGATGATTGATAGATAGATGAATAGATGAATGGATAGATCGATGATAGGTGGATAGATGGAATGATAGATGATTGACAGATTAGATAGATGGATAGATAGTTCAATGATGGATGGATGCTTGATAGATTAGTTAGATTATAAATGAATATATGGATAGATAGATAAATAATTGGTAGATTAGATAGATGATTGATAGATACATAGATAGATACATAGATGGATAGATGATAGAGAGGCAGAGAGACAGACAAACAGACAGACATCAAATTCCTCTTTCCGTTATATTTCTGCATCTAGGTAGGAGAGTGGGGCTCCTCCGCACTTCCATTCAGGTGCCCTGGTCTTTCGTATGTGATAATTTCAGAAACACATACTAAGAATTTGTTCACAAATCTGAGTAGCTTGTCTTCCAAGTGTGAGAAGAGAACATGGAGGAAAAGACGCACCGACATGAGGGTCCCAGCTCAACATCCTACCATCATTACCCCTGCAGGGCTCCAAGGGAGATGGCAGGCACGCCTGGACCCTGAAACATTTCAAGAAGCCCACTTACTGCAACTTCTGCCACATTATGCTGATGGGTGTCCGCAAGCAAGGCCTGTGCTGCATTTGTGAGTGAGCGTCCTCTGCACCTCTTCCCTCAGCTCTGTTTGCCTTCTACGTGCTTAGTGGGTCGTTCCAGCAGACACAGTCCAGACATTCTGTGTCCCAGATGGTGGGGTTGCCCTAAGGTTCCAACAGCAAGGCCTCTGTGCCCTGCTTTGGGGCTAGCTGAGTCAAATGGACAAGATGCTTGCTACTGTTGGAGTCACAAGCATTACAGTCCTTACATAAATCAAAGGCATCACATGCGAATCGCAGCTGTGTTTCTAGCCAACATTCATTTCATGTGTGCTTAGAGGGGTGTTCTAAACAGTTAAGAACATATCATGAGCCAGGCGTGGTGCCTCCCAGCACTCAGGAGGCAGAGGCAGGCGAATCTCTGTGAGTCTACAAAGTGAGTCCAGGACAGTCAAGGCTACACAGAGAAACCCTGTCTCAAAAAAAAAAAAAGAACATGTCATGTATTCTAAAAATGCAATGAAAATTAAATTATATGTTTATTTTGTTTTTGTAATCTATTTACTAAAACTGAAGGAAAAAGCAGAAAAAAAAAAACACATCACAAATGAGGGACTAGAATCAGAACCAAGAAAGTACACACAGAAAGAAATAGAGGGAAGGAAAGGGTGATTTGAGGGAAATGGGGAAAGAGTGAGGGGATACAGGGCTAAGGCTTCAGAGGGGCCAGGAAATGTGGGTACATCAAGCCCTGCCAGTCACCAGTCACCTCATGGCCAGATCGCAGACACCAACCGGAACGCATTCCTGTTGAGTTTGGCATTTGCATCATCACAGTCCCAACAACGATGGCAAACTGTGGAATAACTAGTCTGATCCTTCACCAATGTCTTACTTATTATTGAGAAACCCCTGTCCAGAGAGAGGGGCCCCACTGTGTGCACGTGGGACAGAGAACCTGAATTTCCCCAGGGCAAAATAATTCACTCAAGATGCTGTAGGTTGTGGCCAACAGCATCTGCCGTCAGCCCAGGGACCGTGGCCTTTTTGTTCACTTACTGGCATCCCGACGTGCAGTGCTGAGGCATCTGTCTCACACTGCCCCTTCTCAGGCCCCTGCTCTGTGCAGTCACGGCCACGAGAGGAAGGTGCTATGAAGAGGTAGCGGCACCAAAGAAGAACTGGGAGGCAGCTACAGACAGCTCAAACAGCCCAGTGTTAGATTTCTGCTAGGCCAGGCCAAGTCCAAACGTCCCTTTCCCTCACTGACCACCCAGAAGGAGAAACAAGCCTTCGCTGAAGTGTGTGCCCTGGGGAAGGGGTGCTAGATCTTTCCTTGGTGGTATTCATAAACACTGTCCCTTTTTCTTTTCTTTTTTCTTTTTTTTTCCAGACTGTAAATACACTGTCCACCAACGCTGTGTATCCAAAAACATCCCCGGATGTGTTAAAACATACTCAAAAGCCAAAAGGAGTGGCGAGGTTGGTGACACCTATTGGCTCATTGTACTGCATGCTGCCTCAGGGACAACACGTCCATCATCATAGATTCCTATGCAGGAAGGAGCTTTGAGAGATTTCTCTAGTTCCTTCTCTGCCTCAAGGACCACCCTTAAGCCATCCCACTCATCCATCAATCCATTCAGCATCTCCCTGAGGCCCCCTGTATGCCAGGCACTGTACCGGGGTATCCCACAGATCATGAGAAATGGTATCCAGTCTTCTCAAAGTCTGCACAGATTAAGACAGATAGATAGGTACAAAGCCAGGAGGTGTGCACTATCATAATAGGGCCAGGTGGACTGTGAAGTTGAGGCCTGAAAGGAAAAGGTTTATAAAGCACGGAAGAGGACATAGCATTCTAGCAGAAAGGGGGCTCCTGTGTAGAGGCAACCGAGATGTGCCTGACAGTGGCCAGGACTTTGGTTTGGAATGACTGGGTCAGAAGACAATCACAGGGAAGGACAAGTGGCTGTGTTCACATGGTAAATGCAAACCCTACCTGGAAGAGGGTTTGGGAGACCAGCTCCAGAATTAGAAAGCAGTGGTGGATCAAGGAAGAGCCTCAGACATAAAGAGGTGATGAAGTTTGCTAGCTAACTATATGACTCTTCATGAGGTTGGCATAGGCGAGAAAGCAGAAGGGAGAAGAAGAGTCTCCCAGCAGTTACAGCAGAAGGGAGCGCTGTCCGGAGGCAGAACCTATTGGGTCTCTTTGCATCCACCCGTGGAGGACCTGTTGTGTCTCGGTGCCCCTCCCCCCATAGACTCCACTAACACAGGCAGAAAAGACAAAGGAAGACGGGGATTTCAAGGGCAGCTGAGAGGTACAGCTCCAGGACATGTGGGTGCAGAGGGTGAGAGGGCAACAGGTGGGGAATGGCTCTCGGGGCTCGCCTGGCCTTTGGGGTGGTGTCGTTAGCTGAGTCTGGAACTAGATTGCCCTTTAAACTGGGGGACGCGCATCTGCACTGCTGCAGAGGGAAGATGTGGCTGAGGAATGCGAGTCAGGAGTTAGGGGGTGGGATGGCTCACAGCCATCCCTCAGAAGGCCCCCCCCCGGGAGGAGGGCTCCTCGGAGGACCCCTCATATGCATGCCCCATAACCCCCCCCCCCGCATGACCTGTTGTCTCCTCTTTCCACACCACTCCCCTGAACCACTCCCTATACATACGTCTCCATGTCCATGCCTGGCTTCCTCCAGAGCCCACAGTGGGCTGGCCTCCTACGTTCGGGCCTCCCTAGTCACCCAACACAGAACAGGGTGACACTGCAGAGGGGGCCACAAGAGCACATTCTCAATCTTGTGAGCCTGCAGGGACAACCCAAGACTCTCGCCATCTCCTCAGACCCCAGACAGGCTAGAGAAAGCAACATGGTTCTGGGGTAATAACAACCCTGAGACATAGCAGAAAGCCCTGGCTGGGGGTGCCTGTGTGGCTACCCGCCAGTCTTAGAACCTGAAGCCGGTCACTCACCCCTTGGAAGCCTCCACCTGTCCCTCTGCCAAACGAAAACAACAATCTCAGTGCACAGCCTGTGTGACTATGGAGAATTCAAGTCCACAAAGTGACCTCTTTGTGCCCTCAGTGATGCAGCTGGAGCCGAAAGGCTACAAACTAAGTGTGATGTATGTTTTGGGGCCATAAATTATAGCAAAAAAAAAAAAAAAATACACACACACACATACATTCTAGGTAAATAGAGTCATAGAGTCACACAACTTAACTGCTAAGTAATTCTAAACATTTACTCTTGCTAAATGCAAACGTGGACTATATCATGTAAATAGTTCACGTGTTTCTAATACAGCATTTGAAGCCGGGCACTTCAAGGTGTGCCCCCTCCAAAACTTCTTCCTTCTGCAGTTCAGGGCACCTTGATGGGAAGTTTTGAGTTCTGTGGGCTCCTGGGAGGAGAGACCTGAGTACAGAGGCTCCCGGGCAATGGCTCAGGGGCTCCCACACAAACCCCACTGCTCTGCCTTGGCGGCATTTCACAGCCAGGTAGATGATGCAAGCGGAGGGCCAAGAAATTAGTCTGAAAGGGACCCTGACTGATTGCTTTAGGCTCTGTAATCTAGTTCCCTTCCAGGTGGCTTCTCGGCCATCGGTACACATCATAATAAGCACATAGGGCACTTGAATGCGTGTGGATTTAAATTATAACAGTCAAGCCTCCGGGGCTCCACCCTCAGAGACTCATTTACATTTGGAGTGTGAGGTGGACACTGGGACTTCTTGGCGCCTCGTGCTAGTGTCAAAAGAGATGGGGGGGGGGCGGGGGGGTTAGATGGTCCAGAAACTCAGAGAGGTCCTGAACTAGCCAAAACTCACCCTGCTGCGATGTACAAAATCAGTGACTCCCATGGGTTTGGTCTGCACCAGAGCCCTCTTTTTTCCCCTATACCATATCGCCTCTCAGAAAAGGACTGACATGAGGACAGGGCTTGCGAACAGGTTCTGCAAGACAGAGGGACCGGAAGGATGCCTGCCGACGTGAGAGCTAGTACAGGCAAAGCAGAGAAGGTTTTGTTTTGTTTTAATCTGTGTTGCTTAGTACAGTGGTGGCCAGCCAGGGGGGGAAACTCTGCATCCAATAAACTTTCACACTGAGGAAATAGGGCCCTCCCACTTCTTTGTTGCCCTGGCCCCAGGGGTGTGGTTCCACTGCCTTTCCTGGTATCCTTCCCTTCCCTCCCACAGGTGATGCAGCACGCGTGGGTGGAAGGGAACTCCTCCGTCAAGTGTGACCGGTGCCACAAAAGTATCAAGTGCTACCAGAGTGTCACCGCGCGGCACTGCGTGTGGTGCCGGATGACGGTGGGTCGGTACCCAAAGGCAGCCCTGCTTCTTTTTAGTGTGGGTTTTGTTCGAGCTATAGCTTGGAGCTGTGAGCATCCCTCCAGAGGGCAAGTGTTGAGTGAAGGAATAATAGCTAAAGGATCCTAGACACACACAGTCACACACACACACACACACACACACACACACACACACACACACACACCGCGCCCCCATTTGAGCCTCTCAGCCTCCAATGACTCCTCAAGTTGTGTGAGGGATGCTGCATAAAGATTTGGCCAACCTACTGCCTACGTGACTGGCAGCTAGGAACAGCTGGCTATATCATGACCGTCCTTTACCTGGGGCCTGAGGTACCAACGGGCTGGGAGAGGGATTAAATCCAGGAGAGCCAGCTCCTTACATCTTAGAGTTAGAACTTGACCCAAGGGCAAGTTCCTCTTAGCACCCTGCCTTGTTCAGGGGCCAGTCATGCCCCTGGCATTCCAGTGCCACAGCTCACAATGTCAATGTGACAGATGCCACAGGGCTGCCTAGCCTTCCTCCCAAAGCCAATTCTGGGCCCGTTTCTTGTGCCCCCTGGCTTGGTGTCGGCCCTAAAGAGGAGGCTCCTCCAAGCCAGACAAAGGGGCTCTTACAGTACAGGGGTTCAATGGTGTGTTCTCTCCAGCCTCCCAAAATTTCATTCTCAGAGGCAGCCTTCTTCTAGAGTGTCTAAACCAGAAATCTAGGGGCAGGGGCGTAGAATCCACACAGGTTACCGCACATGGAGGGCAGCTCTTGATCTCACGTCAATGTCCTTAGCAGACACTCCACATGTTCACGCATACTCGACAATCCTGTCAAAGCCAAAGCCAAAGCCAGCAGTGCCCAAGGACACAGGGGCACTGGACAGCTTGTTTCCCCAGAAAAACTCTACAGCGACTGCCCTAATGTTTCTTTGTTCGTTTCTGCTCATCTTTGCCTCCGTTTTTCCCTCCAGTTTCACCGCAAATGTGAATTATCGACGGTATGTGATGGTGGGGAACTCAAAGACCACATTTTGCTGCCTACGTCCATATGCCCGGTCACCCGAGTAAGTGGTCCAGCTCCTGCCAGGGATCTGGCTTTTCCAGGTTCAGGGGTCAGCGATGGGCAGCATTCACAAGTACCCCAGAGTGTTTCCCTGCCAGCCTCTAAGGCTTATGCCTTGGTGAATGTTTACAAGAACTCAGTGCTATGCCAACCAGACGGAGCAAGACAACTCCTGACACAGCAGCTTCCGACTGCTGCTTCCACACCTAAGCACTCCTAAGCATCTTTCCGGCAGAGGCCAGCTCAGTGCACCACCTGCCCTTAGCCTGGTTTCTTGGCCTCCTTCACCCCTGCCAAGCTTTCTCCTGTGCTCACACATGGGTCTCCCATCTCTCCTACCTGAGTGCCCCAAACAGATCCCAGAAACAAATGGCGGTGAAATGAACTCCCTTTAACTTCTACCTCAAGCCCCTTGTGCCTGCTGAAACAGCACTTCCATCTTCAAACCGTTGCCAAGCCCCACTGACACTCAAGGCCCTCTCACACCCTTGACTAGAACAGATACTTTTTGTCTCATTTAAAATCCTATAAGAAAATCACCACTTTGGAAATCCATCTGTCACTTTCCATTAGCTTAGAAATACACAAACTTCACATCCCGAACACTCTCCTCCTGTGGAGAAATGCGACCATTTATTCCACCAAAAGACAATTACACAGTTATTCACAGCACGGCTGAACAAGCTGAGATCACGTGACGAATCACTACATTGTGATGGGAAAGGCAGACCACACAAAAGTGGAGACACTCAAAAATACAAAGCTAGACAAAACAACAACACAAAAATTAGATGCAGGATGCTTCATTATTCTCTTGACAAAAAAAAAAAAGTCTGAAGATCAGGTAAGGCCAATGTTGTCTTCGGAGGCGCAGTCACTTGAGCACACACACGCGCGTGCGCACTCAAACACACACACACACAGTATCACATAACACTGTCTGCTAGACAAATTTCAATGCAATTAACAATGAGCTTTGAAACAAGAAAGTAGAGCCGTGGTGACAAGTCCTGCTGAGCAGGAAAGTTGAACGTAAGGCCTGGCTTCTCACTGTCCTTAAAGCCCTGGACCAACAAACTAGATTTCTACTTACTTCAATCCCTCCCACGTCCTTCCTGTGCCCCGAGGTTACAGTCATCACGAAGGAACCACAGGTTACAGGGATCATGGGAGCCTGCAGAAGCAAAGAGGCTTGTGGGCCATAGCCTTGTCTGAGATCCGAAATCCCCCTTGGAAAACCTCACTGTTTTCTGCCTGTATAAGCTCTTCAATACTGGTAGCCATTTGCTCTAATACTTAATTCTGCTCTTGTCCTGGTAGGAGACCTTTCCCTCTCCAAAGTTGATTGTGTTCTCTCTCTCTCTCCCTCTCTCTCTCTCTCTCTCTTTCTCTCTCTCTCTCTCTCTCTTACACACAGGACAGGCAAGGAGGGAAGTCCGACGGTAGTGTGGCCGCCAAGGGTGAACTTGTAACGCAGGTAACTCATGAGTGAGCAGTCTTAGGTGGGTCCAAAGGCTGGGGCGGGGAGAGCAGGGCTTGGGGGTCTAAAGAAACGCCTCTCAGCATTTGCTTTCTCATAGCACCAATTCTGTCACACAGGAAGACATTTACTTGGGCCTCTGGAGTTAACCTTTAAGTACCGCCCAGTAGACAGTAGAGAGCGAGGTCATTGGCTGATACCATTGATGGTCTAGTTGGCCCTGTCACCTCTTTAAGAGAAAGTTACATGAAACTACAACATGCAGACCTCCTAAACAGTAACAAACGTGTCATGTAAAACTAGACAGCGGGGGCTGGTGAGATGGCTAAGTAGTTAAGAACACTAGCTGCTCCTCCAGAGGTCCTGAGTTCCATTCCCAGCAGCAACATGGAGGCTCACAACCCGCTATAAAGGAATCGGATGCCCTCTTCTGGTATGCAGGTGTACGTGCAGACAAAGCACTCACATTTAAAAAAAAATAGAGAAATAATTTGTTTTTAATTAGACAATAGATTTTGTACCATTGTCCAGCTATCTCTGAAACATAGTCAACCAAAAACAAAAGCAGACCAGATCCAAAGGTTCTCCAGCCTTAAGTGTGTATTTAAAACCTCATTTATTTCACTAATCATCACCAGTGAATTTTTTTTTCACATCCTCCACGAAGTTCTGAGGAATGCAGAGAAGGCAGCCTGATCAGGCACACAGGATATCAGAACAGGAAATAAGAAAGTGGAGCCATATCCTAAGCCTCCGAGGCAACATTTTGTTGTTTTAAAAGTGGACTAGCACCCCTGCACGGCCTGCCTCCCACAGTGCTGTAAGAGTGGGACCCTGGAGATTGTGTGTTTTGACATTGCAAGGTAAATTGAAATTGGAGGTGCAAGGTAAACAGAATGGGGGCCACCAACAGATGGCAATGTGCTAGACCAGTGGTTCTCAGCCTTCCTATTGCTATGACCCTTTAGAAGAGCTCCTCGTGTTGTCGTGACCCACAATCATTAAAACTATTTGTTGCTACTTCATAACTGTAATGTTGCTACTGTCATGAATCGTAATGCGAATATCTGATACGTGGGATATCTGATACGTGACCCCTGTGAAAGGGTTGTTTGCCACCCCCTCCCCAAAAGTGTTCTGTCCCACAGGTTGAGAACCACTGCTCTAAAAACTCAAAAGAGAAAATTTTGGATACCACGAGTCTAGACACATAGATGAACACACACACACACACACACACACACACACACACACACACACACACGGAGAGCAAGAGACATAAGTTGTCCCATACTAGCCCAATCTTACTGGCACGTCCCATGCAATATGGGCTATCAAGTACCTGTTTGGCTATCATCCCCTATACCCTATACCTAAGGACTTATGCCCCTGGCTCCAGGATGTTCTGAGTCTCACACAATTACTGTAAGAGACGAGAGAATTCTTTAAAATCATAAACAACAATCATTGCACTTTGCAAACCTGTCATGTTGTGATAGATGGGTGTGAAGTTTTAAACTAGCAAATGCAGGCATTAAATATTGAACATGAAGCCAAGCTGTACCTCTGTGTGGGGAAAAACATTCAGCTAAATGCATAGAAATTAACTGAGGGCCCGCTGCTGTGTCAGGCACCTTGGGGCCCACGTCCGTCCCACTCCATGCTCATCCTTTCTGATCTACTTGATGGTTTGAGATTTTAAATACAAAATGAAAGACAAGAATAAATGCAAAGAAACCAACACAAACCCTTCAGGAGAGACTACACATTTCACGTTACAGTCCTTTTAGTGGCAGTAGAGGATGTCACAGAGGGGATGGCTCTGGAACTGGGCCCTGGGTTATCTAGACACCTTTTCATTTGTTTCTTTCAGTTATGGATGATTTTGTCTTGGGGGGGTTGGGGGAGTTGTTTGTCTGTTTGTTTGTTTTTGAGACACTGTTTCTATATGTAGCCCTGGCTATCCTTGAACTCACTCTGTAGACTAGGCTGGCCTCGAACTCACAGACACCCACCTGCCTCGGCTCCACCGAGGGCTTTGATTTTTAAAGGTATGCTACCACTGCCCAGCTTGTTCTGGATTTCTTTGAGAGGCTGCAAAAAAGAAATGCACGCTTTTAATCCCAGCAGTCCGGAGGCAGAGGCAAGCAAATCGCTAGGAGTTTGGGGCCAGCCTGGTCTACTACAAATTGAGTTCCAGGACAACCATGCTTAGACAAAGAAACTCTGTATTGTAAAAACATCCCCACCCCACCCCCAAAAAAAGAAGAGAGTATTTCAGGACATGGAACAAGAGCATACACATGGGCAGACACACTCCCTAGAGGGTGCTAGTGGGATTCTGGACCTCTCACTGATGGACAGGAGGAATGAGGAGAGAGCAGAAGAAAGGAGTGAAACGGAGAAGGCCTTGATTTGATGCTGAGAGTGACAGGGCACCATTACAGGTGCTTTAGCAGAAGTGTTATGTATGATGTGGTGTCTCAAGAGGGAACTGGGGTGGAGGTGGGAACGGAGGATACAGTTGGGGGTAGGAAAGGCCTCAATAGCACGGGGGCCATGATGGCTGCCAGGCAACTTCTTAAGAAAGGACTTGGCAGGTCAGGATCTCCCCTTGGATGGCCAGCTGAGTAACCACACCATTACCAGGAAGAGGCCACCAGGGGGGAGGACTAGCTTTATGGGAAGACCACATGACTGGGCATATTTGTGTGGCACCAATGGTGAGACACCCACTGACCCACTGGGCAGTGGATTTGGAAGATAATGGGGCCTGAGTGCTCCATGCACACTTCACTGACGCAAATGACTTGGTGGATATACCCTCTAGACCTATGGTTCTCAAGCTGTGGGTCTCCACTTCTCTGGGGGTTATAAGCCCGATATCCTGCACACCAGAGTCGTAACAATAATTCATAACAATGGCAACGTTGCAGTTATGAAGTGGCAACAAAATAATTTTATGGTTGTGGGGGTCGTCATAACGTGAGGAACTATATTAAAGTGAGGCAGCGTCAGGGCGAATTGAGAATCACTGACTTACACTATTTTAATCTTGTGCCATGGGCAATAATGCCACACGATTGTTCAGTTTGAAGCTGGTGCCATGGCCCCATCTCTGATCCCAACTTCCAACTCTTGTTGCCATTAACTAGCTTAAAAGTCCCTCAAACTGTAATCAGCTATTTTTCTCCCTCCAAAAGCTCTGCCAGCAGACAAACACCACCACCACACACACACACACACACACACACACACACACACACACACAATGTCTGCGCTTGCTTCCCATCCACTTCCCAAAGCTGCCCCAACATCTGCTTCCATCTCATCCTACAACTGTACAAAGCTCATTTCTTTTTCTTCTTGGTTTTAAGTACAAGATCATCCCTAACCCGGGGACTCATCCCCTGCTGGTCTTAGTGAACCCCAAGAGTGGAGGAAGACAAGGAGAAAGGTATGTCTTCTTTTCTTTCAAAATAGGCTAACACAACTTGACCCAAGGGCCTCTCCACCTCCTACCCCCACCCCCAGCCCCAATAAAGTAGATTGTGTTGTCAAGGAAACCTGGGCTCACGGCTCATGGCCACTTGCCACTTCATCACCTGGCCCAGCTGAGTTAATGCCCCATGCCTCAGTTTCCTCCCCTATGCCATTGGTAGCAATGATGTCACCTCTCACAGGCTTAACCTTAATGATTAGAATAGTCTTAGTGCTTAACCCCGGACCTGCCACACAAGAGCCCCTGTGAAAGCTGCCAGAGTCAAGTTCTAAGGGACCTGTCCCTTCCTGGCCCACACCTCAAGGCTTTTCTTGGTTTAAAGGGCTTGATGAGACTCACCTGAGTAGGACCACCTGGCCTCACCCCAACCCCACCTTACCAGTGAAGGAAATGCAGGCTCTGGGTAAAGCCAGAGAAAACTCAGCAGAGTAGGTGGAGAGATGGAGGCAGGCCCAAACCATTCTGTCTCCCAGCTCTGCTCAGTCTGGGAAATGGGGGGACAGCATGGAGAACAGAAACCCAGGTTTAGAAAAACAGCATTAGGTGAAGCCCGCACAAGTACTGTGAGGACCCCACATCTGTCCAACAGGCAAGACCCTCTCAAGACCTGACCTAGTGGTCCCAAGCCAGAGCCCAGAGCCCAGACGTGGCCATTGCCCCTCAGCTTCCCAGCCCCGCCTCCTCCTGTGTGCACTCATATGAGGATGCTGAGCCCTCTCCCTAGGGGCCTTCCGTGCCTCTGCACAGTCCACAGAGGCCAGAATCACCCTACTTAAAGCACACAGACTAGCCAGAGGTCTCTAACGGGAGGAAACTTTACAGTCAGTAGCAGTCCTGCTTTCTCTGGGTTTCTCTGCCATAGCCGCTGCAATAAGCAGTTTGTGGGGTGGTGATGGAGTCAGATGAAGGGACAGCTTTGGGCAGAGGTAAGGATGTGGGAATTCGAGGTGCACTAGGATATCCGGGGCTACGTGCTACAGTTCCTTCTTAGGTTTAAGCAACTGCTGGATCTCACCACAGATGGGGCCAAAGGTATCCGCCCCATGGGACGTCTGCTGTACCATTTTCCCTCTCTCTCACTCTTCTTTTTCCCTCATAGAATTCTTCGGAAATTCCACTACCTGCTCAACCCTAAACAAGTTTTCAACCTGGACAACGGAGGACCCACCCCAGGGTATGGACATCAGTTTTGACAATGCCCTGCTTTGGTCTCTGAAGGACACATCTTCCTTTGTTTGCCCTTTAAATCTCTTGTCTCTTAACTGTTTCTGCCTACCATCTGGTGTCTTGGCTCTTGTGATTGTTTAAGGAGTCGCCCTGCATACCTTGTCATTAAAGGGGGTGCTGAATGTCAGAGGCAAACTGTGGCCCCAGTCATTAGCCAGGCAGGGAAGGCAGGCCGGCAACTTATTATTAGCTGATATCTTCTTAATGTCTTCTCTCTGCAGATGGGCACAGTCACTCAAAGTCTGCCCTGTGCTCTGCTACGGGAGCATTTTAGTCACAAAACCATTCTTTCCTGAAATTATCCGATTTTTCAGTGGTTACAGTGACCCCTCTCCCACCTCCCTGCTTGCTAGTAGAAGCTCAGCAAGGGCTGTTAGAAGGGAGGAGGCAGAGCCTCACTGGCTGGACTGAAGGTCCGGTGGCACTTGTCCTCCGCATCAGTGGGCCTGAAGGCACCTACCCAGTCAGAGCTGGTGCCCTAGCGCCATCTGCTGGTGACTCTGCCAGTCATCCTCCCGTTCCGATCTGGGCTTTTGCACCTCCTGGCCTGCATTTCTAGTCTAGATTCTTTGAGATTCCTGCAAGGGGGCTGGAGTAAGGTGTCTAAAAATGGAACCTGTCCCTGTTTTTCGGTTGTCTGACACTGAGGTTATTTATAGACGTGGAAGCAGAAGACCCAGTTAAAAGGAGAAAGGCACACAGGTGCATATTCACCTACCTGCAGAATTTACTTAGAAGTCAATCCAGACTCTTGTGGTTGCCACCATGGTCATGCACGTGTCTTCTAGTTACTGCTGGATAGCACCGCTGTGTGCCAAAACATCCAGTGCCTTTTTGCCCCACTCTCTTCTAGAAGATTCAGTAACATAGCCTTTTTGGCCTTTGGTTGTTTTTTGTTTTTGTGTTTGTTTTTTGTTTGTTTGTTTGTTTTGTTTTGGGGTTTTTTCTTTCCTATGACTGACAAGCTTGGGGCCTTCTTCCAGAGCAGTTGGATTCACAGAATCTTCAATGTGCATACTTGTCTGTACTCAGACAGGCTATGCAGGTGAAGGGAGCCTCTGCTCAGAATGTGCTGCCCGCAGGAGAGTAGCATTCTGCAAGAGAAGTCAGGCGGCATAGTGGCTTGCCAACACAGGCATCAGTGCCCGGAGCACCCTGAGGTCTTCTCAGCCCATCTGGCGGGGAAGAGAGATGCACAGGCTTTGAGATTCTTCAGTTGCACCCCCAAAGTGCTCACAGGTCACATTTCCCCCTGAAGCAGGGGTTGACGATTTTTTCTGCCGGGATCTGGTAGACTGTGGAAACCATGAAGAGTAATATCTCCTGAAGCATAATACGAGGTGGTACGTGGTTTCCAGGAGACACTATGTTAAGAAGTAGTTACCAAAAACCAAGAGATAACTTCGTGGTATGTAAGTGAACATGTGCTGCCAACACATTAAACACCAATATCCGTAGTCAGGTTAAATAATGACTGTAAACCGAAAGCCACAAGCTACAGACGTGACAGCATGCAGCCTACGGTACAGGGTTAACGAGACAGTGAAATAGGTGTGATATTCACTTTGACCACGTCACAGGAGCTAGCGAAGCCTCGGCGGTCTGTCATCTACAGTCATGATTGAAAGACATGCTGGGTCTCAGTTAGAGATCAGAGATGACATTAATGACGTGTTTTCTCTTACAAGTTCACCAACCTCTGAATTCTATCCACAGACCTAATGGAGGTCAGTGAACTCCAGGTCCTGCTCTATAAAATGGGGTCTCCTTCCCCTTGGCAGGGGGCCCACAGAGGAGAAAATGAAGACCCGGATAATTAACTGCATCTCTCTTAAAGAGGTGGTATTAAAGACGGAAGTCAGGGGAGCACGAGAGGAGTCAAAATATTAGGGACTGTTTGTATGCGTGCCAAAATGTAAAACTGTGAATTCCTCAAATCATTGAGGGACTCTCAGAAATGGTTTTCTGTTTCTGCTGAATGTTGGATCGGATTTTCCTTCTATTAGGATGTTAGTACTCCCCAACACACACACACACACACACACACACACACACACACACACACACACGAATACATGCATGCACATGCACACAGAGAGACACACACTATAGACACATGCACACATGCACATGTACATACCCATCACATCACACATACATGCACACATGTGAATACACGAATGCATGTGTACATACACACACACACACACGTATCAAGTATTAACCACAACCTATAACAAGAGCACTGTGCCCTTTCTCCTTTCCAGACTGAACTTTTTTCATGATACCCCAGACTTCCGTGTCCTTGCCTGTGGTGGAGATGGGACAGTTGGCTGGATTTTGGACTGCATTGGTAAGGATGGCCAGGAAGGCCTCTGCTCATTATCTCTAGTGAGTATATTTAGAGTCGGCAGAAGGCAGTGAGCTAAAGAAGGAATGGAGCCATGCCTTGTCCACACGGGTGCCCGCCCCTGTTGGGACTGACTGATGACATGTGAGGGGTGAAGCATTGCATTGTGGGCTCATATCTGCCACAGACAGAACTGGGCAGTGCCAGAACACGACACAGTTGAAGCAGGATTGGAGATCCACGCAGAGCCATGGTGATCAGTAAAGGTCGAGAAGCTAAGCATGGCCAATCAGCTAGAGACAAACAGCTGGAGCCTAAGTCTGGGAAGCACATCTGGAAAGCACAGATTAGCGCAAGCAGGGCAACGCCATGCCTAGTTGTGTCCTCCATGGAAAAGGAAAGAGAGCAGGCTGGACAGCTGTGGGCTTGGGGTCTAGCCTGCCCCTGCCTGGATCCAGAAAGTGATGGGGATTATCTGTGAAACTTGGGCGTAGTCATGACCTAACTCCTGCAGAGTCCAGGTAAATTCTGGAATCTAGAACACGAAGATAGGAAAGCCGCCAACAGAGGCACTGGGGTGGGCAGGCATCAAGTTCAGAGGAGCAGAACCAGAGCCATGAGCCCAGGGATGCTTCACAGCATCTGTCACTCATCACACAAGTGCTGCCTTGAACCTCTGTAGGTCAAGCCCTCTTGGAGACATGAGAGTTGCCACCAAGGAATGAACAGGCAAAATTGCTGCCCTAACAGAACCTACACTCCAGAGCAGCAGTTCTCAACCTGTGGGCCGAGACCCCTTCAAGGGTCAAATGACCCTTTCATGGGGGTCGCCTAAGACCATCAGAAAACACAGATACTTACATTAAGATTCATAACAGTAGCCAAATTACAGTTACGAATTAGCAATGGAAATAATTTTATGGTTGGGGGCGTGGAGGAGGTCACCACAGGATGAGGAACTGTATTAAAGGGTCACTGCATTTGGAAAATTGAGAACCGCTGTTCTGGAGGCAAGAACCAGGCAACAGAGAAATGAGTGAGATGTGCAGACTATCAGAGGGCAGTACAAACGTAAGAAAGGAGAAGCCAAGGAAGCCCAGGGGGCAGAGAGGGACAGAGAGTGGTCAGGGAAGACCTCACAGGACAGGAAGTGATGCTGTTTCCAAGAACTAGAGTGCCTAAGAGAATTTTCCAGATCATCATCATCATCATCATCCACACATCACACACACAGCACGCTCTCTCGCTCTCTCTCTCTCTCTCTCACACATACACACACAGAGTCCGACAGACAGACACACACACACACACACCCCACTCTGCTGCCACTGTGGGCTCTGAAGTTTGTGGGAAGAGGAAAGTCCAGGGGCTGCGGGAGGAAAGGCAGCTCCCAGCTGCAGTATCAGGCTTGTCACACAGTCTCTTCACTCAGTCCCACTCACCGAGAGGAAGAAAGCAGCCCTTGGCGGAACATTGCACAAAATGCCTCTGCCGAGAACACAGGAGACAGACATAGCTGGGAAAAGAGAATGGTGATGTGAGGTGAAAGTTAGACTTTCTCACACAGGTTAGTGGTTCAAAGAGAAGCCAGTGAGGTAAATGCACAGGCTGTTCCTTTCTTCCCTCAACATTTAAGCAGTTGGGCCGTGATCTCCACCTCCCCACGGAGGGTTCGCCTCCCCCTGCTGTAGCCATAACATTCCTCACATAGTATCCGTGGGTCTGTGGTGTGCATAAAAGGCACCAAAGGCTTCTTGAAGTGACCTGCGGGGCTGAGGTAGTTGAGTTACTGCTCTGGTGGCATCCCAGCCACCCAGCCCTGCTCTCAAACCCTCAGGTGGAGCAGTCTTCCTCCCACTCACAGCCTCCTCCAAGAGATCCTCCCATGTGGAGTGCTCCCCGGCCTCACCTGAAGAGGGCCTCTCCTGCACAACAGCTAGCCACAGTCACCTTGTCACGGGACCATTCCCCTTCCCTTGCCAGGAAAAAAAGGTACAGTCACACATAGCATGTGAAAAGACCTCCGACTGAGAGCCCTGGCCGCCTCCCACAGCATCTGGTATATAGCAGGACTCAGCGGATCCCGGCGGAGATGCCATGGCTCTCCCGGGAGTTTACGGTCCATTTAGGGATATGGTCACCATCCCTGATCCTCCAGGGCCATAACAGAGCCACCAAGTGCAGACCTGATGACAAGAGGTGGCTTCTGTGATGAGAAGTATGAATGTTAGGACTGAGAACACTGCATTGCAGGATGGTAGGGTGGGAGGCCAGGGGTAACAAAGGGAAGGCTAGGGAAAAGGGCAAAGCCTGGATCCTGAGGCCTAGGCATGCAGAGGAAGCCACAACATTGGTGACATGGGGCACTAGCATGGAGGGTCTGGGGCCCAAGCATTGCCCTCCAGGACAGAAATGTGGAGAAGACACTAGAAGGGTGGACCTGCAGGAGGAGAGAGAAAAGGAGGCCGTGGAACTGGAACAGTGTGAAGGATACAGCCCTGTCTTCACTCAGTGTCTCCATGGGGATGGAGAAAGGAGGTTGTTGCTGGGAAGTGCTGTGTGGATGAATGAGACTGAGGTAAAAGGGAAAGCTAAGACGGCATTCAGATTCTTGGGCTTAGTGCTGTAAAGATGGTTAGCTTGTCAAGGTGGTGGCCACAAGAGAAGAGACAGACACAAAGGAACAAGTGTCCCCCAGGTGATGGGAACAGCATGTGCAAGGGCAAGGAGACTCCAGTCCCCAGTCAGGGACAATAAATTCATTGCATCACTCCATTTTCCGCCTCAGCCCATCAGTGGTAATCCTGGCCCTGAGACCAGCCGCTTCCGGCACAGATCAGACAACTGGGAGAGCTTTTGAACACCCCACTCTGTCAGGGAAGCCCCAGTTTGAGTACCCCCACAGACCACCCCACCCTCCACTGATACCTGAAGCTCTCCCAGGCTTCACTCCTAGCTAATATTGTGGGCACCATGTAGGGCGAGGTTTGTGTACAAGCCCCTCCCACAAAGGCCAACAGGTGTCTGTGCTTCAACCTTCAACCTTCTCTGCTCAACCAGCATGCTGAAGACTAACAGGCAGACAAAAGCATGCTTGGCTGTGATACTCTCTGACTGTTCCGGTGACACTCCTGCCATAACCACAAACAACAAAAAACAAACAAACAAACAAACAAAACCAATCTGTTTTCTGGGAAGTGGCAGGAGTCATGAGCTAATAAACTGGTAGGTGGGTGTCAAGTGACACGTGGGGACTTTCCTACTTTAGCACAGTGTTGTTCCTTCAGTGAGTTTCGTCAGTTTTCGAAATACCCCACCACTCCCTAACGTCACAGGCACACACTTGCACTGTCAAGCCTCTGAAGGCCACAGAATGGACTCGGAGCCAGAGATCTGAGTAGGGGACCCAGGCTCCGGAATTACAAGTGTCATTGTTAAACATCAAAATCACGTGATCCGGTGTTTTTGAGGTGTGTGCTGTCACCTTGAAGAACAGAATTGGCGACATGTTTGGGATTAAATAGGTGCATTTTTCTAGGGAGACTGATTTAGCTCACTGTGAAGGAGTGATTGGCAGCTTTGGCAAAACGTGTAGCAGCTCACACACACACTGCAAACGCTGAGGATGGCCTCGGCAAATGGTGTGTTCACCACAGGAGGGATTCTGTGATTTGATTACAGGGGGAAGGGGCGGCAGGTGGGGATTATAAGATAACAAACCATCTGTAATTACGTGGCGTGTCTGCTCCTTCATGTGGCTTGCAGATAAGGCCAACTTCACAAAGCATCCACCAGTGGCTGTCCTGCCTCTTGGAACGGGGAATGACCTTGCGAGGTGTCTCCGCTGGGGAGGAGGTGAGTCTGGCTACACCGGAAGCAGGCAGTCGGGTCTTCAGGGAGGGTTTGCATGGCTACGTAGAACTTACCTTCTATGGGTCACAGTCCATAGAATGATAACCAACAACAGTCATGTCTGACCCACGCCCCTGCCGTTCCATGCTGGGTCTGAAACAGGAGCCTTCCTCTGGGTTCCAGGGTCCTGCCTAAGCACCTCACATTTATTATAGTCCTGCCACCATCAGGCTGCCTGCCTCCTTCGGGACGTGATCAACTGTAGAGTCCAGACAAGTCTCACCAGTCCCCTCCTGAGTGCTCGTTCCAATACCTGGGCTTATTAAACAGAAGTCCTGTATGAGCTTCCTCCCACCTCCCTTCTGAATGAGGGTTCAGAATGCAGACTGATGAAAGCAGCATCACCAGTTACTTATGAGACACCAGAGACATCTAGGTTGTCAGGCTCCCAGGAGGGCTATAGGCTTTCATTTTGAAATTCCCCTAAGTGGAACACAGAGTGGCGATGGCTTCTAGAGCAAGGAAGGGTCAAGGACTCTGCAAACAAGCAGCTAGGCGTGCTACGGAGCCCAGAGCCCAGCTCCACTAAGTTACAGGTGGGGGGAGGACAGCAGGCAAAAGATTAGTGACTCCAGGTGGTTGATCAATTAAGGAAGCAATTCAAGACCTGACCAGGCCAGGCCGGTACCCAAGTTCTTGCTTGGGGGACAGGGCAGAAGTCAGACGTGAGAGTCATCTTAAAAGTATGCTGACCATCTCGCGGCCCATCTTCCACGCATATGGTTTTGGAATGGATCTGCTACCTTCCACACACAGCTTCCCAGCCATGCAGCTGGCCAGTCTTTCCCTCCCTCCCTCTTTTCCTTCTTCCTTCCCATTAGTGGTGTAATTACTGCATAAGCCTTTCTCATACGTGTTTATCCTGTTCTTTAATCTTATCTCCCACTGATACCTTCTAGTGTTCCACAGCCTATTAACCCCGCCCTTTCCTCTTCCTGTCTGGGAGGTGGGTGGGTGGGTGGATAGATGATAGATAGATAGATAGATAGATAGATAGATAGATAGATAGATGGATGGATAGATGGATGGATAGATACCATATGTAGATATTGAGATATATGTTAACATATGTTTAATCTCTATTCTACATATGAAAGAAAATATAAAATACCAAATCTAGCTTATTTCACTTAACATGATAATCCTTAGTTCTATCCATCTCTGCGAATGACATCACTTCATTCATCAGTTCACCCCTTCTCTAGGGCTTGCTTCAGCTCGGGAACCACGCCTGCCTCTCGCCAACACCTAATCTATACATCGCTCTCAGGCTTTCAACTGACCCCCAAAGTTTTGCTAACCACTCCTTGTTGTCCCCCACCCCCACCCCACCCCCATCTCCCTGGCTCAGATACCATAAGTGTCTCCAAACCCAAAGACACCTAGAAGTATTATAGCCACAGATGCCTAAGGGATTACTTGCCCTGCGTGAGCAACAACTTGGCCTCTCTGCTCCGGTGGTACATACCATGCCTGTATCCATAGGTTATGAAGGGGGCAGCTTGACAAAAATCCTGAAGGAAATTGAACAGAGCCCCTTGGTGATGCTGGATCGCTGGTGTTTAGAAGTCATCCCCAGAGAAGAGGTGGAGAACGGAGACCAGGTCCCGTACAGCATCATGAATAACTATTTCTCCATTGGTGTGGTAAGTCGGCCATTGACTGCTTTCCTGCGTGATGAAAAAGTGTCCGTTGACCCTTCTGGACCCCTACTCCTGGCCTGTTCTGTTTGTCCCTAGCCCTGACTTGATTCTGAGCATTCTCAAATCTGACACAGTTGTAGCCACTCTGATTGCATAGCCATTCCACCCCTTGGCTGGAGAAGAAATTCTTACAGCTATAATTCTAACTAACAGGGTTTTCTTACGATGTATATATCCTTCAGCCGGTTTGAAACAATTAAAGAAAACAAGCACTAAGAAATAAGACCAAGGAGAAACACATGAGTGTGAGGATTTGAGAACTCCGATCCTGGGGACTGACCGCAGGCTTTCACCAGGCTTGGCTGACTTAACACTTTGACTCCTTCCCTCATGCTCCCATGCCTCTGCCCAGCCCAACCACACACACTCCAAGTGTTCCCCACACTCCTGGGACGGGTCTTCTGCAGACCCTCAGGCTGGGTTCACTCTTCCTCCATGATGCCTCTAAGCCTTACTGCAGCCCGTCACTGCAGTCCCTGCATTAGACTGAACAGATGGCTTCAATGCACCTGACTCAACCCTCCTCCCATTACGGGTGCATGCTTGCATGCATAAATGCTCACACGGGCAGACAGAGGGACAGACAGACACTGCTGTCTGTGCTCCCTTTCCACCCTCCAGCCCCCCAGCCCAGCTAACATAACTCAATCAGCTTGTCATACTGAACACAGTTCCTAGCTCAGAGTAAGCACTGTTCTTGTCTTTTCTTTTTGGTTTTGGTTTGGTTTGGTTGTTTGTTTGTTTTTCAAGACAGGGTTTCTCTGTGTAAGCTTGGCCATCCTGAAGCTCACTTTGTAGACCAGGCTGACCTCAAACTCGCAAAGACCTACCTGCCTCTGCCTCCCAGGTGCTGGGATTAAAGGCATGCGCCGCCGCCACCCAACTTGAGGGTATTTTTTATTATTTTATGTATATGGATATTTTGCCTACATATTTGTCTGTGTCAGGTACTCCAGGTACCCACATAGGCCAGAAGAAGACACTGTATCTTCTAGAACTATAGTTGCAGGTGAGTGTTGGCTGCCATGTACCTGCTAGGGGTTGAGGGGTCCTCTGGAATAATAGCCAGTGCTCTTAACCATGGAGCCATCCCTCCAGCCCCCCAGTTGAAGTATTCTTAAATTGAGCTGAGCCTTTGAGATGGTCCAGGAAAAGACATCAACTTTACCAAGCACCCACTGTGCCTGCACCAGTGTGGCAGGCTTATACATTCTAGTCAGCACAGCAATACTGACGTATTATCTCTAGTTTACAAAAAGAATTGGGGCTCTGAAAGATGAGGAACACGGATACATTCCCTCACCCCATCTCCAGGCCAGTCCTGGTCTCAGCATCCTTCCTTTTGGCCGTCCTGTCTTTGGGATTGTTTTGGCCAGTGTGCTATGCACATGGGCTCCTCCAGGCCGTCCTCCAGCACCAGACTGATATCTGCACCCCTTCTTTTGCGCCCCTTTTGAGACTGGTGGTAGTGAGTGAGTAGGGGGATGGAGTTAGTGCCTAAAAGACAGCTCCAGGGGATATCAGATTTAATGAAGAAGCTTTGCTTTTTAATAAGGCTAAAACAAGCAGCATAGGAGAAAGAGGAACTAAAAATAATCATCTTATATTTACAAAAGGATTGAAGAGTTAACGACATTCGCCATGTTTTTTCTTTTTCGTAGTTGTTTCGTTTTATTCTTCTGATACATGGAAGATGCAGTTTCCTCCATTTTCTGAGTAAAGATACCCTTTCTTTCTTACTTTCTTCTTTCCTTCCTTTTCTTTTTTCTTTTTCAAGACAGGGTTTCTCTGTGTAGCCTTGGCTGTCCTAGACTCACCTTGTAAACCAGGCTGGCCTTGAACTCAAAACAATCCACCTGCCTCTGTCTTTCGAGTGCTGGGATTAAAGGTGTGCTCCACCAAGCCGGGCTTTCTTTCTTTCTTTTTCAAGACAGGGTTTCTCTGTGTAGCCTTGGGTATCCCGGACTCAATTTGTAGCCCAGGCTGGCCTTGAACTCATAGAGATCGGCCTGCCTCTGCCTCCCAAGTGCTGGGATTACAGGCATGCGCCACCATGCCTTCATCTTCTCCAGCCTTCTACTCCAGCACTCTTAGCTGTGACTGAAACAGGCAAGGCATTGTGGGTCCAGGGTGAGACACTGTAAGTGTGAAGGTGGCACACTAGAGGATTATTCCACTCCACCCCACCTCACCTCCAGAGTCCCCACTTCTGGTAGAGGGACACTTTCCCTCAGAAATCTTCAGCTTGGGGCAGTCAGGTGCAGCTACCTCTGTCAGGCTCCCTCCACCCTTGCAAACCACCCCCCCCCCCAGCCACCACCACCCCGCACACACACCAAAATTAAAAACACACAAACAAAAAACAAACAAAACAAAAAACATAGAAGACATCTCATCACGAAAGCTGTAGTGAGTCACAGTGTGTCCCACAGTATACCCCCTTTGTCCACACATCTTCACTTGCAAATGTTCGTTGCAATGAGTCATTGGTCTTGGTTCAAGGGTCTCTGGCTTCTGTGACACCATCCATGTTAGATTTTCATGGGGACTCCCCCTGGTTAGCCTGTCGTTGCCCTTTGTCATAAAGGCCCTGTAGCTTTGGAACAAGAGGACTGGCCCTTTCACACACCCCAACGGTGGGCCAACTCAAAGCCCTGGATCTGGTGATAGCTGAGCTGGTCAGCTCCCAGCTCTCCCTTATCCACACCACCAGGGCAAGCTCTCCAGCACTGCTCCAGCTAGACCACCCAATGCTGCCTTCCGCAGGAGGCAACATCAGCTCAGGCTCACCTGCACACATATTTCCAGAGCCAGAGTAACACACACACACACACATACACACACACACACACACACACACACACACACACACACACACACACACTTTTCAAAAATGGAAACTGTGCCCTGCAGCAGGTTCAGATGTGTAATTTGACCCCAGGGCTCTCAGCAAGGTCTTAACAAGTCCCTGGAAGTATTCTGATGCTGATGACCCAAGCAAGGCCTCAGAGAGTAAAGACAGCAAAGAGAAAGAGGTACAAAAAGGGGAGGGTACAGAGATTAACGCTGGCATCATGAAGGGGAGGGACAGGAGAAAAGAAAGAAAGTTGGGTTGGAGCTGGAGAGATGGCTCAGAGGTTAAGAGCACTGGCTGCTCTTCCAGAGGTCCTGAGTTTAATTCCCAGCAACCACATGGTGGTTCACAACCATCTATAATGAGAGCTAATGCCTTCTTCTGGTGTGCAGGCGTACATGCAGGCAGATCACTGTATAAATAAATAATTAAGTAAATAAGTCTGTTTAAAAAAAAAAAAAAAAGAAAAGAGAGAAAAAAGAAAGCTGGCCCCAGAAAAGCAGCCAGCCAGAACAGATCGCTGAGCAGGAAGACAGACAGATGCACTGGCGAGGCCATTAGAATCTTCAAACACATCTTCCCTTTCCTAACACAGTTCTGGCTGGAAGAAACACAGTTCAAAGTACCTGTCTGTCTCCACTCAGTGCCCTGTTGACCACCTTCCCTTGACCAGATACCCAGGCCCCCAAACGTAAGAGCCAGGAATCAGGAACCATAGCTTACATTCTTTCAGGAGAAAGGGGAGCAGTAGAGAGGAAGTCGTCAAGGAGGGAGGGAGCCAAGGAGGGAAAGGAGTAAGAAGGAAAGAAACTAACTGCCCTCCAAGGAGGAACAGTCAAATAGAAACCCATCACCCTCGGTGGCCAACACACTTATCTACCTGCCCTAGGCTGACCTACAATATTCCAAGGCTATTTTTTTTTGGTAGCTCTTCTCATATACCTTTAGTGTGTCTATATTTATTGTCGTATTGTAGATGAGTGAGGAAATGGGACGTTTTATCTCAGTGGCGTGCCCTTAGCTTTCTCTTGATGGAATGTTTGCAGGGTTTGTGTGCTCGCTCTTTAAGAGTTGGAAGGTGAAAACCTTGAGAAAATAAGTACCCAATACGCAATGCTGACGGAGTACAGGGCTGATATTTGCAAAAGGTCTCGCTTCCTATTTGACTTCCCAAACTTCGTGAGAGAAGTAGGTATACAAACCAACCCAGTTCTACCTCCTTACAATGCTTAGTCACACACGCGCACACACACACACATGCACGCACGCACACACGTGTGTGTGCATGCAAGCACACACATGCACACACGTGCACATGCACACACACACGCGCACACACACACACGCACACGCACACACATGCACACCCTGGCAAAGAGATGCCTGCAAGGTCTTTTCTCCTCCAAAGGGCTTACAATGTCTATTGAACGAATGGCTGTTGCCTTGAAACGAGAAAGACTGGATGGCAGTACAACAACTGTGGTGCCCTTGGGGTACAAACGGAATTCACTTAATAGATAGACGGGTGAGTAACACAGGCTTTCCCAGCCTGTATGGGGAGTCACTGGGGCTCAGCGCCACCATGTGCCAGCCGGAATCAGTGACAATTTGGCTATTCGGCTCTCCAGTCCTAACTGCAGGCATCCCCTGGGAAGCGGTCTTGAGCACAACCATCCCAGACATCACTTCCTCTGACTTCTTCCTCCCTGCTCTCTATTTTTGGACTCACTGAAAGGTCAGGATGGCCAGGTATCAGTGACAGGAAGTTAGGGACTACAGAATAATTCCGGGAGCCTGTGTAACTCGGAACTCCTCACAGTCTGTGCTTTCAACGGGTCTTAGCACAGTGATGAGCAGTTAATCCCTTGACTCAATGAAATCTATTTTGGATGCCAGCAGGCCTCCAGCCCACACCCCCTTTTCCACCTTACAGATTGTTATTAGTGTTCATTCACCTCATGTCCCATAGGGACAAGCCTCCTGCCCACCAGGGGAGGGGTCCACAGGACAGCTGCTTGCAAACTTGAATTCTGTCAGCACTGAGTTCTCAACTGTCACTCAGGGACTCACTAAGAAATGACTTGGATAAGCCAGCCACATCTCTTCTACTCCCTAATCTGCCATAAATTTTCCCAACAATCTAAACTTCAAGCAGTCTGCCCTATGGTCTCTTTCCTGTCTCTGTCCCCATAAGTTGCCAAAGTGACTTAGCCCTTCACGGTCCAGGAAGGGCAAACGCAAGCCACATGTGGCTACTGTGTGCCTGAAAACTATCTTGCCTAATTTAAGGTGTGTGTAACGACTAAAACACATCAGACTTCAAAAATGAGATCTAAAACAATTCAAATATATCAACGTGCATTGATTATATAAGCAAATTATAAAATTTGGGGCATGTTGGGTTAATTAAAACATTCATGAGTTAGTTTCAGGTTTTTTTTTTTTTTTTACTTTCATGTGGCTTCTAGAAACTTATTTGTTACAAATATGCTGTATTTCTATTGGGCAGCGCTGCCCTAGACGTTCTAGTATCTCTGAGTCCAAATAACAGCAGTTTATGTTTGAGAGTGAGCTGAAACCCTTCATCCAAGAAGGAACAGCCCGTGTCCATGCTTTACCTCACAATGAATAGAACACACTGCTGACCACTGGCTCTCAGGAATACCACTGCTCCCACTGGCCTGCCGTTCTTGTCACTTCCTCTAGAATGAAGCGTTCTTTTGCTGTCGTCATCAAGAAAGGATCTGAACCCATAAAATAAATATGCTCTGCACAGTGCTCGGGCTCGGCCTGGAGCTGCTCAACTGAGGAAAAGCAAGTCTTGACTCCTTTTATCCCTGGGGAGATAAACATGGTCAGAGGCTGTAAACTGCCTTCCAAGAGATGGCTCAGCCCTCCCTTGCTGGTTCGCTCATCTGTCAAATTAGGATTCACATGCTGGGCCCACGATAATTGTAAATGCTGGCCTTTGGAAGAAGGGGCCATGCACAACTTAGCCATGGGGAAGCCAGGGATGATAAGAACTGAACAAGGAGATGGGTCTCTGCAAATATCCCAGGAATTAAAACCAGGGGCCAGTCCCAAGCTTGCTGGGGTAATTAATGGCAGTGAAGGACAAATTATGCTGCACAGTATCTGGAGGATTGCCTTGGGGTTTTTGTTTGTATGTTTGTTTTTCCTGTCAGGAGAAAATCAGTGCTTCAAAGAAACTCAAATAGATGAAGTGCTTTCTGGAATTCTAGAAAATCACTTGACTCGTGTCACATGTATCTTGGTGGGAGTGTTCACTGAGATCTGCTTGCTGAAAGACGGGGAGACAGGCATAGAAGCTGAGAAGGTGGTGTGGGTCCAGGGGTCAGAGGGAGCCTCCCTGAGTTTTGACACCAGCCACCGCCACCGGGTGTCCACAATGTGACCCCACCCAGACCTTCAGCTCTTGATGAGTCAGAAAACTACAAAAATAAATCAGTAACAAAAATTTAACCATTAAACTCCCAAGGAATGTTTACCACCAAGTAAGCCTGTAACCTCAGCCTGCCCTCCCAGATTTCACATGGTGGCTGCTGGCTGAGGTCACTCCTGTCCCTAATGAAACACACCACACACAGCGTGCACCCCAAAGGCTTCTTCAATGAACTGCACTTCTCTCTCTTGGTGCTAAAAGCAAGGCAAAAGTCAGCCCCAAAGTGCTCTCCTGTAGCATTTCCTTACCAAGAAACAGAGTGTGCCCAGTATGGTAGCTCACACCCTTAATGCCAGTGCAAGAGGCAGAGGCAGGAAGATCTCTTTGAGTTTCAGCTGAGCAGGGACTACATCAGTGGTTCTCAGCCTTCCTAATGCTGTGACCCTTTAGTACAGTCCTTCATACTGTGATGACCCCCAACCATGAAATTATTTTCATTGCTACTTCATAATGTAAATTTGCTACTGTTATGAATCATAAACATAAACATCTGTGTTTCTGGCCCCCGGGGAAGGGCCGTTCGTCCCCTAAAGAGGTCACAATGCACAGATTGAGAACTGCTGGTCTATATAGTGAGTTCCAGGCCAACTGGAATCTTATAGTAAGAGCCTGTCTCAAGCTGGGCGTGGTGGCGCACGCCTTTAATCCCAGCACTCGGGAGGCAGAGGCAGGAGAATCACTGTGAGTTCGAGGGCAGCCTGGTCTACAAAGTGAGTCCAGGACAGACAAGGCTACACAGAGAGACCCTGTCTTGAAGGGGGAAAAAAAAAAGAGTTTGTCTCAAAAAGAAAGAGGGAGGGAGAGGGAAGGAAAAGTTCAAGAGGGGGTAGCAGGGAAAGGGGGAAGGAAAGAAGAGAGGGAAAAGGGAGGGAAAAGAAATTTTAGCTAAAAATCTACTCTATGGAGATTTTCTGTTTCTGTTTTTGTATTTTGGGTTTTTTGTTTGCTTGCTTGCTTGCTTTTTCTGTGGAATTTTAAGAATTTTTCAGACAAATAGCGTAGTAAGTGGATTTTCAGTTATTTATTTATTGGTTGTTGGTTTGTTGTTGGTTTGGTTTGTTGAAATACAGTCCCACCTTGTGGTCCAGGCTAGACTCTCCTGCCTCAGTCTCCCACATACTGAGACTACAGGCATGACCCACCACACCCAGAAACTTCTGTGTTTTGCTGTTGCTGCTGTTTCTAGCCAAATCTACAACAACTCTTGTGTCTTCACTGTATCCTCTCCAACCCATCAGCCAATTTATTTCCAGTGTTCAACATCTGCCCCTGCAGTGCAGGGTGGCGGTGATGGGAGTATGGGTTGCAGATAGGACTAAGGGCTAAGAGGTTCCAAACTGAGGACAGGACACCAAAAAAAACACAGTGCCTGGAGCCTCCTCGCCTGAGTTCTGTGGTCCAGGTAGGCAGCAGTGCAGCCAAGGGAGGAGGGAGGAGGAGGACAACAAAGCGCACAGGAAAGGATCGGAGGAGGCTCTTGTTGATGTTAGAAGCAGTCCTGACAAATAAGCAGAAACTATAAGCTTAATACACTTTTATTATCAGCTAAACTTGCTATCCCATGCCATTAATGGTCTCTAGTGAAACAGACAACCGAGAGTTAATACATAGCGTTGCCTCTACTAGCATCAGCTTTGGGTTTTGACAAGGTGCTATGTTATGTAAGATGGTGTCATTGCTGGAAGCTGGCTGAATGGGACATGAGAAATGTACTATTTTTGCCACTTCTCAGGAGTCAAAATACTCCCAAGGCTGCCACCCGCGTCCCCACTCCCCACCGGCACCAGCACCTGAGGTGTGTGTGTGGGGGGGGGGGGTGCTCTTGCCTCAGTCTCCAAAGGCTGAACTGTGGCTGTTCGCTGGGCTTGAGATACAGTGACCCTTCCCAGGGTTCTGAGTGGTAACACTAGCTTACCCCCGGACGTAGTACTGAGCCCCTGTGATTTGGAGTCTCCGGAATTTGGACATTCCAGGGCGCGCATATGTGTCTCTTCCTACCATACCCTCATGGCCACAACCACTAACCAGGCTTCTTTCTGCCTTCTCTTCTTTCGTTTCCAGGATGCTTCCATTGCACACAGATTCCACATGATGAGAGAGAAACACCCTGAAAAATTCAACAGCAGGTAAGCGAGCATGCTGGCTGCCGCCGTGGCACCCCGCCCGCCCAGCACTGCCAGCCAGTACGGCCTCCCACCTGCTACCACGGAAATGTCCTTGGCCTGGGTCGCCTGTGGCTTTCCTGCCACGTTGCCGGAAGGAGGGTTTCCATTTCTAAGAAGAAAAAAAAAAGTCAGAAACCTGCCGCAGCCTGGCCGCCGGTCCCCTCCCGCAGGAACTGGGCAGAGGGAGGCGTCTGGGGACAGCATGGGTGGTGGGGTGCCTGGAACCCCTCCAGACACTCAGAGGTTCCCCCCTCAAAAGCCCAGCTTCCCGCAGGGGCTCGGAAGGAGACACCGGCTCCGCTTAGGGTCTCAGCTCCGAGGAGATGCCAGCCGCTCTCCCGGGCAGCAGAGGGCAGCAGCGAGGCCCCTGCAAAGGCTGTAACCACAGAGGGCACGGAGGGGCAGCCTCCCATGGGCTCCTGCAGGCCTGGAGATTGGGTTCAAACACAAAAGAAAAGAGAAAACCCGATCAGTTGCAAGAGAACCCAAACCCGTCTAGCAAAGCTAATGGAACTTACCAGAACGGAGCTGTGGCCGGCACACAATTACCCTATTCTCTCTCATTTCTCTCTCTTCATGGTGGATACCCATCGGAATCTAGCCTCTTCGTTGTACCTATTTCAAGACCCACCCCTTGGTTTCTGCGCTTAGCCTCAGGCAGGTGGGGTGGGGAGCAATGGGGTAATAATCTGGACCTGACCTTTGAACCTAAAGGGATCACTGTTTATTTAGCCCCCAGAATTCTCATCAAAGCAGAAGTTAAGTATTTGAGGACATTCTGTTACAGCCCAGCTCCCTACACTGTGAAGCAATGTCAAACCCGGAGACTGGCAGGTATTAGGGTTGCATTCTGTCCCACTCAGACCCTAGACCCACAACACACTGCAAACGCTGCCAGCCCCTGCGTCAGTAGTCACAAACAGCGCCGTCCCTTCCTTGAGTGTTCGTCACTCCTGTGCAGGTATGCAATCACTATTTTTAAGCCGCTATATGTATTTTTATTAAAGTATTTACATTAAAGAGTCCTATTTATGGGGGGGGAGGGCAGCGCGGTGGCGCACGTGTATAATCCCAGCACTCAGGGAGGCAGAGGCAGGCGGGTGGCTGTGAGTTCACCTGAGCAGCACCATTCACTGGCGTAAAGTCCAAAGTCCAAAACTTGTTTCTGATTGGTACTGTGGCTAAAACAGGCAATCCCAAGATCCAGCCCGGGTTGAGCTTGCGTGTTGAGTAGGCTCAGGAGTAAGTAGATGCCAGTCAGTGTCTGTCTGTCTGTCTGTCTGTGTCTCTCTCTCTCTCTCTCTCTCTCTCTCTCTCTCTCTCTCTCTCTCTCTCTCTCTTCTCCCTCTCTCCCTCCCCCCCCCCAAGGCTGAGAACTCCCAAGAGACCAGAACGCTTCACAATTAGGTCCGCTTAAGTGCCAGTTTTGAAGGTTTTTATTTCAGCTATTCTTGCCATGTCAAGTCTTTTTCTGAGGTGGCCTTGAGCCTCACTGCTGCCTAGGACAGGGTGTCTGTCGGTGGTGACCTTTCTGAGCATAACTACTCTGGAGGCTTTTTCATTTGTGTTCCAACTCTGAGGTCTCGTTGCACAAGGCAAAATTCTGTTTCAGCTCGTTTCTTCCATGGTGTTCTTGTTGTCCTCTGTGTCTGAGGGCCTGGGCTGGCACATGGCTGTTGTTACTGATCTCCAGCCTAGGCAAGCTCTTGGTGCCTGGACAGCCCATCCTTGTAGAAGTGGTGGTACTTGTGAGAGAGCAGGCCCCTCTTGATGACCCACATGGGCTGTGTGGAGGTGTGCTGTGGCCTCTCCAGGAGGTGGCTCTGATTTGGACCTTTTGGCAGGAGTCCGCCTCTTTCCCATACACACATCAGTTTCTTCCATACCCTCCTGTTCTTCCTCACCAAAAAGAACCAAACCTCTTTCCTCTCTTCTCTCAGAAAGATGCTCATCTCGTCAGAATAGCAGCCTCAAGATCGATTTTACTTTCAGTTTTTTAATTTTAATTTTATTAATTTATTCAGATTACAACTTAATTGTTATCCCATCACTTGTATCCTCCCGTTCCTCCCTTCCTCCCACTTTCACCCTATTCCCCTCCCCTATGTCTATGACCAAGGGGGACTTCCTCCCCCACTATATGGTCATAGGCTATCAAGTCTCATCTTGGTAGCCTGCTTACTCTTCCTCTGAGTGCCATCAGGCCTTCCCACCAAGGTGAGGTGTTCAAATATGGGGCCCCAGAGTTCATTTCAGACTCAGTCCCCACTCTCCACGTAACTGTGGAGAATGTCCTGTCCATTGGCTAGATCAGAGTAGGGGTTCAATGTTTACTATTTGTATTGTCCTTGGTTAGTGCAATAGTTTGAGCAGAAACCCCTGGGCCCCAATCCATCCATCACAATGTTCTTCTTGTAGGTTTCTAGGACCCTCTGGGTCCTGCTATTTCCCCCATCAAGATCGATTTTAAAAAGAAAAAAAAAATCTCTTCTACCTGTGCTATAGACTTTGGATGTCTTACTTACACACACACCCAGTCGGTGTGTCTGGGAAGATACCCCACGCCTGTGAAATCCACGGCTTCTGCTCATTCACTCCGCAACATCTTTGGAAAATATACTGCAGACCACACACTATTAGGTGTTTGAGACAGATGGCCTGGCGCTCACTGTCCACCCCACCCCCAACGCCCCACCAAACAGGCTGCAAAACAGGTATGCATGCTGCTGTATGTGAAGCGATGTGTGCAGAGGCGACCTAAGAGGATGCAAAGTAGAGCATGGAATTGACGGTGGAGGGGTCTCTAATGACAAGGCCGCCCCACCTGAGATAAAGAAATCAAAACTATATTTTTACAACTTAATAAAAAGAGAAAGGCACTCGCCAGAGAAGGAACCAGGTGTGGCAGAAGATAAAGGCTTAGAACAGCGTGCAGAGGAAAGAAGCTCTTGGCCCAGCTGTTGCTTGCCCTCTTGTCATGGAAAGGAAGGCGGAGCCGTCGGTTTAGAGGATAAAGGGGGCTGGAGGATAAAGAGCATTAACTGCTCTTCCAGAAGACTCGGGTTCAACTCCTAGCACCCACGTGACAGCTCACAACTGACTGTAACTCCAAGATCTGACACCTTCACACAGATATACATGCAGGCAAAACACCAATGCATATTTAAAAAAAAAAAATTAGGACGCAGAAGACAAATTTCTCCACATTCCAAAATTTAAGACAGAGCAACATAGGAGCTGAATAGAGAGCATCAGAAAACCACATTATTAACTCCTATTAGAAAGACAGATCTGTCAGAGGAAAGAAAATCATAGCATGCACCTCAATACAAAGTATGAAGGAATCCATCGTGACCTGCAGGCCTTTTTCCCTTCCCACTTCTCAAATCCCATTAGCAGGACGACTCCTGCGCTTGCTGGGGTTTAAGCCTCCTGTCTCACCAGGGGAGACATGACAGGCATATGGATGTGAGTTTAAGCCTGTGTGCTTGCTTGAGAAATGAAGTTGTTCACAGGGAGCCCCTGTTTTACAGAGTTACCATCCATTTCCTCTGGAGATGCTGTTTCCATGTGGTTTGCTTGCCTGTATCCAAAACACACAGGAGTATTCCGTTTGTCCGCCGAGAGGCAGGCAAGCAACCATTTTCTCTAGGCTTCCTTATTTAGCCTTGGAAAAATGGTTTTAAATAGGCAGGTGGTTGTTGCCATGGTTACCCCATTACACCAGCAGCTAAACTTAGGCAGGGCCACAAGGGATAGGAAGAAAGCCTGATACCAGGATTTGACAATGTAAACGATATTATCAAACAAAGCTTCATTTTACTGGACTGAACTTAAGTTCTTCAAAGAGTGGTTGCTGCTCGCTGCAGCCGTCAGCATTAATGCCTAAGACTGGCCGCCTTGGGGATAACCTTGAGGCTAAAAATAGGGAGTTGTAATTGTCTGTTTGTTTTATTTTCTTTTCAACAAGAGAGGGCTAGTCAGGGCTGGACTCATCTAGGAAACCTGAACTCTCACATGGCTAGTCTGCTTGGGGGGCTATTCTAATCATTCTTAACTCAGGGTCCAAAGGCTTCAGTGGTTCTGAGAACATTTTGAAATTGTACCAAAGATAGTGTGTGTGTGTGTGTGTGTGTGTGTGTGTGTGTGTGTGTGTGTGTGTCCGTCCTCTCTCTCTCTCTCTGTCTGTCTCTCTCTGTCTCTGTCCCTCTGTCTGTCTCTGTCTCTCTCTCTGTGTCTGTCTGTGTATGTGTGTGTGTGTGTGTGTGTGTA
This sequence comes from Acomys russatus, assembly GCF_903995435.1. NCBI lineage: Eukaryota > Metazoa > Chordata > Mammalia > Rodentia > Muridae > Acomys > Acomys russatus. The sequence continues at coordinate 7,534,620 of NC_067144.1, read as the reverse complement.
TGTGTGTGTATGTGTGTGTATGTGTGTGTGTATGTGTGTGTGTGTGTGTGTGTGTAGATTGACTGTAACTATCAGAATGCTCTTTCAAAGACTCCTCTGAGCCCTGTAAATTCTAAGAATCATCAAATTATTATGACCCAGTTGTTGAGGCTTCTCAATCTTTCCCACAGTTAACTCTCTATCCTAGTTATTGCCAGGGAAAGTGGTAACTTTATGAAGCCAAGTGTTACCTCCAGTGGGATAACTTTGTTAATGGAACAAAAGGCAGGCCCAGGGAGGTAGGAGTGTGTGCTATCTCAGACAAGTCAGGCCCCTGTGAGGTATCTCAGACAAGTCAGGCCCCTGTGAGGTATCTCAGACAAGTCAGGCCCCTGTGAGGTATCTCAGACAAGTCAGGCCCCTGTGAGGTATCTCAGACAAGTCAGGCCCCTTCTATCACCTAGTTTTCATGTGTGGACTATTTGTTCCTAATTTAGCAATGTTATGAAAAGTATTGTCTCACTGTCAGCACAAAGGAAACAGATTTAATTCTACTGAGACCCCTAATAGGCTAGGAAGTGTTCTAGTGTAAATGAGACCCAGCCCCTGGCTTTAGAGAATTCATACTCTGGCCAAGACAGGTGGGTCTCTGTGAGTTTGAAGCCAGGCTAGTCTACATAGTAAGTTCCAGGACAGCCAATGTTCTGTAAAATGAAAGAAATAAGGAAGGAGAGAAAGAAAGAAACTCATAGTCTAGCTAAGAAGGAAAAAATAATCCTCAATTTTCTTTTTTTACAAAATTGGGGTTTTTTTTCTTGTTGTTGTTGTTTTGGTTTTTTTTTTCTTTTTGTTTTTGTTTTGTTTGTTTGTTTGTTTTGCTTTGTTTTGTCTTTGTTTTTCAAGACAGAGTTTCTCTGTGTAGCCTTGGCTGTCCTGGACTTGCTTTGTAGACCAGGCTGGCCTGGACCTCACAGCAATCTACCCACCCGGCACAAAATTGTTTTTATACAAAAGGAGTTTACATTTAGTAAGCCATCGGAAATACAGGCAGTGGTTCAGCTTGTTAGGACATGTTGACGTCATACCTCAATGGTCCATTCATGAATACACTGCATTATGAGTGTAGATCTCACAGAACTACAATAACCAAACTAAGAATTATGATTCATTTTGAGGCTCCTGTTATATACCAAGGAGTTAACTAGGTATTTTATACTACATTAAATTATTTAACCCTCAAGGCCACCTTACCACAGAAGTGCTGGCATTCTTAAATTGTGACTCTACGTGATAAGGAAACAGCCTGGGAGAAAATAAACTATAGACTCTTTTTAAACACTGAGCTTGATTTGATTCCTAAACTACCTCTAAACTCCAGAGTTCAAGCCCCGGTGTCACCCCAAAGTCTCATGTGTATGGATCAGTGTTCTGGTGCTTCCAGAGCCTTCTCCTGGGTGCTTTCCACATGACCCGGCTGTATGTTCACTGTAACATAGAACGGGGAGTGCCGTTGTGACCATTTTAGAGACACAGAAACTAAGGCTAAGGGTGACAGAGACATTGTGGGCTTACCCACCATGGCGAATTGTCTCTGTGGAGAAGAATTCTTGTTGGCTTACAAAGGGGGTACAGGGACATCACCCCTTCATGTCTTCTGTAGTCTAAGTGTCCTCCCTACTGTACTGTCCACAGCAAGGAGCAAGACTCATTCATGGGATTTCTGTGACCCACAACAAAATTCAAACGTGCGATCCCTTGCTCAAAACTACTAAGAAGTTTGTGAGCAAGCATTATTGAGCCAAGAGCCCTCCTATGTGCAGAGTCTGGAATGACTACACAGATATCACGCCTAAGAGGTGGCCGTGACAGGAGAGATTAATTAATGAAAAGACACATTTGTCAGATTACAGAGATGACAATTTGCAAAAGAGGCAAAAGAACAGAGCAAAGAAGGTTTGAATTTAGGGGGAGAGGAATTCTCAATATCTTAAAGGGGTAGTGGTCAGTGTCCACAGAGGAGAAAAAGACAAACCACGTGACCCCGACTCTCCCACCTTCTGTATAGCCTACCACAGTCCTCATGAAATTTTTAGACCGTGGCTGTGAAGTTTTGTGTATCTGAAATCTTCCTTCAAGCCACCCTCTGGCACTGTCAGTGAACCTCCCAGAAGAGTCTCACTGTGGAGTTTTTCACTGGTGTTCGGGAACTCTGAGCACTGGTGGGATGTGTTACATAAATCTGTTGGGTGCCACCTGATCATCTCCCTCAGCAACTGAGAGTGAAGCAGCCAGTTATTTCCTGTCAGGCCCTTCAAAGGATTCACACCAGAGCTTCCGGTAGCTGGCCGCTCTTTGTAAAAGCCCTCGGGATAGTTAGTGGACTCTGGAGTGTTGGCTAACCCCGAGAGGGCAGGACCAAGGAGCCAATGAGGGGTTCCCCAGAAACCTTAACATGGCTTGACTCTTCAGAAGGTTAGAACATACGTTACAAAGCACTAAGTGCTTAGTGGATATTTATAGAAGGAAGAAGCAGCAGGGCAAAGCCCAAGTTGGCATCAGAATTTGGCTCTGCCGCTTACTGGCTGTGTGACCTTGGGCAAGCAAGTTAATCTCTTTAATCCTTTGCTTCCTCCCTTGAAAGTCTCGCAAGGTTGCCAGAAGCACTGGTGAGGTTTGTCTACGGCAAGTAGTAGAAGTTCAACATATATTTGTTGTTGAACATTCGCCGACCGACCAGCAAGCAAGAAGTGTCATAAGTCACTGATAAGCATGGACAAAGTGCATCTTTGACGGAGTGCCAAGTGAGACTGTGGTTCTCATGCAGTCATTGTTGCATAGACAGCATCCTTGAATGGAAAAGTTGGAGGAATCTAAAAGCCTTATCAATCTGACCAATGGAAAGATAGTGTTAATTAAGGAGGGCCCAGTTAGTTGACTTGGCTTGAACTCTCCTGGGTTAGAGCTGTGCAGAGAATTCCTTCCACTGGGCACCATGAGGCAGGGTTTGGGGTCTGAGTACCAGAGATTCCAAGGCCAAAAATGGAAGCCTGAATTAAAGAAGGGAGTCAAGACTCTAAGCTGACATGGGAGTGGGAGGAGCAAGGTAAGAGCCAGAAAGGGGAGGGTGCAGGCCAGATGCCAGGTGCTCCTGGAATGCTTAGGGCTCAGCAGCCAAGGCCATGAGGAACACAGCTGGTAAACAGGCAGGCGGCCCAGGCGGCTCGCTTGCCTCCCACCTCTCACCTTCACTACCCCACGACCTAAGCCGAACACTGAGATGGTCAATAGGAAAACAACACAGACTAGCACGTCTCATGCGTACAGTTCTGAAAGAGCAAGGGCTACCTCCCTCGAGTGGCTGCCGCATGCCCAGCACTTACACACCATGTATGTAACTGCAAGGTCAACAGACTGACAATTTGTATCTCTGTCAGAAGTCTTGATTCCTCTTTGCCACGGACCCTAACACAGCCACAGTTCTGGGGGCTCAGAGCCCTGACACTTGCAGCATTGTTGTGCCTACTGCAAGTCTGTGACCTTGGGGCGGGCGCTGTTATTCTGAGAATTCAATAGAGAAATGCATTTAAAGTGCTTATCATGGAGTCTGCAACAACAAACAGTAGCTACTCTTTTTTTTAGAACTGTTCTCACTCTAGCAAGGTAGACCCTGTAGCAGATGAAGGGTCATGTTAGCTGACTCAGAAGCCTTGGTTCTCTGAGGTGGATGGGTAGGTCTCTTGTGGTCATAGGGTGAGTCATCAGAGTGGAAACATTTGGTAGGTGCTTTATCTTGATTTTTTTTTTTAAATCTGCAGCAAAATATCAACCTATTTTTCATCCTACACTTTATTAAAGTGCCATGTAGCATTTTGAAAAGTACATTTCATTGTTAGTGTAAATCATTTAGAAAGCAAACACAAGCTAAAGGGAAAACAGCCATTCCTCAGGAACACTTGCAGCATGGTGGTGCACTCCAGCTGTGAGCTTGACAGCCACATCAGGAAACACGTGTGATAGCTGTTTCTATAAATTTGCATGGACTACTTTCTAAATAGTGTTCTTTAGACAAGCCATTCAAGCTCACTGCAGAAAAATAAACCATGTCCTCTCCCATTCCAGGAGACCTGGCCCTCTCAACATCTACTTCCGCTCAGCGTTGTATCTTGTACGATTTTATTTCCTTGAGACCACCCTGTATACACTGACTTAAAACATTATTACATTATCACAGTAGCAATAAACATTATCTCAGAAGCATTTATAGTCTGTGAAAGGAAAATTATGAAAAGCAACTAACCAGAATAAGTTTATTCAAAGTGGGGATTTGATTAAAATTTTCCAACTTTAAAAAAAAAATCATAATTGTTTTTGTTGAGTCAATATAAGAGCTTTAGAGATATTATCTGAGTCCCTTTGCAATTGAAGAAATTCTCTGTCATGCTGTGCAACTCCTCTGTGAAGGATAAATGAAGCTGACAAGGTCTTAATTCTCTCAGTTGCAGGCCCTGTACATGGTCTTTTTGTGTCTCAGCAGGACCCATTTCTGCTTATTTACTCATCAAGGCCAGTAGGGTTGCTGTCTGAACCACACAGCAGCTGAGTTTTTAAGCAAGAGTGAGCATGAGGGGCGAGTAGTGCGTGTTCATAAGATAGTCGGCCCCACTCACCAGCAGCCATCACCTAAGGAGGATTCTGGTGCACTCTGGTTGAAATGATGCGGCCATCCAAGTTTAACACAGATGTTGTCAGCTAATTTGACAGAGAAACGTGAGGGTCAAGGGAGGCAATACCACAAGATGATGCTGGCCACAGGAGGTAGGGGAAGGTGCCCGAGCCCTACTCAACACGGGGTAGGGTGGAGGGTTATGTATTAAAGCCAGGTCTGTCTGTCTGCCCAGCTTCAAATGCCTGACCATTCTTCATGATTCCATGTGCCCAGTGTGCCAGTGTGGCACAAAAGAAGATACAGAAAAAAAAAAAAAAAAAAAAAAAGAGCCTAGAGAAGCCACAGAGCCTAGTAAAAGACTATATGAAACCTGTAACCAAACCACACTCATTTCCCTAGAGAGAACCAGCGGGTGAGCTGGGAGTGAGCTTCAGGGAAAAGGCTGTGCAACAGGCAACTCATCATCTCAGCTTGAGAGACGATGGGGAGGGTAGAAGTAGGGCTTGCGTTTGGGGTAGAAAGATGAAAGTTCAGGGCCAGAGCCATACCAAAGCCTGAAATAAGATACTGGGAAAAGCTGTGCGTGCGCTCTCTCTCTCTCTCTCTCTCTCTCTCTCTCTCTCTGTGTGTGTGTGTGTGTGTGTGTGTGTGTGTGTGTGTGTGTGTTTTCAAGACACAGTTTCTCTGTGTAGATTTGGCTGTCCTGGACTCACTTTGTAGAACAGGCTGCCCTGGAACTCACAGCGACCCACCTGCCTCTGCCTCTGCTGGGTTTACACATGCCAGGCAGTTGTGAGATCTCTTTCAAGCATTCCCCAAAACAGAATTCTTGACTCCTCTGTGATGCTAAACACATCACTTTCTTCTCAGCCCAGGGGCCCGAGTTCACGTGATGGTTCGCTGCACCATCAAGCCACAAGCAGATGGGAATCTCTGCCCAACACACCAGGACTGCCTGGGGTGTCACAGCCAAGGCCTTATCCTGCTTAGCTCCTAGTGATACTAAGCTGTCCCTTCCAGCCCATCCTGCTGCGCCCCCCAGCCCCACCCCAAAGCTGCCCATTTGTCTTCCTGACCCATGTTTGTTTTCCGGACTTCACTGCACCAAGAAGGTTCCATTTCCTAGGACCTTAAGCTCTCTCACTTTTTACATGACTGCTTCTCTGCAAGCATCGGTACGACTTCCGTGTTGGGTCATTCCGTCCCTCTCACCTTCGTGACGCGCCTGTCCCTGTGCTCTTCTCAGCTGGTATGACATCTCCTCTTCTGGCCTAACCATCACCTGTCATTTCAAAGGGCTACCCTAGTGTCCCACGCACCCCCACCCTGGCCAGCCTCAGCCCCACCCTCCACATTTGTACTTGACTTTCTCTTAGAATCCATCTAGAAAGACACATCTGACACATTTTCTCCCACTTTCATTGTCCTCTTTAAACGTGTATGGTTTATTATTTGTGTCTAAAGTGCTGATTGCACCAACTGTGCACGTTTTATGCTCAGAACGATCTCACCTGACTTGGGACCCACTGAACTTAACCTGGAGAGGCAGGCACGTTCCTCACTCAGCCAAAATGCACTGGGTATCGGCTGATTTTTGTGGTAGCTAATATCATCCTAGGGCAGCGAGGATGGACAATGACATCCTGGCCTCGCCTGGACCCCTTCAGTCTGCATACACACAGAGAGACCATACCAACACATCTTGTGTTCTAGAGCTATTGTCACAAATTGCCACCTGTAGGTGACTTGAAATAACAGGGATTGGGCTGGGTGTGGTGGCACATGCCTTTAATCTCAGCACTTCGGAGGCGCAGGCAGGAGGATCACTGTAAATTCAAGGCCAGCCTGGTCTACAAAGTGAATCTAGGACAGCCAAGGCTACACAGAGAAACCCTTTCTCGAAAAACAACAACAACAAAAAAGAAAGAAAGAAAAAGAAATAACAGGGATTTATTCTCTGAGGTTGTGAAGGTTAGAAATCTGACATTGAGACATCACCAATGTTAGTTTCTCCCCTAGGCTTACAGAGAATATATTCTGTGACTCTCTCCGGCTCGCTGCCCACATGCCTTGGCAGTCTCTGGTTTATAGAAGCATCCAGTCTTCTTTGGTTATCTCATGGCACACGCCCTATGTGCCTCTAGCTATCTGTTCAAATATCCCACTTCTAAAGTCGCCAGTCATTGAATTAGACGCACCTTAATCTAACACCATCTCATTTTAACACCTCCAAGACCCTATTTCCACATAAGGCCTCATTCATCAGGAGGAAACTTCAATTTACCCTTTAATCAGTGTGAGCCACAACACTTACACTCTCCCAAATCCTCACACACAAGAAAGAAAATTACATGAATTATGGTAAACTTGATGGGCAGTGGTGGTGCAGGCCTTTAATGCCAGCCATCGGGAGGCAAAGGCAGGTGGATCTATGTGAGTTCGAGGCCAGCCTGGTCTGCAAAGTGAGCCAGGGCTACACAGGGAAACCCTGTCTCAAAAAGAAAGAATGAATTGTGGTGAACTCTGTTTTAACACGGGGACAGCATCAGTGGGGTGGTAGAAGCAACTAGCTCTAAAAATGGAACTAGGCTTCGTAAAGAAAAGCAAGGAGTGAGAGTCAGGCAAGGTAGGAGGAGGGAAACAGCCTAGGCAAACAGAAAGGGGCAGAGCTCTCTGGGTACAAGGCAAGAGACTTCACAGAAGGAAGAAATGATGTGGGAGGCAGCTTCCAAGAGCTTCGTACCTGCACAAGCATTTGTACTTTACCTAAAACTCAGTTGAAGGGGCAGGGAGCGTACTCAGTCACAACAGGAATGGACTGGTGACTTACTCTCAAGGATTACAGAGTAACATTTGCAAGGCTCCTATATAGTGAGAATTCTGGGATTTTGTTTTCTTTAAAAGAAAAAAAAAAAACACAGAAATCTAAGAACACGTTTGCGTTTTGTTCCCAGGTGTGGGGATAATGGGGCTGCTTTGTGGCAGCTGATTATGATTGCCTCGTGCTCTAGCAAGGTCGTGATTTTGCCAGCTGGAGCTAGTTTTCTGCGACCGTGTGACAGTTGGAGCTCTGTGGACTTTTTAGAGGGTCTATAATGCTAGAGAGGCTGGTGGGTCTGTTGGATGGTTGTTGGTTGCTGTTGGTCGAAGTGTGTTAAGTAGTCTTGCACACAGAAAAAATTAGATCTCCTGACGGTTGAGAACAAACTTGGGGCAACCAAGGAGCTGGACACCCCTAATCAGCAGGAAGTAGTCTAACGATAATGTTCTAACTCCTGACTTTACTCAGGGATCTCTTTCCTTTCCTCTCTATCCTTTTTTTTTTTCTCCTATCTAGCATTAGGGGATTGTAAGGGAAGAAGAAAGGGGCTGGAGAAGGTGGCAATGCTGGGTACACCCTACAGCTAAGCACATACAGGTGGCGCTAACTGGGCTCAGCGAGTTAGAGAAGACGGAGGAGAGGTGATGTGGTGTGGTACAGCTTTCTGAGAGGAGGTGGAAGAAGAGACTGGAGGAGATGAGATCAGAAGTACGTGTCAACATACACGAAACTCACAGAATAAATAAATACATATTTTAGAATCCAAGGTTCCTAGAAACATGCTCAAGTGTCAAAGTGATGTCAGACAGACAGAGAAGCAGGGAGGAGAGCGATGACATTGCCCAGCTCTGCTGATGGGGAGGAGCCGATGTTTACCTACCGGTGCTGGGGAAAACGTGGAAACCAAGCATAGGACTTCCTCTCCAATCCTGAACTTTAAACTTACTGTTTGGCTATGGACATATAAGACCATATTGGAGGGGGAGATGCACACAGCATTCTTCGCCACCAGCACAGTTTCAGATTTTCACTTGCAGAAGTCAACTTAGTGACTTTTAAAGTTAGCTTAACTCTATGTGCGTGCACATGTATGCATGTGTGCATGCATATATGTGTGCGCATGTGCCGTTTTAGCCCTGAAGAAAAAAGAATGCCGGGATTCATTAACTATCTTTGTATTTACTTTACTAGTTAGAACTTTGGAAAATTATCATTTGCTTCTAAGGATTTTTTTCAGCCTGAAGAGATACCTCATTGGTTAAAAGCACTAGCTGCTCTTTCAAAGGACCTGGGTTCAATTCCCAGCACCAACATAACAGCTCACAGCTATCTGTAGTTCCAGTTACATGGGATCCAATGCCTTCTTCATGCATAGACATACATATAGGCATAACACCCATACACATAAAAATAAATAATTTTGCCAGATATCATGGTGTACACCCTTAATCCCAGCACTCAGGAGGCAGAGACAAGTGAATCTGTTAGTTCAAGACCAGGACAGCCAGAGCTCTGTTACACAGAGAAATCCTGTCTTGAAAAAAAATTCAAAGGATTTTGCCATACAACAGAATCTATCTATATTTAGAGCTAATTTGATTAGTGTATTTATTCTAACTCAGTTCTTGAAACTACTAACAGTTATGTTTATTTTGTCTAAAAAAACAGAGAGAGAGATTGAAATACAAAACTAAAAGGGTAACAGATGTTCTTAAGAAAGTGTCAAGCCAAGCAGTGGTGACGTAGACCTTTAATTCCAGCATTTGGGAGGCAGAAGCAGGTGGATCTCTGTGAGTTCAAGGCCAGCCTGGTCTAGAGTGAGTTTCAAGACAGCCACAGCTACAGAGAAACCCTGTCTCAAAAGAAAAAAAAAGAGTCAGGTGATCTAGTTTTTTGTTTTGTTTTGTTTTGTTTCAAGACAGGGTTTCTCTGTGTGGCTCTGGCTGTCCTGGAACTCACTCTGTAGACCAGGCTGTCCTCCAACTCCCAAAGATCCACCTGCCTCTGCCTCCCTCCCGAGTGCTAGAATTGAAGTAGGCACCACCATACCCAGCAAGTTATTTAGTTTAATTCCTCATTCTAATAAACATTTCTTAAAAGGAAAATTTAACACTCTTCCTACTTGACCAAAGGAAATTTTGGAAGCAGCCTCTCCTTCCTTTCCATCAGGAAAATAAATTGTCTATGAAAAAATCCTGAGGAAATGGCTTTCCAGCTTAGCCGTCAGACCACACTGCCCTGGTGTGCAAGGAACTGTGTCTCTGCCCTCCCTGGCCTCAGGCTCTGTGACCTCCTTGTCATGTCCATCCCTGGTGTGAAACACAGAAATTATGACTGTCTCACAAGGTGCATAGAGAGATTAGTCCAGACAGATAAATACATTTGAAATGCTCACTAGCGGTTACTGTGGGAATTAGCAAAGGAGGCCATTGCAGCTGTGTGTCTGCCGGTCTTACAGAGACAATCTGTCTCTAATGTAAGTGTGTGCTGCTGTGGCTCTTGTCTGTAATAACCTTGGCTTTCGACAAGACTTTAGCTTTCAGCCTCCTTTGTGGTATAAACGTCCTCTCTGTTCTCTCTGTTACCCTCTGTGGAGTGTCGTTTAGATCTCTACTTTGAAGCCTGTAAGAGTGTTTAAGCTCTCATGTTGGGGGGGAGTTCCCTTCACTTTTTACAAAGAAAGCATTTCCCCCATCTTCTAGTGCTTTTCCTTCAAAGAAGGGCTCTCCTCACCCCAGGAATGCACTTCATGGCCTCCAAACGCTGAAGTGCCACGGACTCACACAGTCGCTGACATTTTGTGTTTATTGAACACACACTTAAGGAGAAATTCCTCGCTCTCTAGTAGCAGGACACTTTCTATTCTGTTCAAGAGAGGACTCCTTTAATCTTGAGAGTGGGCCTTTTGGGAAAGCATTCCTAAGTGACAATCAAGACAAGCAAGCACCTTGCGTTGCCTTTGAACTCCGTGTGCCGGGAGTATGTCGGCACAAGCCTCCAGCCTTGGGCTACTGAGGTAACAAGAAGGTCCTGGGCATGTTAAAATCTCAAGCCGTTCATTTCCGCGGCACTTTTATTGAAGCTGTCAATACAGGGTTCCAGCTGTTGATCACGTTCTTGCCTTTCTTGTCCAAATCACCTTGTGTCTGAACTTGGTAGGGAGAGGAACAACCAATGCTCATAATCAAGGGTTGAAGTGAAAAGGATGGTGGGGTCATGATTTTACTCACAACCCTAGTCCCATCATCTGACTACTCAGACAGCCTGCTAATAGGGTGGTTTCTCCTTTTGTCGTTGGAACTTTATGGTGTAGTGTTAAAAGTCTGGGATACTCTTCACTTGTCAAAATGGGGAAACCCAGAGGGAAGACAGACATAAACAAAGGCTTCTTTCCCAGATTTGACAATATCACCAGCATACATTTTTACGCCCCCTGCAGCCAGTGAGCCCTTGTGGTAGGACAAATGCTCAAGTGTGCCAGCTCCTCAGATGGGATGGGAGTGGAGGAGGCACGGAGCTCCCGAGAGTTCTAGGAGGAAGCCACAAGGGCTGCTATGAAAGGGTCACACATCCAAATGCCAGCAGAGGTCAGGGAGCTGATGTCAGTGAGATGGGCAAGGTAGGTATGAGGCTCCAAGGAATGGCAGGACTCCAGCCAAGTGGAGAGCAACTGGCACCCAGCTTCAGCCAGTTGTCGTTGGTTTCTCAAAAAAATAAAAGGGGGGGGCTCCAGTGTGTGTGTGTGTGTGTGTGTGTGTGTGTGTGTGTGTGTGTGTAATTTTCTAGTTTTAAAAGGCATTGTGCAAGAACACTGCTAGGCCTGTAAAGATCCTGCCCCTCCAAGCTGTCGTGTTGGTACCCAGGAATTAGAACATAAAGCTGCGATGGGAACCAATGGTTTCTTTTTCTTATTAGAAAAGAGGTACAAATTGTTGATGTGCTGATGTAAATGAATCCTCCCCTGCCCCCGATGGAGAATGAACGTGTTTCGGAACATTTGAGAACTCAGTATGTTCTCAGTGACAAGATGTCCCAAGATATCATAAGAATATCAAAAGACATCAAAGGAAAAGGACCCGTGTAGTCAGAGGACAGGAAAATCAAAAGTCTGATGCAGAAATGCATGCCAAGTGGAACCGAGGAAGAAAAATGAAAAATGTGCAGTGCCTGGTTGGGGCTAAAGAGAAAAAAAAAAAAAAAAAAGCTTGAGGTTCTAGCAAGGAGGATAGATGGGGGCCTTCCAGAAAGCAGAGGGACAGGCAGCTGACAAAGTCAGCATGAACTCAGACCTGAGTGAGCTCCTAAGGCTACCTTGTCCTCAGTGAGCAGCATTGGCTGATGCAAACTTTGGGAAATACAAGGAACTTGGCAAGAAGATGGAAACAGTTGGGGGTGGGGGTGAGATCCAGCAGTTGAGTATACCTGGGAAAGTCTAAGAGAATTGTTTCCTTTTCAATGCAATATTTGAGAGGCTTTAATACGGGCAAAACCTACTGAAAATATGCAGAAGCAGCAGAAAGTATCTCAGGCAACATGGCCTCTTCCTGTAGCCAGCCTGAGGATGACCGTTCTTCTGTCCGATGGATTATGACACTGAGATGAGAGAGACCCTGACAAGATTCAGAAATTTATCCCATAAATCAAGAGGACCATTTATGGCCAGAGACCTGAAGAACAAGCAGGAGGATGAGATCTAAGAAGGATAAAGTATAGACCGTTCAAATGAAATCTAAAACCACAGCCCACCAACGGCAGCAAGTGTGAGCTACAAATAAAGCATGGCAGAGGTGGTGCCAAGCAGTTCTCCCAGGGAACTGACTGGGTGGGCGTACACCTGAGACAGGCCTGAGGCCTGCCAGTGAGAGGGGCAAACTGAAAAAGTCCTTGTAACAGTCGGGTGGGGCACAAAGCACAGCCATGGGACAATACCGGGCAAAGAGATGGCTCGTGTAAATCAAAGTCACTGAAACGGGTGTTAGGGATGGCTGCTCAAGCACAAGAAATCACAAACGTCAGAGTAGAAGCAAGGCAGAAAGCATATGGCTGAGGTTTCAGAAAGGATGTAATGAAAGGGATCCGGCACACAGGCTTCCCGGGCAGCCATGACTCCGGCTGTGGCTTTTCTATGTAAGTTTTGTGGTTTGGTTTGTTTTGGTTGGCTGGTTAGTTGGTTGTTGCTTTGGTTTGGCTTTTCGAGACAGGGTTTCTCTGTGTAGCCTTGGCTGCCTTGGACTTGTTTTGTAGACCAGGCTGACCTCGAACTCACAGAGATCCACCTGCCTCTGCGTCTCAAATTCTGGGATCAAAGGTGTGTGCCACCATCACCCAGCTTGTTTTTGTTGTTTTGGGTTGTGTTTTTTTTTTTAACTGACACAGGAAGGAGATGGACTGGGGGTAAGGAAGGGACTATTTATCTAAGCATTTGCCCATCTGGTGAATTTTCTACTTGTCTTGAGGACAATTTCATAACTCGGGAGGTGGAGGAAACAAAACTGCTTTTCTTGGACATTCTGTGGCCCGGAGGCATCTGACTGTGATGGAAACTTAGCTGGAGGGACCAGACCACCTGGTGTTACA